>NC_067402.1:195350712-196550712 GCF_016432865.1 Antechinus flavipes
TCAGTTGTACCTGTATTCTTTTTCTTTTTGAACTTCCTCCATAACCCCAGACAGTGTCCTCCTCCCTTATAATCACTGGATCTCATGTTGTAGTCTCAAAATAACATTATGTTCTGTCCCAGCTGGTCATGGCCAGAGGGAGGTGAGAGCAGTTGTGAATTCTCCCCAAGGGAATAAAATATTGGGTTTCAGTTTCTGCACTGAGCCAAAGAAGCCCATGGACCACACCTTCCTGTCATTTCAGCATGGCAGAGGTAAACTAGTTTATCATTCTCCCTGTGTTCTGGCTGATATCTAACCCAGGCCATATGCTATTATGTTTTGGAGCTTCATTGACCTTTCAGTAGTAGAGAGATTTCCAAACATCTTCTTCAGAAGTAGATTATACTAGGAGATCCTCTCCAGCCTTAGGATTCTGTTCACAGGAGGAGACAAAAATGATTCTCCTCTCTTGACCCCACTGTGACCATTTTCCTTTATCTACTTCAAATAACAAAGTCTCCACTACACTGCCGATGCTTGTTTTTTAATTCTTTTCTTTTTTCTCTACTGTGTTTCATAGAAAAAATTCCCCACAGGTAAGAAATACATCACCTCCTCCTCCCTTTGTATTTCTCCAGAGTATCTAGTCTGGGACTCTGAATGACGTCCATAGTAATATCTGTATGCATGACTAGACTAGGGTCCTTCAAAAAAAAAAAAATGGGACTGAACCAGGAAAGGAACTCAATTAAGTAGAATCTCAAGACTTCCTCCACTAGACCTCACTTCCTTACAGACCAGTGATTTGTTCCTGAATAGGATGGGCCATGGGGATGGGGGCAAAAGAAAGGAAAGTCTCTCAGACTTTACAAAAAAGAGGGAAAAAACTCGGGCACATGTGTTCCATTTTATTCCTTGCTCCTAGACAGCTTTCTAGTCTTTGTTACTGCTCCAACAATCTTCTCCACCAATTTCTTCTATGTCTGTTCCCTCTCATGCCCAATCTAACTTCTCCCTATACATATAATTCTTTCATGTTGGCCTCCCTTTCCCAACTGCCATTTTCCCACCCTGGAATTCCCACTCCTGAAACAACTCAGTGCCCATCCTTGCTTCTTACTTTCCCACCTCTCAACCCTCTGCTCTTCTCAAAGATTTCATAAAAGTCTCTTAGCCTTTTGGAAAAGACAATCTATGAAGCTTTTCCCCTAATTTAAGGTGGGGAAAATACATTTGACTGTTCCAAAATGGGCAGCTGAAATGGAAAATGGAGTCAGAATTTTTTAATCCTATTATCTCGGACTTCCTCCACAACTATTCACCTTCTAGATCTGAGAGTACAAAATGGAGGAAACAAATCTGATATGAATAGCTGAGGAACGCAAAGAAAATATATCCCTGGTCTTTTCTGTGAATCTTCAGAAGGCAGGATCTTATTCTCTTGCCTCTGAAGAGTATTGCAGAAGACTACTCTCAGAAAAAAAAGTCTTTTAAGAATCATAGAATCACAGAATATCAGAACTGGAAGAAACCTCAGAACTTACTTTGTATATCTGATCTGTTTTTGAACAAAAAAAAAATCTTCTCTACAGAACATTTTGACAAATGGTTATACTAGCATTTGCTTGAGGCTTCCAGAGAGGAAGAATCCACTGCCTTTAGAGGTAGCCAATTCTAGAGAGTTCTAATTATTAGCAAGTTTTTTTCCCTATATTTCCTAATACAAAGACCAAATTTGTCTCTTTCCAATTTACATCTATTACTCTTAGTTCCAAAGGATAGGCAGGAGATGCAGTGGTTGGAAAGGAAAATCTGAAGTCAGAAAGACTAATTTTCTTGAGTTCAAATTTGGTCTCAGAAACTTACTAGCTGTGTGACCCTGAATAAGCCACGCAACTGTGTTTGCCTCAGTTTCCTCATGTGTAAAAATGATCTGGAGAAGAAAATGGCAAACCACTCCTGTATCTTTACCAAGAAAACCTCAAATGGGGTCACAGAGTTGGACATGACTGAAAAATGACTAAAGAACCACAAACTCTCAGTTCTGTCCTCTGACACCAAGAAGAATAAGCCTATTACCTTTTTTATAGATATTCTTTGTTTTTAACTTATTTCCCCATCTATCTTCCTTCACACTTTTCCATCTTCCAATCAGTTATCTCATATAACAAAGATCTTTTTTAAAAGAGGAAGAGAAAAATATTGACAAAATAAATTGATAAATCAAAAAATAGCATCATATTAAAGGCAGTTCAATAGACTTGTGATGGAAAGAGCAATTCCCATCCAGAGACAGAATTATGGAGAGTGAATGTGTATCAAAATATAGTATTTTCACCTTTTTGTTGTTGTTTGTTTTTTTTTCTTTCTCATGTTTTGTTTTCCCTTTTGATTTGAATTTTCTTACACAGCATGAAGAATATGGAGAATGGGTTTAGAAGAATTGCATATGTTTAATTATATTGGATTACTTGCTGTCTAGGGAAGAGGAAAGGAAAGAGAGGAAGAAAAATTCAGAACATAAAGTTTGCAAAGGTGAATGTTAAAAATTATCTTTGTGTGTATTTGGAAAAATAAAATACTTGTTAAGGGACAGGTCAATTCTCCAAGAGCCTCCACAGTTGTGGATCATAGCATCTGAAGGAGTTGCAAGGCAGCCTTTGCTGACACAGGTGTTGCAGACTGCGAATGAGATAAATTAGAGGCAGAGGGAAGAGGAGGGAGCTTAGACAACGCAACTGCCTCTCAGTCAGAGAGGTAAGAGAACAGCAACTGCCTCTCAGTCTCCTTGTATCCTCCTCTCACCAGAGGAGATCCATTCTAGGTTGGATCTCCAGCAGCCACTGTCAGGTGGCTCCTGTGTATTCCAATATTCTCCTGTGTATTTCAACAATACTATTTTTAAAAAGAATTTTAAAAGCATCATACATGCAATAATACACACCCTTGAATTTTGTTGCATTAGATAGAGTCAGACCAACATTCTAGCCTATCAAGATCTTTGTGGATCCTGATCCTGTCATCTGATGTGACAGCAATCCCTCCTGGATTTATGTCACCTGCAAATTTCCTAGGTATCTCACCAATGCCTTTATCTAAGTCATTGATTAAAATATTAATCAGCACCATGCTGACAAAGAATTCTGGGTTATGCCACTAAAGACTTCCTTTCGATAAATGTTTGCCTTACATAATTATTTTCATACCCATATACCTGAGATCACATAAAAATTCCTTGGGCTAAAAGGGGTTATAAGTGGAAAAAGTTTAAGAACATCTGATCTAGCCTAACTCCTTTCCCACAAAACAGGCTATTGACAACCCTCTCTTTATCTACCATTCTAATGACCCTGTTGAAAAAGGAAATGATATTCATTTGGCTTCACTTTTCTACATATTCACTAATAATTGTTTTGTTTAGTTCAAATCATTAGTGTAGGGAAATCCAGAGATAGAAATCTCTCCACAGAATCATTATGAGGTTATTGGATTTTTTTTTGATAATGAAATCTATCACAATTTTTTATTATATTTAGATATTACACAAAAAAACCCCAAAGGATAAATCCCACCTCTTTAAGGTACACAATGTAAAATGAAAGTACCTCATTCTAACATATAGTTTTGAAAAATTGCTAAGAGCATTGAAAAGAAATTTAGTAACTTGCTTATGGTTATATAACTAGTTTATGTCAGAGGTAAGATTAGAATATAATTCTTCCTAATTCTTTAGTTAGCTCTCTATTCATCATATCACAAAACCCATACAGGAAAAACCCAAAGCATAAAAATGTCTATTGTCCATACTATGATTGGCCGAGTCCCAGAGGACAATGGAGAGATGTGTAGTGGGCATAAATAGCTGCAGCACATTTTAAATTGATAATCTGTCTAAAAGTGAAATCAGTGAGGAAATGTTTAATCAGAAAAGATTGTGTTCTAGTCATGCAGCCAGTGAGGGACAGCATAGATGCTGCACTGTTACTGATTACATGCAAAAAAGCCAAGAGGAAATTCTCTAGTACATTCAGTGGATTCTCTGTGGAGGAAGGAAGCACATGACAAGAAGTGCACAGGATTAATAGACATAGGCAGGTTGTGACATCCACTGATATAAACACTGTTCATTTTAGTGAAATAAAATGCAGTGAGCTATATAGGGATAAGAACTGAACTTGTGATTTCACTGGCATGGGGAACTTCAAAGTGAAGGAACATCTTCAACTGATGTGGATCAGTACATTTTCTGCAATTTTATAGTATAGAGAATTTGACAGAGCACTGAGAGTACAAGTGACTTGCTAAGAGTCACTCCAATGTGTCACAAGTAAAATTTGAACCCAAATTTTCCTGGCTCTGAGACCAGCTCTTTCTCCACTGCGTCACACTCCCTCTTCAGTTCACTGAAGTGTGTGTACATAAGATAAAACTATCTTCAGATAAGTAAAGTCCACAACTTAATCATAAACATGAGAACTATCTTGAAAGAAAGAAAATCCACAATTTGACTTAGCAATCAATGTGTTTGAAGTTCTTCCATTTTGATCCACAGTTGTCTTCCTAATACCTAATCTAAATTCAATACTACTGAAATTTAAACCTGTTCCCTCTTAATTTTTTCTAAGCAGGTCTTCCTTACATCAAAGGCTATGAAATTCAGTCAGCTTCTTTCAAGACATAAAGAGTTTGAGGAGGGCCCCTTCAATAGATAGCAAAATTTCCTGTCCCCCAAAAGGTGTGTGATTATGTACAACCTAAGACAGATCATTTGTTTTCACTTTGACTACACTAGAGATAGATCCCTGAGGAAGAAGTGAAGGAGAAGAGTGAAGATCATGGAGGTGGGAAAAGAGAGCCCAAGTTGGGAGATAGAGGTCAAAAATTCAAAGTTACTTCTACAGCCAACTAGTTAGTTGGGCATGACTGAGTAGCAGATGTCCTTAGTTCATCCCCAAAGAAGAGGCAGGATGTGACTAGGGTGGAAGGGCACTGCCAAGCCCCTGGCCCATCTGTCAGAACACAAGTGGTCACTAGTCCCCAGGGCTTGAAGAACTTCTGTCTCTGGCTCCCACCCATTTCACCACAGAGCAGAACTCCAGAGACAGCTGCAGGTCCTATGGAGAAGTCACAAGCTCCATTCTGGAAGGAAACAAGGGACTGGGAGGCAAGGCCATTGAGGCAGCTTTTTGGAAAGTGGGGGATGTGGGAGAGGAGAAAGCATCTGTAATTTACTTTTAAATTAATTTGTATAATTATTAACATTTTCTCTGTTACCTTATTTAAAACAAAAATGAGCCAGATTCTGTTTTGTAGCATTTGCAAATGTCTGAGGTATAAATGTTCACACTGAAAATTTAACAAGTAGCTCTTGAAAGTTGTCAAGAGCTGGCTCCAGCACACTCCTGACTCTGTTTCTAATCAGGGTGCTAAGGATTGGGCAACATATTCTAGAAGTTTAGTAGCACTGTATCTGTATCACTTCCCTCTTGTTTCAGGTGTACTCATCATTCTAGATCATTTAAACAAGCTACACACAGCTCTTCTTCATGATTCCATGTAAGCTATAAGTTCCCCTCTGTCACGTCCTTATCTAGAAAAAGCATCTTCAGGTCTTTCTATAGCTCTCTGATCTCAGTTTGTCCACATGCTTCAATTCCCCCCATTCTGTGTCTCAATCCATCTCCTTCCCTACGAGATTTTTTTATCTATAAAATTTATCACAAAGAGTTGAGATATATTAAAGTACTACCTCACTCTGAACTAGAAGCAAACATCCCTGTCAGTCCTCGATTCACTGGAATCAGAAACATCCTTCAACAAGTGACTCTCTTGCCAACATTGTTCCCCTTTTATGAGCTCTAAATTTAATCACTGCAAATTGGGACCTCAAGAGAAGGAGGCTAGAATCAGTTTTCAGTGGTCTAATCCCTATGGATCCCCTAGCTTACTTTAATGGGGATCAGCTGGAGTAATAAACACCTCTAATGAAAGATTGAGGCACCCTGATACAAATATCAGTGTCCTGGGGGAAAGAAGCTTCTTCTTCATGTATTCAACCCAAAGCAGTTTTAGCCTATTACCTTAACAAACTCATCTAGACTCTATACTTCTCTAGCTTTTCTTTCCTTGGAATATACATTTTCCCCTATGTCTCCTTCTGATTAATTCCCTCCTGAACTATCATTTTGAGAAGGTTCTCAGACCTGCCACACTCAAACTACTCTTCTCTCTACCCCATTCCCAAATCTGGGATTTCTTCATTGGATATCTTCCCTCCAATCCCCCTACCCAATCTTTCCAACTTCCTTTTATGTGTCATTCTATTCTATTTGAATGTAAGCTCCTTGAGGGTAGGGAATTTGTTATTTGTTTTTACCTATATTCCCAGTGCTTAACACAGTGTCTAGTATGTTCTTAATTAACACTTTTATTTTATTTCCCTAGGTTCCTGGAGGACTAAATCAATTTCTTCTAGTTAGACATATTCAGGTTAAACCAAAAGATAGATATCCTAATTGTCAAGTTTGATTAGTGGACAGAGTACTAGACTTGAATTAGAAAATGTGAAACCCAGTTCTGACATTTATTAGATATAAACCTCTGTGGGCTTCAATTTCCTACTCTGTAAATGAGAAAATTTGACTTAGTGATCTTTAAAATCTAGTTCTGAATCTAATATCCTCTGACCCTTTCCTGAATCTACTAAAAAACAAAGAATACATGATCCCTTTAGTATAATTTTATCAACTCACTTGATTCTCCTGATTTTTAAACTGGGAACCACTTCATGAATGTTACACTGGACACAAACCATATATAGAAAAATCTTATTAATACAGTCACTAAAAATTGTCATGTCCTAATAATATTAACAAGAGGAAGAGATTTTTGTACGGAGAAAGTTTATAATAGTTCAGTGCCATTACATGAAGGAGGAGAAGAAGGAGGAGGAGGAAGAGGAGAATGATGATGATAAAGATGATGATGATGATGATGATGATGATGAATGTTTTTAGCCAGATCCCAAATGGAGAAATAATGAATCCATGAATTGGTTGCATTATTCAAATTCTTACAGTATGTTTCCACCAGGCTGGAATAAAACAACATATTTATATAAATATAATTTTGAATAGTGTGAATTCCTATATAGTACATAGGATGATTTTATCATGTGGCAAAAAATATTGCATTTATTTTTTTCTGACTCTAGAGAGCAGAACTATGTAGGAGTAGCATATTTTAATTCAAGAAAGAAAATTTTTAAAATTAGAATTGTCAAAAAAAATGGACTGGACTACTCTGTGAGAGAGTTCTTTTTCATTTAGAAGTCAGCAACTAAAATTTCTAAAATGCAACTAAAGAATCCTTAAGGATTCTTTATATGCATTTATACATATACATATTATGTTTATATATACATATGTATATATGTACATGTGTACATGCATATGCATATATGCATACATTTATAAAACACAAAAGAAGGTTAATATATTGAATCTGAGTTCTTTAGAAATACAAACTTTACAAAGCCAAAATAAGCACAAAACAGAAATTATTGAAAATTAAAAAGAAAAGTATAATTTGGAAACCAAAAAGAAGACAGAAATAATAAACAGCACCTAAATGGAACAATGTACAAAGAGCTAAACTTGTATATAGTCAGGAAGACCTGATTTCAAATGTGACTTAGACATTCTCTGAGTAACCTCTATTGGTTTCCTCATCTGTAAAATATGGATAATAATAGCACCTACTTTTCAGGGTTGTTGTGAAAATAAAATGAGATGTTTATAAAATATTTTGCAATTCCTAAAGTACTATATACATTCCAGCACTTTTTTTTAAAACCATGGGCTGGTTTTTTGAAAAAAGAAAGTTGACAAATCTTTAGTTAATTTTGTTAAAAAGAAAAGAGCATAAAACCTACTATTAGCAAAATGAACAAAGTAAAACCACAAAGAAACTATAATAATAAAAACAATTATCAGAAAATACTATGTGTAGTTATAAGCTAATACAATTGATAGCACAAAAGAAAAAGAGGACAAGAAATATCCAAATTAACAGAATGCCAAAAAAAGAGATCTTAAATAACCCAGTTTGAGAAAAGGAAAGAGAACTAGGTATAAAGGAATTATAAAACAAACAAACAAAAACTTGCTCCCAGTTCTGATGGTTTTACAGTTTAATACCATTACCATATATAATTTGTTTTCAAAAATTGAAATAAAAACAAAACAACACAAGGGAGATATCTAGACAGTCAGAGGGATATTTGTGAAATGTTCGTGACAGCCCTTTTTATAGTGGCAAGGAACTGAAAACTGAGTGGATGCTCATCAGTTAGGGAATAGTTGGATAAGTATATGGTATATGTTTTGTAATATTATTATTCTATAAGAAATGATGGGCAGGCTAATTTCAGAAAGGCCTGGAAAGATTTACATGGACTGATGCTAAGTGAAGTGAGAAGGACCAAGAGAACATTGTATACAAGAAGATTATGTGATGATCAAATGTGGTAGATGTGGCTCTTTTCAACAGTGAAATGATTCAAGCCAATTTTAAGACTTGTGATGGAGAGAGTCATCTGCATCCAGAAAGAGGGCTATGGGGACTAAATGTGGATACCAATATAGTATTTTCACTTTTGTTGTTGTTGTTGGCTTGCTTGTTTTTTCTTTCTTGTGTTTTTTTTTCCTTTTGATCTGATTTTTCTTGCACAGCATGAAAAATGTGGAAATATAGTTAGAAGAATTGCACAAGTTTAACCTATATTAGATTACCTGCTGTCTAGGGAAAGAGAAAATTTTGGAACACAAAGTTTTGCAAAAGTCAATATTGAAAACCATCTTTGCATGTTATTTTGAAAAAAGTTTTTAAAAATTTAAGAAAATAAAAAGAAACATATTTATGAAATTCTATCTGAAGCCAGAGAATAGAATAATCATTTCTGGAGAGTTTTCTCTCTCACCAGGAATTATTGCAATTCCAGGGTAGGAAAGTTCTCTTGGGCTGGAAACATATGTCATTGGAAATGAAGTCTATGTCAGTTCAGCTTCTTATAAACTTCTCCCATCATATCCATCCCTGGACTAGAAGGTTGGAGATTCCTTTCTAGTTATAGAGATATGTTGCCATACTCTCTAAGTTTTCCTCAAAAACTAAGTTAAGGATTCTAGGACCAAGATAACAGTCCAAAAATAATCAGGCCAAAAGAAGATCCCTAAAGACACGGAGATAGGAAAGGAAAGAGTGATTTCAAGAGGAAAGGGCTTTAGAGGTAATCTAGTCCAAACTCTTCAATGAACAGATGAGGAAACTGAGAATGGTTATGTGGCATGATGAAGGAAATACTAGTTAAGTAAGTAGCAAAGCCAAGATTTAATCCCCAATTTACTAACTAAAAGGCTAGTGCTTTTCACAGTGAGGAAGTAGTTGAAGAGAGAAAAAAAAACAGATAAAAAAGACTAGACATTCAGGGTGAGGAATATTTTCCAGACAAGGCAGTGTGTTCATTTGCTTTGTTTAATTGGATATTTTTTGCTGTAATATTACTGTTGAGCAGTAGAGTGTGAATGAGGAGGGAGAGGAAAAGTAATTTGAGAGGTTATACTGATGATATATATATATATTCCAATTTTTAATAAAAAGAAAATAGAAAAACAAAAGGATAAAGCTATGGAAAGAAAGAATTTTAAAAATTAGTCACAGAAAACAGGAATCCTATGAAAGATGAGGAAACCCTTCTCCATTCTGTCCTACATGGAGTCAGCCCAGGATAGCAGAAAGATTGTTGAAATGAGTCAGGAGGTCTAGGATTATGTCTCAGATTTTTAATTAATCAGATTTATGACCTTAAGCCAGTCACTTCCTCTCTACAAATTTTCTTCATCTACAAATTGAGGATACTGGATAAGAAAACTTCTCCATTCTCTTCCAGTTCTAAATATTTGATTTATTTGGTGATTTCTAAAGCTGATTTTTCCAACTCTGTTTCTCCAACCTGTAATACCCTTTTCCCTTTTTCTTTCATATACAAAGCAATCTTATTCTTCATCTTCATCTTATCTCCTCCATGAAGTTTTTCAAACAATCCTGCCTTCTTATCCTCACCAGCTATCAGGTGCCTAGCTCACAATGATGCCCACCTTCTCTAAATTCCTATAAAATTTTTAATCCATTTGGAATTTATCATAGATTATCTCACATTATAAATTATTACAGGATGCTATGAAATGAGGGTATTGAACCAAGTCTCATAACTTGGTCCCCTATAATCCTAGCTCATATCTTGTTATCCTGGTTGACATTAGAACTCAAATATAGGTTTTCTGTTTCTGAATCTAACGTTCTTGCCACTGTATCATAAAGCCTTCCTGATCAGAATATCCAGCCTAGAAAAATGACTGATTTTTGACCTCACCTGATTTTTGCTCTTAAGCTAAAGATTTAGAAGAAAGGTGATGAGGAATAAGAGAAAGAAACTATTTGAAAGACTAAGGAATAGAGAAATTAGAAGTGGTACGTGACAGAAAGGTAGAAGGAGAAGGCATTGGGAAAGAGTAGAAGGTAGGACAGCTTCCAGAAGAAGATCAGCTCTTTGGCACCTGGGTCAGCCTACTCCCTACCACCACCTCCCAGTGCCCCAACCCATCCACACAGTAGTGAGTTCAGGACTATATTTATCTTATCCAGGCTGGCCATATTCTGCAGTCCCTGCCTTGGCACTCATTCACTACAGAGTCTTGTAAGAAGAGAAGAAGAGTGGGAGAGGAGGGGATAAGCCAGTGTCTGGAGTCCTCTGAAGTCTATGCACATGGAGGACAGGTGCAGTGGGAGCTGAGATAGGTCAACAGACACCACTGAAGTCTCCACCTCCCGGGCAGGCAAAATGCCTGACCAACTGCAGAGATGAGAACTAAGTGAGGGGACAGAATCAAAGGGGCCTGGGGGAAGGGAAGGAGAAAGCTTACACTACCAACTTTACACACACAAGAAACCTGCCTTTTCTGTTCCTATTCCCCATCTCTCTTCTTTTATTCCTTATTTCATTTTTTCCACTTCCATTTCCCTACTTCCCCTCCATTCCCTTGTCTTTTTTCTTCTTTCTCCCATACATACCTGAAGTTTGGTGTATTTAGAGCCTTATTCTTAAGCATTAGAAAATCTGAATTTAAGTCCTGACTCTGATTCTTACTACTTATTGAATCCTTAGTAAACTTTCTTGATTGAATATTAATTTTTCTCATCTGCAAAATGGAGGTGATACAAATTCTTATATTCACAAGATAGCTGGAGAAAAAGGAGTTTGCAAATGTTAGAAAGCTATGGCATTCTAAACTGCTATTGTTACTAGTACTAGTACTACTACTTACCACCACTCCACTACTACTACTACTACCCACTACTACTAGTAGTAGTACTATTACTACTACCACTCTTCCGTCTCCTCTTTCTTCTTTTTCCAAGGCTTAGACTTCCCTCCTTCATCTTTCAGAATTACTGAATTTCAATTGAATGAATGGAACCATGAAACCCATTGAGTCCAAACTCAAATGGGAAAAAGAATTCCTCTAATACATGACAGGTAGTTATATAGCCTTTTCTCTCACCTCCTACAACTTCCTTAAGCAATCATTCCACTTTGAAATAGCTTTGCCAGCAAGTTTTTCTGTTAAATCAACTCTAAATTTCTCTCTTTGCAATTTTTACCCATTGTTCTTGGTTCTGCCCTCTGGGTCCAAATAGAACACAATCCTTCAAACTCTAGTAGACAGTTACTACACCCCACTTCTTGTCCCCAAGATTTTTTTCTCCAGATTAAACATTCGTATTTCCTTCAAATAATTCCCATAAAGCTTGATTTTGAGCTTCACTATTCCGGTAGTCTTCCTCAGGATAATTTCTAATTTATCAATTTACTTCTCTCAAGGTGCTTTCCAAAACCAAACACAATACTACAGACAAAGTCTTGCTAGGGAAAAATACAGAGCAGTCCTATTTTTCTCTAGTCCTGGACTCTATGACTGATTGTAGTCTAAGAATATATTAACTTGGAGAAGGCTATAATCACATTTTTGACTCATGGATTTCACAATCCACTAAAACCCCCAGATCATTTAAGACAAACTGTTAGTCTATATTGTACTTGTGAAAACAATTTTTTGGACCCAAGTATAAGACTTTACATTTATCCTAATAAATTTTATCACATTAGAATCAGACCAACATGATGGCCTATCAAGATAATTTTGAACACTAACTCCTGTCATCATCCAATGTGATAGAAATCCCTTAAAGTTTTGGCCATCCACAAAACTGATAATGTCATCTATGCCTTTATCCAACTCATTCACAAAAATGTTTAACAGCACACTGGTCCAGCTGGATTACTCTACTAGAGACTTCTTTTTAAGTTAACATCAAATCATTAACTCAGTGACTATTCTCTGGGTTTGCTCATTTAACCAGTTCAAAATGAACTGTTTCTGATTCATATATTTCTTATTGTCCACAAGATTGCTTTGCTAGAATCAAGGTATCAAGAGTATTCCTTTGATCTACCAGTCTAGTGACTCTGTCAAAAAGGAAATAAAGTTTGTCTGACATGATTTGTTTTTGATGGAAAGCATCCATTGTAATTATCTTCTCATTTGCTGGGTGTTCACTAGGAAGACTAGATGACTGGTAAGGTTCCATTCAGTTCTAAATTCTATGATCCTTTGATACCCTTTAATGACAACTTTGTCCTCCAGTTATTTCAACATAGATATACATATACACCCAGACTCATCAAAAGAAGTTACATATTCTTTAACTACCCTCTATTAATCTTAGTTTCCAACCTTCTATTAGAAATTTTGTTTTGCCCTTTCTAGTTTAAAAAGTATTTTCTTCCACAGAAGAAACAGAAGCAAAATAAAAATTGAGCATCCCTGCCTACAGTCATAATTTATTATCTACCCTAAATAGTGCTATCCCTTCTTTGGTCCTTCTCTTTTCTGTAAAAGAGTGAAAGAAAACTCTTTTTATTGTCTTTAGGTTTCCTCATCAATCTCATGTAGATTTTAGAATTCCTTTTGTTTTCTTCCTCTTGTATGCATGTCTCTTAAAAATATATGTTAGTCAGTGAATCTTCTATTCACTTACATCTATCTTTTTTACAATTATTTTTCCTCTTCATTAGAACTCTTTTTGGGTCTCCAGAATTTTATTCTTTTTTGGGCTGACTTCCCTTGTGGAATATCATATCATGAGGTCCTGCTTATCCTTTTCTGAATTATTTGAGATGTGCTCTTCATAACTTGAGGGTGCAAATCAAGACTTTGCTCTGTTTTCCTTTTCTTCTCTATTATAAATTCTAAGATGAAATTGTTTTTTTTGTCCCACTCATTTTCATTCCAGCAACAATTATTGGAATCCTTGCTGGGATGTTGATTAGAATCAGAATCTTCACTGGTTTCTTTACATTTAAAAGGAAGAAATTGTAGCTAAAACAAATCAATAAATAATTGAGGCAGGAGCATAGCTCAGATAGATTTCCAAAAAACTGAAATTTCTATCATTGTTTTACCATACCAAACTTGTGATGTTTCCTAAACTCATCTATTTCCTCCCTGTATTAAATGATATAAAAATTAACAATATTGCTTGTTTTTCCATCTTTGAGTCTCAGGGAAATGGCTGATGGCTGACAAACTACAAACAACACTACCATTTTTTGTCTTTAGCCTTTCTTTTCTCTAATCTATTTTACATACCACTTCCAAATTATACCAATATGTTAAGGACCTACAATGTTTTGGTTGTTGGTATGGAACTCCTGCTATGGATATTCTCTCCATTAACACAAATCTCAACCTGTACTTAAGTTATATTCTTTGAGAGAAGCCTTGTAAAAAAGTTAAAGTGACCCATGGTGACATGGATAACAATTGTTAGAAGAAGGACTCTAACTGAGGTCTTCTTGGTTTTGACTCCTGCACTATGATTCTGCTGGGTCAATCTTTCCAAAACCTTTCTTTCACTCTATGTACCAAGGAACTAAGGCTACAAATGAAATAATACTTATTTACTAACTGTCTGGTTACTTTGAAAAGCAGTTTCCTGGCTCTATCCTTTTGCTAGTATGGTCCCCTATCCTGGAAGTCTCTTTCCTCTCCCATTTACTTATTCAGAGTCTATTTTTCAAATAAAAAATAGCTAAAATTCCATTTCCCTCATTGAAATCTCCTTGAGCACTATAGCCCACAATGACTTCTCCTTTCTCTGAATTCCTATGACATTTTTAATCTGTACCCACACAATTAAACACTTTATAAAATCCTGTTCTTGTTCTCAAAGAGATTCATGTGCATATGACATTCTGACCACTAGACTGTGTTTGAGGGCAGTGTGAACTGGTAAAAACTGGTTTGACTAGTACAGCCCCAACCTCCAAGGTATTTCTATGCTAACGCTCAATTGACTTGAAAACAGGGCAGCTCCCTCATTTCCCAGTCATATATTTGCTGTGGCACAGTTACTTTAGTTTCCTGAGTCCCTGCCCCTCATTCCTCATTCTTTATTTCATAAATACCATGATTGTAGTGGTGTAGACCTATGTTAACTCAAACAGAAATAGGGACCTTTAAAGCATACATAGGAATATCCAAAGGCTGAATGTTAATATTAGTACTATCTACTAAAATAATATATATTTTATATCATTGATAAAAGTAAAGAATATTATTAATTATATTTTCTAATATGCTATAAGGATTATGTAATTAATATATAATTATAATTTCAATTATAATTATATCTTAATATGATCATAATAAAATATTAACACATAATTATCTACTGTATTTTTACTTATTTTGTTAAACATTTCCCAAGTACATCTTAATCTGGTTCAGGATATGCTCAAAAGTATTGTAGTTTCTAGTTCTAGAGCTGCATTTGGTTCTAGAGCTGCATGTTTGACACCCCACTCTCTGCCCCGTGGATGATGGGGCAATGTGCTATTAGTGCTATGTCAGCTCTTTGTCTAAAACTCTACATAAGTTTGAGCTCTGAATAGCTTGGGACCTAGGACTAACAGTGTATTGTTTGTTGCCTATCCAAACCACTAGTTTGCCCACAGATCAGACAGACAATATGAGAAGAAAGAAGCATTCCTCTATGCAGATCCCCAGACAGACATTTGTCTATTTGTCACCATCCGTAATTGCTATCCCCATGTGATGGTATTATTATTAAGATATAATTCTCCCTTTTGTCTTGCAGACAGGGACCATGATATCATATTTTCATTTAAACATTTCTTCATTATGCCTGATAATTTTTCCCTCTCTCAAACCTTTCTCCATTTGCTCATGATGTCTTCTCAACCTTGAACACACTTCCCCATATCTATCCATGAAAATTCGACCTATTTTTCAAAAACCAGATCAAATGACCCTTCCTCAATATAATCTTCTTTGATTACCCCAGGCCACAATGATCTTTCCTTCTTTTTACTCCCAGATCCTTATATTCTGTTACTCATATGCCATTTATCATATATTATTTTGTATTAGGAAAAATTGAATATATGTCTTTTCTGCCCGACTTAACTAAACTTCTTTAAAACTCAATTTAAATGCCACCTTCTTTCTTGATCCTCCAGGCTAATAATAACTTTTTATGGAACAATGTTTTGTAATTGATTTAATTTTCCTTGTAATATTGTGTATTATAACGATCTATATTTGCATCTTATTCTCTCCTAATAAAAGATAAGCCCCTTGAAGGTAAGGGCAACATTTTTAAACTAATTTTACATCCTTTCCAGGGTTGAATATAGAATAAACAATGTTTCATACAGAGTAAGTGTTTTTAAAATGTTATTTATCACCAATAGTAGTTCCAGCCCCATCTCTAGCTCCTTACCATACATCTTGCCCTCATCTGATAAGATGATCTTGCGCCTGCCACACGGTGGGTAGATGGCGAGGGCTTCTTGGAAGCTCTGCTCAATGTCAGGGCTCCACACGCCCTCTGCATCATTGTCGATGGGTTTGTCCAAAGCCTCACTGCCCTCGGAGACGTTGCTCCCCTCAGGGGAGGTGGGAGAGCTCCACTCGTTGGAGGTAATGGTGCCGGCTAGGCCCTCCAAGGCTCCGCTTGGAGAAGAACCCGTTGGACCTGCTGGAATGGAGACCAAAGTGTTGGGGATGACAGGACAAGGGTAAGTCTTTATATGTATAAGATCGGGGGAACAATGTATCAACTTTAGGATGGTATACATAAGAGGGTATAGAAACTATCTATCAACCAAATAACTTGATCTTTTTGGGAGGAAATGGGAAGAATAGCCAAACCTTATTAGTGAGGGATAAAGAAAAAGAAGGATCAAGAAAAAGAAGAAGAAAAAGAAGGATCAGCGGGGTTAACAGAGAAAAGAGATTAGGAGTGAGGGAAACATCTCAGGGTGAAAAGAAAGAAGATGGGAAATAAAGATCAAAGACAAAGAACAGAACAAACAATACATTCTCAAAAACAACTGTAAATTATATTAAAATGCTATCCTCTTTTCCTCATTGAGCTTCCAGCCATAAAACTTTTGTAATAGGCCTATATAGCAAACATTGGTGGGCTTTCCCCAACAGATGGCCATGAAAGTAAGGCTTTCTGATTCAACAAGAACCTTAAAAATGCTTTATATTCTGATCTTGCCCCTGCCCCTAACTAGCTGTGTATATTGAAACAATCTCTTATAGACTGCTTAGCAAATACTCCAAAACATTAATCACTATCTATACAATGGCTATCAACCTCTGCTTCTAAAATTCCAGTAAGAAGGGACTCAAATTTCTCAGTCTAATCTGGATACCAGTGTTTTGGTGAACAGTGACAAGTAACTAAAGCATTAGGTTATATATTATATTAAGTTAGATATTACATATTGCCTCCAGTCTCTTCATCAACCCCTGGTGTCTACCTGCCTCATCAATTGAATATGTCTACAATATAGACCTAGTAATGAATTTTGGGAATTCTAGTAGACCCCTGTGTGTCAGGATAAAATATTTTGATTTTTATGGTGATAGAAAGACTTTTATTTACTTATATTTTCTTGCTTATCCCTTAGCAGGAAGAGGAGTTAAGTTAGCTATGTGATTCCATAGTGCGCTTTCTGATTGTCTCAAAGTCAATCTGGAGAAAAGAGAAATGAGTTTCATAGATCTTACCCAGGATAAATTTCCAAATAGGTTATCTTCTGGCATGATAAGAGAGTCTGAAAGAGGCAGTCTGGGGCTTAGGGAACTGAAAATCATGGAAGGCCAAACTAGATGTGGGAAATGTTATTTTGAAACACTAATCAATCAGAGATGAATGATTTTCCTTTAAGTACAGAAATAATTACTTTATCCTGGCACATGATTTCTGAATTTATATTTTCTTTCTTTTTCTTAAAAAAATTCTTAAAAGAAAAGAAAAGAAAGTCTAAAAATATGACATAGTGGTGACAAAGTTCTATCCTGGATCCTATCCCAGGTTCCACCCAGGGAACAGAACCTCAGCCCCAAAGACACACATGCAGTTAACACAGTCATGCAAATTAGGACAGGTCCCTGAGCTGGAAGAAAGTCAACTGAGTGACCTTTTGCTTAAATTTTCTTAGGACTTTTATTGAAAGGGAAACTTGGAAAATGAGGAGAAGGGATTGAACATATTTGCTGTAATAAGATCTCTTTGTAAGTCCTCTGAACCAAGTACACCATTTGAAAAACTCATCTCAGAATACCCTGAAAAGCTCCTGTGCCAAGCCCTCCCCTATTTTCACATACTCTCTTTCTCTCCAAAGATATATGTATAGGAAAGGGAAGGGGAGTGTAATATTCCTCTGGTTATGCATACAACCAGCCAGCCAATTGTAGTCTGTGCACAAGACTCTACTAAGTCTAATTACCTGATTCCTCTGACCCTTATTTTACATACCCAATCCTGAAGAATTGAGGGGGGGTGTACTGGGAATGTAACTAACCATCATTAATCCTTCTCTGCAAATCATTTTGACATTGCAGAAGTGAGGCAAGGAGGCACCATGGTTCAGGAATACAACTACACAAAGAAGGTTCAGGGATGTCTGGCTAGCCCCTCGATTTCAATGAGGCAGCATGGTGCAACAGATAAGGCACCAGATATGGAGCTGGAAAGAACCGTCTCAGACACTTACAAGTTGTGCAAACCTGGGCAAATTCATTAACTTCTGTGGGCCTCAGTCTACTCACTTGTAAAATGAGGGAAAGGGTAGGATGGCTTTCAAGAGCCTTTCTAACTCTAATTTTATGATTGTATGACCGTCTATGGCCCCACAAGTTAAATTTCACAAGGACCTACCCTTTGTGTCCACTATTCCAGAAAAAGTAGGGCAGCAGGTCACCCAAGGCCCTGGGATCTATGACCAAATGGAGCTACTCCCAGTCTTCTCATCAGCCAAGGTTCACTGGGGAGCAGCCTTAGTCCTACCCAGCCTGATCCCAATCATTTGATAGCCTCTCCCTTGATTAGTTCCCAGAAGCCCAGCTCCCACTCTCTCCATGTGGCAAATCTGCCGAGAAGTCATTGCTTGGTAGGCCACGTTAGAAGCGCATGGTGTAAGCTGACACTTCCCTCCCACTCCCTCCCTCCAAGACTCTTCACCCCATCTCGCCCCTTAAGAGAGACTGTGTCTGTTTGTTTGTTTTTTCCCTCACAAGTATTACACTTTATCCAGCAATCTGTGCCTGCCAGAGAATAGAATGTGAGGTGGGAACAGATGGCATTATTAAGCCTAGGATGTAAAACACTACCACTTAAAAGAAGCAGGACAAAAATGCTCCCTATCTAGAGTCTTGATCCCAGGGATCTCCACTCCCAGTTCCATTTATTATCATTCTGAAGTCATCCCTAACTCTGGTAATTACTCAAGATAATTAAGATAACAGCAATCCAGAACTGACAAGGTTTATTAAGATAAACACTAATAACCATAAGCTTTCTTTAAAAGGATCTTTTCTCCAAAGATGTTCGATGCTTTTTGTTGTCCTGAATCACAGAACAATACTAACAGTATTGATATGCTTAATAGTCAAACACTTTCGTTTTAAAGATGAGGAAACTGAGCTTTTATGAAGTTAAGTGTTTGGCCTAAGGTCAAATAGATATACAGCCTTTCATTGAATACCTCTGGAGAGCTGATTTCTATTACCTCCTAAGGCAGTCCATTCCACTTTGGAACAGTTCTATTTTTTACATTGATTTAAAATCTGCATCTTTGCAACCTATGTCTTTTGTTCCTAGTTCTGATTTATGATTTAGATTTTTTAAAATAGATGGTTATATAGTTATATGTAATATAAATATTGTGTATATTGTGTATATTACATATATTTATATAATCTACATTGTCCCTGTATCCTTGAACTAACATTCTACTGGATATTTATGAAGGATGGAGGAGATAGAATGTTTAGACCAAGCAGAAAGAGAAAATCTTAAAACTCTTTCTACATGGTAGCCATTCAGATCCTTGAAGATAGCTATTATACTCTCCTAACTTTTCTCTTCTACAGCTTATATATTCCCACTTCCTCAACTGATCTCCCACCATATGACTTTGAGATCCCTCCATCATCTTGGGTAACCCTCCTCTGGATGTCCAGCAATATTCTATTTCCCCCATTATTCATAAATATCCAGTAGAATGTAAGCTCAGAGATATAGGTTCAATGTAGATGATGTAAATATTTATGTGATATATACAATATTTATATTTATTATATATAATTGATAACCATCTATTTTTAAAAATCTAAATCATAAATCAGGAGCTAAAAGGGAACTCAGAAGCCATCTAGTCCAAATTCCATATTTTTAATAGGATGAAATTAAGGCATAATATCACATAGGCAGTTACATCAGGAATCAATTCCTTGTAAGCAAAGATTTTTGTATTTGTATCCTTATGCTTGGCATGTAATAGAAGGAATGATTGTTGATTTACTGATGAAATTGATTTTTGACAATTCAAGTCTAAGACTTTTCATTTATTCCTATTACATGTCATCTTATTAGATTCCATGCAACCTTCTATCAAGTTCTTTTTTGGAACCTAAATCATTCATTCACTGCACTGACAATCCTTCTTAGTTTTATATCAGTCAAAAACTTGGTAAAGCATACCACCTATGCTTTCATTCACATGAAAATCATTGATAGAATAAACTCTTGTCAAATGCTTTGCGAAATCATAGATAAGCTATTTCTAAAATATTCTTCTTTTTATCAGTCCAATAAAACTGTCAAAAACAGAAATTGGGTTAGTCTAGTATCACCTATTTTTAATGATGACAAACTGGTTCTTTGTGATCACTATTCCCTTTATCTATATTTAGTTAACTATTCCTTTAATATATTTTAACATTTTCCCAGGAATTGAAGTCAAGTTTACTGAACTATAATTTACAAGTTCCCATTTTAAAATGTCTGGGAAGTTTATACTTCTCCAGTCCTGCATTCTCCATGTTGTTCTCCAGAATCTTTCTGAGACGGCATCATATTTGCAATTATTTCAGTATCCAGGAAAATTGTTGAATTATAGTTCATGACTTGCACTCATCAAAGCCAGTGAGGTACTCTTATTTATTATCTCCTTAGTTATCTTGGGTTTAAGCTCTTGTTAAATCATTTTTGTTCTTCCATTTCTAGTTGAGTTAATTCTCCTTCTCCAAGGAAACAAGCAAAACAAGATTTGAAATCTTCTGCTTTATAGCATATCTTATCATTGTCATCCCATCCCTAAGCAGTTATCCTATTCCTTCTTTGGTCCTCTTTTCTCCAATATAGGTTTAATTTTTTAAAAGAGCAAATGCTTTTTGTCGTCTTGAAGTATCTCTACTAGAGTCAGTTCATTCTGAGACAGCAGTCCTCATACCTTTCTCATGAGACCATAATACCTATTTTTATTCAACATTAAATTAACTTTGTTTCCATCATCTGTACAGGTCTTTAAAAAAAAAACCTAGTTAGTTAAATACTTCTCTATTCATCCACATTAATCTTTTTAGAATTTTTCCCTTTTTCTGCTCAATGAAATTTGCTTTTCTTTGTGGCTTCAGAAATTGATTCTAAAGAATTCCTGGAGTACTTATCATTTCTGACACATCTTCACCTAGCGAATTAAGGGTCATTGGTTCTTTCCTATCCTTTTCCTGAACAATCGATACCTATTTTTTAAAAAGATGAACAAGACTAATATGGAAATAAGTTTTTTCTCTATAGTATTTTATTTTTCCAAATACATGTAAAGATAGTTCAACATTCATTTTTGTAAGACTTTGTGTTCCTAATTTTTCTTCCTCCTTCTCTAAGAGACAGCAAGCAATCTGATATAGATTAAATATGTGTAATCCTTTTACACATACTTTAATATGGAAATGTGTTTCCAGATTGCATATGTATAATCTATATCAAATTGCTTATCATCTCAGGGTGGGGGGAAGGGAAGAAGGGAGGGAGAGAATTTGGAACTCAATGTTTTAAAAATAAATATTAAAAACTGTTTTTAGATGCAATTAGGAAAAATAAAACTTTATTCAAAAAACATAAGGTATATATGTCAGACTTTCCTCTTCTTCTCCAGAATCAAATCTAGGATGGGTCAGTAACTTTCCCATAAAGTTCCCATTATTTCCACTGTAGCAACCAATTGTTTGATAAAAATCAGCTCATCCACTCAATTACTCAATAAGTATTAGATTTAGGCAGTTAGGTGGCATAGTGGATATAGAGTATCAGGTCTGGAGTCAGGAAGACTCACCTTGATGAATTCAAATCTGGCCTCAGATATTAGCGTGTGACCCTGGCCAAATCACTTAACCCTGTCTGCCTCAGTTTCTTCATCTGTAAAATGAGCTGGAGAAGGAAATGGCAGATCACTCCAATATCTTCACCAAGAAAACTCCAATAGGGTTATGAAGAGTCTGACTATAAAATGACTGAACTATAACAACTTAGTAGTTAGGTCCCAATGGGCACTCAGTTCCCCTACCCAAACTGACATTTCCCTCTGAAGGGTTCATCTAAGCTCTTCTGGTTCATACCTGACTGGCATTGGACACCTACAATGTGACAATGTGCTTCAGTGGGCATCTGAACACATATCTAGGGCTCCGATGCTAGGGAATAGCAACAGTGGGAAGGAGCACTATCTATGCAATTGCTCACAGCCACCTTCACTGTGCCAACTAGTCTTTTGTGAACTTTTGAGTTTTGTCTGCTGCTTCCTTCTTTCTATGGACACAATATTCTGGCCTTTCAGCCCACTCTTCCAGCTGAGGCAGCCCTAAGGCCCCAAGGGCTTAAAGAACAAAGCATGAGGCTAGATGTCTACGAGGTCAGGGTGGATTGAAAGAGACTTGGTAACTGTGATGGACGTGGCTCTTTTCAACAATGAGGTGATTCAGGCCAGTTCCAACAGACACGTGATGGAGAGAGCCATCTGCACCCAGAGAAAGGATTGTGGGGACTGAATGTGGATCACAACATAGTATTTTCACCTTTGTTATTGTTGTTTCCTTGCTTGTTTTTTATTCCTCTCATTTTTCTCCTTTTTTTTTTTTTTTTTCATTTTTCTCCTTTTTGATCTGATTTTTCTTACGCAGCATGATACATATGGAAATGTTTAGAAAAATTTCACATGTTTAATCTATATTAGATTATTTGTTGTCTAGGGGAGGACAGAAGGAGAAGGGAAGGAGAAAAATATGGAATACAAGGTTTAGTAAAGGTGAATGTTAAAAACTATCTTTGAAAATAAAAAGCTATGGGAAATGAATATAAACTGCTTGCATTTTTGTTTTTCTTCCCGGGTTATTTATACCTTCTGAATTCAATTCTCCCTGTACAACAAGAAAGCTGTCCGGTTCTCCACAAATATATTGTATCCAGGATATACTGTAACCTATTCAACATGTAAAAGACTGCTTGCCATCTGGGGGAGAGGGTGGAGGGAAGGAGGGGAAAAATCAGAACAGAAGTGAGTGCAAGGGATAATGCTGTAAAAAATTACCCTGGCATGCGTTCTATCAATAAAAAGATATTAAAATTTAAAAAAAAAGAAAATAAAAAGCTATTATTAGATTAAAAAAATACATTACATGGAGTGGTACCTCAAAACTTACTAAGATATTTTAGAAGGGACTCCTGGAATTATCCCACAAAAACTCAAAAAGTCAGAAGTTCTCTCCTACAATCTTAAAAAATTAATCTTCAAATTCCTAAATCCATTAAGATGTTTATAGTATTTCCACAAATTTTGCTTATCTTTGTTTTTGTTTAAAATAATAATAATTATTATCATAGTAATTTAGCCAAAGCCGGAAAAAAAGGCTATAATAAAAAAGAAAAAAAAAGAAAGGATCTTAATAGAGAAGGTTAGAGATGTGTATTACATCGTCTAGATAAAAAGCATTTAAACTGGACACTTCCTCCCATATCACTCTCTCAACCTTCTTACCCTATCCGAGGACTCCTGGCTCTCTCGGGTCTGAAGACAGACTCACACCCAAGTGAATAATGAAAATAGGTATTTTTGATGCTAAGATGCTAAGAAAAAACTTTGATCTTCAAGAAAATCTTCCCCTCTGGCTTCTTCTGAAACTTTCCCTTCCCCCAGAGAGCCTTTCTCTTTTCTCTGTGCCATCCCCATTCCCTTTAGATCTCCCAGGAAGAGACTACAGAGAGACATCAAAATGTTGTTTGTTTTTTTTTTCTATTTCCCATTCTTGGTCCTTTTGTGTCCCTTTCAATTACCCTATCCCATTCTCCTACCTGATTGAGGGAGAAGATCTGATTAACTCATTCATATCAAGTAACTTAATGGTTTAAACTCTTCTAGGGAAAATGGCATTTTAAAAGAAGCAAAATTTACACCTAAGAGTGAAGAAATGAAGCAATAATAATACAAATCTAGGCAATGTGACATTCAGATAGGGGAAAGATATATTTTGGGACTGGTGAGCCTCCTCCAGCTCCTGGCAAATATGACCCAATTTGACCCCAGTCTTCTAAAAATTACATAACTATTGAGTGTTAGCCAAAATGTACCTCAGTGATAATCTATTCCAACCCCCTCACTTTCAGAAGAAAGGAAGTGACTACTATGAGGGAAGCTTCAATGACCTCATTCCCCCAAGGCCTCCGGTCTAAGATAGAACTTAATAGACTGTGACCCTGACGTTGACTTCAACTATGCAAGTAAAACAAAATCTTTTGTGTTATACAAATAAAGAATTGCAGGTTTTATGTATTTTTTCTGAGAGATCTCATCTCATTGTATTGTGAGGAAAGCACTTTGTGAATGGTAAAAGTATATATTATAAGCATTATATGATCCAAGCTAATTTTATAAATGAGGAGACCAGTACAGAGGTGAAATTGTTTCCTCAAGTGTACCCAGGGAATGAATAGTAAAAGCTTGATCTCATGAGGATGCTTTGGAAGTAGATGGGAGAGTATGGTTTGTGGGCTGGAAAGGATATTAAAAAACTGTTCATCTTGTTTTACCTAGTTTAATGATATGAATGTGATGTCTTGACTTGCTCATGAATTAGATTTAAAGTAAGACAGAGCAACCTCTCTCCTTCAGTCACATGTCCAAGAACAAGACAAAAATCAAGATGATTGGTGAGGGCCATAGACATAGATGCAGTGGATAACCTTGATCTTTCTAAATTAAGATCTTTATCATAGAGGGCAACAGCAAGATTATATGATGATCAGTTCTGATGAATATGGTTCTCATCAATAATGAAGTGATTCAGACAAGTTCCAATGGTCTTGTGATGAAGAGAGCCATCTGTTCCCAGAGAGAGGACTGTGGGAACCAAATGTGGACTACAACATAGTATTTTCGCTCTTTTTGTTGTTGTTTGCTTGCATTTTGTTTTCCTTCTCATTTTTTTTCTTTTTGATTTGATTTTTCTTGTGTAACATGTTATGTGTGGAAATATGTATAGAGGAATTGCACATGTTTAACATATATTGGATCACTTGCCAACTTGGGGAAGGGAAGGGAGTGAAAAAATTAGAACACAGAGTTTTGTAGGAGTGAATATCAAAAATCATCCATCTATAAATTTTGAAAATAAAAAAACTTTAATAAAAAATAATGCTAAACTAAAATCTTTCTCAGACTTGTTGAGAAAGCGAGAAGGCATCTAGAGGATGATAGCCACAATGGGAAAAAAAAAAGATTTTAGAAAGGAAGGAAGGAAGGAAGGAAAGAAAGGAAAGAAAGAAGGAAGAAAAAAAGAAAAAAAGGAAGGAAGGAGGGAAGGAAGGAAGAAAGGAAGGAAGAGAGGGAGGGAGGGAGGAAGGGAAGAAGCATATTGTTGTTCTTCAATTGTTTCAGTTATGTCCAACTCTTTGTAAACCCATCTGAAATTTTCTGGCAAAGATACTGGAATGGTTTGCCAGTTCTTTCTCCAATTCTTTTACAAATGAGGAAACTGAGTCAGACAGGATTAAGTGACTTGACTAGAGTCACACAACTGGTAAGTATCTGAGGACAAATTTGAACTTAGGTCTTCCTAACTCTAGACCTGGCATTCTATCCACTGTGCTACCTCACTACTCTCATAAACAAGAATATATTTAGTACCTACTATGTGCCAAGTACTGTGCTAAATGTTTTATCATTAACCTCTTATTTACTCCCCAAAACAACCTGGGAAGTACTATTATTGTCATCATCATCTCCGTTTTATAGCTGAGGAAATTAAGACAGACAAAAGTTAAATGATTTGCCCAGATATACACAGCTAGTAAGTGTGTGAGGCTAAATTTAAACTCATCTCCCCATCTTCAGGCTCCATACTCTATCTACTTCACCAACAATCTGAAGAAAATAAGGCAAGAATGAGAATAGGAGGAAAGTAATGACAAGAGAGAGAAGGTAAACCAAAATGAGAGACGGGATGAAAGAGAGGAAAGAATGAGACAGTAAGAAGAATACATAAATAGATAGCTAGATAAAGGTAGTCTGGCATATATAAAGGTTGGTTATAAGGAAGGGGTAGGAAATCTCAGAGACTGTTTCAAATGAGAGGAGACAAGATCCCTAAGAAAATACAATGACCCACACAAATTTCCCAACTGTTTTCGGGGGTAGTCTGACCCCTTCCCTCCTCTACAAAGACATTTGCAAACTTTTCTCTCTAATTGAGGAAGGCTATACTTAGAACTTCCTTGTCTCTCTCTGGCTGCCTTGAAGAGAAGGATGGAAAGTAAAACCAAGTGATTACACTCCTCCTTACCTAATACCTAGGCAATAACACTGAGGTGATAAGGCAGAGTCTTAGCCCAATGGGCTGTTGGATTTAGCATTAACAGGATTTAGAACTGAAAGGACCCTAAAAACAATATTATTTCCACCCCTCTTATTTTACAGATAAGAAAACTGAGCCCCAGAGAAGTTAAGAAATAGGAATAATCTTTCCTCTCATGTATACATATATATAGATCTAAAATTTGTAAGAAAATTATGACAAATAGCAATGTTCTCTTTTTTTTTCTTCTCTATTGCACCTCCATTCTTGACCAAAATGGATGAGTGGAGAGGCATGGCTGAGGCTTAGAACCCCAACATTAGCCTACTCCAGACTAAAAAGGATCCTGAGAAAATTTTCCAGATTTAATTTCTCCTTTCTCCTATCTCACAACCTCTGAGAGCAATGATGTTCATCATTAGCCCCTTTCCAAATCTCCCCTTCCCAGATCCCTCCATTCCTGAGTCATTTAGAATAAAAATTGTCCATCTCCTCCTCTTCTTATACATTTAAACCCTCTCAGAGCATTTCAAAGGAACCTTCACTAGGATGGGAGACTGGGGTAACCCCAGTGAAAGAGTCGTAGTAAAAAGAATACTGAATTAGGAGTCAGCACAAAATCGGCTATCATGTTTTTCCTAAGTCTTTTCTTCTCTGAATTAAATTGATGTAGTTACTTTAACAAATTTTCATGTGGTATAAGGTTGAGAGCTTCAAATCATCTAAAAATTATTCCCCTCTTTCTGAAAAATAGACGATCCTTCTTGACCAAATCAAGCCTTATACTTATGTCCTTGATTCCATTTCCTCCCAAGCTTATCCCATCTCTTTCCCTAATTTTCAATCTCTCTCATTCACTGGCTTTCTAATTCCTTATAAATATGTCCAGATCTTTCCACTGATTTCTTTAAAATAAAAAACCAAAACCTTCATTTTATCCTTTCTTACCCTCAATCTATCATTCTATATTTCTCCTTCCTTTCATAAACTCCTAGAAAAAATGATAATCTCAATGATCTTAGAAAAACACAGAGACATGCATGAAATAATGAAGAGCAAAATAAGCAGAGCCAAGAGACCACTGTATATAGTAACAGCAATATTGTTTTGTGCATAACTTTGAGCAAGTCATTTTGACTATAATTAATACCCAAGTTAACTACAAAGGACATATGAATAAGCTATCTGCATCCAGAAAAAAAAAACTGATAAATAGATATACAGATAAACAAAAATATTTTGTTTTTATCTGTATGTATTAGTTCTTTCTCAGTCAGTTCTTTCTGATTTTTAAACTATATATATATATATATACACACATACATATATATAAACTATATATATACACATATATATGTGCATATATATACATACATACATAGCTATATTTGTGTGTATATATATATAATATGTCTATGTATATATCTATATGTATATTCTTGTGTCTAATGATAGCCATGGTTGAGAGGAGGTAAGGAAAAAAAATTATATGAATAGCAAGTAATTTACCAGAATAGCAAGCAAGTTGTACATAATCGATCTGCAGTTTCATGTCCAATGATCTTTTTTTATTATACTATGTTAGGGAAATGCTCATTTTATTCCACAAGTTAAAAATAAAATAAAGGGAAAAAATTTAAAAGGAGAGAAAAAACTGTCTACATTTATTATTGGTATCTCTTTTTCTGTCATTCATTTTTCAATCTTTTGCAATCTGGCTTCAAATTATCACAAAGATACCACTCAATGGAAACATTTAATTGTTAAATACAATAGTATTTTAATTGATTCTTATTACCTTTCTTGATCCCCATGCAGCATTGCATTGACTATTGACTAGCCCCTAGTTCTGAATACTCTCCTTCCTGGGTTATGCTTCCCTTCTTACCTGTCTGACAATTTTCTCTCAGAATCCTTTAGTGAATCATCACTTATGCTTCACCTCTAAAAACTATAATTTACCCTACCTCTTATTACAATAACAATTCTTTTTAAACCACTTAAAGGTTTACAAAGCACTTTCATTAAAACTCTGTGAGACAGGTGGTGTAATAGCTTGCATGGAGTGGTGCACCTGTGATTTCATTGCTGGGAAGCTTCTCATGAGGAAAATCCCTCTTCCTGATGCAGAACTGCAACTATCCTTTAATTTATCATTTTAGAGAATTGTCTGAGGATGCTCTGAGAGGTTAAGAGATTTGCCCAGGATCACAGAGCCAGTATATGCATATGAAATAAGACTTGCACTCAAGTTTTTGTGACTCTGTGATCAGCTCTCTGTCCATGAGACTAGTTTGCCTCAGTTTCTTCAACTGTAAAATGGAAATATTGATAATACCTTCCTTGTAGGATTGTCATGTGAGATAAAATTTGCTTTTTTTAAAGTCTAAGTACTGTGTCTAACACATAGTAGGCGCTTAATAAATTCTAATTCCTTATCCAATACCACACGTCTCTCTAGAAAAGCTGAGATTTTTTATAGTACTTAAATATTTGCAAATATGTACTTTACAGATATTTCAAGCTCACAACAATCCTAGAAAGTACATGCTAGAGGTAAGGAAACTGAGACTCATGGAAATTACAAGACTTGCCCAGAGCCAGTCTGAGAAGCAGGATGTAGAACTCTGTTTTTCTTAAGTCAAATATTGTTTTTCACCACTCTGCAGCTTTATAACACCTTCTATTACCCATCCTCCACTCTTGGATACTCTTTTCTCTCTATGTTTTTGTGACACTGCTCTTTTTTAAATTAAACTTTATTTTTTAAATTAACAGATATTTATTTTTTTCTCACTCCCACCCCTCAACCCACTGGAAAAAGTAAAACAAAATCCTTGTTTTTTCCAGAGGCAATTACGGTTAAGTAACTTGCCCAGGATCACACAACTAAGAAATGTTAAGTATCTGAGATCATATTTGAACTCAAGTCTTCCTGACTTCAGGGTGGTGCTCTATCCATTGCACCACCTAGCTACCCTAACAAAATCCTTTTAACAAATATGCATAGTTCAATGAAGCATGTCTTCTATTGGCTGTATCAAAACATATATATATATATATATATATATATGTCTCATTTTGCATTTAGAGTGTTTAAGCTCTCTCTGTTAGGGCATACATACCATATTTCATCTCTAATCCCATGGAACCACAGATGGTCGCTCTATTTAATTAGAATTCTTACAGCTTTCAAAATTTTAAATTTGTTGTCATATTATAAATTTGTTTCTTTTGCTTCTGCTTATTTCACTCTTCATTAGTTCGCATAAATTTTCCCATGTCTCTTTGAAATCATCATTTTCCTCATTTCTTAAAGCACAACAGTATTCCATAATGTTTATATACCACAATGTATTTGTTCAATCATTCTTTCATTGTTGGGTATTCTTAATTTCCAGTATTTTCCTACTGCAAAAAGAACTGCTACCAACATTTTTGTATACATAGAACCTTTTTCTTTTTATTTGATCTCTTTGAGATACAGGCTTAGCTGTATATCCTAGTGGCATAGCTGGATCAAGACATATAATTTAGTAACTTTTTGTCTTTAACTCTGAATTCCTTTTCAGAATGGTTGGATCCATTCCACCATCACACATCTTTTTCAACAGTATCAATATTTTTCTACAACTCTTCTAATATTTTAATTTTCTGTTTTTTGTCATCTTTTGCAGTCAGATGGGCACAAGGCCAAACCTCACAATTGTTTCAATTTGCCTTTCTTGTCTCCCGTGGTTCATATTCTATCTGTCTGATCATTCCAGATCAATCAGTCTCCTTTGTTAGATCTTACTCTAAGTCACAACCTCCAGCAAGAGTTGCCCCCAAAGATCTGTCCTTGGCCCTCTTCTCCAATCTTCTTCCACACCATTGATTTACTACTTCCATGGGTTCAAGTATCATCTCAATGGAAATGATTCTCATACCTATTTATCTAGCTCTCTCCTACCTTACACATTAGGAGCTGCCTATTGGACATCTAAAACTGGTTTCCCAAAGACATCTCAAAATTAACACACCCAAAACAGAATTCCTCATCTTTCCCACAAAACCCTATTACTGCCAAGGGCACTGACATCTTCCCAATCACCCAGTTTTGCAACTTCACTGTTACCCTCAACCTCTCATTTGCACTTACTCAGCACTCCAATCTGCTGCTGAGTCTTGTCAAATGTCTAATTTAGTCATTTCTAATTTAACATTTCTAGTGTGTGTCTCCTGATCCCCACACCTATAGCTGCCACTAGTAGATCTTCTCACCTTACGTCTCTCCCTATTCCGTCCCACTCAGCTACAAAAGTGATCTTCCTAAAGAACAGATCTAGAGATGTCATACCGCTCTCCCTAATTAATAAACTCCAATTTAACTCCAAGACTTAAAAGAAGAGTGTATTTGACTTTTAAAGCCCTGTACGATCTTTTCAGTCAACTTACAGTCTAATCCCTTCCATGTAGTCTATAATTTATCAGCACTGTCTGTCTTGCTCTTCCTCACATACCGCACACCATCTCTTAAGTTCTGTATCTTTTCATTGGTTCTCCCTCATGCTTGCTATGTTCTCCTGGTTTCCTTGAAAATGGAGCTCAAATTTCACCTTCTATCAGGGGCCTTCCCTGGTCCCCACTGACTCCCCCACCTTCAAGTACTAGTACCTACTCTAATCTCAGATTCCCTCCCAATTGTACTGCATATATCTTCTATGTTCATAGTTCTTTTGCATGTTGTTTCTTCATTAGTACATGAAGTCCCAAAGAACAAAGACTATTTATTGACCTGTCTTTATGTCTTCATCACTTAAGCATCACAACTCCACACATATGCTGTTGTTCAGTTGTTTCAGTCATATTTTGGAGTTTTCTTGGTAAAGACACTAGAGTAGTTTACTATTTTTCTTTTCTAGCTCATTTGACAAATGAAGAAACTGAGGCAAATAGGTGTAAATACCTTGCCCAGGGTCACACAACTATTAAGTGTCTGAAGCCAGATTTGAACTCCTGACTCCTCCAGCCATCTATCAGCTGCTCCACCATATACATATTAAGTGATTAACTTAATGCCATCACTGAACCATCACACCATATGCTTATAAAAACAGAAACCAAATGTTAAACACATAGGATCTGCTTGATCTACTTTCTTGATGTGACCCTTACATCAGCATAAGGAGGACAAGAACATTATGCTATGATGGAATGAAGGAAAGTGATTATTACCTTTACTTCTTTCTCCTCCAGTGTTATTAAGTGCCTCCTTCAGGCTTACTAAAACTTTAAGGCAATTTGAATGGTTTCAAGTATTAGCCAAGGATGCAATAGGAATGAAAAGCAAATGAAAAGTGATAAATGTGTTTACTGCTAGGCCCTGAAAGCCTTAGCAGGTTTTGCAGATGTCATGGGATGCACTCAACTGTAGATCTAGAAAGGGGAAGTGAAAGGAACTTCTTTTCTTTGATTCAGCTATTAATCATATCAACAAGCAACCTTTCTCTTGAATCTGGTACATTGTAATATTGATATTTAATGATAATACCTTGCTAACAGAAGAGCTAAAAATGTGAGGATTAGCTCTTCTATACTGATCTAGTATAGTTTCAAAGAAAAGCAATCAAACTTTCTTATTTCTTTTTCTGATTTCTTCATCAGAAATTTCCAGTAGATTGCAAACGGAGGAAAAAAGGTAATTTCATAGGCAAGGGAGATAGAGGAGCTTCAATTCATGCTATTAGAGAAAAGTAGAGCAAAAATGACAAGGGGAACTCAGGGACAAGAAATGGGGAGATGTGGGAAGCAGAAGCAAGAAGTATCAAGGAAAAATTGTAGGGGGATGAAGGCATGAAAGATGGTCACAGTATAATCCTTCTCCAATCTGGATCATAATGCTCAGAAGAGTTCTCTTCCTCATAACTGTCAGAACCTGGAAAAGATGGTGCCTTTTGCCATATGAAGTGAGAAGGAAAGGTTAAGACTGATTCTATTTTTGATTTTCTGTTATTTATTACCCATTTTTGTTCTAATTTTTTAATGTTTTACTCTTTGGTGTATGGTTCCTACCTATCTTATTGGTAAAAAAAAAAAATGTTCTTTATTAGAGATTTCCTCACCTATTTCTCAATTGTCAATGTTTTCCAGATTCCCAGGTTATCTTTTTGTGGATATTCCAATTTGTTAATGTAATGTCTCTTTTTTAAAGTATGGCACTTAGACTCAAATACAGTAGTACTCCAGATGTGAGACAAACAGCATATTACTCAGTGAGATTGTTGTTTCCTTTGTGCTAGACTTTATGCTTCCATTTAATGACATGTGTTCTTTTAAAGTCCTACTTTGAGGCTTCATTATGGGGTTGGAGGGTGTTCCTGGGTTCTGGAGACTATGATAGTGGGGGTGAGGGATGGGGAGAAACTCTGGCAAGTCCTAGCAAGCTGAAAAGGCTTCAAGCACAGACCAGGGATTGAACCTGTAGGGTGTTGATTGCAGTCCATTGTTCTAGACTCTCAAGGTCTAGCATATTCTTCCCAATTTTAAATCTTCTATAATGTGATAAGCAGAGAAGCTAGATGGCACAGTGAATGGAGTACCAGGCTTGAAGTCTTCCTGAATTCAAATCTGGCTTTAGACACTTGCAAGCTATATGACCCTGGGTAAATCACTTAATTTGCTTCAGTTTCCTTATCTGTAAAATAAGCTAGGAAAAAAACCCAAGCACTTCAGTATCTTTACCAAGAAAACCCCAAATGGGACCCAAAAAAAAATGACTGAATAGCAACAATAAGCACACCTTCTATATCTTCATCCAAATATTGTATAAAATATTGATTAAGGGCAAAGATTGGTTCCAGTGGCATACTACTAAAGACATCCTTCCATATTGACAATGATATTACAATTTATATTGGGAGAATAGGAAAGAAAAATCAATATGCTACAGATTTCTCCAACTAGCTCTATCTGCTTCCATTGTATCTACAAGTTTACTCTATTCAGGAAGCATTTCTTATCATGGAACTTTGTCAAACTCCTATATTTACATATAAACAATTCCTTTAATATGCCAATTTCATAATACTATTCAGAAAAAGAATTCAATTAAGTAAGAATAACATTCTTAATGAACCAATAGCATCTCCTAGAAATCATCTCTTTCTTCTTTAAGTTCTCATGAAACTTCTAGAATTTTATTGCTGAATGCCATGTTTCCAGGGCCATACTTTTTAAAAATCCAGATTTCTAGCAGTTCATCTTAATTTTCCATAGCTTCTAAAAAATTACCAAAAATGTCTTCCAGAGTCACACATTCTCTTGGTATTCTGAGATGAAAATTTGAGCCTGGAAATTGAAATATATCAGTAGTCTCCCTTCATTTCTCCTCAGTATTTCATCTCCTTCTTAATGACATTTATTCTTTACTTTCTAGTTTAAAGGTTATTTTCCTCTATGAAGAAGAAAATAGTAGTCATTGCTGATAATCTTTGAGAAATGACAGAGAAGGGATGGGTGATAAATAGGAAACGACTGTCCTGATTTTCAAAACTGGGGGGCAAGATGAACTTTGAAAACTATAGACTGGTAGGCTAATAGTGATCCCTTACAAAATTTTGGAGCAGAAGAAGAATAGATGGATTGTTCTATTTTCAACTATCTGTTTACATTTTATCAAAGTCCTTCCAAACAACTTATTCAATCAATAAACACTTATTAACTATCTGCATAATGTCAAGAATTATGCTACATCCTGAGGATCCAAGGACAAAAGAAACACCTGAAACAGTACCTGCCCTCAAGAGTTTATGTTCTATCCCAAAAAGATCAATAAAAAGAGAAAAGGACCCACATGTGCTAAAATGTTTGTGGCAGCCCTTTTTGTAGTGGCAAGAAACAGGAAACTGAGTGGAAGCTCATCAATTGGAGAATGGATGGATAAGTTATGGAACATGAATATTATGGAATATTATTGTTCTATAAGAAAAGATCAGCAGGAGGATTTCAGAGAGGCCTGGAGAGATTTACATGAAGTGATGCTAAGTGAAGTGACTAGAACCAGGAGAACACTGTACACAGAACAAGATTACATGATGATCAATTCTGATTTATGTGGCTCTTTTCAACAGTGGGGTAATTCAGGCCAGTTTCAATGGACATGTGATGAAGAAAGCCATCTGCCCCAGAGAGACGGCCATGGGGACTGAATGTGGATCCCAACATAGTGTGTTTACTTTTTTGTTGTTGTTTGATTGCTTTTTGTTTTCTTTCTCATTTTTTTCTTTTTGATCTGATTTTTTTGTGCAGCACAATAATTGTGAATGTATAGAAGAACTGCACATGTTTAATCTATACTAGATTACCTGCTGTCTTAGGGAGGGGGTGAGGAGAAGGGAGAGAGAAAAAAATTTGGAGCACTAGATTTTGCAAGGGTGAATGTTAAAAATTATCTGTCCATATGTTTTGAAAATAAAAAGCTTTAAAAAAAAAAAGAATGTTCTATTGAGAAGAAATGGACACACATTTAAGATAATGGTAATACCTGGGAAGATGGCGTGGCAATCAGGAAAGAAATCCAGAATGAAGGCAGCAGTTAAACTGAGGTTTGAAGGGAGCTAGGATTTCCTAGAGGCTTGAAGAGAAAGAAGAAGGCTGGATGTACTGCAATAAAAGAGAATATAACTGTATGGAAATCAGCAATTTGGCCAATTAGTCCAAAGTTAAAAGCCCATGAGGGCAGCTAGGTGGTACAGGCCATGGGACATCAGGCTATTTTATCTTTGCCAAGTTCTGTGAACCTAACCCTAGTTGCCTTGGTTTCTTCACATGTCCAAGGAAATGGCAAACCACTCCAGTATCTTTGTCAAGAAAACTCCAAATGGGGTCACAAAGAGTTGGATATGATTCAATATCCAATTAATAATCTATAGCAATGGTGTCAAATTTAAAGGACGGTATGCAGGCTCCATATTAACTGAGAAAACCACAAGTGAACATTATGTTATATTATATTTTTATTTATCCTATTAAACATTTCCTAATTCCATTTTAATCTGGTTCATAAATCTGCCAATTTACCATCTCTAGTTTGTAGCAATACTATAAGCAAGAAGTGATGAGGGACAGAACTAGGTAGAACCATGTGAATGGAAAGAAGGAAATGGATGCATAAAATATTGTGACAATACAATTGTTAGGATGTGGGAATTGATGGAAAGTGAAGAGAAGAGGATGACTGCAGGAAATGAACCTAAGTGACTAGAAGTCTGGTAATAGAGAAATAAAGATGCTAGGAAAAGGCATGGGTTTAGAGAAAAAGATAATGAACTCTACTTTTTACAAGTATATACCCTTTTCATTTTATACCCTTTTCATTCATTTTCTTGCTCTGCACATAGCTTAAAAAACAATAACAAAACATTTAGTTCTGAATCACTGTCCAAAGCTCTTTCTACTATACTACACTGCCTCCCAAGTCAGCTGTTCCATTGAGCAAGATGCCAGGAAGGAGACCAACCAGCCAGGAAGGAACCCAACAGAGTTGTTTTTCCAGGCTGGGCCAGACATAGTCTGAGAAGACATAGCAAGGGCTTAAAGTAATAGAAGAATGAGAGAGAAGTGATCTAGAGAGAATTCTAATTGGCTACAAAAGGATAGGGATATCTATGATTTTTGCTCTTGAAACATGAAAATTCTACGAGGATTAAAGGGGTTTTCAGAATGTCAGCTTTCATTTTGAGCTCTACTTCCTCCTAAAGGGAGGACTGCAACTCTGCTGATAAAGGTACCTAAGCCAGTAGCCCCTCCTAGCTGCTCCAGACCCCCAACCCCACCCTTCCCATTACACAGTCTGCTTTTCCTTTAGGGTGGATACGTTCCCATCCCCCAAGAGGGTCACCCCAGCCATTGCACAGCTCCCATTTCCTGCTGCCGGTGACTCTTCTGAAGCCTATTGTTTCCAAGCAATTTGGGTCAGAGGAAGGTGGGTCCCCACCCAAAGAGGCCTGCCCTCAATAAAGCACAGTGCTGGTTCAGGTCATGGGGAGACTGAACTACTCTTCTTCAGAGCAATCTAAGTCCCCTACCCCACTCCCACTTCTGCTGAGCTTCCAAATCCTTCCCATTTAAAAGCATTGTAGATTTCCCCTGAGCTCCGGGTGAATAAAGCAGAATTAGATTCCTAATTTTTTTTTAAAAAGCGCCAAAAAGGGGGTAGAGTGGGGCTAATGTTTACTCAAGAAGAAAATAGTATTCTCCTTATTTTCTGAATGGAAAAACTAAGAGAAGGGTCTAAGCAGACCAAAAAAGAACTGGAACTATAACCCAAAAGCCCACATTTCTAGTCTTTATAAACTGGCAAGCCCTTTCCTCTTCCCTGTTTGGCCTGGGATGGGAGGTGGGAAGGGAGAAAAATTAGCACTTCTGCTCCAATTCCAAAGACTATTATCCCAAACAGCAATAAAATATCATGTCACAGGGTTCAAGGGAAGACCTTGAAAGAGTAATAGATTTTCAACTGCCATTTCAACTCTCTTTAACAAAAGGATTACTGGACTGACACTAAGAGTATCACTCACTTTCACAGAGGAAAGAAGGTAAAGTTGTAGAGAAAACCACAGACAGGGCTTTTTAGTTGGACTGGGATTCTTAGTTAAGCAAATTTGTAAAAAAAAAAAAAAAAAAAAAAAAAAAATCCTCCAGTATTCTAGAAGATATGAAAGGTAGAGTCTTGACCCACTTTGATTTGGTCTTGGTTAAGTATAAAGTCTGAATGGAGACAACTTTCAAAAGCACTTTCTTTGTCTCAGTCTGTCTTTCTCTGTCTGTCCCCTCTGTTCATCTTCCCATCTCTCTACTTCACCCTTCCCCATACTTACTCCATGCTTCCCTCCCAGCTTTGGCATTCTGTGATTCTATTGAGAGTAAAGGCACTAATACATTGTTGGTGGAATTGTGAATACATCCAGCCATTCTGGAGAGCAGTTTGGAACTGTGCTTAAAAGTTATCAAACTGTGCATACCCTTTGATCCAGCAGTGTTACTATTAGGCTTGTATCTCAAAGAGACTTAAATAAGGGGAAGGGACATGTGCAAAAATGTTTGTGGCAGCAAAACTGGAAACGGAGTGGATGCCCATCAATTGGAGAATGGCTGAACAAATTGTGGTATATGAATGTTATGGAATATTATGGTTCTGTAAGAAACGATCAGCAGGATGAATACAGAGAGGCTTTGAGAGACCTACATGAACTGATGCTGAATGAAGTGAGCAGGACCAGGAGGTCATTGTAAACGACAAAATTATACAACAATCAATTCTGTATTATTGTTCTGTAAGAAATGACCAGCAGGATGAATACAGAGAGGACTGGCGAGACTTACATGAACTGATGCTAAGTGAAATGAGCAGAACCAGGAGATCATTATACACTTCGACAACGATATTGTATGAGGACATATTTTGATGGAAGGGGATTTCTTTGACAAAGAGATCTGAGTTTCAATTGATAAATGACGGACAAAAGCAGCTACACCCAAAGAAAGAACACTGGGAAACGAATGTGAACTATCTGCATTTTTGTTTTTCTTCCCGGGTTATTTATACCTTCTGAATCCAATTCTCCCTATGCAACAAGAGAACTGTTCGGTTCTGCAAACATATATTGTATCTAGGATATACTGCAACATATCCAACATATAAAGGACTGCTTGCCATCTAGGGGAGGGGGTGGAGGGAGGGAGGGAAAAAAAATTGGAACAGAAACGAGTGTCAATATAAAGTAATTATTAAATAAAAATTTAAAAAAAAAAAACAATCAATTCTGATGGATGGGACTCTTTCCAACAATTAGATGATTGATCCCAGTTTCAATGATCTTGTGATGAAGAGAGCCCAGAGAGGACTGTGGAAACTGAATGTGGATCAGAATATAACATTCTCACTCTTTTTGATGTTGTTCGCTTGCATTTTGTTTTCTTCTCATTTTATTTCCTTTTTGATTTGATTTGTCTTGTGCAGCAAGAGAATTGTATAAATACACGTATTGGATTTAACATGTATTTTAACATGTATAACAAATATTGGATTGCTTGCCATCTAGAGAAGGGGATGGGGAGGAGGAGAAAATCTGAAACACAAGGCTATGCAAGGGTCAATGTTGAAAAATCACCTGTGCATATGTTTTGAAAATAAAAAGCTTTAAAAATTAAAAAAGGAAAATTGTTTTAAATTTTTAAAAAGAGAGTAAAGATATGGTGGTTTTGCCTCTTGATCCTATTTATATAACATGGGATATAATGTTGCACCAACAGTGTACCAGCCACCCTCATTATCTGGACATTACAAGAAGCAGAATAGTGTCCTGGAGTGAAACAGGAGGGCATATGGGAGAAAGATGACACTATCATCTTTAGTGCTATGAGAATCTCCTAGCAAATGGTAACTCACTCCATCACTGGTACAACACCAGGATCGAGAAAGGTAGAAGAGGCTAACCATTCACTCAACAAACACTTTCTGAAGGCTGGCAGGGCTATGTTTGAACCTCTAGGATACAAGGAGAAATTCAAGCTTTCCAAGAGCTTGGAAAGCTGTGAAGCTAATACAAACTACAAGAAACAATGGTAAATCATACAAGCCAACAATATAACGAAGTGCTACATTGTATAACACAGACTATAATTAAGATAGCAAGGTGAGCCCCAAAATAATCAGGAAAGGAATAGGAAGGAAGGAAGAGCTAGATTTAAGCTCTTGAAAAGAAGATCGATTGGTATAGTGGAAAGAATCCTGGATTTGCAATGAAAATCCAACTTTGAGGTCTGAATCTATTAATTATAAGCTGCATGATTTTATCTGAAATCACTTTTTATTTCTGACTCTTAATTTTTTTATCTGTAACATGAAGATATTAGTCTAGATGACAGTTTTTTTTCTTTAACAGTGTTTTTTTTTTCTAAATACATGCAAAGGTAGTTTTCAACGTTCACCTTTGCAAAAGCCTGTGTTTAAATTTTTTTCTATTTCTACCCCCAGACAGCAAACAATCCAATATAGGTAAAACATGTGCAAGTCTTCTAAACATATTTCCATATTCTAAATATTGTTAAAGATCTCTTACGGAATCTCTTCCAGATTCTGAAATCCTTGAGAGGAAGTGTGGTATGGTGGCTATCAGATTGTACCTAGGGTTATAGCAAGACCTGAATTCAGACTGCCTCTGACCCTGTGTAGCTTAGACTTTTTGATATTGAGTCTCTTTCCCTGTAAAGAGGACATAATAATGCCTGTAGTTCCTATCTCACTCACAAGTTTGTTGTGAGATTCGAAAGACAATTCATGTAAAATGCTCTGCAAAGTGTAAAATGCTCTATAAACACCAGTTATTATTATTGACTAGAAAGCAAATCTGCTGTCTAATTCCTTCCTGTTTATTTCTTGGTAAAGATAGAAGGTAACATGGCACTCTGATCTTGGTCCAGAAACTCTTCTCGTAATTGCTACCAGCTTATGACAACTGAAAAATTGAGGGACTTAACTGAGCTAGCTCAGACTTAGATGAAGGAAGAGGGAAGAAAACAGCTTTTCAGAAGAAAACATAAGTAAAAGCCCCCAGTAGGAATGAGATTAGTACATTTTTAGAGCTAAAAGCAATCTTAAAGAGTTCATCTAATCTTTTTATCTTAAAGATAAGGAAACTGAGGTGCTAAAAAGTTGAGCTAGAACAGCTGGGAGATTCAGTGAACAGGCTATTAGGCCTAAAAGTAGACAAGTTATTTAATTGCTGTCTGCCTCAGTTTCCTCAATTTAAAAAGGGGATAATAATAGCACCTACTTATAAGGCTGTTTTAAAGAACAAATGAGCTATTTGTAAAGCACACAGTATCTGAAACACAATAGGTAGATACCTTATAATTAACAATAATAAGTATTATTTTTTATCTAATAGCATAATATAATAATAATTTCTCCAATTACATGTTAAACAATATTTTTGGTTATACACATACATTTTTTTTACATATTTCATATTAAAAAACCAAGAAAGCAAATAGCAACAACCAAAAAAATTGAAAATAGTATGCTTCGATCAACATTCAGTCTCCATAGCCCTCTCTCTGGATGCAGATGGCTCTTTCCATTGCAAGTGTATTAAAATTGCCTTGAATCACCACATTGTTGAAAAGAGCCAAGTCCATCACAGTCGATCATCACAATTGTTGTTGTGTACAATATTTTCCTGGTTCTGCTTGCATCACTCAGCATCAGTTCATGTAAATTTTTCTAGGCCTTTCTAAAATCATTTTTTACAGGACAATAATATTCCATTACTTTCATATACCATATTCAGCCATATATCACATTATTTAGCCATTTCTCAATTGATGGTCACCTACTTTTTCCAATTCTTTGCTACCACAAAAAGAGCTGCTACATTTTTGCACATGTGGGTCCTTTTCCTTCTCATAGAGAGATATATAACAAATGCTAATTCCTTCCCTTACCCTTTAAATTTCTGGCCCAAAATTTCAGATTTTAAGTAGCAGACCTAGGAATCAAAAATCCATGTCCTCTGTCCTTAAACTCAGAGTACTTTTCTCTACATTCCAAATACCTGCCTTGCTACATGAATAGCATTTTACAATATACAAAGCATTATTTTCAAAACAATCTTATGAGGTATCACTTCCCTTCTTCAGATGAGGAAACTCAGGTTCGTAAAGGTAAAATACTCTATCTCCAAGGATATATAACTAGTAAATAACAGGAGAGGAACTCATACCTGAGTCTATTCTAATTCAAAACCCAATGTTCATTGCTGATACCACATTACCCTCCTTGATATATGCAATCAGCCTGATTTGAAGAGAGGGAAGTCAGAGTGTGGAAAGCTAACTTGAGTGGTGGAAAATGAGAATTTGAAAAGTTTCTGTGTAGGAGATCTGTTGGCAAGGGATAGAATAGATTGGCAAAAAAGAAAGACTGGAGGGCCACTTCTAGGTTTATAACCCAAAGAAATCCAAAAAAAGAAAAAAAAAGAAAAAGAAAAAGAAAAGGACCCATCTGAACTAAAATAGTCATGGCAATTCTTTTTGTGGTGACAGAATTGAAAAGTGAGGTGATGCCCATCAATTGGGAAATGGTTGAAGAAGTTATGATATATAAATGTGATAGAATACGATTGGGCTTTAAGAAATGATGAAGGAGTTGGTTTCAGAAAAATCTGAGAAGACTTCTATGAACTGATGCAAAGTAAAGTAAGAAAAAACTAGAACAATTTACATGGTAACAGCAATATTGTAAAGATAATCAAATATGAAAGATTCAATAACTCTGATCAATACAATGACAATTCCAAAGACTCATGATGAAAAATGTTATCCATCTTTAGGCAAAAAACTGTTAGAACACTTCACATCTCTGAGATTGGCTAAAATGACAGGAAAAGATAATAAATGTTGTAGAGGATATGAGAAAACTGGAACACTAATGCATTGTTGGTGGAGTTGTGAAATGATCCAAGCATTCTGAAGAGCAATTTGGAACTGTGCCTAAAGGATCATCAAAGTACATGCCCTTTGATTCAGTAGTGACACTACTGGATCTGTATCCCAAAGAGATCATAAAAGAGGGAAAAGGACCCACATATGCAAGATGTCTGTAGCAATGATTTTTGTAGAGCCAAGGAACTAGAAATTGAATGGATGCCCATAAATTGGGGAATGGCTGAATAAGTTATGATATATGAATGTAATGGAATATTATTGTTCTGTAAGAAATTATGAGCAGGCTGATTTCAGGAAAGCCTGGGAAGATTTAAATGAACTGATGCTGGGTGAAGTGAGCAGAACCAGAAGAAGAACATTGTACACAGTAACAAGATTATGTGATGATTAATTATGATGGACTTGGCTCTTCTCAATAATGCAGTGATTCAAAGCTTTTCAATAGACTTAGGATGGAAAATGTCATCTGCATCCAGAGAGAGAATTATGGAGATTGAATGTCAATTGAAACATAGTATTTTCACCTTTCTTGTTTGTTTATTTTTTTTCTTTTTAGTAATTTTTTTTCTTTTTTGGTCTGATTTTACTTGCATAACATGATAAAGATGAAAATATGTTTAAATGAATTGCACATATTTAACCTATATCTGATTGCTTACTGTCTTGGGAAGGGAAAGATAAGGTGAGGGAGAAAAATCTGGAACACAGTCATACAAAAGTCAATGTTGAAAACTATCTTTACATCTATTTGGGGAAAAAATACTATTGAAAATTTCCTTTAAAAAGATAATTATATTTACATGTATTTGGAGAAATAAAATACTATTGGGGAAAAATTACTTCCAAAAAAAAGAAGAAAGAAAGAAAAGAAAACTGAATTAATTCGGTGCAAATTCAACTTTATTTTTTTCCTCTTTTTCTTTCCTTCCCCTTCATTCATCCCATCTCATGCCACTCCCCTCCCCCCAAGTATGGCTAATACAGAAATTTGTTTTTTCTTATTTGTAATGGATTTTGTATTTTTTGTCTTCTCAATGGGTGGAGATAGGGTTGGGTCGGGGAAAGGACATATAACTAAAAATAAAACTGAATAAAAAAATTTTAAAGGCTGGAGGCAGAAAGAACTAATCCTGGACAAGAAAAACTCTAGGTCATCTGCAGTCTAGGGCGACCCCATCCTCTGACCCAGGTCTAGGATTTATCTGAGGGACTCAGATCTGCTCCAAGATAAATAGGGAGCTCCTGCTAGACTTTAGATTAGCCTCTGGGATGGATAGGGCATATCTGAAACTTTTCCCAAACCAGACCCAATGCCCTTCCCAGACTAGTCACCAGGGAAAAAGCTCTCTGGGCAAGGACTTGGCAAACCTGGTTCTAGTGCAGCTCTGTCAGAACCTTACTATGACCTTTTAGTAAGCTCCTTCCCCTCTCTGGCTGGGTGTCAATCTCCTGATCTGTAAAATAAGCATTTGCACTATATCTCTAAGGTTCTTTCTGATTCTGTTGGTCACCATTGTCCACTGAAGCAAGGCTTTGTGGTTTGAAGAGTCTGGTGAAGCTCACTAGAAAATTCACCTCCATGAAATAAATTGGAGATAAAGGCAAGAAGAGGGAAAAGTAGATGCAAGCTGACTGTAGACCAAAGAACTGTGACAATAGTCTAATTCTCTGGTGGTGTGTGTGTGTGTGTGTGTGTGTGTGTGTGTGTGTGTGTGTGTAACAGAGAAACAGAGAAAGAGAAAGAGAGAGAGAAAGGAAGGGAAGGAGGGAGAGAGAGATTGCATATTTGGGAAAATCTATTTCCGAGAAAACAGGCTCTAGGAAGAAGGGTAAGGAAACTAGATTAGGACATGTTCCTACTTCCCTTTTTGAGGATGTGGTTTTATAGCAATGAAAGAATATTGGATTTAAGGGCAATGGGTTCAAATGCTGCTTCTGCTATTTATTAGGAAAGGGAAGGTGACCAGTATTTATGAAGCGCTTACTATGTGCCAGGCTTCTGTACTAAACATTGGGGTTATACATACAAACAAAATACAAACAAAAAGAAAGAAAGGAATTTTCGTTTGAAGACAGAGGACTATACACAACCACCAGCATGACTACAAACTACTCTTCAAGGTTTCAGTTTCCTCATTTAGGAAATTAAGGGATTATATTAGATGAAATAATAATTTCATTTTATTATTAAAGTTTTTTCTTGCTTGTTAGAATAGCATTATCCATTGAGGCTATGAGCTACAGTAGGAATCACCCTATTTTTCCCTCTGAACATTGCAAAGGGAGGCCAGAATGACTCCTCTTGATTTAGAAGGAGATAACTTGGGCTTTGTTATAAATCCAAAATTCATTCTCTCTCTCTTTCTCTCTCTCTCTCTCTCTCTCTCTCTCTCTCTCTCTCTCTCTCTCTCTCTCTCTCTTCCCTCCTTCTCTCTTCTTCCTTCCCTCCATTCCTCTCTCTTTCTCTGTGCTTCTCTGTGTGTCTCTCTGTCCCTCCCTCCTTTTCTCTATCTCTTGTCCCTCCCTTTCTCTCTCCCTCCTTCCTTCCTTCCCTCCATTCTTCTCTGTGTGTCTCTCAATTTCTCTGTCTGTCTTTTTATCTGTCTGTCTATCTCTCTCAGTTTCTGTGTGTGTGTGTGTGTGTGTGTGTGTCTGTCTCTCCTTCTCCCTCAGTCTCTTCCACCCCTAGCTCTTGAACCAGCTCATTCACTCTGTTCAACTGGTGAGAACAGTCAGTTGAAAAGGAATCAAGTAAAGGATAAGAGAAGGAGAGGGAGTAGGGAAGGAAAATTCAATATGAGTGGATGAGTATAAAAATTAGCTACCCAAGGCTTTTATGCCATATCAGGCTAACAGGATGATATTTTTAGAAATGGAATAGATCTTAGGGGACCCTTTCCTTTTACAAATAAGGAAACTGAGGTTCAGAAAAAGGAAATGACTTACCCAAAGTTACAAAGATCAAGCATCAAAGTTGAGATTTGCACCTAGGTTCTGACGCCAAATGCAACATGCTTTCCATACTATACTATTTCCCAATAAGCCAAGGGTAAAATTGGGAATACAAAACAGATTAGCAATAAATTAGCCTCCTAAAAAGAGACTCATCCATGCCCCTACTCTGAGAAATGCCCTACTCTGAGAGATGGTGAGTCATGCACTGGTCAATTGTCCAGTCATAAAAAAATGAGTCTATCTTCAGGTTAGTAAGGCTGGTTAAAAAAAAAAAAAAATGAGTGGACTGATAGAATTTTGTCCTTATTTGCAAGGCTACACTAGATGCTATTAGGATAAGAACTGAAAAGCACCCTCTTATACAACTCAAACAATTGTAATGTTCATTCCCTCCTGTGTGTGATTTACAGCTCAATTCCCACACATTACTAGGTCTCACTTCCTGCTCCTGGGAGGGACATAAAGTCCCTTCCATTCATTACCTTGTTTTCCCAAGAGCACATAAGTGAGAAGTCAACTTCACATTTTCAAACCATCGAATTCACCCCAAAGCTCATCCTGCTCACTCTAAAACAAATCTTCCTAATAGCAAATAACCAATGTAAAACACACACACACACACACACACACACACACACACACACACAAAGCCAAATTCACACAATATAAACACAGTCATTGTAGGTCTAGTGTTGATCCTGTCCATTCTTCTTCCCTCCATCTTTCTTTTCTCTTTATCTCTTCCTTCAATCGCTGTCTCGCTCTTATTTAAACATAGATTTACACCCAGAGATACTCGCACTTCGACACAAATATGTACAAATATGAAAATGTATTTAAAAACAGAGGAGTATCAGTCCACAAAGACAATTCATCCACCACTCAAAAAAAAAAAAAAAAAAAAAACCACCGGACACTCTGAAATAAGCACACTGAGATGCAGAGGTTCAAATACAAATCTGACTATTTAAAGATACTGTCTACATGGATTCATGTTAACATAATATTCTCACACAGAACACACTGAACTAGAGGGATACACACCAGAAACATGCAACCCTACCAATTCATTTAGAGATGCTCATAAAGTGAGACTTTTAAGCACAGATATCTAGCCACCAAAAACACCATTGCCTCTCCCCAATTAATATTTCTATTACACACACACACACACACACACACACACACACACACACACACACGAAATATATTCTGGAGTTGCCCTTCTGGCAAAATGCAGATTTTAAGTTTTTATAACCCTCTTACTCTTATAAGCATGGCCACCATCAAGCTTCTCATCAAGTCCAGGGAAAAAAAAAAAAAAGGAAAAACAACACTATTGGCTACTAAGCCACTTATAGCCTCATAATAAAAAACAACAATTATACAGCAAACTCCAAATACCTCCTGCTGAGCACTCTTCCCTCTTCCAGGCTTTAAGTTAAGAAAGGCCTGGCGGTGAAGAGCAACAGATGGGAAATCCCTTTATTCACCTTTATTCACAGCTTTTATTCCTCCCTATTCCCCAGACTCCTTTTATTTTCCTTCCACTTCCATTTACCTCCTTTACATTATGGCCGTTGCTGCTGTAATAATAACTCACATTTACATATTACCTGTTAAAACTTGAACTAATTGTTTCTCCCTGAGGTTGCTTCTTGCTTTGTTAAATAAAGTGTTGAATTAAATGGCCTCTTTAAGTTTCTTACAGATCTAAAGTATGATTCTCTACATATAATACTTTCTAGTTACAAAGCACTTTGAACATATGATCTCTATCAGAATGGTAAAGTATCTATTTTACAGATGAGAAAACAGAGACAGAATTAACAATTACTAACCCTAGCAATTATCTTCTGCCTTCCTTCTCTCTATATGCTCTGTTTCCCTGCTATTTTTACAAAGTCCTCCTGCTTTTCTTCCATCTCCAGCCCTTAGGGACCCCAGTCCTTAATCTAGAAGATAGGATCTCTAAAATCTTTTCTTTTCCGAATCTCTGTCAGTGATCCTTGAATTCCCCTAAACAACCAACCTTCCCGCGCATTTCTCTATACTCTCCCTTTTTACCGAGTCTAGAATCCACAGTTAAACAGTGTTCCTTACCTGTCCCAGGATAGGGGATGAGAGAGGGATGGTGTGTTAAGTGAATTCTGAGGGGCACTCTGAGATGCACCAACTCTGTTCCAGCTCTCCAATAACGCTGTAGAGCATGAACAAGGGAAATCACGTTGGGATGCCAGAATTTCTGGGTTCCGACTCTTGATACCAAAACAAAACAAAACAAAACAAAAAAACCCACCCTAGTGAAAGGAAACTCAGATTTGGAAAAAGTAGAGGAAAGGGGGGCAGCGGAGCTGTTCTCCTAAGGGCATAATGATGGGGAGACAGGATCCCCACAGTATAGCATACAACTTGCCACACACATGGCTCCCAGTTTGAGGCTGGGGGGGAAGGCAGGAGGCCGGAAGGAAGAGAGGAAAGAGTTTTTTTTCAGGATCAAACTGACAGGAAAACACAAGATCCCTATTCTTGGAGGAGTGAGTCAACTGGAAGAGAGGAAGAAGTAACTTTGGAGGAGAAACGAAAGGAAGAAGAAAAGCGGGTTCAAGGAATAGAAATGAGAGGGAAGAAAGGAAAAAGAAAGAAGTATGAAGAAAGGAAAGAGGAAGACCAGGGTAAAGGAAGGAAACGAAGAAAGAAGAGAGAAAAGTGAAAAAGAAAGACAGGAATCAATAAGGGAAAGAGGAGGGGGAAAAAACTAAGATGGAGAGGGAAGAGCAGGATAATGGAGAGAGAAGGGGGGGAAAGGAAAAAGCAAAGGATGAGGAAAAGAGAAGGAACTGAAGAGGGTGAGAAACAGAAGAGAGGAAAGAGAGGGAAAGGGAGGAGGGAGAGGGAGGGGGAAGAGGGAGAGGGGAAGTAGAAAGTGGAGGGAGGGAGCCAGAAAGGAAAGTAAGGGAAGGCGGGAGACAAGAAGCAGGGACTTGGCTGTGCGGATACCTCCACTCACCTGAACTGGGAAAGGGGCAGGAAGACCCTGGGATGAGGCTGCTAGCCGGCCGAGGCTAGGGGGTAGGGGAGGGGGGGTGGCAGGGGGCCGGGCCGGGGTGCTAGAGCCTTGGGGAGGCTGCTGTCCCTCGCCACCCCCCTGGCCTCAAGTTTGAAAGGAGGAAGCCTGGTATGTGAGGAATGAGGGCTGGTATGAGATGCATGCAGCTGAGGGAGGGAGTGCCCGACCCTCGCTACTAGCTTGGGGAGGAGACTGGGAGGGAGACTAGGGAGGGGGGCTCTCAGGGACTAGAGAAAGGTTGGGCCAGCCTGGCCCTGGGCGGTCAGAGGAGGGGCCAGTAACCGAGGAGGAGTTGGAGAAGTTGGAGGAAGGGGTGGGGGGTGGGGTGAGCAGGGATCAAGGAAAGACTGGAAGTGGAGAGAAAACGTCCCAGACTGCACTGGACCCCTCCACTTCTGGAGCTGACTCTTGCCCCTTTCTTTCTCTGTCCCATCGGCCCCCAACTCCTCCTCCAACCCCTCCCCCCTTTCCTCTTCGCTCTCCCTCCTTCCTCTGGCCCCTCAGCCTTTCTCCGTCAGCCCCGCCCCTACTTCTCCTGGCCCTTGGAGCCCTCACTCCATTACCCCCAGACAGCTGAGAAAATCCCATACTCCTGGCCAGGAAAGAGGAGAAGATTTAGGGACAATGAGCCCAAGACCGTAAACACATAAGTTTGGAAAGAGTTGATAGGAGAACTACAGTGAGAGGGAGATCCTATATATCCACTGAGGAAGGGCTAAGAGGAAAGAGCCAGAAACTGGAGACAAACCGCCCCCCTCCCCTTCTCCTCAACCCTGTAACCAGAGTCTCGCCTTAGGAGAGTTGCCTCTACTTCACCCCAAGGACCCCCGGCAGTCTCTTTCCTCCAGTGACCAGACGTTTGGCAAGCAGACAAGCAGATAGCAAGAGCCAAGGAGTGAATGGGGAGGGGGGACAGGAGGGGGAGAAAGGCTTCCCACCTCCATTGTGCCCAGGCTCAAGTTCCCATGTGCATCTCTCATCTGCACATGCCCATGAAAGGCTCAGGAAGAGACCTAAGGCGGCCAGGAAAGGCTGCTTCTGTCCCTAGCAGGCTCCCACCAAAGGGCCGGTGCTCCAGTGGAAGCAGGAAACAGGAACTCCTGGATGGTCTTCCCAGATCTGCCACCGATGCCCCAGACTCTTCCCTTCTCCCTCCTCACCGAGAGCCGGTATTTCTTCTCCATCCCTTGGGGACTGTTAAAGCTGTCATTATGAAGAGCAAACACATATGGTGTGAGTATTAAGTACACAGTGTGGGAGAGCTGGGTTGAGACATGGCTCTGGGCAACTCTTTGCTTCAATCAACAAACCAGGCAACAACAAACATGCATTGCCTGACATTGCTAAGTCCTGTGCATAGAAGTACATAAGTTCCGACCCCCACCCCTTTCTTCTGAGCTCTCCCATACAGAGCAAAAAGTAGCACAAAAGGGGGTCCCTGCCCTATTCCAGTTTAATTCAGGAATCAAGAAACAAGTTACAGCTGGGAAGTAAAAATAACAATGCATTTACATATATTTTAAGGATTTACAAAGCACTTTTGTCACTCAACATCCTGTGAAGTAATACTAATATGATTCTCTCCAAGCTCAGAAAGGACTGAGTTTTTATATTCAAGTTTTTGAATAAATGCAAATTGTTAATGGTCATCTGAAACAACGTTTGATCTCAACGAAGACATATAAAATAAAACTGTTAGTCTGACCTCCAACTTTGATGATCAAATTAGCAAAAATAATTATAGGCAAAGAAACTCAAAGATGACAGATGTGGAGGAAAAGGCATATTCATTTCCATCCAGTACAATGATCTTTGAAAAACAAATTGGGAAAATACAGAATGTATAAAATACTGGAGGTCTGCTGGCCAAGTCACACACAAAAACTTCGAATGCTACAACAAAATATTCTTTAAATAAAAACATCTAAATAATTGAAGTAATAATAATTGTTCATGAGTAGTCTGAGCAAATATAATACAAATTATAATATCTAAATTTATTCTTTAATGCCTGGCCTTTTTTAAAAACTGTGAAGAGTTTCTAGCAATTCCATATCTCAAAACTATTACAAAGTAGTAATCACCAAAACAATTTTGGTAAAAAATCAGGAGTTGATTGGTGGAAGAGATTAGGTACATAAACAGAAGCAAAACTGCTCACTAGCCTAGTATTTGATGAGCTCATTTGGGGTTTCTTGGAAAAGATACTAGAGTTGTTTACCATTTCCTTCTCCAGCTCATTTTATAGAAAAGGAACAAGATAAATAAGGTTAACTTGCCCAGAGTTACACACCTAATCAGTGAGGTTCTTTTGACTCCAGGGCCAACACTATTCACTGGGCCACCCAGCTCTCTCCTAACTATTGGGGTAAGAACTCACTATTCAACAAAAAATTGTTGAGAAAACAAAAGTAGTCTGGCAGAACCTACATATAAACCAACATTTCACATTATATAAACCAAGATAAGCCCCAAATATGTGGATGACTTAAACATAAAGGTTGATCTAAACATAAAACAAATTAGTGGATCAATGAAGAAATTATCTTTTGGAATTATGATAGGAGAAGAGTTCATGCCCAAACAAAGAATAGAGAAGATCACAGAAGGCAAAATGCACAAATTTGATTACATAAAATTGAAAAGTGTCTGCAGAAACAAAACCAATTCAACTAAAATTAAATAGGAAGATGATTAATAGGGAGAGAAATCTTTGCAGTGATTTTCTCTGATAAAAGCATCATTTATAAGATGAGTAGGGAACTGATTTAAATTTCTAAGAATAAGAATCACACACCTAAATTCACTCCATTAAAGAACTTAAGCAAAATATTCAAAGGAAGAAAATCGAACTATGAATAGCCCAAATCATTAACAACTTAAAAAATACAAATCAACGCTAATTGACCACAACTATATAAGAGGGGAACTGAAATGAAAAATCCTAATGGTGACTTAGAGGTAGTAACTAAAAAAAGATTGTATTTTATGCATTGAAATTGATTTATGAAAGTATAGTTACAAAATACATCTAAATCATCATATTGATGTTTAATATTTTAAAGTGATCCTTAAAGTCACATGCCCAAGAAGTAGCAAATCTGAGCCTCTTTTAAAAACAGGTTCTTAGACTCCAGAGCCAGTGTTCTTTTTATTTTTGCTATATGTATTTTTTTTAAAACATAAAGAAACTTCCCCACAGAAGTGAGCAGTATCTCCCCTTCAAAGAAATTGCTTTCACTTTTGGAATTCTCCTTTCCCCTATAAAACCAGTTCTCATGTCATGACACTCGTTGCATTAAAAAAAAAATGTTATTTGGTTTGACCATCCACTTTTATTTATAAGAAAGAAAGAAAAAAAGAAAGAAAGAAGGAAAGGAGGGGAGTAAGGAAGGATGGAGGGAGGGAGGAAGGAAGAAAGGAAAGAAGAAAAGAAAGAAAAAAGGAAGGAAGAGAAGGAGAGAGAGAGGACAGAGAGAAGGAAGGAAGGAGAGGAGGGAAAGAGGAAGAGAAGGAGGGAGGGAAGAAGAGAAAGAAAGAAATATGCTTTTGACTATTTACAAAAAAAAAAAAAAAAAAAAAGACATCTATCCTCAAAGCCAAAGATTTGCCACCATTGAGAACATGCTCAGATCTCTCCATTCTTTAAAATAACAACAGACAACCAAAACTTAATCTGATCATATTATCTGTCAAACTATCCTCCTTTGATTTCCTATCCTCCTTCTAGATTCATAATCAAATTTCTTAAAATAAAAAAAAAAAGTGCACTCATTGCCTCCCTTTTCTTGCCTTAGACTTTTCATCCCTTTGTCATCTGGCTTTGACCCCCATCATTCAAACTAAATGGCTTTCCCCAGTTTATCAATGATCTCTTAATTGATTAATCCAGTGGATTTTTCTCCTCAGCCCTCATCTTTTCCCATCTTTCTGTAAAATCTGACAATGTTGAGTCGTGCTAGGTTCCCCTCTTTTTCTCCCCCCTCATATCCACACTATGGCCAAATCCTGTCAATTTCATCTTTGAAATATCTCTTGAAATTTCCTCCCACCCCCAACTATCCTCTGATACCATCCCACTTCAGTGGGGGTCCTCATCCCTTCACTCTTACATTATTGCAATAATCTGTTGGTGAGTCCAAGTTTCTCCTCTTTCCAACCATTCTCCATTCAGCCATGGCTCTTCATGGCCCCATTTTTGATTTTTTGGCAAAGATCCTAGAGTGTTTTGTCACTTCTTTCTCCAGATCATTTTACAGATAAAGAATTTAGGAAAATACGGTTAAATGACTTGTCCAGGATCACACAGCTAGTAAGTGAGGCAGAATTCGAACTTAGCTTTTCCTGACTCCAGACCCAGTATGCTATCCCATACTCTATCTTACTGCCCACCTAGCACGATCAATTTGATTGACCATTGCCTTTTCCTTTCTCCTCCAGGGATTTTCCTTATAGCTTTCCCTCTGCATATTCAACTCCATCTTCAAAGTCTCCTCTGGATTATCATCAGTTTCAGCAGATATATGCATGGGTGTGCCCCAGGACCTTCTCAAGACTTCTCCCCTCTACTGTCGATCCTCCAGTGATCTTATCAGCTTCCATGTATTTAGCTCTCTGCTCAACTCTATCTTTATGTAGATGACTCCCAGATCTATAAACATCCAGCCTTAGCCTCTCTCATCAGGTCTCCCATCTCTTAACTGCCTTCTGGACATTGCCAACTGTTGTTCCACAGGCATCTCAAACTCAAAATGTCCAAAACAGAACTCATTATCTTTCCTCAAAGTCCTCCCTCCTTTTAACTTAGCCCTATGTCTTAAGGGCACTTCTGTCCTTCCAAAATCAGCAAAGTTCACAATCTTGGAGTCATCCTTGACTTTTCCATCCCCCTTAAGCTCCATATCTAGTCAGTTGTCAAGTCTTGTCATTTCTCCCTCCACATCTCTCCACTAACATAGTCATATGCTAATTCAGCTATGATAATATAAGCCCCTATTATCTCTTGCCTGGAGTACTGCAATGACTTCCTAATTGGTCTCCCTTCCTCAAATTTCTCCTTTCCCATTCATTCTCCACACAGTTGCCAAATTAATATTCCTAAAGCAAAGGACTAACAATATTACTTCCCTGCTGAAGACATTCCAGTGGCTCCCTCTTGCCGCTAAAATAAAATAGGAGTGTCTTGGCTTTGCTTTTAAAGTCCTTCAGAATTTGGCTATCTCCCAGTTTTTTAGGTTTGCTATACACCACTCCTTCTTGAACACTCTTTAATTCAGCCAAAGTGAACCATTTGGTCTCCTTAAACAGAATATTCCATCTCCTAACTCTTTGTTCCCCATGTGTGAAATGCACAACCAGCTCACCTCCATCTCCTAGAATCTCAACTTCCTTCAGAAATTCCCCCCTTTGAAACTACCCAGTTTCTAATGCCATACCCTTCCCCCAAATTGTTTTGTATTATTTTGTTTTTAATTAATTTTATACATCCACTTTCTGCCTCTCCACCATTCTCTCATTGTGAGTAGTCTGTTTTTGTTTTTGCGTTCCCAAGTGCAGTGCTTGGAACACAGTAGACATTTAATAAATGCTTGTCGAGCTAAGCAGAGTAGTTCATGCCAGGAATCTTTAATAACCAGGGAGGCTGAGATTGGCGTATCACCAGAGCTCAGGAGTTCTGAGGTGCAGTGTGCTAAAACTATCAGGTGCCCCGACTAAGTTTACTAAGTTCTCCCTTAGAAGGGAGAGTCATTCAGGTTACCTAAGAAAGAGTCAACTGGTCCAGATAAAAAATGCAACATTAGCTCCAGAGGTAACTTATTGAGATGAGTAACCTTATGTGAGTACTTACAGTATGGGGGATAAGATAGAGTCTTAAAAATCTAAAAGAAAAAAAAAAAAAGAAAGACTGAATGAAAGAAAGAAAAAGAAAAAAAGGAAAAAGTTTAGTTTAAAAAAGTTTAAAGTCTTAAAAAAACAAAAGAAAAGAATGTTTGCTAATGAATGAATACATAAATTTAAAAAATGCCTTATAAGTTCTAGAGATAATTGTAAAAAGATTTCAAACATTTTATCTATAATGACTACATTCAATTCAATTCAACAAATATTTACTCAAAGGCTTTTGTTTGTGGAAGATTGTGCTAGGTGCTGGTAGAGATTCAAAGTTTGGATAGGACCTGGAACCTTGATACTTGGTCTGAGGAAAAAATATATAACTACTAGATTATTACTAACTCTGGGATCATGGAAGACTTCATGGAGAAGATAGCTTTTGAAATGGGCTATGAAGGTAGGATCTCAAAAGAAGGAATAAGTAATGGTATATCAAACAGAGAAACAAAAGAACTTTTCTGGTTTCTCTCAAATTTTACCAAGTAGGTTTCTCCCTACTCTGCCTACTGATAATGCTTACTGATAAGTTTATGCTGATTCAGGATCATTTATTCTTATCTTAGAAGTAAGTCTTAGCCCAAGTCAGAGATAAGGGTTTAATAAGGAATGGAAACATTGTGGGATGAAATGAGCTCATAGATTTTTATGGTTGTTTTTTCCTCTATCTAATAGTATTTTATTTTTCCAATTACATGTAAAAATAATTTTCAATATTCATTTTGTAAGATTTTTTGTTCAAAATTTTTTCCCTCCCTCCCCTTCCTTCTCTCTAAGACAACAAGCAATGCAATATGGGCTATACATACAATTATTTAAAACTATTTCCATTAGTTAAAGCATATATGTTTAACTGTATTAAGATTATATTGAAAACCAAACTGTCATCTTAAGGATACGAATTATCTGCTTGGTATCCTTTAATCATTTTTGTTTCTCTTCTCTAGTCTATCTCAAATTTGTATACATCTTTCAAAAAACAGGTTGAAATCAGATATACTATATGAGTCAGATATAATATATTTTTAAAGAATTGACTAATTCAGAGTCAGCTCTACAAAAAGTGAGTTGCCCAGAGTCACATAGCCAGGAAGTGTTAAGTGTCTGAGGCCAGATTTGAATTCCGTCTTCCTGACTTCAGGGCTGGTGCTCTATCTATTGTACCATCCAGCGTATTATTAGACTTTTGAACTTAAAGGTACCATTGTGTAAGTTTCATCATGATTTTATAATACCATTTCCTTCCCTCCCCCAATTTTGTCAAGATATTTGAAATATTTTTCCATCTTCCATGGTATTAACAATTTCACTTAGTTTAGCATTTTCTATAAATTTGATGAATTCAGTACATAGTTGATCAACCTAATATCAGCCTTTTCATCTCAGTTGTTCATTTGGCTCCCTGGTCAATCTTCACAGTCAAAGAAAATTGTTTAGAAAGTATCTACTCCAAACATGAAGATTTCTCCCTAGAACAGGCAATTTTCAGATAAAGAAATTAAAGTCAAATATAATCATATGTAAAAAATGTTCTAAATTACTACTGACTAGAGAAATGCAAATTAAAATAGCCACTCTTTGGATCCACATTTTACCCTCTGACAGCAATATTGACTTGTCATGTCTTCTTCTTATCCAGGACCATCTTCCCTAGTTATTGTATAATTTTAGTTGAAAGGAACTTAGAGAATAGTGATGATAAACTTTCTAGCTCAAGCATTCTTAACTCATTGTCATCCACCTGATGAATTCTAATGATGGAAAATTCATTGTCTTTCAAGGCAGTGCATTTTGTTTTTACAGTTTTAAAACTGGATACTAACTTATATTAAAATCCCTCTTCTCTGATTTGCTTTGCATCCCTAACATGAACTATAAAAGTCTCCTTCTTTAGTGTAGATTCTTTTTTCTTAACACAGCTCTCTCCCAGAGAGGTTATGACTTTGCCCACTATCCCCTCCCTTTTAGGGATTCTCAAGAAGATGCCCTAAGTTATTTTTATGACCTGGACCAGATGACCTAGAAGAAGGCAGAGCTCCTTTATACTAAGCAAAGTGGAGAGAGTACTTAAACTCTCAAGATACTTAGGTGGAATTGCCAACGAAATAGAAGGTTATGGGAAGAGAAAATAAATGGAACAAATTCATTATAAGCTGACCCAGAACATAAAAGATATCCCAGATGTCTAGCTTGGACATTTTATCCAATGTAATTGGAGATATCTTAAAAAAAAAAAAATAAAACTTCCCCAAAGATGACTTAAAAGAACTTTGGTGTTGAGAATAGGACTATAGGACATAGGTATAAAATATCACAAGTTTTAAGTAAACAAATAGTTTCATGCTGTGGAGAAAGAAAAGGTAGGTCAGGATGAATTTTAGTATGCAGTACTCCTTATTGTAAACAAGTATTTGCGGAAGACTAGTACCTCTGGTATAAGGGCTTGCTGAGCCTTTTTCAGTGTTGCTCTCTACCTTTGGTGTCTACCTTACATCTAGCTCTTACCTGTGACCCCAAGAAGCTGTAACATGCTCAGTAGTCACTCTGTGGTAAACCATTTTACAGATGGACTAAACCAGGTTGAAGATAACAGAGGAACTTTAAAAACATTGTTGAGAAAGTGCCTAGTCAAAGCATGTGAAGACTTCTCCCTAGAACAATTTTCAGATGAAATTAGTCATCTGTAATTATATGAAAAAATGCTCTAAATTGCTATTGATTAGAGAAATGCAAATTAAAACAACTTTGAGGTGCCACCTCATACCTATCAGATAAGCTAAGAAGACAAGAAAAGATAATAATAATAAATGTTGAGAAGTGGAAACTGGGACACTAATGATGGATTTGTGAATTGCTTTAGCCATTCTGGAGAACAATTTAGAACTATGCCCAAAGGACTATAAAACTGTGCATATCTTTGATCCAGCAGTATCACTACAGGGTCTATATCCCAAAGAGATCATAAAAGAGGGTAAAGGACCCACATGTGCCAAAACATTCATAGCAACTCTTTTTGCAGTGTCAAGGAACTGGAAAGTTGGGGGAAAACTGGCTAAGTTATGGTATATGAATGCAATAAAACATTATTGTTCTATAAGAAATTATTTTAGAAAAGCCTGGAATGACTTATATGGACTGGTATTGAGTGAAGTGAACAGAAGCAGAAGAACATTGTATACAGTAACAGCAACATTGTGTAATGATCAATACATTCTCAACAATACAGTGATCCAAGATAATTCCAATAGATTTGGGATGGAAAATGCCATCCATATCCAGAGAAAGAACTATGGAGACTGAATGTGAATTGAAGAATAGTATTTTCATCTTTTGTTGTTGTTGTTGTTGTTTACTTGTTTGTTTTTTCTTTTTTATTATTAAAGGTTTTTATTTTCAAAACATATGGATGGATAATTTTTCAACAATGACCCTTGAAAAACTTTGTGTTCCAAATTTTTCCCCTTCTTCCCCCCACCTCCTCCCCTGAATGGCAAGTAATATGTTGAATATGTTAAAATATATATTAAATCCAATATATGTATACACATTTATACAATTATCATGCTGCACAAGAAAAATCAGATCAAGAAGGAAAAAAATGAGAAATAAAACAAAATGTAAGCAAACAACAATAAAAAGAGTGAAAATGCTATGTTGTGATCCACACTCAGTTCCCACAGTTCTCTCTCTGGGTGTAGATGGTTCTCATCATCATAAGATCATTGGAAATAACCTCAATCATCTCATTGTTGAAAAGAGCCACTTCCATCAGAATTGATCTTCATATATGCTTGTTGTTGCCGTGTTCAATGATCTTCTGGTTCTTCTCATTTCACTCAGTATCAGCTCATGTAAGTCTCTCCAGGCCTATCTGAAATCATCCTGTTGATCGTTTCTTATAGAATTTTTGTTTTTTTCTTTCTTGGGGTTTTCCCTTTTGGTCTGATTTTTCTTTTACAATGACAACTATGGAATCATGTATAACTTATATTAGATTGTTTGCTGTCTATGAGAGGAAAAAGATTAAAAAAAAAAACAGAGGGAAAAAAAATTTGAAACTCAAAATATTACCCAAAAAATGAATGCTGTAAACTATCTTTATATGTAACTGGAAAAAATAAAATACTATTGAGAAAAGGAAAAAAAAAAAACTTCTCCCCAGTGGAATGGGCAAATAAGAACAACTTATTTCAATGGCCATGAAGACAGCTGAAGCAGGAATTGTGGAGCCCCTAGAACTCAGACATTGAAGATCCCAAAGTCATCCAATTCATCTAGGCCATCACGTGTCACAGACTTTGTTCTTGCCCCTGGACTTTGATGTCCCTGGAAGAGAGAGTAAGGCTGATAACTTTGTGCAACTATTCCTCACTTAAATCCAATGTATGCATGAATCAAAAGATATCACCCAGGTCAGTTCCAATGGTTTTGTGATGAAGAGAGCCATCTGCACCAGAAAAAGGACTGTGAGAACTGAATATGGATCACAACATAGTGTTTTCATTCTTTTTTGTTATTGTTGTTGTTTGCTTGCATTTTGTTTTCTTTCTCATTTTCCCCTTTTTGATCTGATCTTGTTCAGCATGATAATTGTGGAAATATGTTGGGGAGAGGATGAGGGGAAGGGAGTGAAAAAATTTGGAACACAAGGTTTTGCAAGGGTGAATGTTAAAAATTATTGATGTATATGTTTTAATTTTAAAAAAACTTAAAAAAAAAAAAGAATAACAGCACAGAGCACTGGTACCAAAGGTCAACTGCCAAACCTCCCCCTAAATCACTCTTACAAAATGACCATAGAAAACATTGGACATAATTCTGAGAAAACCAAGAAAAATCAAAGTGAGCCATTTTTTCACCCCAAGGAAGTTTAGAAAGACAAAAAGAGAGTTTCGTGGACAAAGAAGTGAGGGCTAGCCAAGAGTGTGACCCAGCAGAAGTACCAGGTAAGAGATAAAAATGAGTTTTAAAAATCGGACAAGGATGGTAGAGGAAAAATTGAGAAAAGAAATAGGAGCAATGCAAAAAAAATATAAAAAGAAAATTAGCATCTTGGTAAAACAGGCAGACATGCGTGCACACACATATATACCACATTAAAAAATAAAAATAAAAATAAAAATTGGCCAAATGTTAAAGAGGTACAAAACCTTCATGAAGAAAATAACCTGATAAAGTTGGGACTGATCAAGTGGACTTTAATGACTCCATGAAGCATCAAGAAACAATAAAATAAAGTCAAAATTCTGAAGAAAAAAAAAGTAGGAGATATGTGAAAATTTTCATAGGAAAAAAAACTTAACTGACTTAGAAAATAGATATAGAGATAATTTAAGAACTATTGAAATATATGAAAGCCAGGATATTTTTTAAGATGGATGTCAAATTTCAAGAAATTAGAAATGAGAATTTCCCAAATATCTTAGAACCAGAGGGCAAGGTAGAAATCAAAAGTATCCACTATCCACTTTATAAAAGAAATCCCTAAATGAAAACTCCCAGGAATATTATGACCAAAACCAGAACTGCCAACCCTACGAGAAAATATGGTCAGCATCCAGAAAGAAAGAGTTTAAATACTGAATGTTAAATTCTGTCAAAGTTAGGATAACAGATCACAAAAGAGTTAGCAGCAATACTATAAACGGGCAGAGGGCTTGGAATATGATTTTTTTGGAAAGCAAAGGAGTTAGTATTACAACCAAAAATAATCTGACCAGCAAAATTGAGTTGAATTTTATTGGGGGCTGGGAGAGATGGACATGTAATAAAATAGAGGACTTTTAAATATTCCTGATTGAGAAAAAAACTGAATATAACATTTGACATTCAAACACAACACTCAATAAAAGCATAAAAAAGTTAATATGAATAAGAAATCATAGGAATTCATAATTCCCATATAGGAAGATGATAAATATAATTCCTAAGAATATAATCTTTGTTAGGAACATAGAATGGCATAGATGTCTATCTATTATGTTCGAATGACTTCAGAAGATTAAGAGAAAAGTGAGAAAGGAGAGAAATGGAAAGGGAGAAGAATAACAGGGAAAATTATTTCAAATAATAGAGGCCCACAAGGAAGAATTTTGTTGTTGTTGGTTTTTCTTTTTTTTACAATGGAGGAAATGGGGATGAAGGAAGCTGACAACATTTGAATCTCACTCTAACTGCAACTGTTTCAAGTAGAGAAGAGTGTGTTTATATATATATATATATATATATATATGTGTGTGTGTGTGTGTGTGTGTGTGTATCTCCACACATAGTATAGAAATACATCTTACCCAAGAGGAAAATAGAAGGGGAAGAAACTAAGAAGAAAAAAAAGGAGAAGGTGATAAAAGAGGGAGGATAACCAGTAATCAGAAACAAAACAGATTTGTGATAGAAAGAGCCATCCACAACAGAGAGAGAACTATAGAGACTGAATGTATATCAAAGCATAGTATTTTCATCTTTTGTTGTTATTGTTTGCTTGGTTTTTAAATTTTTCTCATATTTTTCCCCTTTTGATTTGATTTTTCTGGTGCAGCATGATGAATATGGAAATATGTTTAGAAGAATTGTACATGTTAAACCTATATTGGATTGCTTGCTCTCTAGAGGAGAGGAAGAAAAGGGGAGGAAGAAAAATTTGAAACACAAGTTTTTACAAAGGTGGATATTGAAAACTATTATTGCATACTATTTTTTATTTTTTAATTTTTTTTATTTTAATAGCTTTTTATTTACAAGTTATACATATGGGTAATTTTATAGCATTGACAATTGCCAAACCTTTTGTTCCAATTTTTCCCGTCCTTCCCCCCACCCCCTTCCCTAGATGGCAGGATGACCAGTAGATGTTAAATATATTAAAGTATAAATTAGATACACAATAAGTATACATGTCCAAACCATTATTTTGCTGTACAAAAAGAATTGGACTCCGAAATATTGTACAGTTAGCCTGTGAAGGAAATAAAAAATATGGGAAAAATTGGTGGGCAAAAATATAGGAATTGGGAATTCGATGTAATGGTTCTTAATCATCTCCCAGAGTTCTTTCACAGGGTGTAGCTGGTTCAGTTCATTACTGCTCCATTAGAACTGATCTGGTTCATCTCTTTGTTGAAGATGGCCAGGTCTGTCAGAATTGATCATCATATAGTATTGTTGTTGAAGGCATACTATTTAAAAAAAAAAAAGAGGTAAGGAGGGATTTTTAAAAAAACATTTGGTTAATTTTCTTTTTTTTTTCCATCATTGGCCTTCTAATCTTTTTAATTCAAATGAATAAAGACAGCTAGATAGTAGATAAAGTGATAGTTCTATAGTCAGAAAGACTAGAGTTAAAATTTTGTCTCAGACACTCACTAGCTATGTGATATTAAGTTACTTAACCTCTTTAAACTTCAGTTTTCTCATCTCTAAAATGAGAAGGGAGGAAAGGAAGCATTTATTAAGCATATATAACACATGCTGTGCTTTACAAATATTATCTCATTTGATCTTCACAATAATCCTGTGAGATAGGTGCTACTATTATTATCTCTTCTAAATAAAGAAACTGGATGACTAAATGATATTCCCAAGATTACACAGCTAGAAAGTAAATGAAGCAAGTTTTGGAATTCAGTCTTCCTGGTTATAAGCCAATTATCACTTTATTTCCTATATCACCTAGTTATTCAAAGTCTGAGAAGTTTGTTGATGACTCCTTCTCTCTCTCTCTCTCTCTCTCTCTCTCTCTCTCTCTCTCTCTCTCTCTCTCTCTGTATATATGTGTATATATACATATATATATATACATACACACACATATATATATATGCAGGAATTTGAAACAAAAGACCGAGGAAGTGGGTGATAACTCACAAAAACTTTTTTAATTAATAAATTTTATATATTATTTTGTTAGAAATGTATTTTCTATTAACAAAAATCTATTTTGTCTCCCTCTCATTTGTCCAATCCCTATTTTAAAAAGAAAAGAAAAAAACACTTGTAATTAATATGCATAGTTAAACAAAGCAAATTCCCATACTGGTCCTAGCCAAAAGAAAGAGAGGTAAGTTTCAATTTGCACCCTTAATCCATTCTCTATTAGGAAGTGAGTTACACATTTTTATCATGTGTCCTCTGGAATTGTGATTGGTCATTGCATTGCTCAGAGTTCTTAGATCTTTCAAATTTAGTTTTCTAATACTGTTATTACAAAAATTCTTTTGCTTTAATGACAATTTCACTGTGCATCAGTTAATATGTTTTCTCAAGTTTCTCTGAGACTGTTTCCTTCATTTTTTACAGCACAATAGTATTATGTTACATTCTTATAACATCATTCAGTTATTCACCAATTGATGGGAACTCCCTCAGTTTCCAGTTGTATGCTTGTCACTAAGTCTTGCAATCAAGGTTTCTTTGTTATCCTGAAGAGACTGTAATAGTTGGCACAGAGTTGTAGACCAAAGACCAGTTTGTAAGATGCCTGATAATAGAAAAGAAGAAAGATGTAACACTAAACTTTAAAGTGACATCAGGGTCCAGTGAAGGACTGTGGTTAAAGGGTAGATTTCCAGACAGTGAGAGGAAAAAACAGTAAATGGAAAGAGATTAAATAAGGTACAAAAGAATGAAACATACAGTATAGTGAACTCCAGAAGAACATAATAGACAAGGGCCCAAGTAGAAAGGCTGTACTTGACATGAAATACTACCTCATTCTCATAGAGTATATGTAGCAAAGGAGAAGAAGACAGGTAAAGGAAAAAAAACATTTTTAAAAAATTGGATAATTTTTTAAATCCCCAAAAATAATGCTCCAATGCATAGCCCATAGTGTAATAAAACAAATACCTACATTAGTCATATTCAAAATGTGTATTTCTGCACTTTAAGTTCATTGCTTCTCTTTAAGAAGGTAAGTGAAATATTTCATCTTCAATCTTTTCAGATTTAGGGTTTATTATAGCATAAATAAGAGCCATTTCCCAAGAGGAGTATATCCCTTTAGTTTGGGGCTATTACAAAAATAGCTGTTATACAATGAGATAATTGAGGCCAGTTCCAATGATGTTGTGATGAAGAGAGCCATCTACACCCAGAGAGAGGACTGTGGGAACTGAGTGTGGAGCAGAATTTAGCATTTTCACTCTTTTGTTGTTTGCTTGCATTTTGTTTGCTTTCTCATTTTTTCCTTTTTGATCTGATTTTTTTTGTGCAGCATAATAATTGTATACATATGTATACATATATTGGATGTAACACATATTTTAACATATTTAACATATATTGGATTACTTGCCATCTAGGGAAGGAGGTGGGGGAAAGGGGAGGAATTTAGAATACAAGGTTTTACAAGGGTCAATATTGAAAAATTATCCATGCATATGTTTTAAAAATATAAAGTTTAAATTAAAAAATAGCTGTTTCCTTCTTTCTTGGGATATAAGCCTTCTGATGAAATAGCTGGGCTAAAAGGTATGCTGTTAATAACTTGTAGGGAATAGTTTCAAGTTGTTTGTCAGAATGAGTGGACCAATTCACAGCTCCAACAACAACAGCATGCTAATGAACCTATTTTCTTTATCTTTTTAATGTTATTTTATTTTTCCAAATACGTGCAAAATTAAGTTTTCAACATTTACCTTTACAAAACTTGTGTTCCAAATTTTTCTTCCTCTCTCCCTCTCTTTCCAACCTGCCCAACACAGCAAGCAATAAGTTAAACATGTGCAATTCTTCTAAACTTATTTCCGTATCTGTCATGCTGAACAAGAAAAATCAGATCAAAAGGGAAAAAAATGAGAAAGAGGAAAAAACATAATCAAACAAACAACAGCAACAACAACAAAAAGGTGGAAATACTATGCTTTGATCCACATTCAGTCTTCATAGTTCTCTCTCTGGATGTGGATGGTACTTTCCATCACAAGTGTATTGGAGGTATCTTGGATTATGTCACTGTTGAAAAGAGCCAAGTCCATCACATAATGCTGTTGTTATTGTGTAAAATCTTCTCTTGGTTCTGCTCACTTCACCCAGCATCAGTTCATGTAAGTCTTTCCAGGCTTTTTAAAAATCATTCTGGCCATCATTTCTTATAGAACAATAATATTCCATTAATTTATATATCATAACTTATTCAGCCATTTCTCAACTGATGGGCATCCACTCAATTTCAAATTCCTTGTAGTAGACCTATTTTCCCACAGCCCTTCCAGCATTTGTCATTTTCCTTTCATCATATTTGTCAGTCAGATAAAAAGTAGAACATCCGAATTCCTGTAATTTGCATTTCTCTAATTATTAACAACAGATCACCTTTTCATATGATTATTAATATCTTGAATTTCTGTCTTTAAAAACTGACTTCAGATCGTTTGATCATTATCTATTAGAAACTGATTCTTAATCTTATAAATTTGAATTCGTTTCTAATATATCTTGGATATCAAAACTTTTTTAGAGAAACTTATTGTTGTTGTCTACTCCAGAAAAGTGAACACTAGGCAAGTAGGTGATACAGTGAGATAGCTGGTCCTGGAGTCAAGAAGACTCACCTTTTTGAGTTCAAATTTACCCTCACATACTGACTATCTATGTGACTCTGTACAAATCATCCTGTTTGTTGAACCCTATTTGTCTTCGTTTCCTCATCTATAAAATGAGCCAGAAAAGGAAATGGCAAACCATTCCAGTATCCTTGTCAAGAAAACCCCAAATGGGGTCATGAAGAGTTGGAAGTGTCTGAACAAAGTGAACACTATCCTTCTAGAGTGAAGCTTCTCCTAATTTAACTCTGGAAACTATAGGGTGCCAAAGGCAGCTGAGAATTTTACCTCATCAGATACTTAGTACATATATGAAAGCTCTATCTCCCTAAAAGAGAGAAAGTTTAAGCTCTAAGCTAACTCTTCTTATAAGGAAAAGGAAGTTTCTCAGCTGAAGAATGTACTTGAATCAGAAGACTGAAATCAGAAAAAAGTTCTGAAGAATCCAGTAGAACCAACCCAGTCAGCAAACATGTATTATCAGAGTACTGGACAACAGGGATTAGGCCAGTAATGACCTCATCAGAAAACTATGACAGCAACCAGATTTCATCTTTATATACACATCTTGGCCACATGTTTTTCCTCTATATGTTCCTGTCTATATGTGTTCCCTTGTGTGTCCACTATTCCCATTGATTGTTATGCACATTTGTGGGAAAATGTGCCCCAGATTTTGGGGGGAAATGTTCTATTGCTACTTTTCTGACCACTCTTATTTCATTAAATGCATTCACTTGGAATAATAGTGTACTTTGGCTGACTTGTAAAAGTAAACAAATAGGCATGTGTTGGGGAAGGAACGGATTTGGAATCTTTTTTTTAGCGCTGGTAAAAAAAATAATACATATTACACAATGAACCTTTAAGGAACCCTTTAATCTCCCCAACAATCTGGAGTGTAGAGAGAGTTTTAGTCCCTTCATCTTTTCCCAGAGCTGGATTAACTTATTCTTGGAACACAGTGATAACACAGGAGTGGACTGTGGTAGAAATATAAACATTACCCACTTGAGGCAAGTCATTGCATAATTTATTTCACTCTCCATAATGCTTGAGATTGCCAAACTTGTTTCTTGAAACTACTTGTGAGTGTTTACACTTCAAACATAAGCATCTGGTTAAACTTTTTATACATAATTATTAATTTTTTAAAGTGAAAGCTTCTTTCAATCAATTTATAATTCATCTACTCAACTACTTATCAACTTATTTATTTATTCACACTCTTTATTCATTTCTTTTATCTATTGCCTTGTCCTGCCAACAACTTTCTTCTTATTCTTCTTAAATCTACCTCTGCAGATTCTACATCCTACTCCTTTTTTCCTATTAACCCCATCAATCTTTCTTTGTCTCACTATTTGTCCCTAACCTTTCTTAATTTCAAATCTGTAACATTATCTTGTTTGGAAGACTTTCAAATTTTCTCCTATTTTTTCCCAAATTTTGCTGAATTCTCCTTTAACTTCCAATGCTCTTTCCTACTCCAGACCTCTCCAAGTCACCTAGATAATTTCTTTCTTATTATACAGTCCAGTTCTTCCTTTTCTCCCCTACTCCTTCCACAGCCTTTTTCCTAAAGAAAATTATTCCATTCTCTTTTAGATTGCTCCACTTATCACCACTCTGTGCAATAATCTTCCACTTCTACTGTTTCCTTCCCTGACACCTACACATATACCTAAGCCTCCTCTTACTTTAAAAAGTATTCATTGAATCCTACCATGTTTGTTGTTGTTATTCAGTCATGTCCAATTATTTGCAACCCCATTTGGGGTTTTCTTGGCAAAGATAATGGAATGGTTTGCCATTTCCTTCTCCATCTCATTTTACAGATGAGGAAACGGAAGCAAACAGAATTAAGTGACTTGTCCAGAGTCACACATCTAATAAGTGTCCGAGAATAGGTTTGAACTTAGAAAAATGAGTCTCCCTGATTCCAGCCCCACTATACTATCTACCTTCCCTACCTGTTAGTTATTTTCTTATATCTCTACCCTCCTTTTAGCTTGAACCTCTCCTATACTTGAAAAAGTCATATATATACATACACACACACACACACACACACACACACACACACACACATATATATATGTGTGTGTGTGTGTGTGTGTGTGTGTGTATGTATATAAACATATATATGATAATTTTGATTATATTAAATTAAGAAGGGTTTGCACAAACAAACCCAATGCAACCAAGATTAGAAGGGAAAACAGAAAGCTGGGAAACAATTTTTATAACCAGTATTTATAATAAAAGCCTCATTTCTAAAATATATAAAGAATTGAGTAAAATTTATAAGAATACAAGTCATTTCCCAATTGATAAATGGTCAAAGAATATGAACAGGCAGTTTTCAAGTGAAGAAATTAAAAACATCTACAGTCATATGAAAAAATGCTGTAAATCACTATAGACTAAAGAAACATAAGTTAAAACAACTCTGAGGTGCCACCACACACCTATCAAACTGGCTAATATAACAGACAAGGATCATGATAAATGTTGGAAAGAATGTGAAAAAATTGGAACACTAATATATGGAGCTGTGAACTGATCCAACCTTTCTAGAATTTGGAATTGTGCTATAAAACTGAACATTACCTTTGATCCAGCAGAATCGCTACTAGATTTGTATCCCAAAGAGATGATAAAAAAATGAAAAGGACCCCACGTATACAAAATACTTACAGCCACCAGTGGTGGCAAAGAATTGGAAATCAGAAGGATGCCTATTGATTGGAAGATGGCTGAACAAATTGTTTTTGGGTTTTTTTTTTATATGTAATGGAACATTGGTGCTATAAGAAATGATGGCCTGACAGATTTCAGATATACCTGGAAAGACTTATATGAACTGATGCTGAGTGAAGTGAGAAGAATCAGGAGAACATTATACACAAAAACAGCAATGTTGTGTGATGATCATCTATGATTGATTTTGCTCCTCTCAATAATACAGTGATCTAAGACAATTTTAAAAGATTAACGATGGATGATGCTATCCACATAGAGAAAGAACTATGGAACCTGAATACAGATTGAAGCATACTATTTTCACTTTTTTTTTGTTGTTTTTCTTTCTCGTGGTTTTCCCCTTTGGTTCAGATTCTTCTTTTACAACATAACCAATGTGAAAATATGTTTAATGTGATTGTAGATTGTAATGTATAATCAGATTGATTACCATCTTGGGGAAAGATGAGGGGAAGGAAAGAGAAGAAATGGAAATCAAAATCTTATAAAGGGAATGTCCAAAATTAATATATAATTTTAAAAAGAAATCTATAAAGAAAAAGCCATCTACACTGAATTCTTCTACTTTTCCTTTTACTCTCTTCTAAATCCTCTGTAATCTTGTCTCCAATCTCATTATTCAATTTAAATGGCTTTCTCCAAAATGGCCAATGATCTCTTAATCATGAAATCTAACAGATTTTTTTTCAATCTCATTTGTCTTGACTTTTGTGTGACATTTTATTCTGTTATCCATTTTCTTCCATTGGACATTCTCTTCTCTCTCAGTTTTTGTGACACTCTCAGTTCTCACCATCTCTGACCACTTCTCAACCTCCTTTGCTAGATATTCATCCATGTTCATTTCATTAACCATGGACATACCCTAGAACTAACTCTGTCCTGTTTCCTTCACTCTACACTCTCTCATTTGATTATATCACTAACCCCTAATGTTTCAATTAGCATCTCTATAAATATGACTCTCAGATTTATATACCTTGCTCTAGTTTTTCTCTTGATCCAATGTCACCAGCTGCCTAGTGAACATTTGACTTGGGGATTCTAAAGACATCTCTAACTCTATTTGTTCTATCCAAAACAAAATTCACTATTTCCATTTCTACTGCCACCTTTCCTTCACCAAATCCATCCTTTTTCAAACTTCCTTATTACTATCGAGATTATTTCAAAAAAAAAAAAGAGAGAGAGAGAAAGATTATTTCAGCAATCATTCCTATATCACCTTTGACTCCTCACTCTCACTCACTATATATATTCACTTCTTGTTTCTATCTCTACAACATATCTTGTATATATATTCCCTCCTCTCTTACAAAGGCATCACCTTAATTCTAGTCCTTGTCACCTCCTCCTAACTGGTCTCCCTAATCACTTCCTTTTCCAATCCATTTTTACAAGTTCTCAAATAACTTTCCAAAAGTGTAGCTCTAACCATGACAATTGCTGCTGAAAAAAATTCAGTGATTGACCCCATTGTTTCTAGGATTATATGTAAACTCTTCTGTTTGGCATTTAACATTCTTCACAATCTGACTCTTTCCTGATGTGCCCCTTTCATCTTATACAGGAGAGAGATCATTCCATGTACTCCAGCTAAGGGTCCTACTGGCTAACATCCACCCAGGGCATCCTACCTCTTATCAATATGCCTTTGCATTGGTAGCTGTCCCCTACGACTCAAATGCTCTCTTCCTTACCTCAATCTCTTAAAATGCCTGACTTCCTTCTCTTTACCTTCTGTAAGAGAGTGAGAAAGAGAGAAAGAGAGAGAGAGAGAGAGAAAGAGAAAGAGAAAGAGAGAGAGAGAGAGAGAGAGACAGACAGACAGACAGACAGACAGACACGAGACCTTTTTTTCTGGTCTCACCGAGGTGCTAGTACCTTCTCTTAAGTTATGTGTAAATGGAATGGTTGATGACTTTACTAACTCCTTTGATTTGCTTGAACAATCTATCCAGAATCTATCCAGAAAAGGCCAGAATGACCTGGGAATCAAAATCAGCAGAACAGGAGATAAAAAACTGAGAATTCCTTAGGTTGGCCCCATCAGAAATTCCTTGCAGTATTTGCATACTGAACCCAGAACTCCCCCTGCTCTGCCACAGAAACAACTCAGACTAGTTGATGTCAATCCTCAGTTCTGAAAAACAACCCAGCTCAGGGAAAACTTGATAAGACCACTTACCCCACTCCACCCCTGCCCTGTGATTTTATGTCTTGATAACCTGATCAGACCACTGTGCAATTACTCCCCGCCATCACCTGCTTCCTAATTTGTGATCTTTTATACTCCTTGCTGCCTAAGCCTTCCCCAACTCAATTTTTGATTGTCATTCCCATGTTGCATCTTTTGTCTGCTTAGAAAGGAATAAAAAAGGCTACTGACAACCTGTTGACATCTGTCTTTTTTAAACCAAACTCAGAAAGTTTACATTTTTCTTGTATATACTGTACTCTATAGGTATTTAGTAAGCTTATAGTGTTTTCCCCAATAGAATGTAGGAATTTTCTTTGTATATTTGTTTAAGGGCTTTTCTTTTTTTTCTCTTTCAATTAGGAGAATGTGGGAAGAGAAATTTTTTTAAAATTTCTTAAAGGGATGGACTGTTTCTGCTTTTGATTTATACCCCCAGCATTTCACATATCTGGCACCTGGTAAACACTTGTGACATGCTTGTTAATTAATTGATTCAATAACTTCAGTCTTCATGAATAGGTAGAAATTTGGCAGAAAGGATAGAACATGGCAAGCAAGAGACAAGATAAATAAAGGCAAAGGCAAGAGAGTTCTTAGAAGATGTGGGATCCAGAAGTTCAATCTGGCTGGAGCATATAGCTCATGTAAGGAAATAGTGAAAGACAAGGCTAGAAAGTTAGTTTATATATGTCATGGAAGGCCTGGAATGTTAGCTGTGTCGGCTCTTAAATCAGCAGACTATTATAATGCTTCTTTTTTAAAAAAATTTTTTTCAATAACATTTTATTTTTAAATGCATATAAAGATAGTTTTCAACATTCGTTTTTGTAAGACTTTGTGTTCCAAATTTTCTCCCTCCCCTTCTTTACTTCCTCTCTCCCTAAGACAGCAAGTATAGGTTAAATATGTGCAATTCTTTTAAACTTATTTCCATATTTGTCATGTTGTGCAAGAAAAATCAGACCAAAGAGGGAAAAATCATGAGAAACAAACAAACAAACAACAATAACAACAAGATGAAAATATCATTCATTTGTCCATATTCAGTCTCCATATTTCTCTCTGGATGCAGATGGCACTTTCCATTCCAAGATTACTGGAATTGCCTTGAATCATCTCATTGTTGAGAAGAGCCAAGTCCATCACAGTTGATCTTCACATAATCTTGTTACTGAATGTCCTCTTGGTTCTGCTTGCTTCAATCAGCATCAGTTCATGTTAGCCTTTCCAGGCTTTTCTGAAATCAGCCTGCTCCTCATTGGCTTGGTATAATAATAATAATAACTTTTATTATTATTTTTTTTTTGCTGAGACAATTGGGGTTAAGTGACTTGCCCAGGGTCACACAGCCAGGACGTGTTAAGTGTCTGAGACCAGATTTGAACTCAGATTCTCCTGACTTCAGGGCTGATGCTCTATCCACTGCACCACCCAGCTGCCCCTTGGTATTATTCTTTATTGAACTAGCATGGTTTCCATTTTTTTTGGTGGCTTTTCCATTTATATTTGAAATTCATGTTCACTCTGCTCCCATTGTTTCTGTGTGTATTTGTGGGCAGGGTTTTAGTAATTACTGTTCTTGCTATGCTATATGACTAAAGAACTTGGTATAAGGCTAATGGCCTTATTTGGTTGTTTCCATTTATATAGTTCTAATCATTATGTATGTTCCTGGTTCTTTTAATCATTTCATAAGTCTTCTCATGCTTTTCATCATATTCAACATTATTTACACTTACTGTGTTACAGTCATATATCATAATTTGTTTAGCCATTCCCCAATCAATGACCCATTAGAAAATGTCCCCAAGAATCATAGATGTTAAATAAACACAAAAATCTTTATTCACTATGTATTGTTCTCACCCAGACTCCTGGATGATTACTTACTGCTGGCAGGAATCAAAGGATAGATTGGAATCAGCGAGAGTTTGAGTGTTAAATTTTCAATGTGAGCAAATTTATACCATGGAAATCATCAAACACCTTACAAATCAAAGTTTTATTTATTGATTTATTGATTGTCTAGATTTAAGAAAATAATGGAGAAAATTAACAAAGCAAATTAAATTTTTAAATGTTTAGGAATTAAAAGTGTGTAGGTTTACATGTGAGAGATGATTTCTAAATAAACATTTACCAGCACACCCCTGCATAGGATATTTACTTCTCAGTATCCAATGAAGAAGTAAGAGGAGGAGGAGAAGGAGGAGGAGGAGAGGAATAATGATGAGAAGGAAATGGAGGAGGAGGAAAAGTGTCATCATTGACATTTTTTACAATGCACAGAAGAAATCAGAAGGAAGTATATCCAATTAGCCATCAGCCTTAGACCTGAGTTCTTTAGTCATGTAATATAGCAAGAATAGTAATTATTAAAACCTTGCCCACAAATGCACACAGAAACAATGGGGGAAGAGTGAACATGAATTTCAAATATAATGGTAGTAAGGCTCCCGTATAAGGAAGCAAAGAAAACTCACAATTATGACATCTTAGAACTTCATGATCTTTTCTTTCTTTGGAGATTCCTCAAGAAGTAGGGCATTGCTGTTGATGATGAAAGAATCATTCAGTTACAAAGCTAGGCTAGTTCCTTTTAGGGCATGGTTGATTCAGTGCTGGGTTGAGTCAAGTAGCTCTCTTGGTTGTCCAACTAGATTCTCAAGAAGAATGACAGCTTCCAAAGTACGCTGGACAGGCTACTCAACAACTAACCTACTACTTAACTGGTTCAGGCAGATTACTTTTCCTCCAGTCAATTACTACCTGTCAGAGTCAGGCAGATCAATGCCTTTAAGCATTTCACAGAGGGTGATATTTCTACCAAAACAGATCAATCCCCTGAATTACTGGGCTTCTACTTTGATGGGCAGTTGTACCTATTATCTCCTTCTGTCCCTATCTTGACTGGCTGCTAATGCACCCTTTTTATCTGGAGTATCACAATGTTCTTTTCAAATATCTTTAGTTTAGGATTGGGAGAACTCGCTGAGTCCTCAAGAGAGAATATGGAAGAGATTTAGTTTCTCCTATTATTCTTGGTTCAAAAATGGTTTCTCTCTGTGAGGGGCTTCCCCTTAACAAATGTAGCTTAGCCCAGTTATGTTTTCCACATTCCCATTAAGTATCCGGAGGGAATAGTTGGAGACAAACTGTTAAATCTGTTTGTACCCCAGGGCAAGTTCATTATCTTCCAGTCCACTGTCTAAACAACTGAGTTATTCAAGTTTTAGACCCTAAAATGATTCCTTTGTATCTGAAACACCTTCTTTTACATTTCAATGTCTCTGTCTCTTTCTAAACTTAGTGGATATCTAAATGGTCACACCCTTACATTTGAATATGGAAATATTCTATTTGTTATTGATTGTGAAGTTCATAATAAAATAATTACTTTAAAATAGGCTGGAGCAGCTAGTTGGTGTAGTGGATCAGTCCTGAAGTCAGGAGGACCTGAGTTTAAATCTAGCCTCAGATATTTAACACTTCCTGTCAGCAAAAAAGAAAAAAAAAAAAAAAATTTAAATAAGAGTACAAGTTGGGAAGTGGTAACTTTAGGTTAAAAAAAGGATTGTTGATTGATGAATTAATTGATTTCACTTGATTTTCACAATATCTCTAAAGAATTGTGTTCATTTTTGAGTTTCAAACTCAGTTAATGGAAACAGCCTTAATAACCAAGTCAACCAAGTTGCTGCAGATGATGCAACTATATAGATGATCTCTATGCAATTTTATTCTTTCTTCTGAGCAACATCTTCAAACCTAGACATCTCAAACTCTAAGTCCAAAAACTAAATTCACTCTTCTTCCCAACCTTTGGATAGGCTACATTGTTCGAATGCCAAATATATGCTTGCCAAAAAGAATATTTTATGGAGACCTTAGAAACAAGCACTCACATTGTGGTCAGAAAAACAATACAAGGACACTATCAAGGTATTTCTTAATTAGGGGCAGCCAGGTGGCTTCAGAGCATCAGGCTTGAAGTCAGGAGGATCTGTGTTCAAATCTGGTCTCAGACACGAAATATTTCCTAGCTGTGTGACCCTGGGCAAGTCACTTAACCCCGATTGCCTCAAGGGAAAGAAAAGAGCTTTAGCATTGATTTATGACATGAATGATACTGGCACAGGACCATGGCGTGCCCTCATCAGAGAAGGTGTTGTGCTGTATGAGTAAAGCAGAATTGAATTAGTTCAGAAGAAATGCGAGATGCTCAAAGTTAGAGTGTGGATCCCAAATGTTCATAGGGACTATTTGTGCCCAACTCATGGCAAAGCATTCCAAGCCTGTGTTAGTCTGATAAGCCACAGCTGGACACAGCAACTTGACTCTAACATAGTGATGTCATTTTGTTCCTCTTAAAGAAAAAAAGGACAATCAAAAGGACATCACCATCCTTCCAGTCACCATAGCCTGAAATATCAACATTATTCCCAATTCCTCCCTTATTCTCACCCATCAAAGTTAATCAAGTGCCAAATCTTATTGATTCTACCTCCACAGCTTTTCTCTTGCTCATTTTCCCCTCTCCAACTCATTCCACTTTCACTTCAATTCACTTTTCACTTAACTAAATAGCCTGCTCTTTTGTCTCCTTCCCCGACCCACAGCCTCTTCCCCTTTCCAATTTATTCCCCACACTGCTACAATATTTTTCCCTTATTATTTTAAAGAACTGTTGTTTCACTATTTTTACAAAGTTCACTGGCATATAACCAGGAGGTTACTTATAATAATGTTATTTATAATAATGTTACTTCTAAAATGAGCAAAAAGAAGCATATGTAAATTATTACAAAAAAACCCACTAGCTTCTATATCTATCGTCTACAATAATCATCCTTTATTGACTTAGTATTTGTCATGGTCTTCATTTCATGATTATTTATTAAGCATGATTATTTATACACTGTGCAAGGCACTGGGAATAATTTTTCTCTGAATTCTACAGAAAAGAAAACTGAGGCTCAGGATCATAGATGAAATAGAGCAGAGCAGCAGGGGAATTCTATTTCCAATTCAGCAATGCTTCCAGTGGATGTCCAGCCTTCCGGTATATTTGAATAAAAATTGGTATTCACATACAATATCATTTGAATTTGACAAGGTAGGGAAGGAAGGGCAGACTTGATTATCCTTGTTTCAGAGATGAACAACCTGAGGCTCAGAGAGAAAGGTTATATAGCTAGTAAGTGGCAAGTATGAGACAAGAATCTAAGTTTTTTTCTTGGTAATGAGCCATCACAAATATCAGAAACTGCAGTTTAGCTAGCTTTCTCCCAAAATGATATTCCTGAAAGCACTGTTCAAATCTTGGGAGTTTCAGTGAATCTCTTTGTTCCAATAAAATCAGCCTATTTGATGTTAAAGATACATCATATTCTGTCTATATGCTGTACATAGGCTGTCTCTCATGCAGACAATGTTTACTTACCCTCAAAATTCAGCTCAAGACTTTTCCTGATTCCTTCACTACTAAGTGTCTTGAAAGAGAAGAGAGAAGAAGGAAATAAGCATTTATATAGTGCCTACTATGTGCTAGGAGGGTAGCTGGAGTGCCAGGTCTGGAGTTAGGAAGATTCATCTTCCTGAGTTCAAATATGGTCTCAGATATTTACTGGTTGTGTAATCCTGTATGACATTTAACCCTGTTTGCCTTAGTTTTCTTATCTGAAAAAAAAAAAAAAGCTGGAGAAAGAAATGGCAAATCACTCTAATATCTTTGCCAAGAAAATCCCAAATAGGGTCATGAAGAGTCAGACATACTTGAACAAATGTGCCAGGGACTGTGCAAAGAACTTTTTTAGGGGCTGTAAAATATTATTGCATTTGATCCTCACAACAGCCCTTTAAGGTTGTTGCTCCTATTTGTAAGTCTATGTATTCTGATTAGAACTCAGAACTTCCTGACTGCAGGCCCAGTTTTATCGACTGCTTCACTTTAAAGTAGCTTAGGCCCCTGAAATTACTTTATATTTTCTTGTGTCTTGATCCTATCCCAACTTACACAGATTGATACTTTAGTTACCTCTCAATGCCCCAGGCAGTTCTTTAAGGCTATAAATTGTGCTGCATTTGGAGTTTCTAAGATGTGTCTATTCACCTGAGCACCCATTCTTGCAAGAATGTAAAATAAATCTTTCCTGAATTAAAAAAAAAAAAAAGACTATAAATTGCAAAGAAGGTGCAGACATTTTTTAAGTAAGGGATTTTTCATTCGTTCATTCAATAAACATTTATTAAGCTCCTACTGTGTGTGTCAAGGTTTTAGAAGGGGAGATACAAAAAGAGTCTAAAGACATTTCCTGGAGACAACATGCTAACAAATATATACAAAACAAGCTTTACATTGGTTAAATAAGAAATAATTAAAGGCACTAGAATTGGCAAGAAACTGGAAACTGAGTGGATGCCCATCAATTGGAAAATGGCTGAACACATTTTGGTATATAAATGTAATAGAATATTAAGAAATGGCCAACAGGATGATTTCAGAAAGGCCTGGAGAGACTTACATAAACTGATGCTGAGTAAAAAGAGCAGAACTAGGAGATCATTGTTCATAGCAACAGCAAGATTATACGATGATCAATTCTGATGGACCTGGCTCTTTTCAACAATGAGGTGATTCAATTCACTGGTTTTGTGCTAAAGAGAGCCATCTACACCCAGAGAAAGGACTATGGGAACTGAGGGTGGATGACAATATAGCATTTTCACTTTTTCTGTTTTGTTTGCTTGCTTTTTGTTTTCTTTCTCATTTTTTCCTTTTTGATCTGATTTTTCTTGTGCAGCAAGTTAACTGTGGAAATATGTATAGAAGAATTTCACATGTTTAACATATATTGGATTACTTGCCTTCTAGGGGAGGGAGTAGATGGAAGAGAGGGAAAAATTTGGAACACAAGGTTTTGTAAGGGTGAATGTTGAAAATAGATAATTTTCTATACATTATCTATATAACATATAGATATATATATATAATATACACATATCTATATAATAGATATAATATATCTATATAAAATTATCTATACATATGCTTGAAAATTAAAAGCTTTAACAACAACAACAAAAATAAATAAAGGCACTAGAATTAAGATGGGCTACAGAGGATGTAGACAAGAAGGTAGGTGGGACTTAAAGGAAGCCAGTCTGAGCAGAGGAAGAAGAGTGTTCTAAATACGGAGGACAGCCAGCAAAAATGTCTTCAGTTGAGAAATGGAGTGTTTTGTTTGTGGAAGAGCCAAGAGGTCAGTGTCACTGGGAATTCTCTTTACCAATGAAATCACAGATATTCAGTCCATTACCCTTTCCTTCCCTGCCCCAACACACACACATTATACATACACATATCTGCCAGACACATAGAAGTAGTTAATAGGTATTGTTTAATTGATTTGGAGGAATTCAGACTTGGAAAACAGAAAACTAAAGGAAATATGCTAGTTGTCTTTAAGCTCAAGAAGAGTTCTTGTCCTAGCCCTGGTTGGTCCCAGAAGGCAGAGCATTGGATGGAAGTTGCAAAGAGACAACTTTAGATGTCAAAAAGGAGAATCATCCCAATAATTGTGCCTTTTCATATGTAGAATCAACAGTTTGGGGAAGTAGTGGGTTCCTCTTCCACTTGACTTCTAGGCAAAGGTTGTGCAGGATGTACTGTAAAGAGAATATATCTTTATTTATCTATTCAACTAGATGGCCTTTCGGGGTTATCTCAGCTCTAAAACTCTGAGACTCTGTAAAGACAGTGCTCCCAGGCTGCATTGCAGGACTGACAAAGTCCCCAAACGGTCCTCTCTCAGTCAATGCTATTGTCCCTCTTTGCATGAACTTAATCTTTGTTGACTTATTTCAGGGGAGCACAAATGACTGTTTTTCAGATCTTCGACTTCCAGTGAAAGCAGCAGATCCCGCAGACTCTTTATATAAAGTAAATGAGTGTTTAGAGATGATTTACACTTTCAATAGCTGGAGTTATCAGGTTTCCCTCAAATTTGTTGGCACATCTGTAACGATTTGATTTGGCCACTAGGTGTCCCCATTAAATCACCTGTATTTGGGCTACGCTAATAATTCCACAAGGAATGGGGGAGTACCCTTGGAAATTTCAAAAACAAATATCGCTCTGAATTTGCGCCGAAGAAGAGGGGTTATGCTAAGTGAGAATGAAGAGACAGTGGGATTTTTTCAAGTATTGCTGCAACCTAAAGTACTTATGTGAGACTAACGTTAATTGGAGAAAATTGCATGATTTATACATCAGTCAGTGCAAATGATTTTTTTTTCTTTCTACAAGTTTAGATGGGAGAAGAAGAAGAGATCTAAGTAGAAGAATATGAGCTTGAAGGAATAACAGTCACATGAATGTTTTTAAGGATGAGGAAACATGTTTATATGGGGAAAAGTAAGTAGATTAGGACAGCAAGATGTCACATATTGATATACTCTTTTTTTTTTAAGTTTTTTATTTTCAAAACATATGCATGGATAGTTTTTCAACATTAACCTTTACAAAACCTTCTGTTCCAATTTTCTCCCCCCCCTTCACCCACTTCTTCTCCTAGATGGCAAGTAATCCAATATATGTTAAACATGGTAGAAATGTATGTTAATTGATGTACTTTTTTAAAATTATAGCTTTTTATTTACAAATATATGCATAGGTAATTTTTCAGCATTGATAGTTGCAAATCCTTTTGTTCCAACTTTTCCTCTCCTTTTCCCCATCTCTTCCCGCAGATGGCAGGTTGACTAATACATGTTAAATATGTTAAAGTATAAGTTAAATAAAATATATGTATACATGTCCAAACAGTTATTTTACTATATAGAAAGAATTGGACTTTGAAATAGTGTACAATTAGCCTGTGAAGGAAATCAAAAATGCAGGTGGACAAAAATAGAGGGATTGGGAATAACTGATGTACTTTCAAACACCCAGGCTTCCCTCATCGATCCTCCCCGTTCTTCTTAACTATATTTTCATTATATCTCATATTTTTTATAATAATAGCTTTTTATTTTTCAAAATACATGCAAAAATAGTTTTCAACATTTAGCCCTTTCAAAACCTTGTGTTCTGAATTTTTCTCCTTCCCTTCTTCCCTTCCCTTAGAAAGCAAGTAATCCAATATAGGTTAAACATATGCAGTTCTTCTAAACATATTTCCACATTTATCATGCTGCACCAGGAACATCAGATCAAAAAGGGAAAAAATGAGAAAGAGAAATATAAGTAAAGAACAACAGCAGCAAAGGTGAAAATACTATGCTATGATTCATATTTAGTCTCTATAGTTCTCTCTCTGGATGCAGATGGATCTTTCCATCACAAGTCTATTGGAACTGACCTGAATCATTGTTGCAAAGAGCCAAGTCTGTCATAGTTAACTATCCCATAATCTTGTTGTCATTATACCTCATATAATTATACTTTATATCTCTCCATTACTCATAATTGTGTCACCATGATTTTGAACTCCGAAAATTTAAAAACTCAGTTTCCTCTTTTTTCTTTCCCTTATTTTCCCTAAACCTATTTATTCTTTCTTCTCATTTTTTTCCTTCACTTCTTCCTGTTCTAATTGTTTAGCCTCCCTTCTTCGAACTTACTTTTCTCCCTTCATTCTTTTTTTTTCTTGATTGAAATTTTCTTGATATGCTTTGCTTTTAAATTACAAATCTTTAGAGATTTGTGAGAGGTTTCTTTTAACAAAGTAAAACATTTAAGTAAATTTATAATAGTGAATCCATCTCAAAGTGCATAAAACTTTTCAAACTTGTAGCAATCTTGCCTCCCCCCCCATTAAAAAAAAAGTTAAAAGAAATATATTTTCTTTCTCTTTCATTCAGACACCCATTAAAATTTTTATTATTTTCATCCAGACACCTATTAAACTTTTTTCTATAATAAATATGCATAATCAAACAAAACAAATTTCTACAATGGCTAGATGTAAAAATATACATCCTGCATTCTAAATCTATAACTTAATCCTGAGTAAAGGATAGCATGTTTTATCATTGGTCTTTGGAAATGATAAATGGTTATTGAATTAATCATAGTACTTAAAACTTTCAAATTTGGTTGTTTTTACAGTGTTTTTTTTACTGCATACATTATTCTTCCAGTTGTTCTCATTTTATTGTTTATCAATTTGTGTCTTCAAAATGTTCATTCTTATAATATTGATGTTAGAGTATGAAATCTTTTTGTTTCTCCTTTCTACTCTCTGCATCAGTTCATATTTCCTTCCATGTTTTTATAAAACCATCTATTTTCAAATTTCTCATAGCACAAGAGTAAGTGTTCCATCAAACTCATAGGTAGGTATTCCTCAATGGTTGGACATCCTCTTAGTTTCTTTTGTGTGTTGACACAATGAGACAAAGACACAAATTGCTATAATTTTTTTTGAACATAAAGACCCTTTTCTTCTTTCTGTGATCTCTCTTGGATTGAAGTCAAAGAGCAAGGCTATTTAATCACTCTTTTGTGGGTAATTCCAAACTGCTTTCTAGAATAATTGTACCCATTCATATGTTTATCAATAGTATATCAATGTGTTTTTTTTTTCTCACAGTTCTCTTTAACATTTTTCCATTTTCCTTTTTTGCCATCTTTGGCCTCTGAAGGGTATGAGGTAGAATTTCCTAATTGATTCTGTTTCTGATACTGGCTACGTGACCTTGGATAAATCACTTTAGTTTCTTAATGCTTCAGACATCTCTAAGATTGCAAATTATAGATTTTGATGTTTAAAAAATTAAAGAGACATAGTTTCTGGGTAATTCTATAAATGACCAATAAAAGAGGTCAGTGACACTCTCAAAGGCCAAAGACAAGTCATGACAATGGGCTCACAATTTATATGACTTTGGAAGAGTGGGTCTACCTGAAGAAGACAATCAACTTTTCACCAACAAGAAGTGGGCCTATTCTAATGAGGAATTATATAGGATGTATGATTTTATGTCATTTACTTCTAAATTATTCAATCTTGAGCAATCCAATAAAAAATTTATCCCCATGTATACCTGTGTAGAGTAAAAAGTGTTTCCCCACTTGAATGGGGTCTGAACAAGATTGAGAAGAACATTAATTCAGTCTCATCAGCAATGTCCTTTAGAGACTGAACAACATACAAACTTCTGGAAAAAAAATCAATCCTGGTCCTAATTCAATAATTATTAGTATGAAAGAGAAATACAGTGGGATTTTCGTACTCATTTTAATTGGTTCCAGAAGGCACAATGAGTGGCAAAAATGATGAGTACCAAATTAATTTTTCCCATAAGAAGCACATTTCTAGTGCAATGAATTTTGAAGCAGAGTAGTACAGAGGTACCATTGTAATCATTCTCTCTTTCTTCCATTTGATTTTATTGAGAGACATAAGCCTCTTCAGTAAATCATTAACTCATATGACAAACCCTTCATCATGGGTTTCTAACTAGGGAAACAATATAAGGGGAGGGGAAAAAAAGAGAGATGCATTGGTGTATTGACAAAACCAAAGGGAGAAGACCTCTCTGTTAAACAAACCTTAGTCGATCAGTTTAACTATTCACTATCTTCCACCCGTGAATCCTACTCTCACCTCACCAAACCCCAGTGGTAGCTTACCCTTAATATCAGACTTCTTTGTTCTTCCTAGCTGTTGAATGCCACTGGAGGAAGTTATACAACTGCACCAAATAGGTGATTTCATCTAGGCTCTTGATAATAATTCTTTTGATTCTATCCAGTTTCCAAAATGGTTATTGCAAATTTTTTCTTCTCTCTTCAATCTCCTTCTTCCCTGTCATTCCTTTTCCCTCTTAGGAAAGGATCTTGCCCCTACTTGATTTTTTTTTCATATTTTTTTGCATCATTCTCATTTCATTTTTTTAAAAATTCTTTTATTAAAGCTTTTTCTTTTCAAAACATATGCATGGACAATTTTTCAACATTGACCTTTGCAAAACTTTGTGTTCCAATTTTTCCTCCTTTTCCCCCACCTCCTGCCCCAGACAGTAAGTAATCCAATATATGTTAAACATGGTAAAATATATGTTAAATCCAATATATGCATATATTTATACAATTATCTTGTTGCACAAGAAAAATCAGATCAAAAAGGGAAAAAATGAGAAAGAAAATGAAATTAAAGCAAACCACAACAAAAAGAGTGAAAATGCTATGTTGTGATCCACATTCAGTTCCCACAGTCCTCTCTCTGGATGTAGATGATGCTCTTCATCACAAGATCATTGGAACTGGCCTTAATCATCTCATTGTTGAAAGAGTCACATCCATCAGAATTGATCATAGTATAATCTTTTTGTTGCTGTACACAATGATCTCCTGGTCCTGCTCATGTCACTCAGCATCAGTTCACATAAGTCTCTCCAGGTCTCTCTGAAATCATCCTGCTGATCGTTTCTTATAGAACAATAATATTCCATAACATCCATATACCATAACTGATTCAGCCATTCTCCAACCAATGTTGCCCCTACTTTATTGAGAAAAGGAAGGCCATCTTTCATTTTGAGTATTCTTTCTTCCCCAATTGTACAGAATCTCTACATCATCTCGCTTCTGTGAGAAAGCCAAAACAACCCCCTTTACTTGGATCACTGATCCTATCCCACTTGATCTCAACAGAGAACTTTTCCTTCCTCTTTCCCATCTTCATTTCTTCCTAACCTACTTTTGTTGATGTTCAAGTTAAGTCTAATTCTTCATGACCCCATTTAGGCTTTTCTTGGCAAAGATACTAGAATTATTTGTTATTTTCTTCTTCAGCTCATTTTATAGATGAGAAAACTGAGGTGAACAGGGTTAAGATACTTTCCCAGGGTTCACCAGCTAGTAAGTAGTGAGTGTCTTGAGGCTAGATTTGAACTCAGTTAGATCCCTCCTAATTTCAGGCCTGATGCAATACCTACTTCGCCATCTAGTTGCCATTCATTTTGATTTTCAAGGGAGTTTCCTTATGACTTGTGAAATTGTGAAGTACTTTCCTTACATATAACATAACATAATGTAATGTAACATAATGTAATATTTATATAATATAAATTCCTATTTTATAGATGATAAAACAGGTTTCTGATAGACTAAGTGGCTTGCTCCTGATTACACAGCTCTGAGCAGTTAAGACCTAGAGTCTCCTGATTTCATGTACAGATGACAGTTAGTCACTATATAAACAGTTAGTGCCTGCTGTCTTCCAGGCACTGTGCCAAGTACTAGAAATATAAAAACAAAAGATGGTCAGTCTCTACCCTCAAGGAATTCAAGTCTGATACATACAACTGCATATAAACAAGATATATATACAGAATGAGAGAGAATGCACAGAAAGGATTCAGAAAAGTTTCTAGTAGAAGTGGGATTTTAGGTGGGACTTGAAAGAATTTGACGAAGTCAAGAGGGTCGAGTTGAGGAGGGAGAGTGTTCCAGGAATGAGTAATAGCCAGAGAAAATGCCTGGTGCCCAGGGGTGGAGTATCTTGTTCAAGGAACAGCCAGAAAGATAGTGTCCCTGAATCATTGATCCTGGTGAGGAGGGGAGCTTGGATAAGGTGTAGGAAGACTGGAAAGGAGTATGGGAAGGGTGATTTATGAATGACCAAAGAGGGTGTTTAATAGACAGATATGGGGGACTGGAAGTCAGCAGATTAGAGTTTACTAAGCAGATTTGAGGATTGTCAGCATAACGATAATAATTGCATTCATGGAGCCAGTGAGGTTACCAAGTGAGAGAATTTATATAAGAAGAGGGCCAAAGAAAATTTTTTCTCAATAGTATTTTATTTTTTCCAAATACACATATAGTTTCCAACATTCATTTTTTTAAGATTTTGTGTTCCAAATTTTTCTCCCTCCCTCCCTTCCCAAGACAACAAGCAACCTGATATAGGCTAAACATGTACAATCCTTTTAAACATATTTCTACATCTGTTGTGACTTACAAGAAAAAACAGATCAAAAAGAAAAAAAAAACATGCAAAAGAAAAAGCAAACAAAAAAGGTGAAAGCACTATTCTTCAATCCACATTCAATTTCCATAATTCTCTTTCTGGAAATAGAGGCATTTTTTATCCCAAGTTTCTTGGAATTATCTTGGATCACTGTATTGCCAAGTCCATCAGAGATGATGATCATATAATCTTGTTACAGTGTACAGTGATCCACTGTTATACTCCATCAGCACCAGTTCACCCAAGTCTTCCCAGGCTTTTCAGAAATCAGTCTGTTCATCATTTCTCAAAGAACAAGTGTATTCCATTACATTCATATACCACAACTTATACAGCCATTCTCCAGTTGATGGGCACCAGGATAGATTCTTGGAGGACATTTATGTTTAATGATGTCACCTGGATGAAAACCCAGGAAAGAAGGCTGAGGAGGTTATACGGTAGGAGAACCAGACAGAGCAGTGTCACAAAAATCTAGAGGAAAAAGTACCCAAAACAGGAGGGTGGTCAGCAGTGTCAAAGGCTGCAGAGAAGTCTAGGAAGATGAAGACTGAGAACAGGTCACCGGAGCTGGCAAGTGAGAAATCAGGAATCACTTTGGAGAGAATAGTTTAAGTTGAATGAGTCAGAAGCTAGACTGAAGAGACTTGAGAAGAGAGGAAATAGAGAAACCTTTTGTGATAGCATTTTCAAGTAGTTTAGCTATTACAGACAGGGAACATAGGGAAAGATAGTGAGACACAGAAAGATAGGATAAAATTTAAAGCAGAGGACATTATGTAATGATGACACTGAGATCATCTAGAACAAGAATCAGAAAATTGGAGCCTACCATCTATTTCAGTGTGGCCTTCAAACTTAAGGATGCCTTTTTTTAAAAAAAATATATTTTCAAATTATTTCAAGAAATCAAAAGAAGAAAATTTGGTGACAATGGGAAGCTCAAGTTTCAGTGTCCATAAATAAAGCTTTATTGGAACATAGCTATGCTCATTTGTTTACCTATTGTCTATGATTGTTTTCTTAGTACATTGGCCAGGCTGCAAGCCTTTGCTACAAAATACAAAGATGCAGCTATAACTTAATAGCATGTGGAGTGCTGCATGTATCAGGCCATTCATAACATTTAACACTATGTACCCAAAGAAAAATGAGTGGATTGTGGATTTTGTTATTGAATCATATGGCAAAGCAGTGTTTATGATAGGATACTATAGTTGTACTAAAAGAATACAATATACATTAGCATCCTCAGATGAAACACTTGTTATAATATTCCCAAATCACAGGTAAAAAGAAACATTGCAGAATTTCTTAACAAAAATAAGAACTGAAAATTATGCTGAAACCAAAATATCCCAATGTCTCTTTTGTAACCAAGCAAGGAAAGCTGTTTACCCATAGTGATTTAATAAAATTATTCAGTTGTAGCAACTGAAAGAACTGTTGACGAGAGAAAATAAGTTTGCTTAATTAAGACTATTAGACTTTTGGTCCAATTGAAATCATGTACTTGGAGATGAGTATCAGTATTTAGTAGTACCTCTCTGTGTAAAGGACTGCTAGATAGGTGCAGTGAATAGAGCACTGGTCTGAAGTCAGAAAGAGATCAAATCTCAGATGCTTCTTTGCTGTATGATCCTGTACAAGTCACTTAATCCTATTTTGCCATAGTTATCTCATCTGTAAAACGAACTGGAAAAGGAAATGGTAAACCACTCTAGTTATTAATATCTGTCAAGAAAACCTCAACTGGAAGTAATGAAGAGTCAGACACATGACTTAACAAATATGTGTGAAAATATTTCTTTCAGTTTTTTCAGGATCAAATATTTACAGATCAGTATTAATAAATTAATATTTGCCATCAATTTTAATGATAGGGAACACCAATTAAGTAAAATGCTATTTTTCAAAATGGAATTCCATTCTTGTAGTATAAAAACTATATCCAATTACTATTTTAGATTTCATCAATAATTTGTGAAAATTTGTTTTCTCTTGTTAGATTAGTATATAAAAATACCTACATAATAGCTTCAATTTTACCTCTTGGTCCATAAAGTCTAAAATATTTATCATCTGGTCTTTAACAGAAAATGTTTGCTGAACCTTGGTCTAGAACAAGTTCTCAAAATGCAGTCTGAAGACCCTGCTGGAGAGGGGGTCCCCAGACTCTTTCAGGGGATTCTTAAGGTCAAAATTGGTTTTTACAATAATCCTGACATTATCTGCTCAGTAAAATAGTCTTTGCTTTCTCAATTACACATCTTCTGTGTGAGATCAGAAAACATATCAAGAGACTGAATGTAAAATCAGATATGAAATTCCAAATGTTTTCTGTTAAACTAGATGTTAGATATTTACAAAAATATGCATAAGAATGCTTTTCTTTTCACTGATCTTTGTTTCAAGAAATTATTTTAAATGCTATTTGTTAACATATAACCCATTTATTAGTGAGTTAATTTTAAAATTCATGTGTCTATTTTTAATATGGTAAAAGCTGATAGATATCACCTACATAAACAAAAGTTCTCTGGGGTCCTGTTGTTAATTTTCAAGAGCATAAAGAGATTGGAAATCAAAGTTTGAACTACTGGTCTAGAAAAAGCACTGGGGAGCAAAGAGAGTGAGGTATGTGTTGGGTGTTCTGTAAAGTCTAGTGTCTCCAGTGTGAGGGCTTGTCAATCCCTTTTCAGGGCTGCTCAATCACTTTTGGTCTCCACCTTGACCCATCTCTCACCTGTGGCTCCATGGTGTACAGGATGCACAGCCATACCTAGGTGAAACCTTCTCATTTAGGTTAAGAGTAATCCATAGGAGTCAAACATGTCAAGAGTTAGGGGGACATCTCCCCAGAACAATGAGTAAATGAGAACAATTTGTTCCAGCTTCATGCAACTGTGGAGACTTAAGAGCTTAGTCAGCTATTCAAGAGTCCAAGGTCATCCACTGCATCCCAAGCCATTGAAAGTTGTGGACTTCTGTGTTGCTACTGGACTTTGATGACTCAGGAAGAGACTTTGTGCAATTCTGCCTCACTTAAATCTGATTCACTCATGCGTCAAGACATAAGCCCATTATGGGTCATGTTTTTGAAATGAAGGACAAACAACAAAAGTTCTGATAATAAGGATAGAGTGCCCTCTGGATGAAGCCAGATTTCTCTGAGTGCAAGATGGAAAATGTAAGAGGAAGAAGTTTAGGAAAAAGGAAAAAAAAGATGATCCAGAGACCACAATGGAAATGGAGAGAAAATGTGACCTGGGGAATAAAAAGATGACAAAAGGGAAAATTTTAGCAGGGAATTTTCACCTTGGACAATCTCAGCTTAGAGACCGAGGAAGATATAAATGCTAATTACCTATACTCAGAAGTTCAATGGTAACAAAAGATAGTTCTCAGTCAATTTTCCACACAGGGACTAAACCTTTGAGTCAACAGGGAGACTGGACTTCACTAAGAACAATAAAATGGTTTTTGTTTGTTTTTAATAATTCATCAGGATCTCCGAAACACTGATTGTATAATTAGCAGCAGTATGAATCAACAATTCTTTGGACAGTTTTTTTTTTGTCATGGAATGCTAAAACTGGAGTAATTAAGAACTACACAGAATCCTGTTTCAGACACTGTGTGATCCTGGGCAAATCACTTAATCACTTAGCCTTGGTTTTCTTAACCGAGATATGGGATAACAATAACTTCCTCACAGGGATATATGAGGATGAGATAATACACATAAAGAGCTTTGTAAACTTTAAAAGACTATTTTTATTATCACTAGGCTACTGCTCTAAATTAAACTATGATTTCTGAGGTCAGAATTTCCATCACCTTAGTTCCTTTAAAATAATGAGCTTGAACTAAGGTCTCTCCCAGCTTTAAAATTCTAAAATTTGTAAGAGTCTGCCTAATTCATTATTACTAAATGATGAAAACTTGCTTTCATGAAATCTTATTTAAAGGAGATTCTAAGTAAAGACATCCAAGAAGAGGTAGCAAAGAAATGTTTGTATAAATTATTTTTATTGACATAACATACAAAAGTTATAAACATGATTCATGTAAAACCAGAGTTGACTTGGGAGGCATCTGTCTAGACACTCAAGCAGAAAGCAATTAGAACTGGGTGAATCTTCCCAAGATCAAAGAAAAAGCAAAAGAGAAAAGGAGAAGGATTACACTTATAGCCTTGAGGTTGGCTTCTAGCTTCCAGGTTTTGCTATTCTTAAACTGAAGACAAGGAAACAACTTTAGTTTGCTAATAGTTTATAAAATCTGGCAACAAGTTAGTGACCTAGGTCTAAAGGGCCTTGGAGCACTTAAGGAAGAGGCACTTGACTGGAAGAGCCAGGCCTAAAATGAAAATAAATTAACAAAGGGAAGATTGGCTGGGCTGGTCAAAGGAGGATTAAATTTAAAGTCCTTTGATTCCCCCTCTCTCCCCCCAGATTAATTTCCTACTCTAGCTTTCTGACTAGAAGAGAAGAGAAAGTGGGAACTTCAGAAGGCTGAGGCAGGGAAATACACGGTCAGCTAAATCCGAGATTTTGGTGCAAAAATTATTACTTGATTGAGATTTTCTAAAAATAAGAACAAGTCAAAGATACTGTGATTTGTGAGTGAAAGCAATGACAGGGCAAGTTGTTCCAAAATACAAAGGCTTTGGTGACACTGAGCAAGTGTACAAAGGACACTGAGTGCTAGCAATATTTATGCCAGGAAAGGCCAAACTGCCCATCTGAGGGTTGTAGGATTAACAAGACAGCTATTTCTAGGGCCACCAAAATGCATAGGGACAACAATTTTTTGCTGCCACTTTTTGTCCATTTATTTTTTTTAAACACCCAACACAGCTGAAAGCTTCAATAGACAATTCCTGCTGAAGACTCCATCCCGAGGTCATTGGCTTCCCCACACCCACATACAGGAGGCACTGCTGGGTTGAAAAAAAGGGCAGCTGCTAAACCCCTGGGAGAAGCCATCTCCAGCACTTGTGCCCTGAAGGCACCATTGGCATCATTCAGAAAAGAAAGGAATTTTCATCTTTACAAAAAAATTTAAGACACTAATTTATCACTTCATTGCTTACAAATCTGATAGCCACTTCTCCACCTGGGATTGGTGCCAGCTGACCAGCCAGTTTGGGAGGGTTTCTGCACTGACAGAAGCTCTAGAACTTCTGGTTCTAAAGGAAAAATTAGACAAGTTTTGGAAAGCAGGTACTTCCCTTCTTCAAAAGGGAGCTCAACAGTCAGTCAGATGTCATTCTGGATAATTTTCAAGAGTTTATACAGTCTCTGGCTAAGCAGGGCACTTCTTTTTGGATGGAGAAGAATGATGGATGCTGCTTCTTCCCTTGGGACCGGGTCTGGGTAAATCAGCACAGATGAGCCGCTGGTGAATCGTCTACATGATAAATCATCTTGGTTTTCCGTGGTCTTGGCAGAAGATCATCCTTTGGAAATCATCATCCCTCAAACAAGTCAAAAGGTGGATATACTGGACACACTACTACGGACGTACAAGTGCTATGTTCTCGGTCATTGAATTTACAGGATGGCAGAAGGAAGCAACAGCAGGGAAGGAGGCTTCTTATACATACTCAGTCCTCCCATTTGCGAGCTCTGGACCTCAGGCACAAATCATAGAACCTCCTCTGTTGTCGAAAAGATGTCTTAGCTACGAGTTTACCAGTGTGGAGCAAAAGCATGTTAGGAAACAACTGTCCCCTTCTGAAAATAGACAAGTACCGGAAATAACCCGAACTTGATGCCAGATGTAAGAGATTCCACGCATAGAAAAAACTGATCTTTGAGGCATGGGACAAGTGAACCTCATTAATGTGCACGAGATAAAGTTTTCTTTGCAACCTGAATAATCTTTTATCTATACTGGACTGCCATTCCTGGGCAGGCCTGGAAGTACCAGTGAATAGCTTTTTGTGTATGCCAGAATCAATCCCAAAGGTGCTGGCTGACTTTTCTCTTCTCTTTCACACTTGGGGAGGGGAGACTTTTTCTCCCTAAATTTAGCTTCATGGAATGAAAGATAGATTTGGGATAAGACTTATCTTCTATCATTCACACGCTAGCTTGCTATCAAAACTGGAAAGCCCAATAGCAAAGGCCTGGAGGGCGCACATGGGATAGTTGTAGTCCAGTGTGAATATATCTTCTGCCACACGTCCAAACTGCATGACTATATATTCAGCTGAAGAGACCAAAAAAAAAAAAAAAAAAAAAGAGTTGAAGGAAATTAGAGATGTTTAAGGTAATAAGGAAAACCTATTTTAATTTTAGAATTATAAAGTATAGGTAAAGGCTAATTAAAAGTAATAAGGAAAACCTATTAAAATTTATTTTACATTAAAAAATGAAACTTTTTGAAGTAAAGAAATTTTAAAAGTGGGAAGCTAGTTGGTGCAGTGGATAAAGCACCAACCTTGAAGTCAGGAATGTCTGAGTTCAAATCTGACCTCAGACACTTAACACTTCCTAGCTGTGTGACCCTGGGCAAGTCACTTAACCCCAATTGCCTAAGAAACAACCACAAGAAGAAAAAAAAAAAAAAAAGAAAGAAAGGAAAAAAGAAATTTAAAAGGGCCACCTCAATCTTGAGCCGTTTTAATTTACTGCTTCTATCATCCACTGCAAATGAAAGACTGTTCCTGACTACCAAAAAAGAGGTGGTCAAGAGGAAGGAAAGGATAAGAACAATTAAAGGTCCTATAGACTAGTTAAATCAAAGGACAGACATTAAGGGAAATCTCTCTTTGATGTATTTTATCTGACTTGGTCTCTCCACACAGCCCAACCTAAGGTTCCCTATGTGGCGGCCACAACAGCTGCTAGATGTTCTCTACACCTGTCCCTGAGTCACAGGTTAGAAGCTCTTCTCCTAAATCATGACTCTGTCTTCCCAGAAGGAGTGTCTTTCTCATAAAAGGGCATAACCCCTTTCTCATGAAAAGCTATTTATTTGTCCTAACCAAAATGCAGTTCAAAATCTCCCTTCCAGAAAAGTTCCTCTCACCACCCCCACTTAGCTCTTTTTAGGGGGCTTACGGTCATTTGCATGGACGATCTGAAAATTCTTCACAGATGCCTGTGTGACGCGGCCATGGAAATTTAAGACATAAGACTGTGTGTCATCATTCCAGACTGGGGCTTTGTTGTGTAGCTCAATCACATTTTCCATGTTTTTATTTTGCCATTTGGAAAGCAAGTTCTCATGTTCCTGCTCAAAGAAAAAAAAAAAAGATTGTATTGAGAATGTATATCAGAGGCACATCTCCATTATGATCTTATTCATTCTTAAATAACATTAAAGAGAGTACAGTGAGGGTTTTATTTGCCATTTCAGAAAGGATAAAGTTAAGGTAAAGAAAGGAAAAAAAAAATCTCAGCTTGGATTTTTAATACTTAGCCTAGTGCTACATATTACCATTTTCTAAGCTACATGCCGCCTTTTACTCAGCATAACACTATTGTATCTTTAAATCAGTATTTATTATGTGCCAGATACTATTAAAGCAATGGGGATACAATAAGGAAATGCAAGAAAACCCCAAAGACCAAAAACAAAAAACTCATTCTCAAGTTCACAGTCTATTGGGAAAGACAATATACAAACCACTATGTACATAAATACAGGACAAGTGGGAGATAATCAACAGAGAGAAAGCTCTATCATTAAAGCAAACTGCTCCTTCTGTATGCAGGGCTGGTACTCTATCCACTGTGCCATGTGGCTGCTCCCTTTAAGGCAAATTGGGAAAGGTTTCTTGTAAAAGGTAGAGTTTGAAGAAAGCCAGAGAATCCAGAAAGTGAATAATATGAGGAGACAGAGAATTTCAGGCACAGGAGACAAGCAGTGATGATGTCCAGGCCTGTTATGAGCCAGAACTTGAAACGAGGTGATAACTCAATGGAATTGATAGAAGCAATACTTGTGTGCTTGGTTTGCACCTTTGAGAGTTCACAATTAGCTCACACAAATTAGCTTACACACATTAGTTCACAAGTTTGGAAGATTGACAAGTGTTCACAAGTATGGGAGACATACAAAGTTAGCTTTGTAACTTTGTGAATTCACACCTCCCATAATCCACTTTCGGAGGAGGAGTCAACCTTTGAGAGAGCATAAAAAGGAGCTGACTAAGTGAAGTCAGTCAGTTCGGAAGACTGCCAAGAGTCGGAGTTGAGCTAGAAGCAGAAGCTGCTAGAGACAAAAGATTAGCAACGAGAGCTCGCGGAACCAAAGAAAGCTCAAGTGAATTCAGTTAAGGAGATTGACAAGCTAGAGACTGCAGTCAAAGCTGCAAGAGCTCTTGGAACCAAGGAGGGAGAGAGGCTTCTAAGAAAGTTACCCAAGCCCAAGGAAAGAGATAAGACTTGGAAAGAGAAAATAAACGTTTGGATTTTATCAGGGGCTGTATTTGAGGTGATTATTACTTTGAACTGAAACTAAGGCTGCCTCCAGAAACCTCCCCAAGAAACCTGCTCCCAGAGAGAACGATCATATTACACAAAAGAAGAGAACACCATACAAGACCAAGAATAGAATGATTCTTTCCAGGAGAATCAGGAGGCCAATGTCAATGGGTCAAATAGCATTTGGGGGTAAGGTACAAATACTGGGAAAAGAGGAGGGAGCCATGTTATACAGGTTTTCAAAAGCTAAAAAGAGGATTTGATGCTTTGATCCTTAAGGATAACAAGGAGGCCCTGTAGTTTATTTTAGGAAGATCAACTTGTTGATAAACAATAAACAAGTTGATAAAGGCCTCTGCTAGGGTATCAAAAGAACAATCTGCACAATGACCAACAACAATTTAAATAATTAACAAATAAATAACAAAATAAATAATTAAATAATGATAGAACTGGTAGCATAATGTGAAATTTAAAGTACATAATGTTCTTTTTGGTAATTTACAACAGAAAAATTCAAAATGTGTACATCGCACAGTGTTAGATAGCTTTGCTTATTTCTTCAGGGAATATACTATATAGGAGGTGATTTTAAAGATGTTATAGGAAAGGATCAACAACAAAAATGATCAATAACAACTTTTTAAAGAAAAAAACAAGACTTTTCCCAGGAGATTTGGCAATCATAATCTGACTTGGAATCTAGGGAAAATTGAATAGATTTCTCTTTGCAAATAAGGTATGTCCCTACTTACATTTCGTGGCCGGAATGGGATTCGTTCATGACTCATATTCATCCCTGGAATAATCACAGACATTTTTCTGGGACCCTTAAACCCAAGCACATTAGTTTCCTGGAAAATAGAGAAAATTCTTGAAAAATGAAGCAAAACTCTTGGGGAAAAAAAAGAAAGAACAAAATGTGATTTTTTCTTTTTAAACCTATCCTTTTTAAGTGCTTCTTATTGGCAGTAACAAGAAAAAAAAAATAATGGCAGTATTTTGGTGAAGTGAACATGCAGGTGGGTTTGGAGTGAAAGAACTTAGTACTCATTTAACCTCTCCCAGCCTATTTCCTCATTTACAAAATGAGGAGCTTGAAACAGATCATCTCAAAGATCTTTTCCAGTTTACAAAGCATTTCTTTACTATAAGTCTATCAAGGATTTTTAATCTCCATTTCTGAGATCAAAAAAAGTTAAAATCCAAGGGACTTGCCCCCAATTACACTAGTAACTGGTGGAATGGGATTTCATAAGGCCCAGTGACTCCATGTTTTTTTCTCCTCTACATTTAACTCTAATGTAACTGTAAACAGGCCTCATGATTTCCATAAAGTGATGGTAATGCAGCTGCTTACAAATGTAACAGAAACATAATCAGATTAATCCATACAGATCTCCACAACAGATACTGTTGTTTAAAAATTCATCATTCTATGTCTCTATTTAAAAAGGCAATGACAAGTAATTTTAGCAAACTGTCTGACTTAGTCAATCTCAAATATTTAACAGCACTATGAACTATGGAAGTGATAGACTTCAAGTTAAATATGGTCATTGATCTTGAGACAACCTAATATTAAGAAGAATATGATCACACAATTAATTTTTATTCAGAATATACAGAAGTTAAATGTATTATGGTCATAAAGATGATAAATGGACAGAGTGTGGTTTGTATTACATAGAACAAATATTACTGAAAGGCATAAGCTGAACCTTTGATTTAAGATCAAAGGGATAAAGTTTGGCAGAAAAAGTAAAGATATTTCTGAAGAAACATCTCTTTTGGAAAAGCACAAAAACGAAAAATATAGTTATCTGATTCAAACATGTCAGCAAGCTGGCATTCTTAGAGACGGAAATAATAAAAAGTTGGCTGAAAATGAAAGATTTTAGTTTCATTCTTTAATACTTGGGATTTATCAGCTAGTTCTATTAAAATCTTAGTTTTTGCTAGGGACTGTCCATCAAGTACTATAGGAAGTAACCTGAAATTGTTTTTAAAATAGCTTTTTATTTTTCCTACTACATGCAAACAGTTTTCAACATTCACCTTTGTAAAATTGTTTTTCAAATTTCTCTCCCCTCCTTTCCCTCTCCCCCATGCCCTGGACAATAAGCAATCCACTATAGGTTAAACACATGCAATTCTTCTAAACATATTTCTATGTTCATCATGCTATACAAGAAAAATCAGATCAAAAAAAGAAGAAAAAATGAGAAAGAAAAAAAAAAAAAAACAAATAAGCAAACAAACAACAATACCTATATTATGCTTTGATTCACATCCAGGCTCCATAATTCTATCTCTGGATGCAGATGTGACTTCATTACAAGTCTATTGGAATTGTCTTGAATCATCTCACCATTGAAAAAAGCCAAGTGCATTAGAGTTGATTCATTACATCTTATTGATGCTGTGTGCAATGTTCTCTTAGTTTTGCTCATTTCACTCAGCAGCAGTTCAAGTAAGTCTTTCTAGGCCTCTCTGAAATCATCCGGCTGATCATTTCTTTCAGAACGATAATATTCCATAAATTCATATACCATAACTTACTCAGCATTTCCCCAACTGATGGGCAGCCACTCATTTCCAGTTTCTTGTCACTACAAAAAGGGCTGCCACAAACATTTTTACACATTTGGGTCCTTTCCTCTTTTGAATGATTTTTTTTGGGATATAAACCTAGTAGAGACCCTGCTAGATCAAAGGGTATACACAGTTTTATAGCCCTTTGGGCATAGTTCCAACTTGCTCTCCAGAATAGTGACCTGAAATTATAACAGTTCATAATTCTTGGAGGTTAACCAAGTGCCTCTGTTTTTATCAAGTAACTGCTGAAAGCATAGAATTAGATTAGGTCCCCTGGAATTATTTGGTTTATACTCTCAAGAAATTTATAATTTTACAAGTAGCTTATAGGTAGAACCAACATTGTTCTAGATGCATTCTGTGTTTCTGATTTTAGCTGGAAGTTCAGAGAAGGGATTGCATAGCAAGAATGGCACTTACATAACAGATGGCTGCAAGTTCCTGACGAGTATGGGCCTTTTCCACCAGGCCCTGTGCCTTAGTCGGACTGACTCCGTGGTCATACACTGTAAACTTGGTTCCCATGAGATTGGACCTAGAACCAGGAAAAGACTGTCATCAAAATAGTCCCATTTTGCTTTTATACAAACAAAAATACATAGTATCGAGTAGCACAAAAAATAACCATTTGCTTATTCCCTAAAATGTCAAATGCATTTACCTCATCTGCAGCTTTTACAAGTACTTTTGTCAGAAAAAAGCAAGAACTCTGAGTTAATTCAAATCAAAAAACTAGTAACAGCATTCTGTAGTAGGAAATCTCATTAAATACAGGAATAAGGGCAGGTTACATATATCTTTTGGCAGAAACAATGGACTAAAGGTGCAGAAGAATTCACACATTTTTAGTTAGGACCAATGCACTAATCATTTTTTTTTATTATACTTATTTGTTATAAGGGGAAGCCCTATTCTATTATTCAGTCAGGTGAGTCAATAAGCATTTATTAAGGGCCTACAATTTGCCAGACACTGTGAAAAGGGATGGATGCACGGAAAGGCAAATGTAAATCCTTGCCCTCAAAGACCAAAATCCCTCTCCCTTATAATCTAGTGGGGGAGACAACACATAAACAACTATGTATAAAAAGTTATATATAATAAAAAGGAAATAATTCATGGAAAGAAACCTGATTTTTTTTTTTTTTTTTAAAGAGGGATCAGTAAAGGCTTTCTATATAAGGTAGGATTTTAGTTGGGACTTGAAGGAAACCAGGAAAGTTAAGAGGCAGAGATGAAGGACAGTAATCTAGGCATTAATTAAAGACAATCAGAAAAACTGCCTGGAGCTGGGAATAGAGTTTTAAGGAAAATATGAGTTAAAAGTTTTCAGCTAAGAGAGTAGAGGAGGGAAGTTAAGAAAGCATGGGAAGTTTGAAGAGTGAAGAAAAGGTATGGAAGAGCTGCTGTGGCGAGTGGGAGAGTGAGTTAATTAGGCTGGTATAAAGGAACTCTTAGCAGCAAAGATAGTTGAGGTTATGTAACATAAATAAATAGTGGATCTACTCAGATCAGTTGCTTGATTTTTCTATTAGCAAAGGATAGGAGAACAAAATAATGGCTAGTGACAGAAATGCAAAGCTAAAAAAGAATAAAATATTTAAAGATATACAGAAGAAAAAAAACCAGTCTATTAGGGATACAAATCAGACAATTTTGTGAATGTTTGTTGATTATTATTAAGCTCACAATAAAAAAGAAAAGTGAAAAAAAAAAAGAAAAGGCAAGGGACAGGGAAACTAGTCCTTTAGTCTCTCTTGGCTTCTGTTTACTCATTTGTAAAAAGAAGGGCTAATTCTGAGGGGACCCCTAATTCTAGCCTAGAGCACAATCAGCTCTTGGGCTCTCACCGGAGTTTGCCAATGTAGCTCTCTCCTTCCCGAGATAAATCCGTTGGGTCTATGGAGATGAGATAGTTGGAAGTTTTGCTCTTTTTTCTCTTTCTCCCAGCAAGAAGGAATGTCTGAAAAATGCAAAGTGTCAAGTCAGGTCTGTTTGATCTCTGATTCCAACCTCTTTACACAAATTCATACTCCATTGTTCTTTTTTTCTTTCATTTTTGGTAGTGGAGTTAGTGCACCCAACTGTAGAATAGGGATCACAATAGCAGCTACTTTCCAGGTTCATCCTGAGGACCCAAAGAGATCATATTTGTGACATGCTTAGCACTTGGGAGGCATCCCATAAATACTTATTTGCCTTCTTTAGCTTTCTAAATTTGCTTTGAACCTTGTTCTCTGTAATGCTCTTATTTTTCTATCAGAACAGATCCAACAAAAAAAAAAACTTTCTCCTTTACTATGGACTTAATCCAAATGATCAGTGCAATCACCCTCCTTTATTTTTAGTTTTCTATTCTTTACTGCAACCATTTCCTTATTACTCTATACCTCATCACATCTATAAAATGATTACATCAGCATTAAGTTATGCTTTCCAATCAAATCACTTTTGGGACCCCTAGGCTAACTCTTTAGTCTTTATGTCTGTACAGAATGAATTATTCATGAACAAGCTTTAAAATGCTGAAAAACCCAAGTCTGAAACAGAATTGTTGGGACATCTACTTTGTCTCCTCTTCAAGCTTTTCTTCATCAGAGAAAAAGGTCATTCCTTCTCCCAACCCAAATTCTTATTTTACTTTTGTCATTATTCTTCAATTAAAGAGAAAAAGAAAACCAAGGTAGTTTCCCCAGGAAGAAAAAGAATTTAATATTTAAAAAATTTAAAATAAATAAAAAAAATTAAAAAATAAGTGTATGGCTACTCTCTAAACTATCTGGTATATCCAAAGATCAATTCTGATGAACATGACTCTTTTCAACAGTGAGGTGATTCAGGCCAGTTCCGATGGTCTTATGATAAAGAGAGCCATCTATACCCAGAGAGAGCACTGTGGGGACTGAGAGTGGGCCACAACGTAGTATCTTCACTTTTTTATTGTGTTGTTTGCATTTTATTTTCTTTCTCATTTTTTTTCCTCTTTGATGTGATTTTTCTTGTGCAGCAAGATAATTGTGAAAATATGTATAGAAGAACTGCACATGTTTAATTTAACATAAATTATTTACCATTTGGGGAGGGGGGTGGGAGGAAGAGAGGGAAAAAAATAAATTTGGAACACAAAGTTTTGCAGGAGTGAATGTTGGAAACTATGTATGCATATGTTTTGAAAATAAAAAACTTAAACAAAAAAAGTATCCAGTATATCAAAACAAAATAGAACAATTTAAAATGTTTTGCCTTGAGTAAATATAACAGTATTGTTTTTCTTATTATAAAATACATTTCCTTACTTCCCCCTTGAAAAGGAGATCCTTCACATACCTTCCGATTTTCATCCCTTTCCAAATGCATGTAATAGGTAGGATAGAGGCCCCTGTCCATTCCCTTTTTATCCCTGGTGATCCGACATTTCACTGTAATCCCCCGAGGAGCAGGACGAAATGCAAAATCTTCTAAATTTTCTACTTCTCCCAGCTGATTATCAACCTGAAGGGATGCTGGACAGGAGGCTCCTGTATCCTGAGAAAACAGTGATACCTGAGTAAGAGGCCAGGAGGTTTTACATTCTTGTGAGGAATAATCTGCCTTTGAATCTTATACCAAGGCTTTTAGACAATGGCAGAAAAAATTCAGGAACATCGAACGAAAGGATGAACATTTATCACAAGAGAAGGTAGCAAAGAAGTGATGCCCTTAAAAAGTATTTTGAATAAAGGTTCCTATTGGCACTAATCTTTCTATATTCAAGTATGAGTCCTATGAAATTATCTTCAAAAAAATAAAAAAATTTTAAAAGCCTTTGATATCTTCCTGCCTACATTTTCCTGTTTCCTCACCCCTCCCTACCCTTGACAAGCAATCTCTTATAACAAAGAATAAAAAGCAGAAGAGAGGGAAATGCTCCTCAAAATTAACATATATAAGATTCTGAAAATACTGCAGCAAACCCAGTCTGCCACCTTTACAAAAAAAAAAAAAAATGGGGAAAGGAAGAAGTAGAAAGCACCCTAATTCAACAGTGCTATTAAATTAAGAAGGGAAGCTTTGGAGATAGTGGGTCTAATTTACCCAAAAGGAAGAGCTTCCAGAACTACATACTGTGACTGATTTCTGGCTGGATCCAGAACCAGGTCGATGCAATTCTGAGTTAGGTGAGTGAGTTCTTGATTTCTTTCCTTCTTCTTCTTCTCCATCAGTCGCCTCTTCATCAAAGTTCAAACTGTCAGAGATGCCTAATCAAATATAGATAAAACTGTCTAAATTAACTAAAAGTCTAAACATTTAAGTAAAAAATTCTCTTTTTTGCCTAGTTTCTCTATCCACTTCACATACAAATGCCCTGGTAAGCTTTCTTATCCAAATTGCTGCAAATCTTTCTTCATATGTATTATGGCAACAGTTTCTTTATTGGGTCTCCCCTCACCAATTCAAATTAATCACAGTCAAATTTATCTTTCCAAATACCTATCATCATATGTTATTCCTTTGCTCAAACCTTCATTTAGAAGTTCCCCTTAAAACTGCAGTAGGCTTGGGGATGGACCTGAATTAGGCTAGTAGCTTATGCAAATAGAGAAAAGGGAGTACATATAAATCAAAAGATAATGTGAATAGGAAGATGTGGATCAAGTGATCAACCTGTTCTTTTTCCTTAATGTTTTCTCAGAGAAAAAAAAAATGGGGTTTCTTCCCCAGCTTTTTCCATTTTAGTTAATAGTATTTTATTTTTTCCAATTATATGTAAAGATAATTTTCAACATTTTTTTTTTAAATAGGATTTTGATTCCAAATTTTTCTCCCTTATTTCCTCTCTTCCCCTCTCCCCAATACAGCAAGCAATCTGATATAGCTTATACATGTGCCATCATGTTATAAAATATATTTCCAACCTAGTCATGTTATGAAAGAAACAGAACAAAAGGGAAGAAAATCCATGGGGGGAAAAAAAAAGTATGCCTTGACTTGCATTCAGGCTCCACAAGTTCTTTCTCTGGATATGGATAGCATTTTTTCATCATGAATCTTTTGGAATTGTCTTAGATCGCTGTGTTGCTGAGAAAAGCTAAGTCTATCACAGTTGATCATCGTACTATGCTGTTGTTATTGTGTACAATGTTCTCTTCTGATATTTTCATTTAGCATTAGTTTGTGTAAGGCTTTCAAGTTTTTCTGAAATCTGCTTGCTTACAGCACTACTTCTTATAGCACCACGGCATTCTATTATATTCCTATCACACCTTCTGCAGTCATTCCCCAACTGATAGACATCCTCTCAATTTCTAATTCTTTACCATAACAAAGAGAACTGCTAAAAATTTTTATGATCTCTTCGGGATACAGATTTTGTAGTGATATTACTGAATCAAAGTTTTTATAGCCCTTTGGACATATTTCTAAATTGCTCTCCAGAATAGTTGGATCAGTTCACAACTCCACCAATAATGCATAATGTCCCAATTTACCCACATCTACAACATTTTTCATTTTCTTTTTCTGTCATAGCAGTCAATCTGATAGGTGTGAGATGGTGCTTCATAGTTGTTTTAATTTGCATTTCTCTTAACCAAGAAATGGGGCTTATTTTCTCCAGTTATACTGTGGAGATGCAAAAGCTTTGAGAGGGACTCCAAAGCCAGCACAAAAATCTACATCAGAACCTAGCTAAAATCACTTTCCTTGGGTTAGAGCTCTTCCTAGCCAACTATAGAATTACACAATTTCAGAGTTGGAATGGATCTCAGAGGCTATCTAGTCAAACTTCTAGCTAAAAAGGAATACTGTGTTACAAACAGATGGCTCTCTGGATAGTGGGAAGGGGAGTGATATATTTGGAAATGAAGGGGATGTAAATCAAGCAATCAACCAACAAATATTTATTAAGTGCTTATTATGTGCCAGGCACTGATGATACAAGTATAGGGAATAAAAGCCTTTAATCGCCATGAGTTTACATCCAAATATAGGACATAGATGTGTATGTACATATTATATGAATGTATAAAGATATATATATACACACACATATATATATGTTTATATATATGTATGAAAAGTTAATAAAACAAATGAATATACACATATATTGATTCTAGGATATACTGTAACATATTTAACATGCACAGGAATGCTTGCCATCTGGGGGAGGGGGTAGAGGGAGGGAAAGGAAAAGTTGGAACAGAAGTGAGTGCCAGGGATAATGTTGTAAAAAAATTACCCAGGCATATATGGGTTTTGTCAATAAAAAGTTATAATTTAAAAAATGAATATAAATCAATTAATTACCAGAAAGGGAGAGTAGGCGGGAAAGCTCTAGCAGTATAAGAATGGTACTTGAATTGCATTTCAAAGAAAAAGAGAGACTCTATGAGATGGAGATAAGGGAATGTATAGGGATAGGCAAAAGCTAAGAGAGAGGAGATGGGCATGTCATGTATGAGGAACAAAGGAAGGCTAAATGGGCCATCTCACAGAGTTTACAGGAGGGAAAGTTACATCCAATAAGGCTGAAAGATAAATTGGGCAGCCTGTACAGGGATTTTAAAACTATACAAAAGACTTTATATTTTATCTTAAAAGCAGAAGAAAACCATTGATGTTGGTTGAGTAAGAAAATCAGTCAGATTTATGATTAAGGAAAATTACTTTTGGCAGGAGCGTGCAAGATGAACCAGGGATGAGACACCTCGGGCAAGGAAATCAATCAGGAAACTTCCAAAATAATTGAAGTGAGAGGTGATGAGATGAACTAAGGTGGTAGTAGTGTAAGTGGAGAAAAGGATTTGGATGAAAGCAATGTTATAAAGACAGAAATGTCAAAAGGTGTGTATACAACTTTTGTGTAGTGAGGAATATAACATAAGGCTAAGGTATGAACCTATCAAATTGGAAGGATGAGAAAAATTTAGGGGCAAAGATAATGAGTTATGTTTCAAGCATGTTGAGTTTAAAATATCCAGTCTGAAATAACCAACAAGCAATTCATAATGTGGGACTATTATGAGTGAGATGAAGGTACACTAAGGCACAAAATTCTAAGCACATTCAATGTATTAGTAAGGCTATCAATAAAATGGTTCTTTCAACTCTGCTATAAGCAAAAAGATCTCAAGGAAGGGCTTCCTACCCTTCATATAGTTACAAAGAACAGGAAGTGTTATAGAAAGAAAACAATACGGTTGGTTACAAAATGGAAAATGCTATGACTCTGCATGGAATCTGAAATGCAAAGCTAGCAACAACTCTTCCTTCTATCTTTTTGCTATGGAAAGCTCAGTGTTGGTATCTACTTGTATGGCTAATTAGTGTCAAAATGATAAAAGACCAGGTATGAACTGGTTTGATACCCCCCGTTTGATAGCATTTTATTTTTTTTCCAAATACATGTAAAGGTTGCTATCAACATTCATTTTTTAAGACTTTGTGTTCCAAATTTTTCTCCCTCCTCCTCTCTTTCTGTCCTCTTTCCCAAGAGAGTAAACAATTTGATATAGGTTAAATATATGCAATTTTAAAAAACATAATTACATATTTGTCATATTGCATAAGAAAAATAGACCAAAAGAGGGAAAAAAAACACAAGAAAAAAAAACATACAAACTAAAAAAGATGAAAATACTATGTTTCAATGTGTTAACATTCAATCTCCACAGTTCTCTCTCTGGATGTGGATGGCATTTTACATCCCAAGTCTTTTGGAACTGCCTTGAATCAACATATTGTTTCGAAGAGCCAAATCCATCACGATTGATCATCACATAATCTTGTTGCTGTGTACAATATTCTCCTGGTTCTTCTCACTTCACTTAACATCACTTCATATAAATTTTTCCAGGTTTTTCTGAAATCAGCCTGCTGATCATTTCATATAGAACAATAATATTCCATTATATTAATATACCACACTTTATTCAGCCATCGCCCCATTGATGGGCATCTACTCCTTTTCCAATTCTTTGCTACCACAAAAAGAGCGGCTACAAATATTTTTGCACATGTAGTTTCCTTTCCTTCTTTATGATCTCTTTGGGATATGGATTCAATAGAGACACTGCTGGATCAAAGGATATGCACAGTTTGATAGCTCTTTAGGCACAGTTCCAAATTGCTCTCCAGAATAGTTGGATCATTTCACAACTCTACCAACAATGCATTAGTCAGATCAGACTTTCTTGAAGGATGGCCAGGATTGCAGAAATAACAGACTAGACTTCCTGGTATCTACCTGCACTCTTCAAGGAGAACAAATTTCTTCTAATGTAAAAAGGCAGCCAGAGGTACAGAGATAATCGTTTTCTTTCAATCAAAGTGGTTTATAGGTAAACAACTTTTAAATTTAACTCATAAAGGAAAACTGAACTTTTGGACTCAAACTTCTTAATTTAGAGACAAGGAAATATGTCTCAGGGCATGAATAGAATCAATATAGAATAAAAAATAAAATGCAAAATCAGTATTTGATTTTTTCAGGACTAAAGTTCAAGTTAGAGACAAGGGCTGTTAATATAAATGGAGAAATTATCTGCATAAATATGATCATTAAACCCACAGAATTAAAGAGATTACCAACATTAAGAGAAAAGGGATTTGGAGAGAACCCTAAGGAATATCCACAGTTAGAGGAGATGATGTTGATGAGCAGCTAGCAAAGGGGACTGGGAAGGAGCAATCAGATAGGTAGAAGATGAAAGAGAGTAGTATCATTTCTCATTATCATTTCTCATTATTTGCACTGTTTGGATCTGACTCTAACACCATTATGTCCTTGAGGCCTTGAGGTATTTTTTCTTCCATTTTTTTCAGCTTCCTTTTGTGTGATTATAACTTGTAGCTCTGGAGGACAAGGACTATCTTGTTCTTATTGATATATCTTAATCTTTATACATTGCCTGGCACATAACAGATACTTAATAAATGTTCATTGTATTGTATTATTGTACTAGGTTATGAAAAACTAGAAAGGAGAGAGTGTCCAGGAGAAGGAGGTAGGGAATGGAAATGAGAAAAGATCATCATATTTGGCAACTAAGAGATCAATGTTAATATTAGTAAGAGTGGTTCAGTTGAGTGCAGTCACATTGCAAAGGCTAGAGGAATAGAAGTGAGGAAGAGAAGAGAGGATTATAGCTTAGGCTAGTGAAGATTTTAAAGATATGGGAGACTAGCATTATGTTTTAAGGCAAGAAAGAAACAGGTTGATAGGGAAAGGTTGAAGATTTGAAAAATGGGGAATACTTGAGGTAAAAAACAAGACATCAACTTTAAAAAATAAATCCTGATAAGTAGTCCCCAGGCTTCACTTCAAAGTTTCAAATGAACCTACAGAGCAGTCCATTCTACATTTGCTTAGTTCTAGTTTTTAGGATCACTCCCCTTGCCTCATGCTTCTACAGGCCTCTTTACAATTTTAATTCACTGTTCCTAGTTCTGTCGTCTGGAATCAAATTAGTTTAGATTTAGTTTAAATTTCCCAAATTAGCTTAAAATTCCCTTTTTCCTGTGACAGTTCTTCAAATATTTGAAATCAACCATCAATTTCATGGAGCAGCTACCTGGCACAGTGGACAGAGGCAGACCTAGAGTCAGCAAGATTTATCTTTCTGGATTCAAGTCTGGCCTGAGGAACTTGCTTGGTGGGTGACCTTGGACAAGTCCCTTAACTCTGCTCATTTCAATTTCCTCCTCTATAAAATGAGATGAGAGGAGGAAATGGCATAAACCATTTTAGTATTTTTGCCAAAAAACATCCAAATGGGGTCACGAAGAGTAAGAAATGACTGAAAACCAAATGAAAATAATTTCCTTCCTCCCATGCCCTTTCCCCCTCACTTTTTTACTTCTCTCCTCTAGGTTAAACATGCCTATTTCTTTCAACCAGTACTCATATGCCATGAAGTTTTATAAAGTTTATAAAATATGCTTATCATCCAGAAACAGGAAAGTAGATGTCTCAATATACTCTGCCCTGATCAGAACACATCTGGCATGCTATTCAGTTTTAGATGCCACATTGTATGAAATGCTGTTGACAAGCTGAAGAATGCCCAGAACAGGGCAACCAGGATGGTGAACGTTCTTGAACCCAGGCTATGGGAGGAATCAAAGTGGAGATGTTTACACTAAGCCTAGAGAAGAAATGATTTCTGTTGTCCCTGGAAGACTGTCATATAAAAGACGGATTAAAGTTGTTCTGATTCTCTTAGGAGTCAGGACTGGAAGCACTGGGTGCAAAGCTGTAGCTGGACAAACTAAGCTTTGGTGAAAAGAACAACTTCCCAATAATTATTGTTATCCTACCAAAGGGGAATGTGCTGCTTTGGGAAACAATGGGATCCCATCACTAGGGTCTTCAAGCAAAGACTGGATAATTGTTTGTCAAATGTGTAACTATTTTTGGATATGGATTAGACTAGGCAGCTGTAGGTGTCCCCATCCTCCACACTGCCCACCAGCTTTGAAACTCTGTAATTCTGTGAATTAAAGGCACTTCGCTATTCCAGCTGCCTTTTTCTATGCTTTCTCTAGCTTATCAATTTCCTTCCTGAAATGTATCCAGAATAGAATACAATATTCCACATATGGTCTGTATGGTGGGATATCACTTGGACCACATATATGCTTCTCAATGTTGCCTAAGATCAAATAAGCATAACAGCATAATATTACTTTATCAATCTTACCTCTTAAAATATTTTAAGTGTACTTTTACAATTTTAAAATGTTATTTCTTGTTTCCAAGAAATACGAAGTTAAAATTTCATCATCTTCAATCAATATTTATTGAATGCAACAAAGCATATAACATACTGGTTCACTTTGCTGAAATCTAACTTAAGCTCTATAATACTTTAACATAGGTTAAGGACCACACCTGAGTGCAAAATCCAGAAAGCCTGTAAAGCGTTAAAGGGGGACTGCACCATTAAGGGGTGGACAGTTCCTCCATAGCTGTGAGTCATAACACACTTGAAGGAATTGCAAATCAGCCCTTACTTACACAGATGTTCCTTGTGGATTGGGAATGAAATAAATTGGAGGCAAGAGGAGAGAGGTAAGAGGATGCAACTGCCTCTTGGTCTCTTTGTATCATTATCATCCTCTCTCATGAAGGGATTTATTGTGCTGGTCAGAATTAGATTCCTCAGCAGCCACTAGCAGATGGCTCCCGTAATAACAAATATCATCAAATAAGCTGGATGATAAAAGTGAAATCATATATTTCTTTTTAGTCATTTCTCTTTTGACTTATTTTCTAACTCAAAACAATTAATTTCTAATTAATATTCAATTTAGTTCTCTATACTGTAAGCTTTATTTTCTCCAATCATGCTTTCACAAAGTCTCTTAGTGAAGTGCTTATTAATTTGTAAACATTCGTACTTGTAAATATATAAAAGTTGTAAAAAACAAAACAAAACCCCTCCAATTAAATCCTGTAAAATTTAAATGTAAATAGGTATGCATATACACATTTATGTATATACTGTGCATGTTATCTTCCCTGTATAAGGTAAGTTCTTTGAGGACAGAGGTGTTTCATGTTTGTCTTTGGATACCCTGAACCACAGAGGAAGCATAGCGTGGAGCACTCTAGCTCTAAGCCAGCAAGATATGGGTACAAGTTCTTCCTCTGACCTGGAGCACCCTCAGATCTCAGTGCTTTAGATATTCTATAAATCTGAGGAGCAGAGAAGGTACAGATTTGTTGGAAGGAGATTTCATATGCCAGTGAAATTGCAGGGTCCACCTCAGCACCTAACACAGAGCTTGGTACTTAAGTATTTAACAAATGCTTGTTGAATGATTAATAGTCTTAATACAGAGGAAACATAAGGTTAATCTTTTGTAGTGCTGATTAACTTCTTAGGAACAAATTTCCAATGAAAATAGCTATGTACTTTCCCCTTACCTTTTCTGAATATTTGATTGTTCTCCTGAAGACTGCATAATCTGTACAACCTGATGCTGCTATCTTCTGTTTTATTCCAGAATGTTTACCAACTCTTCTAACATTTTATTCTTTTATTTGGGGACTTTGGGAGTTGATGATAGCAACAATAACATTGAAAACTTGGAATTATAGAACATTTTTATTCTAAAAGTCTCAAAGTCCATTGAAATTCTAATTTTATCTTCACATTTCATTGAGTTAGATCAGATATTAATTTCACATGAGGCTTAGGGATCTATCATACACACTATGTGGCAGAGGAAGGACTAACTATAACATCAATTTTCTGAGGTTTTTTTGCTCCTTAAGTTCAAACTTAAACTGAGTTGAAGTTCCCAAATCACACATTTCTAGGATTAATTTTATCAAATGACTCTGAACTCTACTCCTACTTTTAATCCACTTAGACGCTCTACTGAAATGAAAGAGTTGTCCGCCTTGGCACATTGTCTAAATCAGTAGTGTCAAACAGGAAGCTCCACAAGGCCCTATTAGCTAGAATAAGATAAAAAGAAATTGGAAAATATTTAACAAGATAAATACAAATATAATAAAACAAATAATATTTGAAGTTTTCTAAGTTAATAAGTGGCTCACTTATAAATGGTTTAGTGACCTCCTTTCCTATTTGACTTTGACAACACTGCTCTAAATGATTCAGGACTTGTGGCACATTGATCAAGGATCATTTAAATTCTCAAATTTTGTTCTTCTTCCATTTAATATTTTAGCTCTAAATTGCATTAGCTTAAACCTTAACAAGACTTATTTGTACTTACCTAAATTGAATTTATTGTATTTTTTTTAACCTAACTTGAACTTATGACTTTAAAAAAACTTTTACATATTTTTGGCTTTTTTATTTTTGCAAGAATTATTTTGAGGAACATTTTCTGTCTCTATGAAACCTAAACCATATAATAAATACTGAATCTCATAATAAATTTTATGGTCACAGAACAAGTAAACCAAAACATAAAGAAATCTGGTAGTGACATCTAAATCAACTGTGAATCACATAACTGTTTAACCCTTTAAAACAAACAATCTTTTAAATAGCTAAATATTTCAAATGTAAAGAGGTTGGCAAACAGAAAGCAGAAGCTAAGCCAGGTTAAAGTTTAAAACAATGCCTAAAATCTCATTAACTTTTGAAATATTTCTACTTTAAACAAAGACATCATCATGGAGGATCCAGAGAGAATAAAATCTATATTCTGGAGCAGCTATTTACTCTGTGGGATAAGGTTTTCATGCAAAAATCCTTTGCCAACCAACAAGAATTATTGGTTTCCTCAGGTGACACATATGCCAAAGGAGAAATAGCACTACTCTTAATTCAAGTGACTTCAGAAAATGAATTAAAATTCTTCCCCAATAACCTATATTGAAGCAATATATTGTATTATATTACTCAGGTAGTTTTCCACATTTATCAATGAAAATGTCTTTTTATAGAAAGGAGAGGGCCAAACTTAATCAGTGCTTAAAACTGAAATATAGGATATGGCATGATCTGAAATGCTAAGAAATTCCTATTTCTATTCTTTAATTCATTTCTGAGACCCCCAAAAATGATTCAACATATAAAAGAATAAAATCCTGAAATATTAGCTGAAATGTCTGGAATTTTATTCTGAATTATTTTAGATATTGTTAACTCAAAAGATATGGAGTTGAGTACAATAATGAGTAGGAAGAAACCAATGATAATACTTTTAAAAAGCTACTTTGTTGGTCAAGGATATAAACAGGCAGTTTTCAGAAGAAATGAAAGCTTTCTATAATCATAGATAAATATATTCTAAATCACTATTTATTAGAGATATGCAAATTAAAACAACTCCAAATATCCCTTCTCATACCCATTGGGCTAAAATAGGCAGAAAAAGAAATGACATGTTTGATGAAATGTGGGAAAATTGGAACACTAATGTACTGTTGGAGGAACTGTGAATTGGGCCAATCATTCTGGAAAGCAATTTGGAACTAAGTCCAAAGGGCCATACCCTTGACCCAGAAATATGATGTCTAAGTCTATATCCCCAAAAGATAAAAAAACAAAAAAGATAAGGATCTATATATATGTACAAAAGTACTGATAGCAGGTCTTTTGTGGTAGCAAAGAATTAGAAATTGAAGAGATACTCTCAACTGGGGAATGGGTAAAAAATGTGATACATGATTATGATGGAATATTGTTGTACTATAAGAAATGATAACCATGTGCTCTCAGGAAAACCTGGAAAGACATGAACTGATTCAAAGTGAAGTGAGAAGAACCAGTACTACATTGCACACAATATCAGCAATACTGTATTACTGTATGACAATCAACTGTGAATGACTTAGCTATTTTCAGCAATACAATTATCCAAGACAATTCCAAAGGACATGTGATGGATGCTATCCATCTCCAGAAAAGGAAGTGATAGAATCTGAGTAAAGACCAAATGATACTTTTTTTTTTTAATTAAAGCTTTTTATTTAACAAAGAATACTTTTTAAAAGAAGTCTCTTTACTTTGTTATTTTTCTGGGTGTGTATAAGATTATGTGGAAATATGTTTTGCATAACTGTACATGTATAATCTCTATATAATTGCTTGCCTTCGCAAGGAAAGGGAAGGAGAACTCAATTAAAAAAAATGTTAAAAATGCTTTTACATGTAATTAAAAATATAAAAATTTCTTAAAATATTTTCTGTGTCTATCTATTGAATTCACTACATGTCTTTTCCATTTTAGAATATGGGAAGTGACAGTTCTACTACTCTCTGGTTGATACATGATATATTCTATAATGAAGAACTATGAATGACTTAGCTACTTTTAGCAATATAATGATCTAAGACAGCCCTAAAGGACTGATGATGAAAAATGCTATCTATCTCCAGAGAAAGATTTGATGGAATCCGAATACAGAAAGATCATTTTTTTCCATATTATTTTTGTTTTTTAAAAAAAGACTAATGTCGAAATACACTTTGTATGATTGCACATGTATAATTGATATCCTATTTCTTGATTTCAAAATTGACTGGGAAGGAATATGAAAGGAGAAAATTCAAAAGTCAAAATTTAAAAATAAGATGTTAAATAATAAAAATTGAAAGATATCTTTGCTTAGAGTTCATAATTTAAAAAAAAAAAGAAAATTTAATGAAAAAAGAATTCTTAACTTAAGTTCCCTTTGCTGGATAAGACATTTTCAATATTTTTGAATTTTTAAAGAATGTATCAACAATTCACACTTAATAAATTCATTTCTTGAGACACAAAATAATGATCTTACAGTTTTGGACCAAATAAATTGAAGTTACTTCAAAAAATGCTGAACAAACATATTTAAAAACTTCCTTTACCTATAGGCTAATGGTAGTTTTTAAAAAGAGATGTACTTTACAAACAAAACTAATGCAAACAAGATTAGAAGGGAAGCAAGAAACTGGGAAACCATTTTTACAGTTAAAGATTCTGATAAAGGCATCATTTCCAAAATATAGAGAGAATTGACTCTATAAGAAAGCAAGTCATTCTCCAATTGATAAATGGTCAAAGGATAAGAACAATTTTCGGATGATGAATTTCTACTCATATGAAAAGGTGTTCCAAATCATTCTTGATCAGAGGAATGCAAATTAAGACAACTCTGAGATACCACTACACACCTGTCAGGATTGATTAAAATGACAGGAAAAGATAATGACCAATATTGGAGGGGATGTAGAAAAACAGGAACATTGTTTTGTTGGTGGAGTTGTGAATGAATCCAACCATTCTGGAGAGCCATTTGGAACTATGCTCAAAAAGTTATCAAACTGTGCATATCCTTTGATCCAGTGGTGTTACTACTGGGCTTATATCTCAAAGAGATATTAAAGAAGGGAAAGGGACCTGTATGTGTCAAAATGTTTGTGGCAGCCCTTCTTGTAGTGACTAGAAACTGGAAAGTGAATGGATGCCCATCAATTGGAGAATGGCTGGGTAAATTGTGGTGTATGAATGTTATGGAATATTATTGTTCTGTAAGAAATGACCAACAGGATGATTTCAGAAAGACCTGGAGAAACTTAGATGAACTGATGTTGGAATCTTTAGAGAACCATTATATTTTAAACAATAAGAACACCACAAACTGATGCTGAGTGAGATGAGCAGAGGCAAGAGATCCTTATACACTTCAACAATAATATTATATGAGGATCAATTCTGATGGAAGTGGCTCTCTTCAACAATGAGAGGATCCAAATCAGTGCCAATTGATCAGTAATGAACAGAACTGGCTACATCCAGCAAAAGAACTATGGGAAATGAGTGTGGACCACAATATAGCTTTTCCACTCTTTCTATTATTATTTGCTTTAATTTTTGGTTTTTTTCCCAGGTTATTTTTACCTTCTTTCTAAATCTGATTTTTCTTGTGCAACAAAATAACTGTATAAATACGTATACATACATTGTATTTAACATGAACTTTAATATATTTTTTTATATGGGACTACCTGCCATCTAGGGGAGGAGGTGGAGGAAAATAGGGAAAAACAAACAGCTATTAAATAAATAAAAAGCTATTAAAAAGAGAGAGAAAGATGTACTTTGAAGAGCTAGATCTAAAATGGCTTTTGTTTATCCAGTATTTTAAAGCCACTTTTGAGGAGAAACACGACAGCAGTTATATTATGGCAAAGTAACAATAACTGGAAATTTGGCATAAAGTACAATCTGCACAAGTTCTGTCCCAAATCTGGCACTAATTTGCTACATGAGAGCTAGTAAGGGCAGCCAGGTTACACAATGGCTAGAGCCCCAAGCCTGTAATCAGGAATACTCATCTTCCAGAATTCAAATTTGGCCTCAGATACTGACTAGCCATGTGACCACAAGCAAATCACTTAACCCTATCTGCCTTAGTTTCCTCATCTGTAAAATGAGCTGGAAAAGAAAATGGCAAAGCCACTCCAATATCTTTATCAAGAAAACCCCAAATGAGGTCACAAAGAGTCAGACATGACTGAAAATACTGAATAACAAATAACGGTGTAACACTAAAGAATGCACTTCATTCTCTCTATGCCTCTGGTTCATGTATAAAATGGGGAGATTAACGAAATGATCTCTAAAGGATACAGCTATTAAAGTCCATGTCTCTCTTCTAAAGGGAGATAGAATACTATGATCAAGTAAAACCCATAAGAGAGTTTTAGGAAAATATGACCTATTAAAGGAACATTAGAAAAGAAATGTTTTCATTTAGCTTGTGACCTTTCTTGGTTAGTTATCTTTTCCCCATAACCTTCAGTGAAAGACAAAGCTTTAGCATCAACAGAAGCTTTGCCACAGGGAGAGGAAAGACAGAGAAACTGAGCATTTCTAAGAGAGAACTAAGCAATTTTGTTGCTGAGGCTTTGATTTACTTTCAGGGTCATTCTCTAACGTGCTTTATTGCCAACAGTATTGAAAACCATCCATACTTCAGGGTCAGGGATACTTGCTACCTTCACCTCTGGAAAGTCCTTGGCAGTTTTGATAAATTAATGATCAAATGGAAGTGGATCTGACTGGTCAACTTACAAACATTGATGATAAAAGTATAAAAAAAAATCACAAATGGTAAAATGAGCCTGTGAACAGAAATCAATACCAATCCTTACCACGTTGTTGAAGAAGTTCCTGGAGATCTGGTTTTGAGATGGAATTTACAATATTCTCCCCATCCAAATCTGTCTCGGGCTCCTCTTCTGTGGTAGAAGAGCCCACTGAGAGAACATGGAGTTTGGTTCTTAAATCTTGAGCTTCTGGTTTCATAAAGGCAGCTGGGCCATCAATTCCTGGGGGGAAGAAAAGGAAAGGGAACAGAGAAAAGGCCTCTCTATTATTCAGCTGAACAGCTCGATAGATCTGATCAGAGTTAAAGAATAGTTAATTAAAACATTTCTCTTTTTCCCTCCCCTGATATTCCTGAAGTCTCTTAAGGTATGTTTATCAAGGAAATATTCCAGAATCAATATTCATGCAGCATGATGGAGCTAACTTATTTAGAAGCTAGGAAGTTGGGGTTTGTTCTACTTCTGGCTGTGTGAGTTTGGGCACAATCAAATCTATAAACAAGAGAAATGTTGCAAGGGTTTCTAGTGTTGCCTCTTTTGCCCCCGTTTTCCCAGGAATGTGCAGGCCTACCCTCTGCACTGGTAACAAAGAATGCTGGCTGGGGGCATACCGTGCAAGACCACATCACTGCGGAGTAGGGCTTGAGGCTCTACTAATGGGGTGTGCTCTTCACAAGCTTTGGGCTTTGACCGGCGCAATCTGGCTTCGGGGTTTGGCTGTACCATGAGGGGCTCCAGACGTTTCTTCCTTTGCTTCTTTTCCAGCAAAGCACGCTATGAAACAATTATAATAATGAAAACTATAGCCATTAGTTATCATAAAAGTAACAAGAATGGAATCTTAATTCATCGTTTTTTAAAACTCATCATTCTAATAATAAACTTAAAACTTTGAAAATATTTTTCAGTGACCCCCACAACTTTACAAAGTAATGATGGTGCTCTCTGTTTATGACCTGGGATATTGTGGTCACAGAGGGGGATTTAATTATTTAAAATAACATCATTCATTATTGGTAGAACTGAGACCATGACTCAAGTAAATTTAAAAAAAACATATAATGAGCAAGTAGGTCAATGTCAGTCCTGGAGTCAGGAAGACTCATCTTGAGTTCAAATCTGGCCTTAGATACTTACTAGCTGTGTGACTCTGGACAAATCACTTAAGTCTGTTTATCTTCTTTGTCAAATGGATTGAAAAAAGAAATGGCAAACCACTCTAGTACCTTTGTCCAAAAAACCCCAAATGGGATTTTGTGAAAAATCAGATACAACTGAAAATGAAGGAATAAGAACAAAAAATATCCAAGATTACAAATTAACTTTTTAGTAAGCACTAAATATCCAACAAATAGGTAAAAATACCTGAAAGTGACAAAGTGCAATATCATCAGGGTTGTGAAAGAATAAATAAATTCATTAAATACAAATGGACAAGATATTTTTGTAGAGTAATCTGGAAACCCAATTACAAAACTATTATACTCTTTGACTTAAACTCTTTGTGAAGAATTTATTTTATTTTATTTTTTGGCTTTTACAAAAAGTGCAAAGTACAAATATTTACCCCCAGTACCTGAGGAGCAAACCCCCTAAGAGAGTTTCTTCTTCTTCTTTTTTTTTTTTAAATAATAGCTTTTTATTTCCTTGCTTTCTTTTTGATGAGACCACCTACTTTATTCATCCTTAGACAGTTTATTAAATCTCATTTCTCCTTGAAAGGGCTAGGGAATTTAGTTTCGTCCCCTTTCCCACCTCAGTTGCTATCATCACAATGAAACCCATTTATCCCTTTATGAAGTATTAGCAACCTTTTTCTTTTCTTTTTTTTTAAATAATAGCTTTTTGTTTTCAAAATATATGCAAAGATAGTTTTCAATATTCACTCTTGCAAAACCTCATGGTTCTAAATTTTTTCTCCCTCCCTTCCCCCACTTTCCTTAGACAGAAAGTAATCTAATACATGTTAAACATGTATAATTCTTCTATAAATATTTATACATTTATTATGTTGCACAAGAAAAATTAGATCAAAAAGGGAAAAAATGAGAAAGAAAACAAAAAGCAAGCAAACAACAAAAAAATGAAAATGCTATGTTGTGATCCACAATTATTCCCCACAGTCCTCTCTCTGGGTGCAGATGGCTCTCTTCATCACAACCCATTGGAATTGGCCTAAATCACCACATTACTGAAAAGAACCACATCCATCACAGTTGATCATCTCATAATCTTCTTGTTATTGTGTACAATGTTCTCTTGGTTCTACTCACTTCAAGAATTTATTTTTTTAAAAGAGCCATCTGTTCAAAAATATTCCTATATTACTGTATAACTATGTTCAAAAATATTTATAACTATGTTACTGTAATGACAAGTAAATGAAAATGTGTGATGGGGACAAACTATGAGAAATTAACATCAGAGAATATTAAAATGATTAAAAAGTATGGTGATATATGAAATAATTTTAAGTTAAAAAAAAGTAGAGCCAAAATAACAATATAAATACTGGTAAATAAATATGCAAATAATACTGCTGAAATAGATTAAAAAAAAAACAGAAGGGATATTAAAAAAAAAACTATTGTTATACATGTTTAGAAAGAAGAAGATCTGTGGAACCTCTTTCAAACATTCATATAAAAGGACAGGGTTGATATATGCTAAGGCTGATCATAGTCAACTCACTTAATTTTTATGCTTTAATTTCCTTATCTATAAAATGGGAATAATAATACTCGAATACTTAAGAGTTTTTCTGAGGAAAGAAGAGCTTTGTAAACCTTAAAGTACAATATAAGTATAAGCTGCTGTCATCCTCAAGTTCATTTTTAAATAAAAATTATCATAAATGAAAAATTATTTTCATTTAGTTTTATTAAAACTTCAAGAACATAAATTGTAAAGAAAAAATATAAGTAGTAAAAGCTGAGTTACTGTACAAATAGCTTCTGGGTAATATATCTCCCTCCTTAAACTCAACTACATTGTCTGATTAAACTGCCTTGACACATGTCCCTTACTATTTGTTTAAAAGAGGTTTTTCAATTACTTGCATTTGTAAATAAAGTGCTACATGTATATCTTTTTTTTTAATTTTATTTTATTTAATAATAACTTTGTATTGACAGAATCCATGCCAGGATAATTTTTTTTACAACATTATCCCTTGCACTCGCTTATGTTTCGTTTGCTACATGTATATCTTACAAAAAGTAAACTCATAATTAAATAGCAGCTTTCTAACTCCCTAGCTAATTCACTAAACTTATAGATCAAATCTAACATTATTTTTGAGTTTAACTTTTTTTTTTACTACTAGGTTTATTTTCTTATTGACGTCACATTATCAGAATTGAATCAGAGAAGTGAGTAGAACAGAGGAAAATAGCAGAATAAGACAAAAATCCAAAGAACTTCCCAAGGGAAGCAAAAAGCAATCTGAAAAGTAAGGAATGATAAGAGAGTGGTAAGAAATAGTTTGCTCTTTAGAACAGTAAATAGTACTGTTCTTTAGAACAGTAAAAATGTAAGCGACTATAAGGGGAAAAAAAGGAAACCCCAAAATACTAACAATTTTAAACTCTTAGCATATGAATAATTAAATAATCTACAATGTTTGAATCAACTGTCAAGTCAGGGCTATTAAACAAGCGTTATTATCTATGTCTATTGTCCATAAAGCAAAAGGACAAACATTCATTTTGTCTTTTTTCATTAACACTGCTTCAAAAAAGTGTTACAAAGGAAAAACTGATGGTTGGGGAGGGAATAGGCTACGTAAGTAACATTGTATTTTCATTCCAGTGATCTGTGAAAGCCACCAAATATTTCAGAAAGTACTGAAGAAATTAAGTTGTTTTTTTCTTTTTAACCTAGTCTGTTTGGTATGGAGGAAAAAGGACTCAGCTAATATGGTGACTTGAGCAGTGATTAGGAAGAGAAAAAATTACAAATAAAATAAAATAATAATATAATTACAAATGAGTTAATATGAGATTATTTTGATTTAATAGAAAGGAAAACCAAACGAGACAAAATGTAAACTATAAGCTGAAGTTGCTAAAGCAGAGTGCTAAAATCTAACCTATTTCTACCCTGCCACACTGTAAATTACATACACAGTAAAAAAAAAAAAAAAAAAAAAAAAAAAAAAAGCTAAATAATAGCTTCTTCACAAGTTTTGGGTTTTTTGGGGGAGATTCAACCTAATTCAGAAAACATTTATTCAGGGCACTACACAGTATGGGTGATATTTAGAAACTAACTTAATAGATTCAAGAAGTTTATAAGCAGATAAGAGTACAAAACGTAGACAATTAAATGTGCTATAATAGAGAGTGAGACAAGTGCAAAGCATTTTAGGCATAATACTACAGGAAATCTAAACCTATCTCTAGGCCCATTAAACTAAAAATGAGGTGAGGAAAGACTTTCATGAAGGGAAGTAGCATCTATGTTAAGCCTTAAATATCAACACATGGAGACAGGGAGTTGGAGGTGGCAATCCATTCCAGAAATGGGGATGACAAAGACAGAGATGGCAAAAGACAGAGTAAGAACAGAAGGGATGCAGGTGAGGTAAAGAGTTCAGTTTGCCTGGAATACAAAATACATGAAGAGAAGTAGTATGAGATAAGTGTTGAAAGATGGACTGGAGTCAGGTTGTGGAGCGTCTTGAATACCAGGATCAGGATGACAATGCTAAGTAAATTTGGGCATAACAATGACAACTGACACCAATTTATAGTTTACCTTTTTCTTAAATGCTAAAAGATGCTCAACAGAAAAAATGAGAGAGGAATAGTTTCTTTGTATGTTGGAACGGAAACAAATTTCATTAAACTCTATTATACTGGGATTTTATTCACTGCTAGATCATGTTGCCTTCATGAATACACACACACAACACACACACATCGAGAGCAGAAATTCAGTAACTTCAAGAACTTCCTTATGATGCGAATGACAGTTGAAGAATCCTACTCTCTCAAATCTGACAAGATTGGTTACTCTTCTACCACTAGGGAAGAAATACTGAAAAGCCAAAGTTGTCATAAAGGATAAAGGAATGGAGTAAATTATATGGTAGTATAACTTTCTTTCATAAGAAATAAAGGATCTCCTCAGTTAACAAGAATAAACCTCAAGTGAATTATCAGAAGCCTCAATTAATTACTATTTAGTTTTCTGATACTCATTTTTCTGAGAACTCCTTTAAGATGTTGAGAGAGAGCCTTATACTACCAAATTCTCGGAGAGTAGACTAGCTACAAGTATAGAAGCAAGCAGCAGCAGGACTAAATAGGCTGACTATGGTCTTTGTATACATTCAATTAATAGTACTAAAGTTTCTCAAACATCTCTTGGGATCCTAGGCAAAAAGTCAATATGGTCTGCAAGTTCATTCCACCATCAGCCATTTGTTTGGGAAAAGTTTTTATACCTCTGAAGTGTATAGATAATGGATATGGATGCCTAGCCTGTTACTAAAAAGGCTATGATAATGTTCTTCACCAGATAGCATAAGTAAGCTGCATCTATTTTCCTAAGGAACTATATTCTGGTTCTCAGTTCTCTGTTTGACACACACTGTGCTAGGTACTGGGAATACAAAAACAAGGGGAACAATATATGCACAAACACACTTATGTACATATCTTTGCATCTCTCTGTCTCTACACACACACACACACACACACACACACACACACAATTTTTTCAAATGGATGTATGTTTTCATTAGTATAGGGTGGTATTGGTAAGGAACTTCTTTTCCCATTTCACAGTGACAGAATTCCTGCCAATTTATAATGTGAGGCATGACAGAGCCTCAGTAACTTGCCCAAGATCTCTCACACACATACACAGTCAGCATGGTCAAAGGTGGGACTAGAACTCAGGTCTTCCTAACCCAGAGACCAGAGACCCACAATGCCAAATTGTTTCTTATAAAAATACATAGAAAATATATACACTTAGGAAGCTGATGTAGTAATTCAGATATGAAACCATCAGGGCCTATGCTAATAAAATAGGAACAAAAATGGAAAGAATAAGGTGTATTTTGAAAAAAAAATTAAAGAATATGGTAATGTATCATTGTAGAAGGAAAGGGATGATTTGTATTTTGATTGAGAGACCAGGAAAATTGTGGCACCACTAATGGAGGAAAATTGCTACATATATGTATATGGGAAAAATGAGTTCATGTATACACATGAGATCACTGTGGGCCATTCAAATGGAAACAGCCCACATCTATGTGAAGATATAAGATTAGCTCTAACATTTTTAGTCATCTGAAAGGATGCTCTAAATCACTATTGATCAGTGAAATACAAATTAAGACAACTCTGAGGTACCACTACACACCTCTCAGATTGGCTAAGATGACAGGAAAAGATAAGGAGAATGTTGGAGGGGATGTAGGAGAACTGGGACACTGATGCATTGTTGGTGGAGTTGTGAATGGATCCAACCATTCTGGAGAGTAATTTGAAACTATCAAACTGTGCATACCCTTTGATCCAGCAGTGTTTCTACTGGGCTTATATCCCAAAGAGATCTTAAAGGAGGGAAAGGGACCCACACATACAAAAATGTTGGTGGCAGCCCTCTTTGTAGTGGCAAGAAACTGGAGTTTAGAGGATGTTCCTCAATTGAGGTATGGCTGAATAAATTATGGTATATGAATGTAATGGAAAATTATTGTTCTATAAGAGACAATGAGCAGGCTGATTTCAGAAAAGCCTAGAAAAGACTGACATGAACCTAAGCTAAGTGAAGTGAGCAGAAATAGGAGATCATTATACACAGCAACAACAAGATTATATGATGATCAATTCTAATGGACATGGCTCTTTTCAGCAATGCAGTGATTGAAGGCAATTCCGATAGATCTGTGATGGAAAGTGCCATTCACTTTCAGAGAACGAACTATGGAGATTGAATGTAGACCAAAGCATAGTATTTTCACCTTTTTTTCTGTTGTTGTAAGCTTGTACATTTTTTTCTTTCTCGCGTCTTTTTCCCTTTTGGTCTGATTTTTTTTTTTTCATCAGCATGATGAATATGAAAATATATTTAGAACCTTGCTGTCTTAGGGAAGGGACAAAGCGGAAAAGAGGGAGAAAAATCTGGAACACAGATTTGCAAAGGTGAATATTGAAAACTATCTTTGTATGTATTTGGAAAAATGAAATACAAAAATATATAATAAAGTTTAAAAATAAGATTAGGACTAAGTCTAAAGACATAGATTACAAAGTTATTGTCATAAAAATGATAAAACTACAATAATAGATAAACTCTCTGAAATAACAGAAAGAGAACATGTTTAATAGAATGGATGAAAAGAAAGAAGTATCTGACATATCCCCACTTTCTGAGAGCTTACATTCATTTTAAGACATATGTGTGGTTTATGTGAGGAACCTTAGTGTTGAGAATCTTTTAACTGATAAGGTACAATACAGCTTTTATTATATGTGCTGCGGTCAAATCTAACACATTATGCCTCTAAATAATATTACTGATCCAATTCAATTTGTCAACAAGACCAAATCACCAGATCTACATAAATTACTATCTTGGTTACTGAAAGCACTGGTGGTGGACTCAATTGCTGATTCAAACCAATTGTTTGAAATTTCACTTTATCTGGTTTCCGTTTCCTCATCTGGGCATTGAAGGGAATTGGACTGGATGATCTGAGAAGTTCTATCTCTGAACCCATCCAAACTGTCTCCTTTAGTGCCCTCAGGAGCTCCCATGGGCCCACTGAGCATGTCTTTGCACACAACTTCAAAATTCATAATTCTAAGCCCTAATCTCTTTCTGTAACTTCAATATAGCATCACCAACTACCCACTGGACATCTGAGATATCCTGGCAGTTATTCCAATTCTGCATTTCAAAATTGAGCTAATTATCTTCTACTCTAAACGTATCTCTCCTCCAAACTTACCTATTTTCCCTGAAGGCACCACCATTCTTCCAGTTTATCCAATTCAGGATTCAAAATCTTGGAGTTATTTTTGATTCTTCTTTATCATTCAATTGACCATCGCTCCCCATCTCCCACCCCCCATCTCTTACCTCATCTCCATCCAATCCACTACCAAATTTCAGGGTTTCTATCTCCACACTTTTCTTTATTTGTCTTATTTCACTTCCAAAAGCACCATTCTAGTTCAGTGTTTTATCATCTCCTATCTAAAAAGTAGACTAAAATAGTCTACTTATTGGTTTTCCTGCTTCTAGTCATTACCCTTTCCAGTATATTATCCCCAACACAAATCTGACATTATCCCTTGTTCAAAAATTTCCAGTGGTTCCTTTTGCCTCTAAATTGAAACACAAACTGCTCACCCTGAGTATTTAAAGTCTGTCACAATATGGTTCTAGTTTATCTTTCATATATTGTTCCCCTTTAATCCTCCTGGCTCCTTTTGGCCACTTCATTTTAACACTAAAAATATCTCCTTATGTAAAGTGTAAATGTATTCATTAAGACTTAATTAAGTAAATCACATAAGTCATATTCATGAGTTTGCCATGGAGAAAGGGAGCAACAGACACAAGAAAGAGACAAAAAGGGAGACAGAAACAAAACAGAGAACAGACATAGGTCTCTTGTGGGATGGGGAGAAACCTGCACACACAGAAACAATCCAGCCCTGGCAACAAGGACAGAGTGACAGAGCCTAGATCCAGCCTTCTGGGAATGGACAAATTTCTGGCTATCACATCACACGTAGGAGGATCATGGATCTAGAACTGGAACGGACCTTAGGGCCACCTAATCTAACTCCTTTTTATAGATAAGCAACCTGAAGTCCAAGGAGGTGAAGGAAAGGTCAGGAGAGGATGTAAACCCAAGACCTCTGACTCCAGAATCACAGCCAATACTTTCTGCTCTACCAGTAGTTCAGGGGCAGAAAAGGACGTTCACAACATAGAGAAGTAAATCCTAATCTGGCCTTCATTAGCCAGAGAACATGACTCAGTCACATTATAGTTAATTCATGTAGATGAGTTATATGGTCAGCAGGGCCAGAGGAAAAGGGGTTATCTCAATGTTGAGATCTTTTCCTTCTTAAAGCAAGCACTTAAAAGCCCTCTTAAAGAGTGAAGGTAGGAGCAGCTAGGGGGCGCAATTGGATAGAGCACCAGCCCTGAAGTCAGGAGGACCCGAGTTCAAATCTAATCTCAGACACAACACTTCCTACCTGTAAGACCCTGAGTAAAGGTAGTATCTTTGAGTGTGGAATGCCACATAAGTCCCTGGGAAGGAGATTGGCCCACTAGAAAAGGAAGAGCTCAACTTTATCATTAATGAGGTTAAGATCTGTGTCTTTTCAATTTTTAGCTTTTTTGTTTAAAGACTGTCCTGCAGTCAATACATTATCTGTCTGAATTCTTACAATGGAAGTAGAGAACACTTTTACTTTTCTGTAAAGATGGAGACCTGAGCTATTTTCTGATGCTTCTACAGAAGTTGTCTCACAAGACCAAACCTGGTCTACATAAATAGAAAACTGCATTCCTGAGTCATGGGTTATACCAACTCAAAAGACACCATTTAGTGAATAAACCTAGATACATATCCCTTTCCAGCCTTTGTTCCATTAAGTGGATAAGGAGAAAATCTACCTTGCTTGAGAAAAGAAAAGATCATCAAAGAGCACAATCTGAAGGAGTCTGGCACTGGGGGGAAAAAAAAAAGACTATCTTACCTGATTATCCAATTTTAACTGCCGGAGTTTCATATTTTCATCTTCAAAGGCTCTGTTTAAAAAAAAAAAAAAGACAAAGGAAGAAAAAAACTTGTGAAAACATGGCTGGCTTCATCTCACACATGTACTTGGCCCTTCAATTTCTCTCAAGGCAATTGTTGTTATTACTGTGTATGATGTTCTTGTGATTCTGCTCAACTCAATATCAGTTCATGTTTTTCAGTCTTTTCTGAAATCATCCTGCTGATCGTTTCTTACAGAATAATATTCCATTACATTCATATACTATAACTCATTCAGCCATTTTCCAACTGATGGGCATCCATTCAGTTTCCATTTCCTTGCCACTACAAAAAGGGCTGCCACAAACATTTCTGCACTTTCCTTTTTCCTTCTTTATGATCTCTTTGTGATACAAACTCAGTAGTGACAGTGATGGAAAAAAGGTTATGCATAGTTTTATAGCCCTTTGGGCATAGTTCTAAATTGTTCTCCAGAATGATTGGATCAGTTCACAACTCTACCAACAGTATATTAGTGTTTCTGTTTTCCCAGTATATCACAGATTTTCAGCCCATCAGGAATTATAGGCCTATCATAATGGGAAATTCTTCCTAAAAACAATTTTTAGGTTATATTACTTTTTACAAATGGCTCCAGACTACCCCAACACATTAAGAATGAGTTCTTGTTCCAATGCTACCAATTATTTACTTATGCCCAAGAATATTAATTGTCTGTATTTTATCCTAGCAATGTTATATCACTACTCCTTCCTGGATCTGAGGTAGGAATGTAATGCTGAGCTATGCTGAGATTTAAAAATTTTGAATTAGTTAAATTTTATGTTAATGTAGCTGTAATTAAGATCTAATAAACTCCAGGGACTTAAGTATGTGGTATTTTCTGATTCTCCAAATCTATTTTTATATTTTAGAACGCTGTGTGCTTACACACAATTCCAAACTATTCAGACTGTTTCCTTAACCAATCTTCTAGTTTCATAACCCTTCATAACCACTTTCTCCAAGAAATCTGATAATGACTTAAGGTGACAAGGTATCTCAGTGGACCATAAGTCACAAAAATAAGTTCAAATTTAGACTCAAACATTTATTATTACCTGTGTATCACCAAGACATTTAATGTTTGCTCAGTTTCCCCATTTCTGTGATAAGAACCGCACCCACCATACAGGATTGTTATAAAGATAAAATGAGATAATATTTATAAGACTTTTTGTAAACAAAGTGCTATATGAATGCTAGTTAGTATTAGTTGTATTATTATTAAAACTGTTATATGGAAGAAGTTTTAAACAATTCAACCCCAGAAGGCAAAACCAAGAACAATCAATGGGTGAAAACTATAAAGAAGAAAAATTAGGCTTAATAAAAAGTAAAACTTCCTAAATAGAGCTATCTAATAGCCTAATGCACTGCCCTCAGGAAATAATGATTTCTTTCTCAAGAGAGATCTTAAAACAAAGGTTAGTTCAAGTATAGGTGGGATTATGTGGTCTCTGGGGTCCTTTTTCAACTTTTTCCAATTCTGTAACTATTAAGATCATTGCAGAGATTCGTATAAAGTCTCCCTTCTCTGCCTTTTGAGTAACCACTTACTTTTACCCTGACATATGCCATGATATAAATCAGAAATGAAACGGGCTCACTGCTATAAGAGTGGTAGTTTCCACGTTTGTTACATAATTCACATCTAGTGTGTTTCCTGAAAGACGGGGGATGGGAAACATGTTTAATGCATTATTATTCCATCACTAAGGTGCCCAAACTTCAATTCTATACCAGAGTTAGGGTTCCTATATGGAAAAAAAAAATTCTAGAAGTATGCCATAACCTTTGATAGCTAATTAATAAATTTGGACTCTTAAATTTTCTAAGGATGGAGAAATTAACACAAACTAAATTTGTATTGAATGCCATACACAGACATCAATTGACCAAAAAAACATTTTCAAATTTGGGCAAGTTGAATTTAACAGTCAAAAATACAGCATATAATCAAAGCACTTTGAACTCACTGGTATAGACACTAAATATATGTTGAGTAATCATAACATTTTAAAGTGCTGTTAATGTCTGAAAATGAGTGTTTCATTAAGCCATCCAAGCAGTTTAAATTATAGCTTAAAAATGATAGCAAAGATAATTCGTATATTTACAATCATAATGAATAAGAATTCTTTTTGAATTAGAAAAATCTCACAGAATTTGTGGAATTTTTTTCCTCATTTTTGTATACTTAAAGGTACCTAATAATAAATCTAACTTTGGTTAGTAAATTGAACAGGACAGAAAGGATTCCTGATTTGTAACAAGAACAGAATTTAACAATTATTTTAAAGTTTTTTGACTTTAGTTTTCATGAAAAGGCATGGGAATAAAACTTTCCAACTGCTCTAAATGAAAAAGACAAAATTCAAGGGCCATAATCTTGGAGACACACACAAACTATCACCAAAGATGATACTCATATAACAGCACTCTGCTCTCTTTCACTGAACTCTGGGCCAAAGTCTGGGCTGAGGTTGATTGAATAAATTATCATTGCTGTAAATACCTTTCTTAAGAGGTTTTAACTTCTAACATTCCTACAGAAATCCTTTCCTGATCCCTGTAACTCTAGTGCCTTTATTATTTCCTATTCATTCTGTATACAACTTGTTTTGAAGTTAGTTGTTTGCAGATGGCATCCCCATCATATAGTAAACTTCTGGAGGGCAGGGACTGTCTTCTGCTTCATTTTGTATTCCCCCACCCAAAAAAAAAAAAAAAAAAAAAACTTATCCTGTTAGCATGGTCCATAGTAGGCACTTTATAAATGTTTACTGATAGACTGACATTGTAAATAATAGACAAACCATTCAAACAAAATCTCTTTTGGGGGAGAGAGTCTCAATAATTTTTAAATGAGTAAAAGAATTCTAAAGCCCAAAAGCTTTAGAACCACTATTCTAATAGCTTTGGACCATTTTCAGTCAATCAATAAATAAATGAAATTTCTGACATTTTTTCAACATTCTTTCATTGTGATTTTATTCTAAAATTTCTAATTCTTTTTATTCTCTTCCTTCTTCCTACTCTTCATCTCTTGCTTCATTTTTTTCTAGGCATGTAGTCCTTGTGGAAAAATCATTTTTTGAGTCTGTAGTTTATAAAGCTAAATTTGCAATAATTTTTAATATGACATAGTGTTTTTGTGGACTTATCTCTCCAGCATTAGTTTCTGATTTAAAACTTTATGCCAGGCCATTGTCCATCTCTAGCTGCTCTTCTGAGGGGGTGGTTGGCTCTACTTGGTTTGTTCTAGGTCTCTAGGTTCTAGTTCTCTTATCTCCATGTCCCAAATTTAGCCTTCCTAGATGTTTAAGTTTCAGAGTGCTCAATCTTCAGTGTTCTGTCTGGTGTCACAGGACACAGTAGGAGGGGCTTCGGAGTCCGTTAGTATGAGCTATTCCAATCAGAGTGCTGGGGACACCTTGTATGTAACCCGTATCCCTTGTTTCTGGTCACATTCGGGCCCTGCATTGATGCTGGTTTTGCTAATGGTGGCCTCAGCTGACTTCAGCACTTCTGAGGCACATGCCACTTAATGTCATTTTAATTGGATTTCTTCATCATTATATGATCTGGTATGAACTTCAGGAGTCAATATTTGAAAATTGGGCCATTCAGGCAGCCAGCTTGACAGGAAGTCTTTCCCTGGCTTTAGTATATAACATAATACATACCAATCTTTAACTATAGTCTCTCAAATTTATTTTTTTAAAAAGAGAGAAAGATAACTGGAAGCTGAGGCCCGGGGGAGGGGGGAAAGGGGAGGAGAGAGTCAAGATAGCAGAGTAAAGTCAGGAAGCTGCTCCAGCTCTCCCTGCTTCCTTTAAAAAACCACCTGAACTGCTTGCCATCTAGGGGAGGGGGTGGAGGGAGCGAGGGGAAAAAAATTGGAACAGAAACGAGTGCAAAGGATAATGTTGTAAAAAAAAAAAAAAAAATTACCCTGGCATGGATTCTGTCAATATAAAGTAATTATTAAATAAAAATTAAAAAAAAAAAAAAAACCACCTGAAATCAAGCCTCTGAACAGTCTGATGGAATGAAACCCCTCTCCAGCTCAAGATAGATTGGGAAAATTTCAAGAAAGCAACTAAAATCCTCAGTCATGGCCCAGTAGAGAAATAGATCAGGGGCAGCCTCCAGTCCCAGCTTTGAAGGCAAACTCTGGGAAACCAGGTCTTTCTTTTCCTGAACAGAACAGCCAAGCTACCCCCTCCAAACACAAGGAGGCACTGTGCTCACAGCCAAGACTCAGAGCTGCACAGGAAGTTTGGTACAGCGCCCCCTTTCTACCAAAAGCAGAACCCAACCAAAAGAAAAGAAAATGAGCAAGAAACTGAAAAGAACCTTGACCATGGAAAGTTACTATGGTGACAACACTAACTCAGAGGAAGACAGAATGTCCACAGAAGAAACCTCAAAGAGGGATATGAATTGGTCTCAAGCCCAAGGAGACTTCTTGGAAGTGCTTGTAAAAGACCTTAAAAGGCAAATAAGAGAGATAGAAGAAAAAATGAGAAAGGAAATGAGAGGTATGCATGAGAGAGCCAACAGCTTGGAAAAGGAAGGAAAAAAATTAACTGAAGAAAACAACTCCTTAAGAAGTAGAAGTAACCAAATGGAAAAAGCGATTCAAAAGCTAACTAAAGAAAATCACCCATTAAAAACTAGAACGGGGCAAATGGGGAAAGAGATAACTGAAATAGCCAAATGAAAGATTGCTAATAGTAACATAAGCTAAATGTCGGCTGGAAAGGGCAGCAGGAAGCCAGGAAGACCCAAGGACAAGTTTCACATCTGAGTAGTTGTATGACTCAGGCCAAGTCACTTGTCAGTACTGTCAGTACTCTATATTAGGGCTTCTTAAATTTTTTCTACTTATAACCCTTTTTCATACAAGAAATTTTTACGTGACCCTAGATACATAGTTATATGAAATAGGTATAGAACTCAAACACTTACTAAAAATAAATCATAATTTCATAATCCCCATATTTACTTACGAGATCCCATACGGGATTGAAAACCACAGTTTAAGAAGTTGAGGATCTAGATCACAGAGTATGTAACATGAATGTTAACCACAAGAGTTCCTTGCCAGAATTAGATTAAAATGTAATTGAGAAATATTTAACAAAACAAATAAAAATACAATAAGATAAAGATGTTAATACATGGTTTTCTAAGTCACCATTTGATATCTACTGGAGTTTGTTACCACTTCTACAGAAAATTCTCTAATGGTACATAAACTGAATAGAAGGTGCTAATCTGTATTTGTAGAAGTTCAGGTCTAATGCCTAACTAGACCTAACTAATCTCCGTAGCAGTTATTTAATTCTGGTCAATGAATAATTTAATGTATTTAAATTTCCATGACTTTTGTTATAATTTTGAAGTAAAATTTGTACACACTAATTCTAGGTCAACTTTTACAATAAAACTAAAAACAGACCTCTTCTCTGTCTTATAAATAAATAAAAGGTCTTAAATAAATGTTTTTTCAGTTTGCTGTTTGGATTATAATTCAAGACTTTGCTAAAGGTTATTCCATCCTGAGAACTTTCTAAACTAATAATGACGTAGGGCATATTTCATAGTATTTTAGGAAATGAAAAGGAAGGGCAATGAAATAGGGAACTAATGAGGAAAAATAAATGATTTAATCAGATCAAACAGTGGTGTTCATTTTAAAATTTAGGGTACTTGATTCTCAGTTCATAATCTTTCCATAGACTATGTTATCAAATGGAGCTAAAACTTTTAGAATCTTTTAGATTTTAGATTTAGAAACTTTTAGATCTCATACTAAGTTCCCTCACAGCTTACAATCAGTTTGAAATGTCCAATTTATAAAAACAATTTATAAGCAAAATATTAAATAATTATGAATTATTTATCCAATTTTAAGCATTTATGGAGTGAGTCTTCTGTCACTTATAAATTTGCTACAAATAAAACATTTCATTCTTGAAAACTATATTTAGGAAAGAGGAAAGAAAAGGTATAGGTTTATATACTATGCTTTATTATATGGTAAATCCAGACAGAACATAAGACCAGAAATTTATAGTTTAGGTTGAGTCTAACCCAATCCTTTTACATCTAAAGAACCTGAGGTCAGAAGAGATTAATTTACATGAGATCAGAGTTGAGTAAATAGTAGAGCCTAGTGTGTACAGAGGATTATGCTTATATTTTAGTGCTCTTTATTTAAAGTAACTCTCCCTGACATTATAGAACTCACAATCTAGGAGGAGAATGACATATACAAAAATAACTATAATATGAAACAGAATATAGTCAATGCATAAGAGAGTTACAAAAAACTGAGAGGTACATTTGTAATTAAATGTAAATGTTATGGGGATAAGCTGGGTAAGTGAGAATAAATAGAAACTTTCAAGAAGAAACATGTGAAAACCTGGGAAATTGGGGAAGACTTCTATGAAACGATGTCCAGGGACAAAGTAATAAGCAGGAGAACAATTTACATAATGACACCAAATTGTAATAGAAAACAACTTTAAAAATACTTCTGAGCTCTGACCAATGTAGTAACCAACCACAGCTTTTGGAGACTGATGATAAAACATGCTTTTCAATATTTTGGCAGAGAATTGGTAGACTAAAAGTGAAGAAAGAAACATTTATATACAATGGGTTGATTTGTTTTATTTAGCTCCATGTATTAGTTAAAAGAAAATGTTTCAATGGAGGAGGGATTCTGGGCTGTGATAGATTTACAAAAAGAATGAGACATACATTATCATACATGGGACTTTTTCCTTCTTGACTATATTTATTACTTAGGGGAGATGTAAGTGAATTGGCAGTGATGGAGATAGGTTTTTTGTTTTTTTAAAAAGCAGTCCATCAATAAAACATTTTAAAAATGCACATAGAAAATAATTTAAAACCATTCTGGAGAATTATGGAACTATGCCCAAAGATCAATAAAATTGCGTATGCATTTTGATCCAGCAATACCATAGCTAGTCTATATCCCAAAGACATTAAAAAAAAAAAAGATAAAAGACCTATTTCTAAAGTAAATATTAATGAAGACGAAGCTTTTCATCACTGTAACATTAGGATGTCATGGAGGTGTTTAAATTGGAAACCTTGGAAAAATATGACTAATCCACACTGTATTTTCTTTAGCATTTTTACTTTAATTTAGGGTGACTAAGGATAAACTCTATCTTTCAATGGGAATTCTTTGTTTTTACTAACTGCTGAACACCTCCAAAGCAATGCTTCTGCTTATTCTTAAGAGACAAATAATACAGTGACTTCTTTAAGGGCTTTTAACTCTTCTAACAACTCAAAGAATAAAAACAAATGGAAGGACTTTTTTACATTCCAAATATTCACATTCTCATTTCAGAGTTCTATTTATCCAACTTCATTAGTCTTATATGGATCATTTTTCTTTTCATCAAGGCATGTGGTAGGTCTACAGTAATGTAAGGAATTATTTAGAATTATTTTATTTTTAAAAATTCAAATGGATTTACTATAAATTTAGAAATACCCCTGGAATCTGTAGGATGTCTAATTACTATATGTAGTGTTTTAAGATAATTGGCTAAAGATCCTCAGTTTCTTAATTTTATCTTATCTTTTCTACTAGAGTTATATACATCTAAATTCTTATGTATGCATCAATATACCCTTGCTCTGGGGTTCAATTAAAAGTTACATCATATTCTATAACATCTGATTTAATAAATACTTATTAAAAACATTTTATACAGAGATAGTATAGTACAATGGGAAGAATACAGGATTGTGGAGTTATGGGACCTAGGTTCAAATACCAGCTCTGTTACTTATAAACCATATGACATTAGGAAAATCACAATCTCCTTTACTCCCAATTTCTTCTTCTATAAAATGAAGGTGTCAGAACTAAATGCCCTTTCTGGAAGAAAAATTCTCCTTTCTTTCTTTTAGGCACAAATCTGTCAGAGTCAAATTAAGTAAGTCTGAGCACTTCTACTTAGGGAGAGAAAATACAAAGGGGCAGAAATCCTTCATACCTTTGAAAATTCCTCTGACACAGGCTATTCCATTTAACAATTTATATAGTATTCTGTCTCACAAAATGACAAAATTAGATAAAAATATAATTACAAAATTGACAAAAATTCAGCTAACAGTTTTGAATTATCAAACAGAAGTCATTTAACTTTCAAAGTACAATGGAAAAATCATTTTTTCCTGTAATTCAATTTTTTTTTTAATGTTTTTGCTAACATTCTCCCTCTTTACAAGTCAAAGGTAAATTGAAGAGATGCTTCTTTTAACTGAATTCATGATGAACAAACAAAAAAACCCCACCATTTTAGTCTTTTATCCTAATCAATTTCAGGGAGATATCCCAGCCGGGTTCAGGACTCTCTCTTTGAAACTTCTAGGCTTTCAATTCCAATAGATTTGTGATGGAACTATTTGCATCCAGAAAGAGGATTATGGGGACTGAGTGTGGATCACAACATAGCATTTTCACTTCTTCTGCTTTGTTTACTTGCTTTTTGTTTTCTTTCTCATTTTTTTCCTTTTTGATTTTTCTTGTGCAGCAGTATAAATGTGGAAATATGTATATTAGAATTACACATGTTTAACATATATTAGATTGAAGAAGGGACCCTGAAACTCTAAAAATCCTTGAAGGAGAAAATCTCCTTCAACTCTGCCTCAGTGAGAGACCCCGCCCAAGGGAAACAAGACAATTTCATTTTGTTATTTAGGTGGGGTCGGTTCAGTCCTGAAACTCACAGAATTCTATTCAAATTCCAGCCCAAGCTGAAACCCAGTTTGTAGAACTCCACCCTGGAGCCCCCTTCAGCCTGTAGCCAAAGCTCCTATTATAAAAGAGCCAATCTAAAATCCTCTCTTTGCAGAGGTTCCAAACATGCCATGCTATGCCATGTTAGGTTATGCCATAGAAACCTCTGCCCGCTGGAATAATATTCTTTTCCAGTGTTATCCTCTCTTTACCCTCACCTATTTCCCTACCCAGACTTTATGCCTCTCTGTCAGGATTTCTAATCTTACTTCCCAATCCCTATAATTAAATCTCTTTTATCACTCTAGGTTTTCAGGTCTGTAAATTCCTTTATAGAGAACCTCTGTCCTGCCAGAAGGGGTTTCCCCAAAACTCTCTACCCTTGCGCTGAATCCCAAGGAGTGCAGAAGAGCCAATTCTCTCCATTTGATTCCCTGAATCCCGAACCTGCCACTAGACCTTATCATTTAACTTCCTGACCACCAGAAACCCTAATCTCATTGTGGTTCCCTAAATCTAAGGTCTAAATCTAGACCTTATTATTTGGTTCTCTACTAAAGGGAACCCCCAAAACCTAAACCTCATCAGGATCACTTAATGATGGAGGGGGGAGAGGGAGGAATAAAAAAATTGGAATACAAGAGTGAATATTAAAAATTATCTTTGCATGCATTTTGAAAATAAAAAGCTATTATTTTAAGACTAAATTAATCCCTTAAAAAGAAGGGGGGAAAAAAAAAGAAATTGCCACAGCCATCCTAATGTGCAGCAACCACCACTCTGATCAGCCAGCAAGCAGAGGCAAGACTTACTGAAGGCTCAGTGGATGATTAGTATTTTTTAGCAATTAAGTATTTTTAAACTAAGAGGTAGGGGTGTGTGGGTGTGTGGGTATATGTGTGTGTGTGTGTGTGTGTGTTGTACGCACACATGTGTGTTTCAGTTAAAGAGGTGTAGTTAGGTGGTGCAGTGGATGGAGTGCTCAGTTCAAATATATATCCCTAGCTGAGTTACCCTGGGCAGTTGATTATACCTTGTTTGCCTCACTTTTCTCATCTGTCAAATGAGGTGGAGAAGGAAATGGCAAACCATTCCAGTACCTTTACCAAGAAAAACCCAAATGGAGTCATGAAGTGTCAGACACAATTTTAGTAGACTACAGTATAGTATAAGTATAATTTAAAATTTTTTAAATAAAAAATTAGTATGTTTCATTGTGATTTATTTACTGTGTGGTCCAGAATGAAACCTACAATATGTAAGAGATATACCTGTACTTTTAAATAAGAGACAGTTGCTTTTAAGAACAGACTCCTTCTGATAGTAAGAAACTTATCAAAAGAGTACAATGATGCATTGTATTAAGGAAAAACAATGTATAAAACAGTTCTTTGAGACAAAAGTAATTTTACCAGAGATGTTCTCCAATTTAATCTTTACAACAAATTTATAAGGCAGGTACCATTATTATTTGCATTTTACAGCTAAGAAAACTAAGGCAAACAGACTTTTTGCCTTCCTCAGGCATCACACAGCTAGTATACAGTTGAGGCTACATATGAACTCAGGTTCTCTTGACTCTAGGCTCAGTTACTCTAGCCAACGCACCACCAACTGATTCTCTTTGATATGAACTCTTGGGAAAACTAGAAAGCAATATGGCAAAAAGTAGGATTAGACCAACATTTTATACCACATTCCACAATAAATTCTAAATGGATACATGACCTGAATATTAAAGATACCATAAAAAAAAAAAAAGAGGAGAAAAGCAGACCTTTCATAGCTATCGGGAGTATATAAATTCTTAAACAAGAAGAGAGGAAATTACATACACACCTATAACTTTGATTATAGAAACTGAAAAGCTTTTGAACAATCAAGAATAATGCACTTTGGGTAAGGGAATAATAGTCAACTGAGAAAAAATATTTTGAATAACTGTGTTAATATGCAAAATCCATGGACAAATAAAAGAAATATATAAAACCAAAAGCCATCCCACAATAGATAATTGGTCAAAGGATATGAACAAATGGTTCTCAAAAGGATTGCAAATTATTAACAACCATTAAAAAAAGAATGCTCCAAATCACTATTAATTAAAAGATGGAGAAGAGGTAATACCAGAAGGAGGGGTTGTGGAAAGACAGGCACACTAATGCATTGTTGGTGGAGTTGTGAATGAATACAACCATTCCAGAAAGCAATTTAGAACTATGAAAATAAAATGGCTATTGTTTGAAATAGATTCTACTGACCACTAGGCATATGTCTCAAGGAGATCACGGATAAAATGAGGGATTCTATATATTTTTAAACATGACTAGCAATACTTTTTGTGGTAGTACAGAACGGGGTGAGGGGGAGTACTAAATATCCATAAATTGAAGAATGACTAAATTTTGGTACATAATACAATGAATATTATTATACTATTGAAAAATCAATAACAAATTGTCTTCTCAAGGAGAGGGAAGGGGGGTGGAATTCAACAAATTTTAAATCATGGTTTGCTATAAGAAATGATGAACCAGTTAATTTTTAGAAAAACATGGAATGACTTGTATAAGTGAATTGAATAGAACCAAGAGAACATTTCATATACAGTAACGGCAATATCAGTCAAAGAAAAACTGTGAAAGACTCAGTCATTTTGAGTATTACAAATACTCAAATCAACTACAAAGGAAGGTGCTATACCTCCACAAGGGGAAAAGAAACCAATAAATATGAGGATACTTAGCATGGTTTTACATATATCTATGTGTAAGAAATAGTGATCTCTGTTGGGATGGTGAGGGAAGGAAGGATCAAAAGATTTTTCTATCATCCTACAAATGGCTCTGGCAGCCTCTTGGCTTTTAGTCAAACCAATAAAAAGCAATTACCACTTAAATACCCAGCTTCAAGAATGGTACTAACTCCTGGTGTAACCTATTCTACTTCTGGATAGCCCATTTGTAAGGAAGTTTTTCCTGACGTCAAACCAGTATTTATGACTCTTCACAGCTCTCACCTATTGCTCCTGGTTTTGTCCCCTGAGGCTTTTCTTTCTCTAGATCACGACTTAACATTTTTTAATGTGTTGTAGACCTCTACAATGGGCTGGTGAAGCTGATAAACTCCTTCTTAGGATAATATTTTTGAATAATTGAAGGAAAAATACATTTTATTTATTGATTAATAAAAATAAAGATGTAATTTTTTCCCTAAGTTCACAGACCAAAGGTTAAGAAATTCTTGCTTTACATATCCTTCAATTTATCAAGGTCTGCAGAATCTAATTGCAGGCCCCATTCCAGTTCTGCTCATACCAAATCTTTGACCTAGGCCAGTTTAACCTTCCTTAAGCAATCTGGTAGTCTTCCTCCCAGGGACTTGCCAGATACACAGCTTTTACCCTATTTTAGCTCAGACCTCTGGGGCTCAAGGGATCTACCAGCTTCTGCTTCCCTGGGCCACCAAGTCTGGCCACAATGTCCTTTTTAAACTATAGTGATCAGAACCAAACAAAATACTAGAGGTAGTCTCAGACCAAGGCAGAATAGAGGAATTATAACTTTTTATTGATAGAAGTTATCTCTTAATGTAAGCTGAGATTTTTTAAAAATATTTTTTTAGCTGTCACATCATACATGACTCCCATTGATTTTGTAACTTCATTAAAAGCCTTCCTCCTTTGTAGACAAAACGCTTTCTAATACTCCCCCAATATGTACTCATGAAGGTTAGATTCAGCTCAGTGCTCAGTCTCAATGTCCAATTCACAAAACTTCTAAATGCTGCTGGAACCAAATTAAAAATGTAATTGGGAAATGTTTAAAAAAATGTTTAATTTAGTAAAAATATGACAATGTTAATTTGTGATTTTCTAAATCAATATGATGTCTGATTTTTATTTGAGTTTGACACCTGGCCCATCAAGATCTCTTTGGATCCTGACTATTGTCCTGTGTGGTAACTATCCCTCCTAGGTTTTTATCACGTGCAAATTTTATGAACATTGATAAGAATGTTAAAAGCATATGATTAAGTGCAGATCCCTGGAGTACATCACTAAAGACTGCCTGTCAAGATAGACAATTCTTTATGTCCAACTATTTAATTGTTCTGAATCCATCTAATAGTATTATTTCCAAGTTCAAATCCATCATCTTTTCTACAAAATGAGATGTTACCAAACTTTTTTAAAAAAATCTAGATAAACTCTATTTTCACTATTACTCTTATATACAAATTTAATAATCCTGTCGAGGAAAAAATGTTAGTCTTGCATGACCTGTAAGATATGCAGCCTCTTTTTGTTACATTCACTTTAATGGTTACAGGCAGAAAAAAGTTTAAATTTAACTAAGACAAAGTTTTATTCATTAAAGAATCATTAAGAAAGTCTTAAGATAAAACCAATTTAGTGGTAGTAGATAATTTCAGTGATTAGATAAAAAGCAGTAGACATAAATAGGGGATTTTCCATCTAAAAAAAGTCTGATAATTTCATTGCTATCCTACTTTAAAATAGCAGAAAGACTAAAAGAATTGTACATGCGTGATTCTCAAGTCCTAGGAGGAACAATGAATAAAGAGTATCAGGCCTGGAGTCTCTAAGACCTAAGTTCAAATCGAGCTTTAGATACTCACTAGCTGCCTAACTCTGGGCAAGTCACTTAACCTGTTTGCTTCAGTTACCTTCTCTGTGAAATGGGGATAATATCTTACCTCCCAGAGTTGTGAAGTGTTTGCACAGTACCTAGCACATAGTAATTTCTATTTAAATGTTAGCTATCATCATCATGATTCCTACTCTTCAGATGAAGCTTCTAATTTACTGAAGCACTTAGGGGTTCTTTTTTCTATTAAGAAAAAACGTCAAATTGGAAGGAAAAAAATGCAGAAAAAGCAACAATTTTACATAGAAAGACAATATCAAGGCTATCCAAATCAAAAAATTAGGAGACCCAGAAAGTGTCCATTCCCCCCTGCCCCATTAACAATGCCAAGGGAGGAAAAACCCCAATGCCAAGGAATAAAAATAAGCAAAGAAATTATCTTTCTAGGACTCAAAATTAGAAAAAAAAGAAAACATGATGAATGTTTTTTCTACTTAGCATGATGTATCTGCTATCAAAATCATGAACTGCTATTTTTAAAGCATGAGGGAAGGAGCATATTTTGAAACAATAATTAATTTGATGAAAGTGAGGGACTAAGGGAAAGATAAAATTAAAGTTTGCTTTAGACCATAATCCCAGCAGAAATTAAAGTTTTATTTTTAATATCTAAAAAAAAATCATAAGTTAAATAAATTGTAAGAATTCCATTAAATGCATTGTAAGAATTTTCAGGGCTGAAAATGAGCCACAATTAATACTGATCCCTGGGTGTTTTCTTTCATCATTTCAGCCAAGCCCTATCATGAGGAGGAAACTTATACAGTCCATTTCCAAAAGTCTTCTGTAATTTATCACCTCACAAAATCACAAATTGGGGTTGTAATTTAAGATTTAGGGAAGTTCTTATTTTGCTTTGAAGACTTTTCTATTTATTGTAAGAACTCATTTACTTCAAAGCAAAATGCAAATTTTGTTTAAGTTACAGATTATCCCTACCTTTAATAGGCATCTATTTTCTTTTGAACCTAACCTATTACAATCCAGTTATTACAACAAAAAGTATTACAACAAAGTACAACAAAGTCACATTTTTGACAATATATCAAACATTTGAAACCTAAAAGTGAAAAGCTCTCAGCCACAATTGAACTCAACAGAAACAGAAGCTATTACCTGGCAGAAATAAAAAAACTACCTAATTCGCAAATTACCCTTTGATGTCACTTTTCATTTTTAAAGATAAGATTTCTTTTCTTTCTTCCTTTTTTTTTTTTTTTTTTTAAGAAAACTTGAGCTCCAGTGGAAATTTCCACATTGTTCACAAAAATTTTTTTTCTCCCACTACTTCTTCTTGCCACTCCCCTCTTCCCTATCCTCCCCACCCCCCAACTCTATAAAAATTTATCTCTTTAGAGTCAGGATTCAGGAAATTAAAAATCTTTTACCTCTTGGTTATTGGATCAAACAAACTTGCTTTTAAAAGTCATTAGTCTTTTGAGACATTAACTAATACCCACGTAACACAACTTTAAATTCATTCATTTATTCAGTCCTCTACAGAGCTTTTGTTTTGGGTGATGGCAGGTAATGACTTTGGTTACAGCACAGCAGGTTCTTCCAAGCTAGACAGACTTTAATTCAATCAATAGGCTGTCTGTCTAGCTAAGTGCTGAGAGGTTCATTACTAGAAGGCTAAACATCACAACACAACTTTTTTCTATAGTTCACAATAAGAAGACTAATTCTACTCATAGAAATACATTAAGAAATATTATTAATGAGTTGTCATCTACATCAACAGAGGGAGCACTCACACCAATGAAATCACAGATGTTTGAAGTATTTAGTCATTCAACAAATATCTATCTAACTATGTGTGTGGTATCTGGCATCCACTCAACAAATGCAGAGAAGTAGTATACAACCATAGCAATTTCTCATCTTTTCCCAAATACATTTATGTCTGAAAAGAAAAAAGTGTGGATACAACTGCTTTGAACAGTAAAATAAATAATTAAGTCAGTGAAGCAGTTTCCTGGAGTATCAAATGAATGGAACTTGATTTTTTCTCTCTACCCTTTTCTAAGTCCATTATGTCTATTCAGAGCAACTCATTATTAACATAAATTATTAAATAGTAAAAGGACTTGTTATCATCATCGGAGAGAGAACTTCTACCAAATGGAATCAAAGATCCTTAAGCATTTAGGATATTCATTTAATAAATATCTGAACACATACTATACATAGTATCTTGTACCTATCCCTCAGTAAATGGTGGGGAAAAGGACCCCTTTGTTATTAAGTTTCATGATTATATTAAAGTTCCATTTATAGGCAAATGTACTCTCTGAAATCTGTTGGTTAATTTGTCTATCTGAATTCACAGCTCCCTGGAAATCAGTGTTTAGAAAAGAAATCAAGATTGCTGGGGATGTTTTCAACTTCTCTGACTGCAATTAATTAAAATTTATACATGTCATTTATACTGTAATGAAATACATTCATTTAGAATTATATATAAGCTAAAGGTCTTCAATAGTTCTCTCAAGTCTCAGGCTGCCCCCTCCATACCTCATAAAGCAACAAGGCATAGCGGAAAGCATCAGAATCGAAGACCAAGAATATATCACTTAATCTTAGAACCTCAGTTTACTCATCTGTGTAATAGGAATAAACAATCATTATACTATCCACATCAGAGCGCTGTTACAGGGAAGGTTCTTTGCAAACTGCCAAGCTATCTGAATTTAAGTTAAAGGAAAACAGATTTCAGCTATTTCCTCAATTCTCCCTCTGATGAAGATGAAAGGGCAGCTGGAAAGAATGAACAAAAGGATCTGCATAAAGCAATCGTACAAAGATCTTAAATAATTTGTGAGAGAGCAGAAGAGCAATGGATCTAGGTAACACACACAGCGCATATACATATAAAAAGATCCCAAATAATGCACAACGAATAGTACTTCCATTCGCAAACTAATTTTGCACGTTCAGCTCCCAGGTATCCTGCAAAAAGCTTTTAAGGTTAGTTACTGAATCCCCACCTAACAACGCTTCTGCCTCGACATCCTCAAAAACTAAACCATTCGATTTTATTTTATTGATATGATTTGCATACAGAATTTCTTGGAAGCAGATACTCATTTTATCCTCCAACGAGGAAAAAATGAGGCCTAGTGACGGCCGAAGAACGGAAAGACGCGACCCCTTCTTTTTGGAGCGGAGAACGGGCAAGAAGCAGCAGCTTCCAAAGTGAGGGCAGCGCAGCCTGCCCCGGCTCCCTGGGGCTCCTGGCCTGCCGGCGGGTTCCTCCCTCCCTCCGACCTCCAGGCCCGTTGCGAGCCCCATGGCCTTCGCCCCGCGGGCCTGACCATTCCGTCCCGACCTCCACAGCCAAGCTCCGTTCTCCCCTATCCCAGGAGACCGACCACTCCCCAGGGCTGACCTATCCCCGCCGGGCCCGAGTCTCTGGCGCGCCGATTCCATCCCGAGCCGCTCTGCAAGTCTAAGCTGCATCCAGTCCCAGCGGTTCCGACCCCGGCTCCCGACGCCGCCGACGCCGCCCGCCCCCTGGCAACCGGACCCCGCACCACCGCCACCCCCCATTGGTCCGGAGCGCCGCCGCTGACGCTTCATTGGCTGGCGCTCCCGTCCAGCGATGCGGGAGGGTTTCTAAGGAGAGGGGAAGGGGCTCATTAGTGCAGAGCGCCTGCGTGGGTGCCGGAGGCTGGCCCAGGCTGGCCCAGGCTGGCCGTCCCCAGAGTTCCTCGTCCCGGGCGTGTGGGAAAGAAAAGGGTCTGGAGCCCACCCAGCAGCCGCTGCCCACAAGGGGCATGCTCAGAGGCAGACCTCGTAGCCTTCGCCCTCCCCCAGACCACATAGCAACTTCTCTTCCCGAGGCCAAGCCCGGACTGAGCAGCCGTCTCGGGTGGGGATATGGGCGGTCCCAGCCCCGGGAGCTGTCGGCCAGCTCAGCTCGTAGCCCGGGACTACCCGAGAGTTCAGGGCCGCCTCCAAAACACCTCGGTGTTCTCTAACTTACTCTGAATTAGGTCCAAGACCTACCTAGGTTGTCAGGTGGATAGAGCGCGGTCGGATCATTTAGCTGTGGGATTTTTTTGGGCAAGTTACTCAACCTGTTTGCCTCAGTTTCCCCAATTGTAACAAATGCTAACGCACTTTCCTCTCGGGGTTGTTTTGAGGATCGAAGGAGAGAACGTTTGCAAATTAAACCTACATTCCCTTTCTTAATCCAAAATGAGAGCAGCTGTCTGATAAAGCATATTACTTGTGCAAAACTTAACTATACTTTTTTTGAAATCTGGACTGTCCTGGAAAATTGGGGTGCAGCTCTGTCCCAGTGCTTGGCCCAGATATTAGTCGTTTCATAATACTTGTTCCCTTCCTTTCCAACCACCCTACTTCTGCTCTCTCTGGCCATCTATAGAATCTCCTTTGTAGTCTTAGACCTGCCTTACACTACCTCCCGCTCTCGAACTTCAGAAGCCCAAACTTGTGTCTCCTGACCATCTAGAGGTTTTCCTTTCTTTAGGTACGTCACTGAATGAGCAGAGGTGTCTTTGTTAAATAGGAAGCATTGTTGAACAGGCAAAAAGGGTCAGCATTTACTGAGTTTTCAGCATTTATTTGTAAACGTTTTTAATATTTTCTAAAAGTTATCTTCCACTCTTAAGGTCTAATTTACAATTTGTTGAAAATATCATGTGACCATTTTCCCTCTAACTACTATGAATTACCTTTAAACTAGATAAATGGAAGAAAAATATATATTAAAAAAATGATTAGTGTATGCTATGCCACTAACTGCAATACCAAAACATTTAGCCTTAGTTCACATGAGGATTCTGGGGCTTCTGTTAATTAACAAGAAGGACCACAAAGATCCTAATGATATTTGAGACTGTTGATTTGAACTCTTCAAAGGCTAAAAACTAGACTCAGCAGCACTCTTAAAAATCATCTGTGGGGCAATGTAAATTTCTGCCCTTCTGGATCCAAGTTATTGGTAAAAAGAGACCATCAGTGTTTCAAGGTTCCACTCATATCTTCACAAGACATTGGCTCATGCTCAATTTCCCCTTCTCCCTGAGATAAGAAAGAAGTTGATGTCGCCGTCTCCAAGTTACCTTCAGCCCATATTTTTCCTCTGGTGTGTCTGCAACTAGCACAGGTCCAGGGTCTGGACTCTTGGGAGGATCCATTAGGAGGGGGCAGCTTCTTTTCATATGCTGCCTATGGTCAGTGGAAATATGCCCACTGTTCTTCACAGGGGACTGTTCTGGGGTCTGGATATCAGGTGGGATAACCATGTAATCTGAATTTTGAAGGTCACAAGAGGACAATTCCCCACAGCTTTGAGGACTGAATATAGAGATCAAGGGCCTTCTGGAAGTATCCTCTGGACACTGCATAGGACACTCCATAACTAAGAGATTGTCTGAAGTAGTTTCACTGGAAGAAGCCACTGAACTCTCAAAGGACAGAGGTGGAAACCTATGCTTGGTCGCTTTTCGACTTGAACCTTTTGCCAGATTCCGAAGATTGTAAGGCACCTGATGTTGCTTTTGGTAGAGTGGCAACCAGCCTCCTGTATTCTCAAACTGAGGAGACACCTAAGAAACAAACAAACAGTCAGTCCAGACCCACAAACACCTCTGGAAACCACTTCATCCCCATTCGAGAAGCCAGATTTAATATGCAGATTTTTAAATGACTTTTTTTTAATTAAAAAAATGTGAATAGCCACATTAAAATCAACAGGACATTTAGTTCATATTCTACAGATATGCATACCATACTTGAAGACAGGAGCTTTAGTTTTGAAACCTTCCTATGAAGTTAGAGGACTAAGAGAAACACTTGTAAAGGACTATATATTTTTGAGTTTTTAATTAGGTATCTTTCCTATTCCTAGAGTAAGATTGTTGGTTTCCCAGCACCTTCTATCAAGTCATTTTTTAAAGCATTCTATGCAGAAGTTGAAATCCAAAATTGGTCTCTGCTCTTAACTTATAACCAAATAATCTAAGACTGTCAATTGCGGGATTATTTTATTGCAAATTGTTAAACATTAAACAGTGTACCTAAAGAAAATTATTTGGCATTAATGAAAAATCTATTCTCCTTCTCTATATCACATGGTACTTTTATCATCAGACACTGCTTTTTTGTAGTACATCTTTTTCCTGCTTAGTCGACTCCAGAAGCTCCCTATTGCTTCTAATATAAAATATTAACTTTAGCTTTAAAAGCCATTCATAACCTGGCCTTGAAACTATCTTTTCAGGTTCAGTGAACACTACACTCTACCTCCCACAGTCCAGCCCAAACTGACCTTTTCTCCGTTTCTCACACAAGACAATCTCTTACTGCCATTCTTTTCACCCTCCTCATGCCTTAAATGTAATTCCTCTTCACATCTGCCTCTTAAAATCATTTTCTTCTAAGCTATAGATCAAGCACTATCTTGTACCTGTACAGATCCTCCCAAATGCTAATGTCCTCTCTACTAAACTAGTTTGTATTCTCTATGTATATAGTATGTTTAGACAGATATGTGTACATATATGCATATGCATGTTATCTTTTAGAAGTAGGAAGGAATTATTCATTAATTGTATTGGTATCCCCAGTGCCCATCAATATAAATTCTTAATAAATGTTTGCTGATTGATTGAATCAATGATTGGGAGAAAAAAAGGGAATAAGGTGGGTTCAAGTGTTCCTGCAGGGACTGGATGAATGATTGATGTAGGTGCTGTCTCTATTAGGCCAGCCACTGAAGGTCAACAGTAACAGGATACTGAAGCAAAAGCACATCTTAGTGAAAGCACTTCAGATTACTAGAAGAGACATTCTAATCAGAAAATGAGTTCACTATCCCAAAATCCCCCACTGTAATTACTGCTCTTTATAAAAGAATAGCAGGGCCAAGTAGAGCCCAAGTTAGCAAAACAGTTCTCCCTCTACCTATTTTCAGACCAACTCATTATCTAGTTCTTCCCTTGGCAACAGATTAAAATCTGTCCATTTTGGGGCAGGTGGTTGAGCAGTTTCAATAGATGGCTTAGGAATGCCAGGCAGCAATAGACAGAAACAGCTTCTTGGCCCCTATGTACCACTAAGTGGGTGGGGGTGACCTTTTCCTGAAGTGGGTCCAGTACAGTAGTGCAGAGGCACGGGCGGCGAATTCGCTGGCCCTACCCAAGAAGTGATGGTCCTGTGGTCTATGGGTTTGACGGGAGCATGCCGCGGGAGGGCTGCGGCCAGCTGCGGAGATCCATAGGGATGCTTGGGTCCCTCCAGGGGCCCTTCTCGAAATGCCAGCTGTGATTTCCGAGGTTGGCTTTTGCCTTTCTTCCTGGGAGGCATCAACAGTCGAGAAGGGATGGACAGTAAGTAGCCTCATGTTGTCTGGGGTAAGACGCCAGGAATACAGGCAACGATCCTCACTCAAGCCTGGAGATGAAACAACAAAGATGACTGCCCCGGGAGGCAAAGCCCACCCACGCCGGCCGGTCCGGGCGAATGGGGTGCTGCCACCCAAGCCCCAGAATCACCAATGTGAAAATGCGGGAGGGACGCGAGGCAACCGCACACCTTAGGCTCTGCTGCAGGAAAACGAAGGGGACACTCTAAGAAGGGATGGGGATGGGAGGCAGTATAGTAACTTACACTAGGTGAGTGCAATTCTTCCAATGAAGAAAGCACTTGGAAAACTCGAGCAGCAATGGGGAGGTGTGGGGGGGAGGGGGAAATCCCAGAGAGCGGGACTCAGACGGAGGAGCCCGGACACCTGGCGCCGCCAGCCCGCGTTCCTCCGCACCCCACCCTCGGCCCGCCCCGGAAGTCTTCCCGAACCACTCCCAGCTGCCGCGTTCAGCTGTGGCTAGCCCCCTTTCCCCTCCTCCCTCACCCGGGAGGCTCCAGCTTCTAGGCCCCCTAGCCCCGGCACCGACCCCAGACCCTGACAGCCCGGGCCAAGTTCCGGCCTCGAACGCTTAAACGACGCTCTGTCCGGATTGGCGGCGTCTCTGTCACGTGACCGGCAACGCTCCGCCGGCGCCAATTTCAAACCGCGGAACAAACTGAAAGCCCCCTTACCCCCTCCTCCCCCTCCCCTAGCCGGGGACTCCCCCTCCCCCCTCCCGGCGACCCCACCCCTCCCCCCGCAGCCGGGGACCTGGCCGACCCGGCCCCCAGCGGCCCGGGGCCTGCTCCTGGACCCTGGCTCGGCCCCCGCGGGCTGAGGCTGAGGGGAGGCCCGGCCCCGGGAGGCCTGCCCCGGGGCGGTGGTGGAGGCAGCAGCCGGCTTGCTGAGGTGAGAGGACCTCGGGGGCAACAGGGGTGGGGGAGCGGCCTCTGCTCTCGAAGGTAAAGGTGAGAGCCCCTGGTCTGACCCCTTTCCCGGGAGGGCCCTAGAGACCCCGGCGGGGTGGGAGCCCTGAGTCTGGGAGGGGGCTGGGCTAAGCAGCCGCCACCCTAAAACGGGCCTCTGCCGGTCCCCAGCTCCTGGGCTTTCCCGGAGATTTGGGCCGGCCCGCGGAGCCCCGGAAGAGGGTCGCGGGCCCGAGCTTGGACCCCAGCTTCGGAGCCTGGACTTCCGTGGCTTTCTCTGGGAAATGAATGGCCCGGCGGAGGGGTCCCCGGAGGTGCGGCCGGGCCTGACAGCACACCGGGACGGCCGCCAGCGCTCCGTTGCACTTGGGCCACTTTCCCCCTGTGCCGCCTCAGTCCCTGCCTCGGGACGGAGGTGCGCAAAAGTGACCCCTCCAGACCCCCCGGCCGGCTGGGGCTTTCCCAACAGGACCTTAGATGTTTGGTGTTTGTTATGCACCTTAGATCCTGTATTTCTATTATTTGCAAATATGCATTATTCAGTTTTACATTCCTTGAAGGCAAGAACCAAATTTTAGCACTAGGTCACATAGGTGCTGTCAAATGCATAACTGGTCTAAGGGTAAGGGATGGAAGGGGATGGTAAAAAACGAAAGAAGCCGGATCTGGTAGTTATGGGGGAGGGGAGGGAATAAAGGGTCCAATTTGGGAGATGGAGAAAGGGTCAACTTGGAGGAACCTGGAAGAAGTGAGAACACAGGTCCAAGAATTAAAAGGTAAAAAGAGTCCAGGTCATCTTGTCAACTGCCTGTGGGATCAAGAGTTGTGATTCCCCAAATTATGTAGCAGGAACCCAGGAAAAAGAATTTCTCTGATTACCAGGATGGCATTTCCTAATGGAATGACATGAATTTGAGGGATGAGTCTTTGAAGATTCCAAGACAAATTTATTTCCTTCCTGAATTTCCTGAATAAATATCAGAGATCCAAGTTCTAATCCAGATTCTGCCACTAACTTGTAGAAATTAAGGAAGTCATTTCTCTATACATGTACATATATATGTATAGTCTCTATTCTATGTATTTTTTTTTTAGAGCTGCTTTAATTCTGCTTTGCTTTTAGAGCACAGCACCTTTTCCGATGAGGGCATACCTGCCCTGCTCTGAGTAAAGCAGAATTGAAGTAGCTCAGAAGTACAAGATGTGCAGTTAGAGAGTCTACACCAAATGTTCATAGGGACTCTTTGTCCAACCTATGGTAGGAGCACTCAGAGCTTGTATTGGTCTGATCAGTTACAGTGGCACACATTATAACTGGACTCTAACATCGTGGTGTCATTTTGGTCCTTATTGGGAAGGAAGGACAACAACCAACCTCATTTTCTTCATTAAAAATAAAGCTAATAACTATCCTGCAGGGATGGTTTTTTTTTTTTTAAACTAAATGAGGTAATAATTGTTAGATACTTTAAAAAATTAAAATGCCATATCAATGTATGGTCCTAACATTACTATAGGTTCATAGATTGAGAGCTAAAGGAATTGTAGAGATTAGCCTTCTCATTTTACAAATGAAGAACTTGAGGTTTAAAGAGGTTCTTATCAGAATATAGCTGAAGCATTTAGTTCTAGGAGCTATATTAAAAAAAATTTTTTTAAATAACTTTTTATTGATAGAACCCATGCCAGGGTAATTTTTTACAACATTATCCCTTGCATTCACTTCTGTTCCGATTTTTCCTCTCCCTCCCTTCACTCCCTCCCCAAGATGGCAAACAGTCCTTTACATGTTAAATAGGTTACAGTATATCCTAGATACAATATATGTTTGCAGAACCGAACAGTTTTCTTGTTGCACAGGGAGAATTGGATTCAGAAGGTATAAATAATGCAGGAAGAAAAACAAAAATGCAAGCAGTTTATATTCATTTCCCAGTGTTCTTTCTTTGGGTGTAGCTGCTTTTGTCTATCCTTGATCAATTGAAACTGAATTAGCTCTCTTTATCGAAGAGATCCACTTCCATCAGAATACATCCTCAAACAGTATCGTTGTTGAGGTATATAATGATCTAGGAGCTATATTTTAGACAAGACATTTGAGAAGTGATGGAATATCTATCTATAGGAGTTGGGGTGGTGAGTCAGGATGGTGAATATTGAAATGATATAACAAGAATAATAAAGAACTGAGCATAATTAATTGGAAGAAGGAGAAGGAAAACTTAGGGGAACATGATAGTATTTGAAGGACTGTCATGTAGAAGAGAGATTAGACTTGTTTTTGACTTCAGAACACCTAACTGAGAGTAATTGGTAGAATTTGCAAGAAGGCCACTTCAGATTATATAAGGAAAAACTTTGTAACATGAGTCTTACAAGGTGGTGGCTTCCTTCTCAGTGGAAATCTACATGTAAAGAAGGGATGACTTGCTCACTATGTTATGGGATGAAGTATGGATTAGAAGCAGCTAGGCATAGCAGAGACAGTGCTGGCTTTGGAATCAGGAAGATTCTACTTTATTTCATTTATTTTGCTATTAAATGTGACTTCGCCATAGATGGAGCTTAGATTCCACTTTTCGTTTCATTTGCTTCAGTGATCCACTTTCTTATCACTAGACTGAATGTTTCTTGTAGAATGGGACTTTTATCTTTTTTTTTCTGTCAAAACATGTAGTAATCTACTTGCGTTTCTGCTACATAGAAAGATTCAGTATTCCTTCAGCTAATTAGAATAATTTAACGGAAGCAACTTTTAGCTTACATTTAATAGTAATTTGTAAAATACAACACTAAATTCCATGGCAAAGTAAAACTTTTGCTAGCATAAACTTGGAGTCTCTGATTTCCCAGTCAGAAAAATATTAATGTTGATGCCCAGCTACAGTCTAGGAGAAAAACTAATAGAAACCAATTATTTATTCCCTTTCTAGCCACTCCCTGTAAGAATGAATTAAAGAAAACATCAACTCTTACTTTGGTTACCATAGGGATAAGGACCTATAATTTCAATAGTTCAGGGAATTAATGATTGAGGAAGCCTTCTTTATAATTTATGGGCACAGAGAAACTGAGTGACTCTTCCAGAGTTATTACAAAGCCATATTTGTTAGAAGTGGGAGTTCCATGAACCCAGGTTTTGTGTGTGTGAGGTCACAGCACTCAAGGATATGGCCTTTCTCTAGGTTGATCTTTGTATAATGTGTACCTAGGGCAGTACCTTGTACTAACGGGTGATTAATATTTGACTAAAATTGATTTCTGTTTAGTTGGGATTCTTTTGTCACTGAAGCCTAACAATTCTTTGGATTCATTCTGATGATCAAGATTTGCTTCTGTGAAGAAGAATGCCTTTCTCTACAAGCAGTTTCTTTCTCAGCCTCATAATCCATGTTAAATTGCCTCTTGTTCCTTACAGATTCTATTCTTGTTTTCAATGGAGAAGTGTTGCACAGATTCATGATGAAAACTAGCCCCCGTCGGCCCCTGATTCTCAAGAGACGGAAACTCCCTCTTCCTATCCGTGATGCCCCAGGTGAAGGAGCCAAGGAGGAGCCCAAAGGCACTCCTGCTCAGCAGGAGTCCGGCCAAGTGCAGCCATCCAAGGAAGTGGCAGAACCTGATCTTCAGAAGTTTCCAACTGGCATCAAGATCATCAACCATCCCACCATGCCAAACACCCAAGTGGTGGCAGTTCCCACTAACACAGACATCCAGAGCATCATTGCAGCCCTGACTGCCAAAGGGAAAGAGAGTGGCAGCAGTGGGCCTAACAAATTCATCCTCATCAGCAGCGGACGGGCGCCTGCCCCTCCTCCTGGATCCCAGCCTCCCAACCAAGGAGAGGAAGTAGCCAAGAGGGCAGAAGTGGTAGCTGAAAGCATGGGACCGAAACCTGCAACTAGAGATGTGACCCTACCCAGACCACTAGGAGCTCATTCCAGTCGGGGATGGGAATTGGAGGGCTGTGGTATGTGATGTATAACACAAGGAGGTGGGGAGGCTTGTATATATTACTAAACAGAGAATAGTGGTAACTTGGTGACAGGATTTTTTGTTTACATTACATTCATTATTTGTTTAATGTCTAGATGTATTACATTTCATCTGAAACTCTAATAGAAATCAATCTGTTCTTTGTTCTTGAAATCTTGGTTCCCAGCAACTGGGTTCTGAGACTAAAATTAAAATTCAGCATTTCCAGATTTCTTCTTAATTTGATAAAGGACTTGCTGTTTATTATTCCTTTAGTTGACCCCACAAAGAAATTATGATTAGTCTTTATAGCAAAAGTACAGGGACCAAAAGTGACTTATCTTGAGTGAATAATTTTTTGATAGATTAAATAGCCTAGTTTTCAGAATGCTTAAAAATAGGGATATCTTAAGATCCAAGTGAGTTTCTCCCAAAACCTAGAATGGAACTTAGCAATTCAGGACCATCTAAGGTTCACAGCTTCCCTGATTGCAAAATGCTGAACACTAGAAAATGTTCCTCAACTGTCTATTTGGATATCAGGGAGACAGCTTTTGGAATAGCTGCAAGCAGGTAAAGAGGATCTTTGATTTATTTCTTCATCAGCTGGAAGTGAGGCAGCAGGCTGCCTTCTCGATGATAGCCTGACCAATATTCAGTGGTTGGGAAAAATGAGTTCTGATGGACTGGGTTCCTGCAGCATCAAACAAGAGATAGAAGAGAAGGAAAATCGACATCTGGAGCAAAGTCAAGTCAAGGTGAGTTTTCTTAGAGTAAAGTGAGCAGAAGGGTCAGGATCATTTTAGGAAGTTCCTAATGAGGTATCTTGAATGGCCAACTATTACAATCTCCTGATTCCAGTTCGGTTTCCATTACTGCTGAGATGTGTAATAATAGTCAATTCCCTTTCTCTTTCCCTCGTGCATGAAATAAGAAGACTATAAATATTGCTGTGGTAAGTATGAATCTTTAAATTGGATGGACCTTTAGAAGTTGTCTGTTCCAGTGATCTGTCTGCCTAGTGCATGAGTCCAGTCTAAAATATCTTCAACAAGTGATCATTGCCTCTTCCCTGTCATTTTCTCCACTATGTCTAGTCATCATTCTTATTATTCTGCTTTTTTTCTATCTTTCATATCTGTCCTCTTCTCTGCACTTATGTCAGGGCCAGTCCAGGCTCTCCTCACCGCTTTCTTTCCCAATATGTCTCCCACATAAATGCCAAAGTGATATTCCTAAAGTGAAGGTTTGACTATATCTTTCCTATTAAAGAAGCTTCTGTGGTACACTACTGTCTTTAGAAAAAACTTCTCTGTGCCATTTGAAACTCTTCACAATTTGACTCCAATATCCCCTTCTAGGCTGATCATGAATTACATATACCCCATTTACACCCTATAGTACAGCCCAACTGACCTACTTAACTATTTTCTATTCACATCATTCTATTTCACAACTCCCATTCTTTGCATAGGCTTTGCCATGCCAAAATGCTTTCTCTTCATCCCTGCCTCTTGAAATCCTTTGGTCTCATCAAGGTTCATCTTAAGTGTTATTTCCTTTAAGAGACCTCTCTTGAGGTCTCTGTATTTACTAAGACTTTTTTTTTTAAACTCCTCTGTGTGCAGATGGCGGGGACCTTCTCACTTTTGTGTATCTAATATAGAGTATAGTTCCTGGCCCATGGTAGAGACTTAATTTTTTTTTTTTTTTTGATCAACTGATTCTATTCTTAAATACCTGTAATAGTTAAGAAATTTTCCCTCTTTTTTTTTTTTTTTTTTTTTAAGAAAAGCCAGTTTAACACATTTTGTCACAACAAAACTTGTAGTAGGAGTAGGGATTATTAGCAGTAGAGGAGCTGAGATGTTAAAGCTGTGCTGTCTTTCAGTTTTTGTGTATGTGTTTTTATTCTCCACAAAAATTTTTGTGGAGAATATGCAAGTATTTGTTTTGACTATTGTAATGATGACTGGACTTTCATTTTGTTGAATGTTTCTTTTTTAAAAAACTTTTAAAAAATTCTGAACTTAAAAAATAAAAATGGAATAAGAATTAAAACAAAATGGAATAAGAGAAACAGGGAATTATACCTGAAACTACATATCTCTTATGTACAACGTGGTATTCCTTTCAAATATACAACAAAGTTATTATGTAACTTTTTTAACTACCTAGAGATGGCTACCAATAGACAAAAATGTGTGTGTGTGTGTGTGTGTGTTCTTTATCTGGATGCAAATAGCATCTTACTACATAGGATCTTTACAGTTAATTCAGATATTTGTAATAGTCATAATGACTTGATTGCTCAAAGTTGTTTTTTTTTTTTCTTTCTTTTTTTTTCTTCCTGAGGCAATAGGGGTTAAGTGACTTTCCCAGGGTCACACAGCCAGGAAGTGTTAAATGTCTGAGGCCAGATTTGAACTGGGTCCTCCTGACTTCAGGGCTGGTGCTCTATCCACTGTGCCACCCAGCTGCCTTATAGTCCCTGCTTTTAAGCAGCATCTACTGGTAGGATGCAGTGTTTAAATAGACAAATTAAACTCAGTGTAATTTGAATCAGGATATAGTGCTAACAATTTGGGGGAACTGAAAAGATTTCCTGTTGGAGATAGTACCGGAGTTGAACTTGGAAAGAGCTAAGAATTATAAAAGAAGATAGTATTGATAAGGAATATTACACTTTCTACCAGCTTGTTCTAATTCTGTATTTTGGAGCAATATTTACTAAATATTATCTCAAAATGTTAAGGTACTAGAGACCCTAAAAGGCAGAGCTAGATATGTTTGTACAAGTGATATGGATCCTCTTCACATATAAGGCAAATTTTCCTTGCTGAATACTAGTATCCTAGTTCTTTTTGCGAATTACTTTTAGAGACCCAAATATATATGACTAATGGTGCTCCTTGGCTGGCACTCTTTTTAGGAATTAGACAAGGGGATCTCTCAGAACTCAAATCAAGACTATGGGGGAGAAGGTCTGCAACTTCCACTATGTTACAGCTACTTCTGTATTGAAAGGCATCCAATTCCCTTTCTCGTGTTCAAACTTCTCAAGAATTGTCCTCCATTCCTATAGAATAAAGGGCCTAGGTCTCTTTAGAGGTGCTGTCTGACACTCAGCCTATTTCAATGTATTATAGGCAGTGCCCGCCCACTCAGTTGAAATGTTGAGGCACATTCTTAATAATCCACTCACTACTCTTCTCACTGCACCAAACTACAGCTGTCCTAGTTGCTAAAATGAAAATAGTCACCTACTCTTTGAGCCTTCTCTTGTCTGGTTAAGCAATCAGAGTTCAGAATGGCTTTGTGGGAGAGCCTTGCTCCTTATTGTGTGTAATCTTAGGTAAATCATTTAACTTCTTTGGGCTTAGTGTCCTTATCTTTAAAATAAAGAGGTCACAACAGATGATCTCTAAGTACCCTTTTCGTTATAAATTATATGATTCCATATTTATGTGAGATCATTTATGTTCTTTCCACCATTCCTGTTATCCCTTCCAGCCTCAATCCACTATATCTCCTAAAATGTAATTCCTATATAAACAGTATTTTAAATGTGACTATCAAGTTCAGAGTATGATGTGACTGTTAGATCCCTTGTTCTGGACACATTAATACAGCCTAAAATCACATTTGCCCCATTGTTTGCTATATCATACTGCTACTTCCTGTTAAACCTATCTTAAACTAATTTTCTTAGATCTTTTTCATATGGTCATTCATATATACATCTTTAAATATCATATTCATATAAATATCAAATATGATCAAATTTACTTCTTTGAATCAATCTTTGTATTACCTGGTTTCATGTGCCTTCATATGTCTCCTTTCTTTGGACTCTAATTGTCAGCATCCTTCCTAAAAATATGACATCCTCTGCTAGTCCCCCAAATTGTAAATATCCTTAATGTGGTCTGACCAGAGCAGAGTACAATGGAAGGGTGACCTATTCTTCAATTACTTAGACTTATTAGTGCAGCCTTATATCACGTTAGCTTTTGGGGACTGCCATATCACATTATTGATTTCTATACAACTTAAAATTCACTAAAACCCCTAGATCTTTTTTATATGATCTGCCTTAGGGGGCAATTAGGTGGTGAAATGGATAGAACATTTAACCTCTGCCTCAGTTTCTTTATCAGTAAAATGTGAATAATAATAGCATCATTATTACTGGGTTGTGAATCAAATGAGATAATAGTTGTGCACAGTGCTTAGCATAATGACTGGCACATAGTAAGCACTACTTAATTATTAGCTGTTATGATGTTTTTCTGCTTCTGTAATTGTGCACTTAACTTTCAGAACCCTGGTACAGTACTTTTACGTTTATTTCGATTAAGTTTCATCCTTAAAAGAGTTAGTCCACTATTCTAGCATGTCTGGATCTTCTTAGTTCCTGATTGTATTGTTCAACATGTTAATTATTCCCCTGACAACACTTGATCTGCAGATTTAATATATATGTACTATCTTTATCTTTAACTTGCATATTGAATAGGATAAAACACCTGTGGGATTCCAATAGCTATAGTGTTTGAGCTGATGTCATTTCAGTAATTGGGACTACATCTATTTACACAGTTGTGAATACATCTGATTGTACTGTTATCTAGGTTTTATCTTTTCATGTAGCCCACAAGACTATCTTGAAAATCTGTCATATGCTAGTGTCAATAACATCCCTTTGACCTATCAGTTTGCAGGTTTTGCCTAAAATAAAAAGATTCTAATCCATATTGGGTCATAGTAACTGCTGTTTTCCTTTTTAAAATCTTCATAAGCCACTTTGCTGTAAGAACACACCTTTTCTTTGTGCTGATCTCAATTCCATGGCATCTTTTTTCAAAGGTCATGAGCAATAATTCTGCATTCATTCCTAAATTCTACAGTATACTAAAATATAATTTTGCTTCTGTCAGATGACTTGAAATCTTTAAGAGCAGTTGGATGATCTCTTGTCTCAAATATCTTGAATTTCATTTTCCTGCTTTTTTTTTCTTTAATTGCCATTTGAAGATTATTCTTATTAATAGAGACTATAGAAGCAAAATAATTTCTTCTTTGTCATGTTATAACCTTATCTCCCTAAAACCTGGTCTTCTTTTTTGTTTCCAACATAGCATTTTTATTATCCTTAGTATTATTGCAAGCTTCAGTTCATGTTGAATTTCAACTTAATATACTTACAGAATTTGCCATCCTTTTGTATTAATTCTGTTACCTATCTTTCTTGCTATGTCTTATATATGTTTTCTTTTACACTCTAATCTCATCACTAAGTTCTATATATATATATTAATTTTTTTAGATACCATCTCCCACTTTCTTCATCAGAATCATTTACACTTTTGTCATCAAATTTTATTCCTCCTTTCTTCTTGGACTCTGGGATCTTCCTACTTTTTCTTTAAATTGATCTTTCTGTTAGTTCATATGCTAGACTATGTCTAGGGGTTCTTTCTTATAACAATTTATAAAAATTTTAAAAATTTATAAAATATATTGACATAATTCTTTTAAAATGTCTTATTTTAAAAATTTATTTTTTACATGCTTTAATATTCCTCCCTCATACAACCCACTCTTTTTAAGACCTCAAACAAAAAAAAAAGCCTTCTTATAACAAATATGCATCATTTAGCAAAATAAAATTCCGCATTGACCATGTCCAAAAATATAGGTTTCCTTCTGCATTTTAAGTCCATTATTTCTCTAGCAGGAGGTAGATGGCATGATTCATTTTCAGAACTTTCTCTCATGGTATATCATTTCATTAATCATAGTTTAAAGCTTTTCAAAGTTGAATATAAATGTCATTGTATAAATTGTTCTAGATGAACATTTTACTCTGTATTGGTTCAGAGAGATCTTACAATTTCCTCTATAATTGTCCATGTTGTCATTTCTTGTGACACAATATGCTGTTATATTCATGTACCACAATTCTTTAACCTATGGAGTTTCTTCTTGTTGTTCAAAATTGAGTTTAAAATAATGGAATCATGATGTGCTTTCTTTTTGTCATTTCTTCAATCTTTGGGAAGTCATAGGATTTCAGATTTAGAACTGAAGGGGACCTTGTACATAATCTAGTTTCAACTATGTATTCTTACAAGTGAGGAAGCTGAGACAGAAAGAGATTGAGTGATTTTCCTAAGATCCTTCAGGTAATCAGGGCTAGAGTTGGGATTTGAATCCCGGTCTTTGGACTCCTTATCTATAGTCTTTCCTCTGTACCCTGGTTTTTCCCCAGTGAAAATAAAAATTATCCCCAGGGAACTGAAGAATTTAATAGCTTCTCAATCTGATCTATTGAACCATTCATTATTATATTTTTGTCTCTTTGCTCAATTTGTGATTTATATTAAAAATTGTTATCTACTTCATCCACCTACCTTAGTGGACTGCAATATACCCCCGCGACAATAGTATGTATTCTTTGATGGAAGTTCCTATGTAACATATAGCAAACCATTCCAAATATGAGTTATAATTTAATAATGATAAAGCATCTTGAACTTAGTCTTTCTAATATTTCAAGAATATGTGATTTGACTATTTCCACTGAAGTAGATTGTGATCTCCTTGAACTTTAGTAATTGGATTTTGTGAATTGATATACCACAGCCAACTTGTTAACAAGCTTCTTGAAATTACATAGCTTGGTTCTCAGGCAAAAATCCTTCATTGAGATGTTACTTAAAGCCTTTCTATGCTGGAAGGAATTGTCCAAGTTCACTTCTGTGAACTATGAATCATTTCTGGAGAATTCTTTCCAACACACAAGACCTATATAAATTCGCTAGCATGCTGCCAGAATGTGAAGAGAATGTTCCTCTGTGGAACAGCATTGGGGGCTTTGCTGCCATATCAAGAAATGCTTTATTTCTTTAAATTTTATCGGGCAAAACATCATCCTATTAGTCAGTACATTATATTCAACTTTACCATATATTAACCAAACAACCAAGCATTAGGTTTTACATCTGTTGGGGGCATTTAGAATATATTACATATGATTGTGAAGATAGAAAAATGATGGAAATGTTCATATCTACTCTGGGGGGATAGTTTTATTATTCAGGAACAGAATATTTTATTGTATTTTATTGTCTCCAAAAGAGTAAAACTTATTTAGAATAAAAATGGGTAAAAACTATTGCCAAAAGATACACACAGAGAATTGTAAATTTGAAAAAATATTTGTAGCAAAGTGAATCACATGCAATTTAAATACTTCTCAGTGTTGTGTTTGAAGTCAAAAAACCTGGGTTCAAATCTCAGCCCTGCAATTTATTATTTTTTTGGTGACCTTGGATAAATTGCTTAATTTTTATGCTTAAGAATTATTCAGACTGAATATGTTATCAGAAATTAAGTTCCTCCTAATTCAATATAACCATTTACGTCAGACAACTGGATTGGCTTAAGTCAATTTGGATTAGTATCACAGATTTAAAGCTGGAAGAAAATTCAGAGATTTAGTCCTGAGTGGTCTGATATAAATAGGTTATCACAGAATTAGAAAGGACTGAATCTCTGATAATTACTTATAGGGCAGGTCCCACAGTAAGATGGTTGAAAATGTATTTCCTCTGGAATCATCTTCTGAGTAAGAGGATTTTTCCCAAGAGATGGACTCTAGATGGGCAGCTTTGATGACTAGTTTCTCTCCTCTTTTTCCCTTTTTGTTGTTCTCAGGTGGAAGAACCCCCAGCTGCATCAACCTCCTGGCAGGATTCTGTATCAGAAAGACCACCTTATTCCTACATGGCCATGATCCAGTTTGCCATCAACAGCACTGAGCGGAAACGCATGACCTTGAAAGACATCTATACCTGGATTGAGGATCACTTTCCCTACTTTAAACACATCGCCAAACCGGGCTGGAAGGTCTCTATAATGTCTCTATAACAACCAGGGTCCAGGTGACCGAATCCCCACTGTCTGGTGTCATGGAAGAACAGTTGAAAGCAGAAGAGACTAGACCTAAAAATAAATGCATCTGAAATTTGAGTGTATAATGTACTTCCAGTAATTTAGTCAAAATAGCCAAGAAATTATCTGTTCAGTTCCTCCAATTTATAATAGCATGATATTTTGTTGTTTAGTCCAGCACAGAAAGTGTTTCAGAATTCCACCTTGCCCTTGTTTAGTAGAAAACACTCTTAGCATGCAGCTAGATGTCATGTCTTACTATTTAACTTATACTGAAATCATCTTTTAGAATAGATTACAGAATTTCATGCTTGAAAGTCTCTGGAATATCTTTCCAAGTTTCCATTGTTCCTAATAACACTTTCAGAATTAATGTAGAATGGCGTGCTTCAAATAATCTAGCTATTAGAATTTCTACTAGGGTTTCTACAAAGGCTGATGAATCCCTTTTCTATATCGGTGGGATTGGCAAGTTTTTTAAATGGTCTACCAAGGGTCTGACCCCTCAGGAGAGAGGATGATGGCAGAGAATGAGGCACAGTGCCGGCATTCCATCTACTGGCCTCTGATGTGGTAGAGAATAGTTGGCCCCTATTATGGTCCCTAATAGTTGGAACATCTGGGTAGAGCCCTGTCCTAGGAATTGGAGCAGGTTATAAATAGTGTTGGAACAGGCAGCTGCCCTTGTAGCCCTCCTCGAGGACCTAGGTGATGGTGATCTCAGTAGGTAATGGTCTTAATAGTTCTTCAACCACTACTTTAATTGAACTGAGATTTCATGGATGAGGATGTTTCTTTTTTTGGTGCTACTTGTGTTGGTAAATTCCACATCAACCAAGGCCTTTAAGGCCTCTTTGTTGTACTTTTTGAGTTTTGAAGATTCTGATGTGCTCTTGGTCTGTCCATCTTTTGTCTCTTGTTCTTGTTGCATAAATCAGTCTTTGTTTTTTTATTCCACCTTGTCTTCCACTGCTGGTGCTTTATTTCATTTATTTTTACATTTTTTGAAGATATATGATAAGGACTGATCCTAATTTTACACATGAAAAGATTGAGGCACATTGTCTTATAGCTCTGACAATCAACAAGCATTTATTTAGCATCTCTTGTATGTCAGGTGCTATGTTCAGCTCTGGGTAGACAAATTAAAATGAAACAGTTCCTGCCTTAAACAAATTGATATTCTAGTGGGAAAATTACACATGCATATACCAAAATATTAGTACATTTTTAAGATCAGGAATCTTGATAACATGATATTCTCCAAAATTTAATTTTAAACTGATAAAACTTAACACTACACTAAGACTTTGGGGATGTTTTGTATAAGTATATACAAAACAGAATAATTTGAGAAGGGAAGGCAATAGCAACTGTAGGAAATAAGGAAAAGCCCCAAAAAGAATTATAATACTTAGGCTGAGTTCCGAAGGGAACCCCACATCAGGGATCAACTATTCTCTACCACATCAGATGGAAACTGGCAGCCAGTGACAAAACCAAAATTGACTGAGATGTGTTACAAGGGAATGATTAATAGATTTGGGGTCCCAAAGACCCAAAATCCCAGTCCCAGCTCTACCATTTCCTGCCTCTGTGATTTTTGAGACATTATTTCAGTCTTCTGGATTTTGATTTCCTCATCTACAAAATAAGGGAGTGGAATCAGATAATCCCTTATGACCCCTTTCAATTTAAGGTTCTATTACCTTTTTGGTTTGACTTGCAATTCATTGATAGAAATGTGCCTGACAGCTCTGCCACTTAGCAAATTGAAACCACTACTCCATACTGCCTCTTGTTATGTGAACTCTGATTCTCAATCTTATCTTCCACAACTTTCTAGCATGACACAACTTGACTTAATTTCTACACAACTCTCTCTTGATATTAATTATTGCTTCACTATAAAACTGATTTTTTTCCTCCCCCTAACAACTATTCCAATTCATCTCTTGATCTCTAACTTTAAAAAATGGGAGTAAATCACTAGCTTGTGTCTGGCTCAAGATCCCTGGGATCATGACTGAGTCTGGGGACTTGCAGTGGAGTTTTAGGGTGAGAAATATAATTACCATAGGGCCAGAGACTTGACAGAGCCCCCAAAGAGGCTTTATTATGAAGAAAAAAATTGAGATTAAGTAGCTGAGTACCATCCTCCAATGAGAATCAAAAGTCATGTTTCCAAAACAAATCTGAATATCTCTCTCATTTCAGAATTCCATCCGCCACAATCTTTCTCTACATGACATGTTTGTTCGGGAGACATCTGCCAATGGCAAGGTCTCCTTTTGGACCATCCACCCCGATGCCAATCGTTACTTGACACTGGACCAGGTGTTTAAGGTGAGCATCCTGGTATTCAGGGGATGGCTACTGGGGATTACTTTTAGACTCAGAAACCCCTTCAGAATTGAGAGTGACAGTACCTATGAGGGAGTAAGATCATTTTGTTCTCTGATCAGCCAGTCAACATGTGCCAAGAATATAATGTGTTGTGTACAGTTGAAAAATAGTGGATAAGCTTTTGGAGGATGGGGGTGTAGGGGTGGATAAGGAATGTAGCAAAAAATTTTAGAGGTAACAAAAATGGCAAAATTTGGAGTTTTTTAAACTAAGGACCTAATTCCTGATGTGTTAACTAAGGAGTTCTTTGTTGAAAGGAACAGTGGTTTCAGGGTTACAGCCATGTTCCTATACCTAAAGCTCTTCAAGGAGTATTTTATGAAAGTGTTCTTCAGTTTGTCAGGTTTATGTTTCTTCCCATACTGGTGAAATTGACCGAATTGGTTGGTAACTTCAATCTCATTTCTTTCCCAATGCCTTGCTGTCTGCAGCCACTGGACCCAGGGTCTCCACCATCGTCTGAGCACTTGGAATCAGTAAGATTCTCTCTCTCCAGCTCGGGGCTCGGCCTTGTTCTCCTTTTGCTGCTCAGCATGACTTCAGTGGACAGGGACAAGATACCCAAGGAAGGGCAGGCAATCCCAGGGCCACGTGACTGCTGGCCTAGACCACCCCAAGGCTATCTTAGGCGTGGGAGAGCTGAGCTGCTTCATTACCTCTGTCTCACCTCCCCAGACGCATACCTGTTGAGGGATCACAACTACTTCCCTTTCCCTTCCCACAGGCAACAGCAAGGTGTTCAGCAGAGTGCAGCATGACAGGAGAACAGTGCCACAGACTTGGCATGGGATAGCAGCAATGTAAATGACATGAGTCTTGCAAGCAGCTATTTTCACACACATTTCTTTTCCTTTGCTCTTCTTTTCCACTTATTTAACCATACAGTCTAGCTCCCCAGGGGAGACACATGGGTATAGTTGGGGGCACTGTTCTGCTACTGTTGGTCACTATGCTGCTCACCCTTCCCACAAACAGGCCATGGAGACAGGACCCATGGCGATCCCCTTGGATCACCTTTTTCTTCCTTTATGGCTATTAGGTGGCAGAGAGACAGCACTGTTCCAGAGCAGAGCAGCTGGTGGGGTTTGCTTCTTGTCCCTCACACCTTTCTAAACTAGGCTTTTTTCTTTTCCCTTTTTTGACAAGCAGCAACAGAAGCGGCCCATCCCTGACCTCCGCAGAAACCTGGGTATCAAAGCCGAGCTCCCCTTGAGTGCACGTAAGTATATGGGAAGAGCCAAGTTCAGATTCTGTTTATGAGCAAGTCTAAAAAGAGTCACGACTCTTAGGTTAAGTTCTCAGCTTCTATCCTTGGGAAGAGGATCTGGGATTGAGAAATGGGAGGAAGTCTGGCCCCCAGTGCTCTTGACCTCCTCCTCTCTCTCAGGACGGAAGATGAAGCCGCTACTCCCAAGGGTCAACTCATATCTAGTACCAATCCAGTTCCCAGTGAACCAATCCCTGGTGCTGCAGCCTTCGGTGAAGGTGCCATTACCCCTGGCTGCCTCTCTCATGAGTTCAGAGCTTGTCCGTCATAGCAAGCGGGTACGCATTGCCCCCAAGGTGAGTAGTGTCCTTTCTCCTGTAAGGGTCCTCATCTAGTCAGTCAACAAATATTTACACACAAGTTTATTATGTATCCTTACACAGAACACAAAGCTAAATGTGACCTGATCCCTCTTCTTGGGAAGATAAGAAAAATCTTTTGAAAAGATCATATTCCTGCACATATTTAATCTTTATCTTATTGCTTGCTATCTTGGGGAATTTGGGAGGTCAGGAAAAGAGGAGAAAAAATTAAAACACAAAGTCTTATGAAAATGAATATTGGAAACTGTATTTGGAAAAATAAAAAAATTATATTGAACTTAAAAAAAATTACATTCTGAATTATGTTATAATTAAGTTCCAAAACAAAGAGATGGGAGGGAAAGTGCTTTAGGAATTAAATGGAAGAAGTTTTTCCAGCTGGGAAGGGTCATTAAAATCTTTCTGAAGGAGGTGGCCTTTGAACTAGTTATAGCAAAAGAAGGAGAAGGGGCAGAAGAGAAAAAATATATTAAAACAAGATAAACAAAGGCAAAGATGCAGAAAAATACAGTAACTGTTAAGAAAATGATAGTTCATTTTCTAGGAGTGTTGATTTGGCAAGGGAAATCAATTAGGCTGGAAAGGTAGGTTGGGGGACATTTTGTAGGTCTGAAAATATCATGTAAAGGACTTTGCAATTAATTTTGTTGACAGTGGAATGCCATGAAAAGAAATAGCCAGAGGCTAAAATGATTAAAATTATGATTTAGAAAGGAAGCAGCTGGTAGTGGTCTGTAGGCTAGTTTGGAGAGGATAGAGACCAGAAGTAGAGAAATAGTTGACATTTTTATTGTAAAGTTTTGGGATTTGATAATTTAAAAAGGAATTGAAATAGAGAAATGTCAGTAGTGATGGAAAAAAGCAGACAAATGGAAGAAATATTTCCAAAACAAAATCAATAATTTTTAGTCATGGGGGCAAAAAAAGAGAAGTCTATGTTAAGGGAAAATGGTGGTACTATTGTTAGAAATAAAGAGTTTTTAGGAAAATGAGTTTATCTGGAACATATTAAGTTGATTCTGGATATGATATCCAGGTGAAGAATTCCAGAAGGGATTAGAAATGTTGGCTTGGAATAGCCAGAATTAAGGCTACAGATTTGACAATAAATTATGCAGAAGTAATTAAATGGATGAGATAACAAGAAAGAATTTAAAAAGACAAGAACAAGTCTGATGAAAGAATGTTAGAGAACCCTGTATTTGATTTGGAGAGGAAAACAAAAACCAACCAAGGAGATATCATGGTCAATCAGAGGAATAGGAGAAGAGCTAGAAGAATTGTAAACACAAGAACAAGAAGGGTTTCTATGATGCAGGGTGGCTGCTGGTCAGAGGCCCAGATTTCAAGGAAGGAGGATAACTGAGAAAGGGCCATGGGCAGCGAATTAGATTGATTTCATTAAGCAATCTCAGTCCAGAGATTAGACGATGGTAGAAATGGAGGAGGATGAAAGTGAAATGTTCTATTTACAGACTTTTTGTCAAGACTTTTTGGTTAACTTTTCAGTAAGGAAGAGCAAGACATGACATTTAAAACAAAAAGCATTGATATAGTTATAGAAAAAAAGACAATTGGATTATTAGAGGGTCATGGAAAAATTTTGAAGAGGCAATTTCAGGAAGGTTGTGGGAGCAGAAGTCAAATTATGAAAGAGTGAAAATATATCGGACCTCATTTTTATGGAAGGCATTGTACTAGGCTCCAGTTTTGAATATAAAATTAACCAATAAGCTTTCATTTGTGTGCCAGACATTGTGTTGAATGTACAAAGAAAGGCAAAAAACAGTCCCTGCCCTTGAACTCACAATTTAATTGGGAGGGGAAGGGGAGACAACATGCAAACAAACTATATACAAGATAAATAAGAAATAAATCAACAAAGGAATGGTGCTAGAATTAAGGATTGGGAAAAACTTCCTGTAAAAGATGAATTTTAGTTGGGACTTTTTAAGCAATGAGGTAGAGCTGGAGGGAGAGCATTCTAGGTGGGAAGATAAGACAGTGAACAAGCCCTGAGTGAAGGGGTGGCGGCTCTTGTTTGGGAAATGACTAGGAGCCCAGGTCACTTGATTGCAGAGTACATCTAAGAGGTATGAGGTATAAGAAGAGATCTGACAAGTTAGGGGAGAGGGCTTTACATGTCAAACAGGAGTTTATATTTGATCCTGGAGGTAAAAGCCACTGTAATTTATTGGGGTGGAGGAGGGACATGGTTGGACTTGTATTTTAGTAAAATCACTTTGTTAACTGAAGGGAAGAATAGACTGGAGTGAGGAGAAACTCATGGCAGGCTATTTGCAGTAGTGTGAGCAGGCAGGAGGGTCTGTCCCATTGAGGTAGCAACATCACAGGAAATAAGGGAGTATAAGTAAGAGTGAGGTGAAAGTGGCAGGCCTTGGCCAGGGGGTTCGATGTGGAGGGGCTGGAGGGGAATGAGAGGTAAGGAGGTCTTGAAGAGGACTGGGCTTTGAGTCTAGGAAACTGATAGGGTGGCAGTGTCCTCAACAGCAATAAGGGAGATACAAAAGGGAGAGGATTTGAGGAGGAAAATAGTGAGTTACAAGCTGAGGCCCGGCAGAGCACATTCAGCAATATAATAAGGGATAAGGGACTTGGAAGAATTAAACAGATTCTTAAGTGTTCAGGATGGAGAAAGGAAGGACGTATGACTGGTACAGGGGTGATGGCCTGGAACAAAACTGAGGGGTCAGTATTAAGGAAGAAGAGGGTTTGGTAAAGGTAAAGCAGATCATGTAAGAGAACTTCAGAATTCATGAACTTAAGAGGTGGTGGCATTTGGGGATGAAGGCAAGTTCAAGGCTATGCCCATCCATGTGTGATTGAAGTGGAATAGTCTATGGGAAATGAAGAGGTTGAGGAACTGGGAAGTTAAGAGTGTTTGAGGGAATATTAGTGTGTGTATGAGGTGAGTATGGAGGACAGGAGCTAGAAAGGAGAGGGACTGAGTTAATTAACTCCTGTATTCATTTAGAAAGAAAGAGATGTGCCCTGAAGGTGTATAGTCAGCTACAAATAGGATAGCTGATGTTTATATAATATTTTAACCCTTCTGATGTGCTTTACATTGTCTCATCTGATCTTCAAAATAATCTTTTGAAATTGACACTACCTAAGATATAAAGTAGTATCCATACTACTATAGGTATTATTATCTGTCCTTTATAGATGAGAAAAACTAAGATCTGGAGAGTTAAAGGGATTTCCTTCAAATCACAAAAAAAGAAAATAACAAAGCTAAGATAGCAAATAAATAATTAACAACAAATCAGGGAATTGAACTGTATCTCTTAGGTTTCAGAGTGATGTTATAGACAAAAAAGTGAGAACCTAGAAAGTTAAATTGTAGGAATGATGTTTTAACTTAGGTAGAGAACCAACGTCTCAATCGAAAAAGCTTTATTAGATCCTGAGATAGGTTATCATAGTTAGTGGAATCTCTTTCCCAGGAGAATTTTGAATAACAAGCTAGAGTAATTAACTTCTGCTCAAAGGCAGAGGATGACATATGAACCCAAGAAGTCTTCCCACCATTTTTGTGCTCTGCTTTCAGGTGCTGCTAGCTGATGAGGGACTCTCTCCCTTTTCCGCTTCTGGATCACTGAAAGAGGAAAGAACCCTACCTGGGGAAGGGCTGTCTCCTTTGTTTCAAGCTCAGTCTGTCAAAGAAGAAGATCTCCAGCCCATGGAAGAACTATCCCAGTTCACAAGACCCATCAAAGTGGAGAGCCCCCCTCTAGAAGAGTGGCCTTCACCCTTTCCGGTGGTAAAGGAGGAAGTACCACACCCTTGGCAGGACCCTTCCCTTCTCTCTGCCTCCAGATCTAAGAAGACCTTCACGGGGCTCAAGTCCCCACCACGGGGTGTCTCTGACATGCTTGTGATTAAGCGGAGGGAAAGGAGGGAGATGAGCCGATCGAGGAGGAAACAGCACCTTATCCCACCTTGTTTGGAAGAGCCAGAACTCTTGTTCCCAGAGATTCCCGGACCTTCCAGACAAAACACAGATCTTCCCTTCCTCCCAGAGGCGTCAGAGCCCACTTCCCAACTCAGCCATTCTCAGGATGAAGGAGGTCCCTTTAAAACACCAGTCAAGGAGATGTTATGCAAGCTACCCATTTCGTCCACCCCCAGCAAAGCTGTTCTCCCCATGACCCCAGATCCGTGGAGGCTGACACCCCCAAACAAGGAGGCAGGGCTCGACTTCAGCCCAGTGCGCACTCCCCAGGGATCTTTCACTCTGCTGCCAGATTCCATGGGTCTGCTGGATCTCAGCACTACCCCACTGAAAAATGTTCCTCTCTTTGAGTCACCCCATGAGCTCCTTAATCCAGAGTCACTTGACCTGGTCTCTGACCCTTTCAACAGCTCTCCTGCCTCAGATTCTGAAGTCCCCAAGACGGGCTCCCCTGAGATGCACATCTCCAGCCTTTCTGCCAACCGTTCACTGACGGAAGGCCTGGTTCTGGACACAATGAATGATAGCCTCAGCAAGATCCTGTTGGACATAAGTTTTCCTGGCTTAGAGGAGGATCCCCTGGGCCCTGACAATATTAGTTGGTCTCAGTTTATCCCTGAATTACGGTAGAGCCCAGCATTCCCCACTAGTTCAGGTTTGACAAATAGCTGGGTGGTCTAACGGTTGGACCACTTCCCATACTCTGTGTGATGGCAGCAGGACTGCCAACAGCTGATGAACCTGTCTGCTTCTCCCAGTTAGGGCAAGGTAGCCAGTCATGTTCTAGCTGTCTCCTGATCCAGCTGGCCTCCTGATGGCTGTCCATTGCCTGTCCCGGAGCTTCCCCCAAGGCACTCTGGCCCTCCTGCCCTCCTTACCAGGCACTTCTGGTGGAGGAGCTCCCAGCCCTGTTTGTGCCCAGAAGCTTCTTCCCTCCTCTCCCTTCTCTCCTCTCAGTGGTCCTTTGGGGCCAAGTGGTCATTGTAAATAGTGTATATTCTCCAAATTATCCTCTAATTATTAACATAACTTTATTTCCTTAGATCAGTATCGTGGGGGTTGCCAGTGGGTGGGTAGGGTGATGAGGGGTTTTGTTTGTTTCCATGGCTTGCTTTTGGTCTCCTCTGAGAGACAGGAGCTTTGTGTTCATGACTCATGGGTTTTTCTGGGTCAGGAATGCACTTCTCAAGGTTTCTTAACCCACCGTACATTCAGAATAGGAGATCTGTTTTCCCTACTCTGGAATTCTGCAATAACTTTCTGTTGAGGATTGGACGATTCTTAGTGGAACAAAGGGAAGCCACAACACTGCTGCAGATTGTCATTGTAATGGGATCAGTTCCCCAAAGCTGAATGGGGGGAGGTATGAGGCTACTAGAGGATTCCTTCTGAGATAACAGATTTTGCCAAGCAGCCCTGAGAAGGGAGAATTTGGCCAAAGGATGGGTAGGATTGGGGGGGGTATGATCATAAGGTCACCCTTACTTATACTGGATCCCCTCCATTTGCACTTCAGCACCCCCTAAGCCAAAGTTCTATCATTTATATTAGGTCAGAGCCTTAGGCGCACACAATTATAACTGCCTACTCAATAAAGGCCAGGGTGGAGAAGTTGGGTTTCGTAAAGTATTTGGTGTCTGGAGACTTCTGAGTTCTAAGGAAAATATGAATCATATGGCAAGATTGAGGGGTGGGGGTGGGATCAGTATGGTACTGAACTTTGGGAATAGGAGGGAAGGAAGGAGAGTGGGGCTGTTGGTCTTGACTACACTGACAAAAACTTGACTATCAACCTCCTGCTATCCCTTTTAACATTTTCTATCTTGCTCTTAAACTCTATGCATCTTCATTGTGTAAAAAGAATTTTTCACTCAGTAGGACAATTGGCTAGCCTGAAATCCTTTCCCTGCCCACATTTTTATTTGCATCTTCATGTAGAAGTAAATCTTTAGCAAGTGCTGAATGAGAATTTTAGAGTGATCTGAAAACCAAAAAAGGGAGACAAATTTTAACTCTTCAGCTCTTTAGAAAGAAGATGCCCCTCTTGGTTTCTCCTATCCCATTCAGTTAATTATTGAGGATAAAACTATCCTAAGGTAGTGATCCATTTTCATCTGGAATTCCTGGGGAGACTTCCCTATCTCCCCAACAGTCCACTAAGAACGCAGTCAGGCTATTTGCTTGAAAAGGTGTCTAAACACATTCTAGATGTGTATAAAATTCGAGGTTTATAGACCTAATGTTATGGTGAGACCCCACCGTTTCCTCTAGCAGTTGTAGGCCCAAATAGTGCAAATGGTTTCATACACAGTTCACTCATAATGCATCACCATAGCAACTCATGAGCACACAATGGAGACTTAGAGCAGAAGGACATTTTCTGGCTTCGGGTTTTTTTTTTTTTTTTTAAACATGTAATGTGATCAGGTATACTTCCTGGAGAGAATGAACCATCACAAAGTACAGAACCTTTCCTACAGGTAGGAAGGCTGCTTCCCAGAAAACTGATCCCCGTACCCAGAGTACTACCTTATGTAATTGTTTTATCATGAGCTTGAGGTCCTTTCTACTAGGCCCCGAAGGAACAGATTGTGCTGATGTGCCATCTCAGAGCTTCCTAGTCTTCCCACCTTAGCCATGTGAGAGATGGTACCTGCCATCTGATCAAACCTGGACTTACTGGAGTGGTCAGGGCAGGAAGAGTGGGGGAGTTGTGGACACTGGCAAAACAAGCAGGGGTGCTTGGAGGGAAAGGGCATCAAGGTAGTGGGGAGGGGGGTGGTTAACCCAGCCCTGCCCCTTGCTACCAATCAGAATCCCTGCGTTAAGTCATTTCACTTTGGGGAGCCTTGGTTTTCATCTATAAACTGAATGGGTTGGATTAAAAAATCTCCAGCTCCGAATGCTATGGAAATAAGTCCGTAATAAAGACAGGACTATAAAGTGACTTAAGTGTAAGAAAAAGCAGTGGCCTGCTCTCCATGCTAGACTCGGGATTATTACCCTGCCCAGTAGTGAGTAAGTGCTAGGGAAAATGCTGGCCAGAATTAGTTTCCTGGGAAAGTAGTTTAAGGTGAAAACGACTGAAGTTTAAGGCTCATGTGGCACTTATTCTTTGGTTTCAGCTGAACAAAATAAAGAGTGGAGAGGCCGATTTCTCTACCAACTCACATCTGTCAGCAGGCCCCATCCTAACTCTTTCCTAGATGACCTGTTGCGACGACGATCCCATAACTGAGGAAACATGGGTAGAGCGAGAATACTTGCACCCAGACATCCCCTTTGTGTGGGGAGGCTTCACTCCAAAGTCCTACCATCACCTAGCTGTGAAGGAGCAGTCTTGTACGAGACTAAAGGCCATCACACAACACCGACTCCTTTCCCCTTGGAAGGACCCAACTCAGCATACGTGGGGCTACCACACTTGGGTGGATGTGGGACGTCTACCCCCGGTTTTTCCCTCAAAGCCTGATAAGTCTTATGATAGTAATGTCTGGCGATGGCTCACTCGCACTGAAGCCCATAAATGTTCTTTTACCAACTACTGTATCCCTCCACCTTCCTGTCTTGGGAAAAACACTTTATTGCGATTTATTGACACTAATCCTATCTTCACGGACCCAGAGAAAAAGAATAGGTTGGTCACCCAGACCAAGAAGGAGATCACAGAAGCAGGAATACTCAAATCAAGAAGTGAAGCCAGAGTACCCCCGCTGGATGGCCAGGGTAACATCTTGCCCCCCCCGAACTTCAAGAGGTAAGAAAATCATGAACCTCTCTCCCCCTTCAGCTGGTCTGTCCCTCTTCAAAAGAAAAACCCAGTCCAAATGTTAATCTGTACTGGATATAGTTTGGAGCACTTTGATAGGTGATGTGGGGAATACCTCTACATATGAAGGAATACAGACAGTTCAGAGTAAGAACACTGGAGGGGAAGTCGGGTTCAGTTTCTTGAAGACAACCTGAAGGACAGAAACATGAGATGCTTCTGAACCAGATAGGAATGTGCCTCAAGTTAACAAAACTTGGTTCTCTCGCCCCAGTTCACTTGGACCACTGTGGGGATTTGGAACTAAGCCCCACTTAGTGTTTGGGCCTGAGTAGTCTATCAAGTGAAGGATGTAGACTGAAGCTCACCTGGCAAGGCCCTACATGTGGCTGTGATGTAAATATGACCCATTCTTGAGCCTAAGGTCTGATAATCCAGTTTGCCTTTTCTCTCTTCCCGCCTGCTTAACTCCAGGCCTTTTAGAGAAACTTGTCAGAGCAAGTTATATTGCTCCTATGAGTCGCTTTAGTAAAGGATTGGAATAAATGGCTAAAATGATTTGGGGCTTTGGGGATTGTAGATTTTCAGGATTTCCCCTTTCTCCTTCCTGTGACTCCTGTGATTTTCTTACCCCCATGTCTGGTTATTCCTGACCCCATGGTCAGGAATCTCTAACAGATAAAAATGAATTTCATTGATATTCTAGTTCCAACCTTTTATTCAGCCTTTCTATAATATAGGCAGTGGGTCGTAGATTTAGAACTGGGAAGAGATCTTAGAGATCATGGTCATCCAGCTTTTGCCTGAAGACTTTCAATGAGGGGTCACCCTCTGCCTCCCAAGCCCTTCTATCGCTGGTAAGCACCTGAGCTTAAATCTACCCCTTCAATTTCCAACCTTTCTTAGAATCAAGCAGAATCAAACATAGACAGAAAAGTGATAGAAAAGATCTTAGAGTCCCCCCTCTCTCACTTTACAAAGGAGGAATCTCAGGATCAGAGGGATTAAACTGATTTGTGCAAGGACACAGTAAGTGAAAGATCTGGGATCCTTTTACATATTTTAGTTTAAACTGGACTTGAGTTTCATTTCTCTGAGAAACTCCTTCTACCAATGCAGTTTGGAAAATATTCTGCAAATTGTAGTCTTAAACAGTGGCCTGGGCATTGAGAAAGTAAGTGTCGGTAACAATTGCTTCTCATACAAAATATTTTTGGAATAAATGCAAAATAATTTGGAAGCTATGAAGGACACTACTAACAAATTACTGATCAGGAAAGGCTGTATCTGAGCTAGGCTGTGAAGGAAGCTAGGGAGAAGGAATCCACCAACCCACTGGCTCTAAAACAACCCATTTCACTTTTAGACAGTTCTTATAGGTTTCTGACCTCAAGCCTAAACTTGCTGAGTTATAACCTCCACCCATTTCTGCTGATTTTGTCCCTGGCAGCCAAATGCAAGTAGAGTACAAGTCTTGTCTCTTTTCCAAGTGGTAGATTGTCTCTCAAATCCATGTGTCCCACTTAAATAGTCTTTTTCTAAGTGAAATATGTTTGGTTCCTTCTACTGATCTTCCATTAGCATGCTCTGATGACCTTTGACTATTTTGGTTGCCCTTGAATCCTTCTCCAACTTACTAATCAATTTATTGATTAATCAACATATATTTACTGAGTGCTCCCTAGCTGCTTAGCACCCTACTTGGGAAGAATGCCTTCCTGAAATACCTGGATGTGCCCTACTAAAATGAGAAAGAAAATAAAATGTAAACAACAAAAAGAGAGAAAATGCTATGTTCTAATCCATACTCAGTTCCCACAGTCCTCTCTCGGAGGTAGATGGCTTTCTTTGTCACAACATCACTGGAACTGACCTGAATCATCTCATTGTTGAAGAGAGCCACGTCCATCAGAATTGATCATCATATGACCTTGTCGTTGCTGTGCACAATGATCTCACAGGCTTTTCTTGACAAAGATAGTGGAGTGCTTTGCCATTTCCTTCAGTGAATTAGGGCAAGTAGAGGTTAAATGATGGAGTGTCTGTCAGAGTTGAGTCTTCCCGACTCCTTGCCCAGAGTTCTTTCCACTGAGTCATTTAGTTGCTTCATAGAATCTCTAGCCTCCTTCAGAAATTGGCTCATCAAAGTCTAGTCTGATCCCCCTAGCTCCTCCTTTACAAAAATCATAATGCATTGATTTGGTATATTTCCTTTTTCTACTTTATATAAATCCATGTTATATTAGTGATAAGAGTTTGAGCATAAGAGATTATTTTGGGTTTGTTTTTATACAATCAACTTGATAAGTGTTAAAACTTAAAATTTGTTCCTTGCTTCCTTGATTGATTGGTGAAAGAAGGCAGAGATATTTATAAACCATTGGTTCTTTTCCCCACACATAATCATATATACATTTTTTATCAAACTCTCATTATGAATATATAATGTATACCCATACACATTCATGTCAATATATACACATTTCCATATATTTTACATTTATTTTATCAAACTTTATTTCTCAAGCTTTTTATTCCTTTTTGTGTGTGGAAATGTTTTTATATATTAATGATTGTTACATTCCCAATTTTAAAAAAAAAGGTTAAATGAATAGAGTGATAGAATGGTCAGTTAAGACTTTACAAAGGAGATGAGGCTTTCAAGATTTTGAAAGAAGCTAAGAATTTAGTGAATAACCCAGAATGGGCCATAAAAATTAAGGACAGTTCAATTCATCAAAAAATATTTTAAGTACCTACTTACAGACTACTATGATTGGGAGAGGGAAGGAATATAAAATTGAGATTTGAGAATTCCCCTTATAGAAGTGGAATTTAATATTAATAAGAACACAATACATAATAGACCACATCCGGTATATCCAGACAGTTAAATCAATTTTCTTTGTTAATTTTTGTCATGCATTATTGCCAGAATGAAGGAATTAAAGAGGATAAACTGTGTTTAAATATTTCTTAACTTGCAGTCTTTAAAAGGAAGTCATTCTGTCCCCATCCTCTGCGGATCTCCCCTTATGTCTCTATTCTCTCTTCACCACAAACAGGTACAGACACGTGTCACCAGGTGGACGCCTGGACCCTGGCTTTCAGCTTGTACCCAACCCAGTCCCTAATTTACTCTGCAGAGGTTGGCCCTGCCCCAACCCTCAACCACATTACAAAGAGATGTCCATGAGATTGTTACTACAGCCTGCTCCTCCTCTGGACCCTGAAATGGTGAGAAATTACCAAATCCTTGCAAAGGACCGAGCAACTACACCCATCTGCCATGTCACAGAAGAACTCATCATGGCACGAGGGTCAAAGTGTACAATTAGGAAAAGGGTTTCTAGGAAGGAGAAGGTTGTCTCATTCTCTGATACAACTTCACACAGGAGAAAAATTGGATAAGACTAGAGGATCCTCCAGCTCTAAAGAAAGACACCAGAGAAAGATTGGTCCATTATATTCTGTGTTCCAGAGATCTTAACGTGAGACACCTCTGCTCTGAGCAAGAAACCCTAGGGTGGTGGAAACTCCAGCTCATATGTGTTTTTTCAGCCTGCAAAGTTCTTTCCTCACAATTACCTTTTGAAGTAGATAGTCCCAGTGTTTTATGGAAACCAAGATTAAGAGTGTCACTTACAATAATCATAGAATTTTAGCACTGTCAGGGACCTTATGAAGTCACCTAATCCAACCCCCTCATTTTACTTTTGAGGACATTAAAACCCCAAGAGGTGAAATGATTTGTTTGAGCTTCCACATATAGTAGATAGTAGAGGTTGGGGGGGGCGGGAGAGGGAGAGGGAATTTCCCAGATTATTTGGCCTGAATTCTAATGCTCTTTAGAGCCTTTATACACACATTCTGATAAAAAACATAGACTATAATACAAAGAAGAACACGCCTATCAGAGATGAACGCCGTTTCCTCTCTCCTCTGATGGTTTTTTACATTCTGCTCCTCACTATAGAGAGCCACAATTCACACATTTTTTCTCCTTTTCCTCCTTTCCCCTTCTCTTTCCCTTTTTCCCTCCATTCCCCCTACCCCCTCAGAAGGTGAGCCTCCAGTACACTGGAGAGTTATGTGTGAAATAGTGACTGGAGGCATAAATTCCATTTATTGCCTAATCCCTGCATTCAGTTTAGGGAAACCTTGGGGGCCGTGAAGAGTCGAGGCACCACCATTCCAACCTGCATCTGCTTCTAGCTGGCAAGGAGACCTCTCCAAGAGGTCAGCCAGCAGCTCCCCCAGCCCCAGTTACCACTCCTGCTAGTTGTTCTATTTCCATTCCTTTGCTTCCTTCCAAGGTGATTTTTAGAGCCATCTTTTCTAAAAACAAACCCAAAAAATCACTTTTTTATGCCTTTTGTGTTTACATCATAGTTGTTCCTAACGTCTTCCCACCATGAACCCTCTCTTGCAGCCTTCCTGGACTTATCCAAAGGTGAGGGAAGGTAATCACTCCCTCCTAACTCTGTTTTGATTGATCTACGCCTCGTCTGAAGCAGCCTGAGACCTTGAATACAGATGTTCTGGCTCCCATGCCACAGCCGCTAGAGCAGCATTGCCTAATCTCTTTAAGGAGGGCCAACCTCCGTCTTATATTGTATCCCCAGGGTCTGACGACAAGGGCTGGTCCAGTCAGATCAAGAGGGGCCATTTTTCATTCAAAAAAAAATCATCCCCACAAATATATGTCCTTTCTATATGTGTATATATTATATATTTTTACGAATTTGTTCTTTGTATATTGTTAAGCCCTTTCTATCCTTAAATGTTTCATTTAGATAATAAACTCCCAAGAAGGCACAAAGCTTACCTTATTTAGCCCACACTGAAAAGCACCTTTCACAGTGACTAATAAATGACTTTTGTTGAAGAAAATGTTTTTTAACTGATTGAACAATCATTGGGAATTTGTTCAGTATAAGACTAAGTATTATGAGATATCTAGATAAAATACTCTGGGTATTGCCTAAGATACTTGTGTAGCTTGGAGCAGTTGCTGCTGCAGGTTACTCTTTCGGCATGAACCACCAGATAACACTTAAAGCTCAAGCCACCCCAGCTGCTCCAATGAACCTGGATAACACTGAGGTAACGAGAGGGCACCAAGTGCGAGAGTGCCAGGTCTGGAGTCCAAAGGACTCCATGAGTGCAAATTTTACTATTGAAATATTATATATTACATATATAATATTATTATAATATAGTATATATACTTAACATGTTATAATTTTTATTATATTTTAATTTAATATTATTAATAATTATTACTTAAACCTATCGTTGACTTGCCTGAACCTTGCTTGCCTCAGTTTCCTCATCTGCCAAATGAGCTGGAGAAGGAAATGGCAAACTATTTCAATATTTGTCAAGAAAACCCCAAATGGGGTCACAAATGGAGACATAACTGAACAGCAAGCCACAAAAACATGGCAGCCACTAATCCTAGCCTGGAGCAATAAACTCAATACCAAATAAATGCACCTGATTATTTTTCAGTGTGCTGGGTTACATGTTTCTATCCACAAGTGTGGATTAATTCTCTAAAATGATAATTCTTGGCGATAATATTACTTTTCACCTCCTCCTTTAGTTACCTACTTGGAAAATCAATCTTACTTCCCTTTTCAGTTTAGCTACAAATAATCAGATTAGACCCATAATTAAATGGAAAAGGAACTGAACCAGTTCCAGAATTGAGTCACAAGATGGAATCAATGTGGGTCACTCAGCTCCCATAAATCCCACAATGGTTAGGTATAAAAGAACTGTGAGAAGGTGAGCACTGGCACTTACAATGATCAAGAAAGGATTCATTCAGAATATGATGTCTGAGCTGCATCTGCGCAAATCTTAAAGCAATATAAATGTTCTATTATTACTACTAGTGTTCAAGTACAATGGTGTGTTCACCAAGGCATCCTTGACTGCCTCGCAAGTAATAAAGAGCAGTTTGGACTTTAGGAATGATATACTGCTCTAATTCAGTTCTCATGTTCAGTGTCTGACAATCTGCACCGTCCTGTTCTCCCTGGTTCCACACCATCACTACGGTTGACAGGTTCCATGATAAAATCATCGACTAAATGCTTTCTGAAGTCTTCCATTTCAGAGGGCAATTTCCTTGAGTTTATTCTCAAAGAAGTCAAGATGTGTTGAGATGGATTATTTTATTTCACTTCTTTTCATTCCTTAGTCACTGGGGAATCAATTAAACAATTATTTATTAAGCAGCAGTTAGATGTCATACATGGAGCTTGGGCTGTCAAGAAGCTTATAATCTGTTAGGGGAGGATACAACATGTCCAAAATTAGTAAATATCATAAATGTAAGATATATACAAAATAAGGGTATAGTGATGGGGAGGGGGTCATTAATAATTAAATTAATAATTAAAGGAGGTAGTATACAATCTTTGAAAGGAGTCAGTATCTAAAATTTGAGAAGGTTGAAATTGGTGGGAGAATTCCAAATGTAGTGGACATCCTATGCAAGGGAAAAGAATCAAAAGATGGCATTTTATGTACAGAAAAATAGTAAGCAAGCCAGTTTAGCTGAAGTGTAAAGTATGAGAGGGGGAGTAATGTATAATCAGCATGGATGGAAAAAAAATAAGCTGGGAGATGCTGAGTCAAGATAGTCAAGTAGCAGGAAAAAGAACAAAGTAAAAAAAAACTGAAAAAATATGGAGTATGAGAAATAACTCATAGTAAAAACCATTGATCTAGAAAGACAGATCGGAGATAATTTAAGAATCATTGAACAAACAAACAAAAAACCTATACATCACATTTCAAGAAATCATAAAAGATTTCTTACCAGAAGACAAAGTAGAAACTAAAAGAATCTACCAGTCACTACTTGAAAGAAACATCAAAATGAAACCTCCCAGAAATATTACAGCTGAAACCCAAAGCTTGCAGATCAAAAATCAAATACTGACAGTATCCAGAAAAAAGTAATTCTAATACCTAGCAGTCACAATCAGAATCACACAGTTTAACACCATTATAAAGGAACAGAGGGTTGGAGTACGTTGTCCTGGAAGGCAAAGAATCTAAGAACTAAGAACGATTTATTCAGAAAAACTGAGTATAATCCTACAGGGGTGAAATAGACATTTAACTAAATATAAAGCTTTCCTGATGAAAAAACCAGAGATAAATATCAAATGTGACATTCACATAGGACTCAAGCAAAGCATAAAAAAGCAAGTATGAAGGAGCAATCAAAAAGAACTAAAGATTACTTAAATTCTCATATGGAGAGAGGATACATGTAACCCCTCAGAACTTTACCATCACTAGGGAGTTTAATTAGACAGTGGATTAGGTATGATTATATTATATTGGGATCTTCACAAAAGATGAATGAAACAATGAAAAAAGAAATATTTACTGGTTTGGGGGAAAGGAAGAGAAAGAGGGAATTATGGGAACAATAAATGGGGAGCAGCACTTGAACCTCCTGCTCTCATTAGAACTTATCGAAGGAGGGAAGAACAAACATACATATCCACTTGACCATAGATTTTCATTTTGCCCATCATGGAAGCAGAAAGGAAAGGGATTTAGAGGAAGGAGGAGGGGAAATAAGGAGACTAGATTAAGGGAGGATTAGTTAGATACAAAACAAATTCTTAAAGAGTGAACAGGGGGAAAAGGAGAAGGAAAAGTATAAGCAAATGGGATGGAAGGAAATACACATAGCTGTCATAAATGTGAATATGAATGGGAAGAGGATAGTGGAATGGATTAGAAACCAAAATAACAATCTGTTTATTAAAAACACACTTGAAAGAGAAAGATACATAGAATTTAAGTGGGGATGGGTGGTAGAGCATAACCTATTATGCTTCAGCTAAAGTGAAAAAGGCAATAACAATCTCAGACAAGGCAAAAGCAAAAATAGACCTAAATAAAATGACAAATAATGACAATAAATTAAAATGACATAAAATGAAATATTTTTCCTAAAAGATATCAAAGATAACTAATTACTATCCATATTCAACCTTTATGCACCAGATGGGACAGCATCCAAATTTTGAAGGAAAAATTAAATTTATTACAAGATGGACAATAAAACTATACTATTGGGGGACTTCAATTTATCCCCCTCAAATCTAGATAAATTTAACTATAAATCAAGCAAGAAAGAAATTAAGGTGATAAATAAAATTTTAAAATAGATATATCAGACCCCTGGAAAATATTAAAGGGGAATAGCAAGGAATGTACCTATTTTTCACCTGTGCATGGCACCTTTACAAAACAGATTAGGTACATAATATGCAGACACTAATGAACACAGTAATCTAGTGTTTGATGAACTTTAAGATCACAGCTATTTGAGATAAGAATTCACTATTGAGTAGAGTACTGAAAAGTAGTCTGTCAGGAACTAGTCATAGGCCAGTATCGAATATCACATACTAAGATAAACACAAAATAGATATATGATTCAGCCATAAAACATATCATAAGCAAAGTAATGGTTACAGAAGAAATTGCTTGTTAGATCTATGCATAAGGGAAGAGTTCATGATCAAAAACAAAAGACAGAGAAAGCTTCATGAGAAAAATAGATAATTTTGATTACATAAAATTAAAAAGTTTTTTACACAAACAAAACCAAGGTAGCTAAATAAAATTATAAGAAAAGTGGGAATCTTGGGGAGAAAAAATCTTTCCAGTAAGTTTCTCTGATAAAGGTCTCCTTTCTTAAATATTTAGGGAATTGAATCAAATTTAGAAGGCTAAGAACCATTTTCCAATTGACACAAAAATTAAAAGGATATGATGTCAGTTTTCAGTGGAAGAAATCAAAGCTATCAATAATCATATGACAAAATCTGTAAATCATTAATAATTATAGAAAGGAAAATTAAAACAACTCTGAGGTATCTTCACACCCATGAAATTGACTAAAATGATAGAAAAGGAAGATGACAAATACTGGAAGGAAGAATGCACATATCACAGTTGGGTACACATACAGATTTCACCTAACAAAAAACAAGAAGGAATGGATTTTAGGGAAGGGGAGCACATAAGAAAGAGAGTAAATTGAGGGAAGGATTAGTCAGAAGCAAACCAAACTTTTTTTTTATTAAAGTTTTTTTTATTTATAAAGCATATGCATGGGTAATTTTTCCAACATTCACCCTTGCAAAGCCTTTTGTTCCAAATTTTCCCCTCCTTCCCCCCATTTTCTCCTCTAGCTAGCAGGTAATCCAATATATGTTAAATATGTTGAAATACATGTTAGATCCAATATGTGTATACATATTTATGCAGTTATCTTGCTGCACAAGAAAAATCAGATCAAGAAAAAAAAAAATGAAAAAGAAAACAAAATGCAAGCAAATTAACAGAGAGAATGAGAATGCTAAGTTGTGTTCCACACTCAGTTCCCACAGTCCTCTCTCCGTTTGTAGATGGCTCTCTTCGTCACTGAACAAGTGGAATTGCAAACCAAACTCTTAAAGAGAAGGTGAGAAAAATAAGAAGGAAAAATGTAATCAATCAGTAGATCAAAATACATAATTAACAATCATAACTATAAATATGAATGGGATAAACTTACCTATGAGAACAGAAGAGGATAGCAGAATGGATTAAAAACCAGACTCTAACTCTATGTTATTTTAAGAAACTTGAAACAGAAGTCCACACAGACTTAAAACAAGGAGCTACAACAAAAGCTATTATGCTTCATCTGAATTTTAAAAGGGATGGCAAATATAATCTTAGACAAAGCAAGGACAAAAATATATCTAAGTAAAATAGATAAACAGCAAACAATTAGTTAATATTATGTAAAAGTTATAGCCACCTATTGGCATTGTCTCTAAATTCTTAAAGTAAAAACAAAGAGAAATATCAAAGAGGGGGAATTCAACTTATCCCTTCCAGATCTAAATTATGTAACCCAAAACAAACAAAAACAAAAAAAGAAATAAAATAGAATTTTAAAAAGTTAGCTATGCTAAATCTAGAGAAAGTATTGAATAAGAGAAAGAAGTAAACTTGTTTCTCAGCTGTGTATAGCACCATCCCAAAAACTGACCATGTACTGGGCATAAAAACCCTACAAACAAATGCAAAAAAGCAGAATTATCAAATACATCTTGTACTGAAAATGTGATTACTTAACTAATTTGCTTATAATTTAAAAAGCTTTTACAAAAATATTTACTTCAAAAGATATAATCATAAATATATAAAGTTTAACTAAATTCCTATAAAATATACAATTCCAATTCTAACTCCAAAACCCACTTTGGGCTTAAATACTTAGCATACTGGCTTCTCCAGGCTTCCCTACTGAATTGAAATATCCCATCTAGAATTGACTTCAACAATAACCTTTGCCCTCCAAAAGGTAAAAAGGAGTATGCAGAAAAGAGTGCAAGCCAGAAAGACCCCATACTGTAATTTGTTGATTTGTTTTTTGATTTTTTCACTTAATAACATTTTATTATTAAATGATATTCATTATTTATATTTATTATTAAAGATACTTTTTTCAACAGTTATTTTTGAAGCATCTTTAAAAAATTTTAAAAATAATTTTTGCTATATGAATAAAGCCTTTGTGGATTAAAAATTACATTTGTCAATTGGTCCAGCTTAATCCTTTGTGGTATTCTTAAGTACTGGTGTTTCTAGTATTGATTTTTAAATTTTCAGTAGTATTTATTTTTCCAATTATATGTAAGATAGTTTTTAACGTTCATTTTTGTAAGATTTTGAGTTCCAATCTTTTTTTCTCCCTCTCTCCCTTACCTTCTTCCTCCTCGAAACAACAAGTATTCTGTTATGTTATACATGTACAATCATTTTCAGCATATTTCCATGTTAGTCATGTTGTGAAAGAAGAATCAGAATAAAAGGGGAAAACCATGAGAAAGAAAAAAAAAACAAATAAAGAAAAGTGAAAACAGTGTTCTTTAATCTGCATTCAGTCTCCATATTCTTTTTCTGGCAATGGATAACGTTTTCCATCATAAATCTTTTAGAATTGTCTTAGATCACTGTATTGCTGAGAAAAGTTAAATACATTATAGTTGATTATCACATAATGTTGTTGTTACTGGGTATAATGTTCTCCTGGTTCTGCTCACTTCACTAAGCATCAGTTCATATAAGTCTTTTCAGATTTTTTTAAAAATCAATATGCTCATGCTTTCTTATATCACAATAGTATTCCATTACCTTAATGTATCACAATTAATGGGCATCCTCTCAATTTCCATTTTTTTGCTATCAAATAGAGCTACTACAAATATTTTTGTATTGTTTGATCTTTTCCCTTTTTATGATCTCTTGGGGATACAGATGTTACTGGATCAAAGAATATACACAATTTTATAGCCTTTTGGACTATCATCGCTGCTCAGAATAAGAGGATCAGTTCACAATTCCACCAACAATGCCATAGTGTCCATTCCCTTCAACCTTTATCATTTTCATTTTATGTCTTCTTAACCAATCTAAGAGGTATGAGGCGGTAGCTCAGAGTTGTTTTAATTTGCATTTCTCTAATCACTGGTGATTTAAAGCATTTTTATATGACTAGCATAACTCATAATGGAATGTAAGTAATCAATAAAGAGACTTTGAAATAAAGTTTAACAATTAATTGGAAACTCAATAACTTATCCTAAAGAAAGAATGGGTCAAAGAGAAATCATAGCAACAATAATTTCACTAATATACCAAAATTTTGGAAATGCAGCGAAAGCAGTACTAAGCAAGAAATTTATATCTTTAAACACATTAATCAATAAAAGGGAAGGGCAGATCAAAGAACTGGACCTGAAACAAACAAACCTAGAACACCAACACATTAGAAACTACAATTAAACACCGAAATAGAAATCCTGAAAAAAAAAAGATTTTTGAAAGCAAAAAGACCCTCAAGAACCCAATAAATTAATAAAAGAAAGTAGATTTTTAAAAAATAGATACATCAAAAAAAAAACAAGGAGGAAGGAAGGAAGGAAGGAAGGAAGGAAGGAAGGAAGGAAGGAAGGAAGGAAGGAAGGAAGCAAAGAAGGAAAGAAGGAAGGAAAGAAAGAAAGAAAGCCAAATCACCTTTATTACAAACCAAAAAAGCTGAATTTACAACAAATGAAGAATAAATAAAAAATTATTAGGAACTATTTTGTTCAATTATGTGCCCTTGACAATCAAAATGAAGCGAATAATATTTACAAAATTATAAATCATCCTGGTTAACAGAACAGGAAAAAACAGTATTGAAATAACCTTATCTTAGAAAAAAAAACTAAAATTAATCATAAGTGAATTTCCATGCACCTCTGTCTCTCCCCCACAAAAAACAAATCCTAAATCAGATGAATTTACAAGCAGATTCTACCAAACATTTTTTTAACAATAGCTTTTTATTTTCAAAATACATACAAAGATAGTTTCCAGCATTCACCCTTACAAAACCTTGTGTTTCAAAATTTTCTCCCTCCCTTCCCTGCACCCTCCTCCCCTAGACAGCAATTCATGTCAAATTCTGCCAAATATTTAAAGAACAACGAACTGTTTGAAAAATTGGAAAAGAAAGGATTCTGCCAAATTCTTTCTATATTACAAATATGGTCTTGATACCTAAACTAGAAAGAATTAAAACAGAAAAACAAAAACACTAGCGACCCGGTATATCTCTAATGAATGCTAATGAAAACAATTTAATTAAAATATTAGCAACATTTCACAAAGATTATTCATTATGACAATACAAGATTTATACCAGAAATGTAGATTTACCAGAAAGCTTAAAAATATAATTAATAACAAAATTTTTATATCAATAGTTATAGAAAAAAACTTTTCATAAGATATAACCTTTTCGTAGAAAGCATATGAATAAATAGTCTTCCCTAAAATAATAAGTAGCATATATCTAAAACTAAGAGCAAACATTACCTTAATGCGGGTAAACGAGAAGTCTTTTCAATAAACTCAAGAACAAAGCAAAGATGGAAAGCAGTGATGTAGTGGATAGAGAGTAGGGCCTTGCATACTGTGTTTTTGAATTCAGATCTGGTCTCCATTACTTATTTGCTGTGCAAGTCATTTAACCCTGTTTGGCTCAGTTTCCTGTCTGTAAAATGAGTTGGAGAAAGAAGTAATAAATCAGTCCATTGTCCACAAGAAAATCCCAAATAACGTCACAAAAAGTCAGACAAAATTGAAATCAACAACAACAAAGCTAGATTTTCATTATCACCATTGGTATTCAATATTGTGCTAGAAATATGGTAAGAAGACAAACAGAAATTAAAGGTTTGTACATCAAAGACAGTTAAGAAAGAGGAAAGAACCCATATATACAAAAAAAAATTGTGGTAGCTCTTTTCATAATGACAAAGAATTGAAAATTAAGGAATTGCCTATCAATTAAAAAGAAAATGATTTCAGAGAAATCTAGGAAGACTTATATGAGATGATATAAAGTGGAATGAGCAGAACCAGGAAAATAACTTATATAATAATATTGTTGAGGACAAACAGCTTTGTAACACTTAGGAATTCTGATAAACAAAATTATCATAATTCTACAGGACTTATGAGGAAACATGCTATTCACCTTCAGACAGAGAGATAGTGGACTCAGGGTATAGACCGAAGCACACACTCATTCACACACACACACACACACACACACATACACACACACACACACACACACATTTGACATCTGGGAATTTGTTTTGCTTGAGTATATATATTTTTGTAATAGTTTTTATTTTTCTTGCTTTCTCAATGGGGAGAAAGGGGAAAGGGAGTAAGAGAGTTCAGAAATATAAATAAAATTGAATTTAAAATAATTTTAAAATATTAATGAACAAAAATCAAAATATAAATATAAACAAAAATAAAAAAAATGTTTAAGGTTTAAAGAGTAAAAGAAAAAAAAAAAGAATAGGATGAAATCAAATGATAAAGGGCTTTAAGAGCCAAATAGAGAGATGGGTTTTTTTATCCAAAAGTCAAAGGAAAGGCAGAATGAAATTTCTGAACTTCTCCAGAGCCATTCAAGACGGTGGAGTCAATGCTGTTCTGAAGTCTTCTGTCACTATTTGCTCCTATCATGTGGTAAAGTTTCTGCATAGAATAAATTGTCAAAGTATCCACAGTAGTCCCTGATTTCCATTTGTAATATTTTCCTGTTTTGAATAAACTGAATTTGGTCCCAATTATTGTAGATATACAGGATTCATATTTCTGGTGATAATTATAATTTCTTTAAGGCACACTAATACGATTTAAATATGAGTTTCCCTTTTTCAAATGTCTCCCTCAAAACGGCAATGGTTGCCATTTGAAATTTGCGAAAAACTCATTTCAAAGTCAATGATTTCATCCATGATTATATTACGAAGGGGGAAAATAGACGGGCAAGAGGGAACAATTTGGCTTGAACCCTTAAGGGGAGATCACTGAGAAAAGAAATGTGAGCCAGGCATTTTAAGTTTATTATTTGCTTCCAGATCCAAGCACATTCTTTGCATTTTACATTTATACTTGCTTGCAAGGATTTAGAGCAATTTTATACTTGAAATAGAATGGTCACCAGAAGCCCATAAATTAGCTGTGAAGTAGGCTGTGATTGGTAAACTCTGAGACTGTATACAGAATATCAATGGATAACAATCTACTGACAAGTTAATTCTAAGTAGGATGTCACCATGGAGAGATATTGGCTACTAATCAACTTTGAGTTTGGCTGGGAAGACCAATAGTGATGCAAAAACTCCATCACATAAAAATTTTGCTTCAGAAACCGTGGCAATGGGTGATAATGATTTGTGACACATAAGGAACAGCTTTATTTACATAAGAAAATATAGTTTAAAAGTCTTGGACTTGCCTGGGAGCATGTGACAAAAATCTGAACAAGTCTTTCTTTTTTTTTTCTTTTAATCAACTAATTATTTATTTCTTTTAAATGTATTTCCATATTCATCATGCTGCACAAGAAAAATTAGATCAAATGAAGAAAGCCATCTGCACCCAGAGAGAGGACAGTGGGAACTGAATGTGGCTCACAACGTAGTATTTTCACTCTTTTTGTTGTTTGCTTACATTTTGTGTTCTTTCTCATTTTTTTCCTTTTTGATCTGATTTTTCTTGTGCAGAATATTTGTGAAAATATGAATAGAAGAACTACACATGCTTAACATATATTGGATTACTTGCCGTCTAGGGGGAGGGGGTGGGGAAAGGAAGGAAAAAAATTAGAACACAAGATTTGTAAGGGTGAATGTTGAAAATTATCCATGTATATATTTTGAAAATAAAAAAGCTTTAATTAAAAAGAAGAAAAATTACATGAAAAAGGAAAAAAAAATCAAGCAAACAACAAAAGTGAAAATACCATCCTTTGATCCATATTCAGTCTCCATAGTTTTCTCTCTAGAATCACATTGCTCTCTCCAGAGTAAGTCTGTTGGAATTGCCTTAAATCACCTTATTGTTGAAAAGAGCCAAGTCCATCTCAGTTGAACATCATATCATCTTATTGTTACTGTGCTCTATGCTCACTTCACTGAGCATTAGTTCATGTAAGTCTTCCCAGGCTTCTTTGGAAAAGTCCATTTATTCCTATCCTCTCTAGTGTTTTTAATAGGAATAAGTGTTGGATTTTATCAAATGCTTTTTCTGCATCTATTGAGATAATCATATGATTTTTGTAAATTTGGTTATTGATATGGTCAATTATTGATATGGTCAATTATCCTAATAGTTTTCCTAATATTAACCAGCCCTGCATTCCTGGTATAAATCCTACTTGGTTGTGGGGTATTATCCTGGGTCTGTACTCTCTTTGCAATTCCCAGGCTTTTCCAAAATCAGCCTGCAGAGCAAGTCTTGTGGCACTAAGTCAGTCCTCTCTTCCCTGGTCGTCCCTAAAGAAACTTCAGGTCGAATGACTATTTTTGTTGTTGTTCAATCATTCTATCATGTCCGACTCTGCAATTCCTCCAACTCTAACCCTAACCTAAATGCACACCAAGCCCTTCTACCCTCCGCTATCTCTCAAAGTCCATTCGAGTTCTTTGGTCCCGTGATACTATCTATTCATCTCATCCTTTGCCATCTCCTTTTCCTTTTACGTTCAGTCTTCCCAATATCAAGGGAGATTTTATATATATGTATATAATGTATATATAAATATTTATATATTTGACATATATTTATATGTAACAATATATAACATATATATATTTTGCTGAGGCAATTGGGGTTAAGTGTCTTGCCTAGGGTCACACAGCCAGGAAGTGTTAAGTGTCTGAGGTTAGATTTGAACTCGGATCCTCCTGACTCCAGGGCTGGTGCTCTATCCACTGTGCCATCTAGCTGCCCCTGATCCTATATATTTTATGGAAAAACAGTTGGGGGCTACTTATGAACAACTGATCCATGGCTATTGAAAACACTTCCTGATATGGCGTAACCAATGTCAAGTACAGAAAGCTTTATGTTCTACAGAAACGCCTACATCTTACATGGGCACAAGATAGGTAAGGACTAGTGAGTGGGCAACATGTACATGTACCTCCCATAATTGTGGTCCGGAATAGTTACTCATGTCATCACTGCATCCACCACCAGGTGGCACTCCTACTCCAATCCACCAGGCCAGGCCTTTTTCACTCAAAAATTTAGGTTTTTTTGCCTATATTTCTGAGCATATATGATGGTAAGCACTCCCAGCTTCCCAGTGTCTGCTTTATTCTTCCCAACTAAATCTAGGGTTTAACATGTAAAAATCACTCTAGGAGAGTTTATTAATTTATCGAATTGGATTATTTGCCCTTATTCCATTAAGATTTTTATTTTCTTCTCAATTTTGTGTGGACCCAAAACATACACATTTATATAAAATAGAGTATGTTTACTGGGACGTGGGGTTGGTGCTGAAAGCTTACAGGCAAATGCTGTGAAATATCTTGGAAGATATTTATTTCCATTCTTCTTAGTCCAAAAGAAGGTGGGGGAAATCTTATGCATTTTGGGGTCTGGGTGGGATTTGAATAGGTTCTTGAAATTTTAACACTTGAAAGAGAAAGTAAAGAATGCTAGGTGAGGTTAAAAAAAATAGGCGAACAAAATGAAAACAAATGTGTGAAGAAAGGGGGCCGGCCCAGCAGCATCATATCTCTAAATATACTACAAAGCAGCCATCTTTTCAAATATTTGGTAGGAGATAAAAAATATAAAAAACTTATCAATGGAATAGGTTTAGTATGTGGCATATGAAAACAAACAAAATAAGATAGTGTATGATAAACCAAAGAAAGGGGTAAGGTGTTATTATTCAATTTAATTCAATATTTATTAAGCAATTATTATGTGCTGGGGAATACACATTAAAAAAAAAAGACAAAAGACAGTCCCTGACCTCGAGGAGCTTGCACTTTAATAAGGGAGCCAACATGGAAACATTGGACCATATACAGAATAAATAAAAAAAAATAATTAAGAGATGAAAAGCATTGGAATTAAGAGGGGTTGGGAAGGTTTCCTGTAGGATTTGGTGTTTTAGTTAGTTGGGACTTGAAGGAAGCCAGGGAGGTAAAGAGGAAATAGAGCATTCCAGGCATGGGGAACTTCCAGGAAGAATTCCCAAAGCTGAGATAGAAGTATATTGTTCATGGAGCAGCCAGGCAAGGACAGTGTTACTGCTTCAAAGAGTACATGTTGGGGAATGAAGTGTAAGGAGGCTGGAAAGGTAAGAAGGGAGTAGGTATTGAAGGGCTTTGAATTTGGCAAAAACTGCTGGAAAACTGAAAAAGGAACTTGGAATTGGAATTAGATCAATATATTATTACAGAGTATGAGCTCCAATTAGATACAGGGCTAAGATATAAAAAGTTGCATCATAAATAAATTAGAGACGTAGAGGAGATCCCTATCATAACTACAGATAGGGGAAGAGCTCTTTAATCAAGGGATAGAAAGGATCCCAGAAGATAAAAGACATTTTTTTCTTTTTATAAAATTGAAAACTTTTTGTATAAATAAAATCAATGCAGTTCAAATGAGAAAGAAAATAGTTAATTGAGGGGGATCTCTGTATGGATTTTACTTGGATATCTGTAGAGAACTCCCAGGAAGTTAGAGACTTTGATAACTGGGATGTTCCCCTCCTTCTGAGATTAGTCAAGAGTGCATTGAATCATTAGAAAACATAAGGTCCTAGCACATTTACTGGGGCACTGTGAACTTTACATAATATTGAGTCTCCAGAAACTAACAACATGCTTCAGAGAATTAGATCATAGAAAACAGAAACTAGGATTAGCCACAGAACAATGCTTTTCATAATAACATGGTTTAAAGATATATAAGTAACATCATTTCTCTTAATAAATGATTCTATTGAATTATCAGCAATCTTGTCTCCTTATTTTCCATGGCCACTAGCCCATTTGTGTTGTTCTGGTTACAATAAATATCAATAAAGATGTGATATCTGAGATTATGAGAATAGAATAAAATATATAAAAGAGAACAAAATCAAGAGAATAATTATTTTGGATGTTACTAATGAATGAATTTATTTTGTTTGATTATGTTTGTTACAAGAATAGGTTTGGGGTCATGAAATTAACGAGAGGAGAGTGATAAATGTTTTTTAAATGACTTATCACTCCTTTCACTGACTCAAAGTGACTCAAAAGAGTGTCATTAAGGCATTTTTTGCAAATGCACAGAAGAACTAGGGATGGCATAATTCCTGCTATTAGGGTCTGTTTAAGTTGGTGGATTGATTGTGTTCAGGAGTTCCGAGCTACAGATGGAGCTAGGAATCCTAGCTAAATATGTTGAGCCCCCCAAAGAGATGGGGTACTAGGTTGCCTAATGAGGGATGAACCAGTCAAGGTCAGAATCATACAAAAATATGTAAAAACAAAAACACCCCTCAAAGAACTCACAGTATAATGAGGGAAACAAACAAATATATGCAAATAAGCTGCATCCAAGATAAATTGAAAATAAGTAAGAGAGGGAAGCCTATAGAATTAAGATGGGAAAGACTTCTTGTAGATGAGGAGATTTTAATTGAGATTTAGTTTGGATTTTAGTTGGGAAGAAGGTGTAGATGAGGAGGGAGAGAATTCCATTCATTGAAAACAAACAGAAAAATTCCTGGAGCTAGCTGAGAAGTAGAAAGAATTATTGTGGAATAGTGAGGAAGACGTGTTGCACTGAGGAGGACATGTAAGAAGCTTGAAAGGTAGGAGAGGGCTAGGTGATGAAGGGCTTTAAATGCCAAATTGATCGTTTTGTATTTAATATTGGAGGAAACAAGGAGTCACTAGAATTTACTGAGAAAGAGTTGACCTGTGTTTTAGGAAAGCAATGAATGGATTAATGTGGAATGAGACTCGAGGCAAGTCTGTTAGCAGGCTGGTCCCACGTGGAATGCTAAGGGCCATCAGTGTGGTGGCGGTATCCTAAAAGAGAGATAAAAGCATATTTGTAATTGGTAATTAGCCTTAAGTGCTCGGTTGTCTGACCTCAGTGCATTAACTCGAGAGTTTCAGCCCTTTACATCTCCCGCTTTCTTTTGTTTTAGAACACAGATGGTCATGCCATCCCTGACTTCTCAGGGAGGTGAGAACCCCAAAAAGGAGGTGATCATCCCCTCCGCCCTTGACTTCTCAGGAAGGGAGGTGAAAGCACTAAAAAGAGATGATTACACCCTTTCTGACATCTCAGGAAAGGAGATTAAGCCAAAGGGAAGTGGGGATTGCTAGCAGGTTTCTGGGCTGAAGGGTCTTATTACAAACAGGTATGAACAAACCCATCAGCATGGGAGGTATTACACAAGCACATAGTAATAACGCACAGGCTATGAGTGATGACTCTCCCCACAGCCAGTGCAGACTCAATGTGGTGTAACAAACATGAATTGTATATGCAAATAGTAGTATAACAAACAATATAAATCAACATGGTGTTATAAAAGATTTCCAGAAGTCCTAGAAGGAGGATATGTAAACAACAGTCACACATACACTTTCTTCAACAGCCAAGAGATGTCCAAAACCAATCTATTGTCCATTGCTTCACGTGTCAGGGAATCCAATGATCCCTGCAAGTTTTTGAAGTCCTACAGCAGTCTTTTCATTTCTCAGAAAATCCAATGATTCCTGAGGGTTTTCAAGTCCTATAACAGTCTTATCATGTCTCAAAGAATCCAATAATTCCTGAGGATTTTGAAGTTTTACAACAATCTTATCATGTCTCAGGGATTCCAATGATTCCCGAGGGTTTTGAAGTCCAAAAAATTTTGATGTCTATGAGTCAAATGCCATACATGCCAGACTCTTTCAATGGTGAGCACAATCAGCAATGGAACCACCCGATGTTTCTTGGGTCTTCTCCTTCGTTTCAAGGGTCTGCTCCGTCTCTCTCTGACAGACAAGGCGAATATGGCTCGTTGGTACCTATCTGATTACTTCTCCACCTGTAGAGATACAAGCAAATCCTCTCCCCCAAGCAGATAACCTATCTGGTCCCTTCCATTCACCTCTTTCTGGGTCTCTCCACATCACCTGGTGATTATCTAAAGATAGTGGAGCTGCTTACACTAGATATTGCCCTTCCAGTGGGTTATAAAACCTGTCTGCTGGAGCCAGTGCATCTTTGTCAAAAATCAAGAAATGAATAGTATAAAGAGCTAGATTTAGAAGTTCTCTAGGGTTACCTGTGGCTCCCCCTTTCTTTTGTTTTTGGAAGAGCATCTTGATGTCTCTGTTTTTCCTCTCTACTACGTATTGTCATCCTTGAAGATTAAAGGGTATGCCAGTGGTGTGTAAAATCTTATACTGTGCACAAAGTGTGCAAAATGTTTAGAAGTACATGCGGGTCCATTATCTGTTTTTATTGCTTGTGGCACACCCATAATTGCAAATGCTTGTATAAGGAGTTCAATGACTACTTGAGCTGTCTCTTTTGCTGCTGGTATTACAAAAGTGAATCCTGAAAAGGTGTCTACCACAACATGGATAAAAGACAGACGACCAAAAGATTTGTAATGGGTCATACCCATTTGCCAAATTTCATTGGGTCTCAAACCATGAGGGTTCTTCCTTGGAGGCAGTGTAGGAATGTGGAAAGAAAGGCAGGCTGTACAAGCTTTTACTATGCTCCTAGTTTCCTCTCTTGTTATTCCAAATTGTAAACATAAAGCTCGAGCAGTCTGATGATATTTAAAATGAGATTATTGGGCTTCCTGAAATAAAGGAGTATTGGTCAACATGAGTAGAAGGCTATCTGCCTTTGAATTACCTTCAAAAATAGGACCTGTCAGTCCACTATGAGAGTGGACATGCAAGATATAAATCTTACCTGGATGCTTTATCACTTGCTCTTGAAGTTCCTTGAAGAGCTGATATATATATATATATATATTAGCGGCTACAAATTTTATTTGGGCTGTGGCAATTCTTTGTACCACATCTACTGAATAGACTGAATCAGATATTATATTTATATCACCTGGATAATAAGTAAGAGCTAAAATGATTGCATACAATTCATTCTGCTGAGTGGACTGAAAAGGAGTTCTGACTACTCTCTTTATAGTTAAGTCACGAGAGTATACAGCACAAATATTATATTTGGTTGCATCTGTAAAGATAGTTGGTCCTTTAAGAGGAACTTTAGAAACATTTTCTTCAAGAATCCATCGCCAATAAGTGAGATGAGCAGAACCAGGAGATCATTATACACTTCGACAATGATATTGTATGAGGATGTATTCTGATGGAAGTGGATTTCTATGACAAAGAGACCTAACTGAGTTTCAATGGATAAATGATGGACAGAAACAGCTACACCCAAAGAAGGAACACTGGGAAACGAATGTGAACTATTTGCATTTTTGATTTTCTTCCCGAGTTATTTTTACCTTCTGAATCCAATTCTCCCCGTGCAACAGGAGAACTGTTCGGTTCTGCAAATATGTATTGTATCTAGGATATACTGCAACATATTTAACATATATAGGACTGCTTGCCATCTTGGGGGGAGGGAGTGGAGGGAGGGAGGGGAAAAAACGAAACATAAGCGAGTGCAAGGGATAATGTTGTAAAAATGGATTCTGTCAATACAAAGTTATTATTAAATAAAATAAAATTTAAATTAAAAAAAAGAATCCATTGCCAATAATGTAATAGTCTGGTTATTTTTAATGGAGATCCGTGTGTAAAATTTGGAGCCATGACTAATAAAATTTGCCACTCTGAGATGGTTTCATAGCATACATTAATTTGTGCATTAGTATAAAAGATGTATATCTTATCCCAGATAATTATACTGCTTGCTTAATGGCCTTTAATAAAATTCTAGCCACAAGCACTGGGTAAGGAGTAAGGCTTTGTTCTGGTTGTGCCAGGAGGCTTACCCATTCTATCACGCTGTCTCCTTGATGAAGGACTGCTGTGGGTGCCTCTTGTGTAGCAAAAACTGATATTTCCAAGAGTTTTTGAGTAACTCTTTCAACCACATTGGATAAAGTTGGTTCCACTTCTCTCAAAGCCTCTTGAGCTTCTTTTGTAACCTGGCGTGGTGAGTTTAAAGAACTGTCTCCCCTTAAAATGTCATATAATGATAGGTAGTCAAGCCTAACATTGGATGCATCCATTGGATCTGTCCTATCAATTTCTGAAAGTCATTTAAGGTGTTTAACTTCTCTGTTCTTAAGGAAAGTTTTTGTACTGTGAGCACCTTAGGGTATACTTCATATCCTAAATATTGAAAAGGAGCATGTCTTTGAATTTTTTCTGGAGCTATGTGCAATTTGTAGTTCCTAAGTGTTTTTATGTTATTTTGTAGACATGCTTCTAACATTTGTTCCTCAGGTGCACATCCCAATATATCATCCATATAATGTAATAACATTACTTTTGGAAATGCTTTTCTTACTGGAATAAGAGTAGCAGCAACATACATTTAACACATAGTAGAGCTGTTTTTCATTCTCTGTGGCAAAATTGTCCATTCATATCTTTTACAAGGCTCAGCTAAGTTAACGATGGGCACTGAAAAGGCAAATCTTTTCATCTCTTCCTTATCTAGAGGGATAGAATAGAAACAATCCTTAATTTCTATAACCCAAAGAGGCCATTCTCTAGGCAATCGAGTAGGAGATGGAAGTCCAGGCTGAAGAATTCTCATAGTTTCCATCTGTTCATTTACCTTTCTTAAATCAGTCAACATCCTCCATTTTCCAGATTTCTTTCTTACAACAAATACTGGGGAATTCCAAGGATTGGAGAAGGTTGTAAGTGTTCCTGGTCAAGTTGCTCCTATATCTAATAAGGCCTGAATTTTATCGCTACCTAAGGACCACTGTTCTATCCACATTGGTGTATCAGTTTTCCACCTGATAGGAACAGGTGAAAGTGTTGGCAGGCCTTCAACAGCAGTCCTACCTAAAAAATAGAAGTACTAATTTTTAATCCCAATAGTTGTAAAATGTCTCTTCCCCACAGATTGATGGGGATTTTTTCAATTATAAAAGGTGAAACTCCCGTTTCACCTTCAAATATCCATCTCAAAGGGGTAGCACTAACTTCAGCTGCTATTGATCTTCTTACGCCAGACATGTAGGTGTCTGCTTTAATCTTTGGCCAGTGACTGGGCTAGTTGGCACCTCTAATGACTATACAATCTGCACCACCAATCCTTCTAATGGTAGCCATTTATATATATATATATATATATATAGTGAGCATACGTTGGTCAGCTGTCACAGCTGCTGTCTAGTATATTCCTGGATTTTGTTGCTTGGAGTCAGAATCTGAGTGACTATCACAGATTGCTTATTAGAAGTCTGTATCACGAAACCTGATTCTACTATTTCTCCTGGTTGATAAGTCACACATTGTCTACCTGTATTAGTGACTGGGATATTATCTACACATTCCCCAGTTTCCCACATCAGTGTATGGATGGACACTGTTTTGTAAGTACACTTAGGAGGTGAAATAATCAAGCCTACTGAACCTGGAGGCAAGGGATCCATAGGCTGGAGAGGAACAGAGTTCACCTCTCCAGGGAATATCTCAGTTGTCCCAGCTGCATACAACTCTATTCTCCCCAATTGTAATCCCTTTCTCCCATCAAATTGCTTCCTGGCTGATTGATCATGTCTGGGTACTGAACTTCTGGGTACTCTCTAGGTATAGCATCGGCTGCCATCATGCCCCAAGTATTTTTTGTCTTGGGCCCTGGGGCTGGGCCCCGCATCCTGTTTCCCTGAATCAGTCTACATTCTGAAGCCCAATGGAAGTCTCTGTTGCATTTTGGACATGGGGTTTTGGGTCTTGTTCTCCTACTCTGTTTTCTCACTCTGTCTCTATGCCAACATTGAGCTTTCAGATACCCTACTTTACCACATTGAATGCATTGACGAGTCTCTCTCTGGAAGTCCTTTGCCAAAAGGGACCCTCTCTTCCCATGTTTAGATCTTGGGAAGTCGGCATTATAGCCTGGCTATAAAAGGTATTTATGCCCAATCATCTTATGATCTTGCGTAGTCCTAGTATAATTCTTCTACAAACCTCATTAGCATTTTCTTTAGCAAATTGCCTTATCATAATGTCTGTTACTACATTTTCACCATTAGTTCGTATGACAGCTATCTGCCAACGTTTCACAAAATCAGTAAAGGTTTCATTTGTCCCTTGTGTTATTTTTGTGAAGGCCTCACCCTTGTCATTTTTATTGTGGAGAGAAGCCGATGCTTTGATAGCAGTAGCAGCAATTTGCTCATATGCTGCTATGGGGTAATTAATATGTACTAAAATTTCTGCATAAGAACCTACACTTGTTAGTTGGTCATAAGTGATTGGAGGATTAACTCCACTACACAGCTCACTATATTCAGAAAGCCACAACAAGTTTTGTCCAGGTTCTAAGCATGCCCTTGCTATAGATTTCCAGTTCCTAGGGGTTAAGACTTCATAAGCCAAATTCTGTAATAACATCTTAACATAAGATGATGTAGCCCCATAAAGAGTGCAAGCCTTTTTCAGGTCTTTGAGGATTTCTATATCAAAAGGAGTGTATCTTCTACTTTCTTGACCTGAAGAGTTAAACTGTTGAATCATAGGATACCTTCCTATTTTCAAATCAACTAATTCTGCCCTTCTTCTGTGGCTTTAAATAGTACCTTTTGCAATCTAGTCATAGGAGGTGGTATGACTGCCCCTCCCACTACTCCTCCTCCCTCCATCTCAGAAGTTGAAGTTGATGGGGACGTGTCAATAATCTGCTCCATAGGCAGGGTTGAAGCTGCCTTATGAGAGTCAGAATCATCACGCCTTTTGCCATGCCCTTAACCCTCACAATTCCTCATGCCCTCTGGTGATATAGCCATTAGTCTGTTTATTGTCTTCCTCTTTTTCCACACACTTCCTCATCTGGCTGTTCTTAAAATTATTCTTTTTTCTATAACTTACAGGATTCTTTAAGGCTAATTTTATTATGATGAATATATAGAATGTTTCCTTGGAAACTGAACCAGGACCTTTATCATTGTAGTATTCACATAGTTGATCTCCTACTAGTTTCCAATTATCTGGCCTTACATCTTCTTCCTTTAAGAACCAAGGGGCGTGCGTTCTAATGTCCCCAAGAGTCTAGCGATCTACAACCAAGTAATAATTAAGCCTTGTCCCTTTGATCACTTAAGTATGCTTTCTATAGTGCCCCCTTGAGGTGGGGGTGGGGGTGGAGGTGGGGCTGGCACCAGGGGAGAATCTTTTTCTAATATCTGCCCCATTTCAGCTAGAAAAGGTTACTAGTTTAGCCCTTAACAAAGTAAGTTCTCTGTTTGTCTATTAAAATGCTTACTCTATTTCCTGGTCACCAGGGACTTCTTCAGTGAAATTAGGGTGCTTGGTCCACACGTTGGGCACCAAATGTGAAGACCAAGTTAGCACCCTGGATACCATAGAATCAGCCAGAGTCAGGATAAGCAAAAGTCCTTGCTCTTTATTCTTGGTCTTTAGGTGTAAGAATGAATTGGATGGACGCAGGATCTCCACGACCTCTCCTCTTCATCTCCTGCCCGGAAGTGACTCTAGCTAGTTTTACTCCACCCCTTAGTCCTTCCTACAATTCTCTGTATACACCAATTATCGAGCCAGCACAGAATAGTAAGAAGGGCCATTTTCCAAGCATATGCTTATAGAGTATTGTCTGATCGGTAATTGGCCTTAAGTGCTTGGTTGTCCAACCTCAGTGCATTAACACAAGCATTTTAGACCTTTACATAACTCCATTTTAGAAAAAAAGTAATTGAAGAAGCAATCAGTGAACTCCATGAGAAAAAAATCTCCAGCGCCAGATGGATTGTATACAAATGAATTCTACCAAACTTTAAAGAACAATTAATTCCAGTCCTTTACAAACTGTGTGAAAATAGGCAAAGATGGAGTCCTACAAACTCTTTTTATGACAAAAATACAGTGCTGTTACCTAAGAAGATGCAGAACAGAGAAAATTATAAATGGATTTCCTTAATGAATATTTGTTGTAATTTGGAAGCCACCTGACAGTGGTTGCTGGAGATCCAACCCAGACCTGCAGAATGGATCTCCTCTTGTGAGAGGATGAAACAAGGAGACTGAGAGGCCGTCGCTGTTCTCTGACTTCTCTGATTGAGGGGCCCATTGCATTGTCTGATGTTTCTCCTCATCCCTCTGCCTTCAATTTATCTCATTCCCAGTCCATAGCATCTGTGTCAGCAAAGGCTGCCCTGCAACTTCTTCAGATGATATGAGAGCCTGTGGAAGCTCTCAGAGAATTGACCTGTCCCTTAACAAATATTGATGCAAAAAAGTTTAAGTAAAATATTTGCAAAGAGGTTACAATGATTTATCACAAGAATAATACAGTATGATTAGATTGGATTTATTTTTTAAACTTATAATATTTATTTTTCAAAATACATGCAAAGCTGATGCTAAGTGCAATGAGCAGAACCAGGAGATCATTATACACTTTGACAACGATATTGTATGAGGATGTATTCTGATGGAAGTGGATTTCTTTGACAAAGAGACCTAACTGAGTTTCAATTAATAAATGATGGAGAGAAGCAGCTACACCCGAAGAAAGAACACTGGGAAACGAATGTGAACTATTTGCATTTTTGTTTTTCTTCCCAGGTTATTTTTACCTTCTGAATCCAATTCTTCCTGTGCAACAAGAGAACTGTTCAGTTCTGCAAACATATATTGTATCTAGGATATACTGCAACATATCTAACATATATAGGACTGCTTGCCATCTGGGGAGGGGGTGGAGGGAGGGAGGGGAAAAATTGGAACAGAAACGAGTGCAAGGAATAATGTTGTAAAAAAATTACCCTGGCATGGATTCTGTCAATATAAAGTTATTATTAAATAAAATAAAATAAAATATAAAAAGAAGAAGAAGAAGAAACAAAATACATGCAAAGATAGTTTTCAACATTCATCCTTGCAAAACTTTGTGTTCCAAGTTTTTCTCCCTACCTCTCTACCTCCCCCTAGACAACAAGCAATCCAATGTAGATTAAACATGTGCAATCCAGATAGGATTTATACCAAGAAACAAGGCTGGTTCCATATTAGGGAAAACTATCAGCACAATTCATCATTTCAATAACAAAACCAACAGAATTATATGACTATCTCAATAGATGCAGAAACTACTTTGGACAAAATATAGCACCCATTCTTATTAAAAGTACTAGGGAACATAGGAATAAATGGAGTTTATAATAAGTAGGATTTATCTGAAACCATAAGCAAGCATAATCTGTATAGGGGAAAAGTTAGAAGCTTTCCCAGTAAGATCAAGGGTAGAACAAGTATGCCCATTATCACATCTATTATTCAATCTTGTACTAGAAATGTTAGTTTTAGCAATAAGAGAAGAAAAGAATTTGAAGAAATTAAAATTGGCCATAAGGAAACAAAACTATTGCTCTTTACAGATGCTAAGATGGTATACTTAGAGAATCCAAGAAATTCATCTCAAAAAACCTCCTTGAAATAATTAACAACATTAGCAAAGTAACAGGATAAAAATAAACGTAAATCATCATCATGTTCTATGTAGTACCAACAAAACTCAGCAGCAAAAAATAAAAAAAGAAATTCCATTAAAATTACTCTAGATAATATAAAACATTTGGGGATCTACCTGCCAAGACAAACCCAGAAAGTATATGAAACACAATTACAAAATACTTTTCACACAAATAAAATCATATCTAAATAATTGGATAAATATCTTTTTTTTTTTTTTTTTACTTTTCTTTTTTTTTTTTTTTTAAATTTTTTTATTTAATAATTACATTATATTTACACTCATTTCTGTTCCGATTTTTTTTCCCCTCCCTCCCTCCACCCCCTCCCCTAGATGGCAAGCAGTCCTTTATATGTTGGATATGTTGCAGTATATCCTAGATACAATATATGTTTGCAGAACCGAACAGTTCTCTTGTTGCATAGGGAGAATTGGATTCAGAAGGTATAAATAATCCGGGAAGAGAAACAAAAATGCAGATAGTTCACATTCGTTTCCCAGTGTTCTTTCTTTGGGTGTAGCTGCTTTTGTCCGTCATTTATCAATTGAAACTCAGGTCTCTTTGTCAAAGAAATCCACTTCCATCAAAATATGTCCTCATACAATATCGTTGTCGACGTGTATAATGATCTCCTGGTTCTGCTCATTTCACTTAGCATCAGTTCATGTAGGTCTCTCCAAGCCTCTCTGTATTCATCCTGCTGGTCATTTCTTACAGAACAATAATATTCCATAACATTCATATACCACAATTTACCCAGCCATTCTCCAATTGATGGGCATCCATTCATTTTCCAGTTTCTAGCCACTACAAACAGGGCTGCTACAAACATTTTGGCACATACAGGTCCCTTTCCCTTCTTTAGTATTTCTTTGGGATATAAGCCCAATAGAAACACTGCTGGATCAAAGGATATGCACATTTTGATAATTTTTTGGGCATAATTCCAGATTGCTCTCCAGAATGGTTGGATTCGTTCACAACTCCACCAACAATGCATTAGTGTCCCAGTTTTCCCGCATCCCCTCCAACATTCATCATTATTTTTTCCTGTCATCTTAGCCAATCTGACAGGTGTGTAGTGGTATCTCAGAGTTGTCTTAATTTGCATTTCTCTGATCAATAATGATTTGGAACACTCTTTCATATGAGTGGTAATAGTTTCAATCTCATCCTCTGAAAATTGTCTGTTCATATCCTTTGACCATTTATCAATTGGAGAATGGCTTGATTTCTTATAAATTTGAGTCAGTTCTCTATATATTTGGAAATGAGGCCTTTATCAGAACCTTTAACTGTGAAAATGTTTTCCCAGTTTGTCGCTTCCCTTCTAATCTTGTTTGCATTAGTTTTATTTGTACAAAGGCTTTTTAATTTGATGTAATCGAAATTTTCTATTCTGTGATCAGTAATGGTCTCTAGTTCATCTTTGGTCACAAATTTCTTTCTCCTCCACAAGTCTGAGAGATAAACTATTCTATGTTCCTCTAATTTATTTATAGTCTCGTTCTTTATGCCTAGGTCATAGACCCATTTTGATCTTATCTTGGTATATGGTGTTAAGTGTGGGTCCATGCCTAATTTCTGCCATACTAATTTCCAATTATCCCAGCAGTTTTTATCAAATAATGAATTCTTTTCCCAGAAGTTAGGGGCTTTGGGTTTGTCAAACACTAGATTGCTATAGTTGACTATTCTGTCTTGTGAGCCTAGCCTTTTCCACTGATCCACTAATCTATTTCTTAGCCAATACCAAATGGTTTTGGTGACTGCTGCTTTATAATATAATTTTAGATCAGGTACAGCTAGGCCACCTTCATTTGATTTTTTTTTCATTAATTCCCTTGAGATTCTCGACTTTTTATTGTTCCATATGAATTTTGTTGTTATTTTTTCTAGATCAATAAAATATTTTCTTGGAAGTCTGATTGGTATAGCACTAAATAAATAGATTAGTTTAGGGAGTATTGTCATCTTTATTATGTTCGCTCGGCCGATCCAAGAGCACTTAATATTTTTCCAATTATTTAAGTCTGACTTTATTTGTGTGGAGACTTTTTTATAATTTTGCTCATATAATTCCTGACTTTCCTTTGGTAGATAGATTCCCAAATATTTTATGGTATCAACAGTTATTCTAAATGGAATTTCTCTTTGTATCTCTTGCTGTTGGGTTTTGTTGGTGATGTATAAAAATGCTGAGGATTTATGGGGATTTATTTTGTAGCCAGCTACTTTGCTAAAATTATGAATTATTTCCAATAGCTTTTTGGTAGAATCTCTGGGGTTCTCTAGGTATACCATCATATCATCTGCAAAGAGTGATAGTTTGGTTTCCTCATTGCCTACTCTAATTCCTTTTATATCTTTCTCGACTCTTATTGCCGAGGCTAGTGTTTCTAATACGATATTAAATAATAATGGTGATAGTGGGCAACCTTGCTTCACTCCAGATCTTACTGGGAAAGGTTCCAGTTTTTCCCCATTGCATATGATGCTTACTGATGGTTTTAAATATATGCTCCTGACTATTTTAAGGAAAAGTCCATTTATTCCTATGCTCTCAAGTGTTTTTATTAGGAATGGATGTTGGATTTTATCAAATGCTTTTTCTGCATCTATTGAGATGATCATGTGGTTTTTGTTTGTTTGGTTATTGATATAGTCAATTATGTTAATAGTTTTCCTAATATTGAACCAGCCCTGCATTCCTGGTATAAATCCTACTTGGTCATAGTGTATCATCCTGGTGACAATTTTCTGTAATCTTTTTGCTAATATTTTATTTAAGATTTTAGCATCAATATTCATTAGGGAGATTGGTCTATAATTTTCTTTCTCTGTTTTCAGCCTACCTGGTTTAGGTATCAGTACCATATCTGTGTCATAAAAGGAGTTTGGTAGGACTCCTTCAATCCCTATTTTTTCAAATAGTTTATATAACATTGGAGTTACTTGTTCTTTAAATGTTTGGTAGAATTCACATGTAAATCCATCTGGTCCTGGGGATTTTTTCTTAGGGAGTTGATTGATAGTTTGTTCTATTTCTTTTTCTGAGATGGGACTGTTTAGGATATTTACTTCTTCCTCTGTTAGTTTGGGCAAGCTGTATTTTTGGAGGTATTTTTCTATTTCATTTAAGTTGTCGAATTTATTGGCATAAAGTTGGGCAAAGTAACTCCTAATTATTGCTCTAATTTCCTCTTCGTTAGTGGTGAGTTCTCCCTTTTCATTTTTAAGACTAACAATTTGATTTTCCTCTTTCCTTTTTTTAATCAGATTTACTAAGGGTTTGTCTATTTTATTGGTTTTTTCATAGAACCAACTCTTAGTTTTATTAATCAATTCAATAGTTTTTTTACTTTCAATTTTATTGATCTCACCTTTTACTTTTAGAATTTCAAGTTTAGTGTTTGACTGGGGGTTTTTAATTTGTTCCTTTTCTAGCATTTTTAATTGCAAACCCAATTCATTGACCTTCTCTTTCTCTATTTTATACAAATAGGCCTCTAGAGATATGAAATTTCCCCTTATTACCGCTTTGGCTGCATCCCATACATTTTGGTATGATGTCTCATTATTATCGTTTTCTTGGGTGAAGTTATTAATTATGTCTATGATTTGCTGTTTTACCCAATCATTCTTTAGTATGAGATTATTTAGTTTCCAATTATTTTTTGGTCTACTTCCCCCTGCTTTTTTGTTGAATGTAATTTTCATTGCATCGTGGTCTGAAAAGGATGCATTTACTATTTCTGCCTTACTACATTTGAGTTTGAGGTTTTTATGTCCTAATATATGGTCAATTTTTGTATAGGTTCCATGAACTGCTGAAAAGAAAGTGTATTCCTTTCTGTCTCCATTACATTTTCTCCAGAGATCTATCATATCTAGCTTTTCTAGTATTCTGTTTACCTCTTTGACTTCTTTCTTATTTATTTTCTGGTTTGATTTATCTAATTCTGAGAGTGCAAGGTTAAGATCTCCCACTATTATAGTTTTACTGTCTATTTCTTCTTGCAGCTCTCTTAGTTTCTCTTTTAAGAATTTAGATGCTACCCCACTTGGTGCATATATGTTTAATATAGATAGTGCTTCATTATCCATGCTACCCTTTAGCAAGATATAGTGTCCTTCCTTATCTCTTTTAATTAGGTCAATTTTTGCTTTAGCTTGATCTGAGATCAGGATGGCTACCCCTGCTTTTTTGACTTCACCTGAAGCATAGTAGATTTTGCTCCAACCTTTTACCTTTAACCTGCATGTATCTCCCCGCTTCAGGTGTGTTTCCTGTAAACAACATATTGTAGGATTCTGGCTTTTAATCCATTCTGCTAACCGCTTTCTCTTTATGGGGGAGTTTACCCCGTTCACGTTTATGGTTAGAATGACCAATTCTGTATTACTTGCCGTCTTGTTAACCCCGGTTTATGCTTTCCTCCCTTCTTTCCCCTTTCCCCCCCTTCCAAGTATTAAGCTTGTGAGCACCCCTTGCTTCTCACAGCCCTCCCTTTTTAGTATCCCTCCCCCCTCCTTAGAGTTCCTCCCCCTATCTTACCCCTTTCCCTCCCAGTTCCCGTATTCCCTTCCCCTTAGCTTATTCCTTCCCTTTCCACTTTTCCCTTCTCACTTTTCAATGAGATGGGAGAAGTTTCACCATAGATTGAATATGTCTTAAGATTTTTCACTTAAAGCCAATTCTGAAGGCAGTAAGATACCCACTATATTCATCCCCCTCCATTCTTTCTCTCAGATATAATAGGTTTCCTATGCCTCTTCATGAGATGTACTACCCCCACTTTACCCTTTTTCTGGTACAATGTCCTTTCCACATCAATTTCTAGAACAAGGTATACATGTATTCTTTATACATCTATACAGTCAAAATATAGTTCCCAAGATTAATCTTTACCTTTTTAGATTTCTCTTGAGTTCTATATTTGTAGATCAAACTTTTTGTTAAGTTCTGGTTTTTTCATCAGAAATAGATGAAATTCGCTTACTTCGTTGAATGTCCATCTTCTTCCCTGGAAAAAGATGCTCATTCTCGCTGGGTAAGTTATTTTTGGTTGCATACCAAGTTCCTTAGCCTTTCGGAATATCATATTCCAGGCCCTTCAATCTTTTAATGTGGATGCTGCCAGATCCTGGGTGATCCTTATTGTGGCTCCTTGATACTTGAATTGGGTTTTTCTAGCCGCTTGCAATATTTTTTCTTTCACCTGAGGGTTCTGGCATTTGGCCACTATATTCCTTGGTGTTTTGATTTTAGGATCCCTTTCAGTGGGTGATCGATGAATCCTTTCAATGTTTATTTTTTCCTCTGTTCCTATGACTTCTGGGCAGTTCTCTTTGATAATTTCCTGGAAAACAGTGTCCAGGCTCTTTTTTTCATCATGTTTTTCTGGGAGTCCAATGATTCTCAGATTGTCTCTCCTGGATCTGTTTTCCAGGTCTGTTGTCTTCCCCAGAAGGTATTTCACATTTTTCTCCATTGTTTGATTTTTTTGGATTTGCTTGACTGATTCTTCTTGTCTCCTCGAGTCATTCAATTCCACTTGTTCAATTCTGATTTTCAGTGAAGTATTCTCTTCACTCACTTTTTAAAAATCTTTCTCTAATTGTCCAATTGAGTTCTTTTGTTCTGTGGAATTTTTTTCCATTTCGCCAATTTTGTTTTTTAGAGAGCTGTTTTCTGTTTCCAGTTCACTAATCCTATTTTTCAAGGATTTTACTTCTTTATCCACTCTCTCTTTAACTTTCTCCAGGCTCTTTTGCCAAGCCTCCCTCTCTTTTTCCCAAGCCTCCCTCTCCTTTTGCCAAGCCTCACTCTGCTTTCCCCATTTTTCTTCTAGCTCCCTTGTGAGAGCCTTTTTAATCACTTCTATGAGGTTCATCTGTGCTGAGGAACAGATGATTTCCTCCTTTGGGGAATCACCTGGGGACTGCCTGTTTTTAGTCTCCTCAGGATTTAGAGTCTGCTCTCTATCTGTATAGAAGCTGTCAAGGGTTAAAGTCCTCTTCAGCTTCTTGCTCATTCTGTCTATTAATCAGAGATAAACTACCAAAGAAAAACAGAAAAAACTGGAGTCTTTCTTTGGGGGGGGGGCTGGGTGTGTTATCGAGCTTCCTCTACAGACTGCAGGTGGCAGCAGTGAGGCACTAGCAGGACTGTGCTGCGCCTGCGCTCTGAGATCCCAAAGCGTGCTGAGTCACTGAGGGGGGGGAAGGGGGGGGCGGCCAGGTCCTGAGAGACTCCAGCTGTTTGCGGTTGTGTTCTTCAGCCCCGGTGTTTTTAGCTTCTCTGCTGGGCTGTTGACTTGCTGTCGGAGGAAATTATCCAAACCTGTAGCGAAGCTCTCCCCGCAGAAACGGCTACGATCACTCTCCACCCCTCTCCAGTCTGCTCCCGTGCTCTCACTGCTGCTGCCCGCCGCCTGCGCCCGATCTAAAACCGCCCCAGCCCTCCAGTAAAGACAGACCTTTCTTGGCGGATCTCAAGGATGGCTTCTCTTGGTAACTATTTGTGGGTTTTTTTCAGTCAAGCATTGATTCAGAGGCTTGTAATGAAGTGGATAGTGAGAGAAAGCGCGGAGCTTATGCAACTGTGAGCCTCCTCTCCGCCATCTTAACCGGAAGTCAATAATTGGATAAATATCAATTGTTCATGCGTAGGCTGAGCTAATATAATAAAAATTAATTTACTTATTTAGCACCATACCAATCAAACTAACAAAACATTTGATAGAGCTAGAAAAAATGATAGCAAAATTCATCTAGAAGAACAAAATGCCAAGAATATCAAGAAAATTAATGGAAAAAATGCAAAGAAATGTAACTGAGTTGTACTAGATCTAAAGCTATATTATAAATCAACAATCATTAAAAGTATTTGGTACTAAATATGAAATAGTAGAACAGTAGAATAAGTTAGAAACAGAAGACACAGTAGTAAATGACTATAATAATCTATTCCAGTTTCTGGGATAAGAACTCACTATTTGACAAAAATTTCTGGGAAAAGTAGAAAATAATATGGCAGTAACCAGGCATAGACCTACAACTCATACTGTTAACTAAGATAAGGTCAAAATAGGTATATTATTTATACATAAAGGATGACACCATGAATAAATTAGGAAAGTAAAGAATAGCTTACCTGTTAGATCTATGGAGAAGGGAAGAATTTATGACCAAAAAAGAGCCAGAAAACATTATAAAATGCAAACTAGATAATTTTGATTTCATTAAATTTAAAGGTTTTGCACAAACAAAACCAATGCAACCAACATTAGAAGGGAAGCAGAAACTTTGGAAACAATTTTTGTAGCCAATGTTTCTGATAAAGACTTCATTTCTCAAATATATAGAGAACTGACTGAAATTTATAAGAATACAAGCCATTTCCCAATTGATAAATGATCAAAGGATATGAACAGACAATTTTCAGATGATGCAATTAAAACCATTCCAAGTCATATGAAAAATGTTCCAAATCATTATTGATTAGAGAAATGCATAGCTCTAAAATGCCACTTCACACCTCTCAGATTGGTTAAAATGACAGGAAAAGATAACAATGAGTACTGAAGAGGATTTGGGAAAACTGGGACACTAATACATTGTTGGTGGAGTTGTGAACTAATCTAACCATTCTGGGGAGTAATTTGGAACTATGCCCAAAGGGCATACATATCCTTTGATTCAACACTGTCACTACTTGGTCTGTATCCCAAAGAAATCATAAAAGAAAGAAAAGGATCCACATGTACAAAAATGTTTGTAGCAGCCCTTTCTGTAGCGGCAAAGAATTGGAAATTGAATGTATGCCCATCAGTCAGGGAGTGGCTGAATAAGTTATGGCATATGAAGGTAATGGAATATTATTGTTCTATAAAAAATAATGAGCAAAAAAAAATAATTAGAAAAGCTTGGAGAGATCTACATGAACTGATGCTAAGTGAAATGAGCAGAACCAGGAAAACATTGTACATGGCAACAGCAACACTGTGTGATGATAGACTGGGATGGACTTGGTTCTTCTCAGCTATACAGTGATCTAAGACAATTTGAATAGACTTGGGAGGAAAATGCCATCTGTATCCAGAGAACTGTGGAAATTGAATGTAGATTGAAGTATATTATTTTTACTTTTCTTTTTTTTTTCTTTCTTGTGGCTTTCCCCTTTTGTTCTTATTTTTTATTCACAACATGACTAATGTGATCATGTGTTTAATATGATTCCACATGTATTACATATATCAGATGATTACTTGCTGTCTTGAAGTGGGAAGAGGACAAAAAAAGAAGGGAGGGAAAAAATTTAGAACTTAAAATTTTATTGAAATTAATGTTGAAAACTATCTTTACATATTTTTATCTAACTTACATACAGATCTGCAAACATATGACCAAGGCATCCTATATAATTTCTAGGAAGACAGGTCATTCTCCTTTCTCCTACCTTGAGCATCCCCTGGAGCATTTATTTATTTATTAAAGCTTTTATTTTCAAAACATATGTATGGATAATTTTCAACATTTACCCTAGCAAAACCTTATGTTCCAAATTTTTTCCCTTCCTTCCCCTTACCCCTTGCCCTATATGATAAATAATCCCATATATGTCAAACATGTGCGATTCTTCTATCCCTATTTCCATAATTATCGAAAGCACTTTCTTTCTTTTAACAGCATATAGTCGAAGTCACATAGCTAGTAAATGTTAGAGACAAATGTTGGGTTTTCATAGTTCTACAACTTAGGATCTTTGGAGAAAAATTAAGTTTTTACTTTTAAAAGGTCATGAAGATCAGGATTATGGGCTCATGAGAAGTAAAATGGGATTGGAGAAGGGCAAACGTCATCCTACTTTTTCACAGATTTGCCCAGGATCACATAGCTAGTATGTGTCGGAGATAAGATTGAAACCAAAATTGAGACTAGTTCTTTGTCCACTACACACATTATGATGCCTTTCTTTTGCTTTTTCAAACAATGGATTGGGTTAGCTAATAGTACTTCTCCATCCTCTCTTAGGCACATTGTTATACAGTATATAAATGAGTCCTCTTCTATGAGAGTGGGGGTGATCCTAGGTTTTCCTAGCAGAACATAAATTTTGGCAGATTTTGCCCAGCAGGTCCAGCAAGAGGCTGATCTAGTTATGGATTGTGAGTCTGTTGTCCAGGCCTGTGCAGCTATTTTTAGAGAAGCTTATTATTAGGTTGATTACAGGGTGATCAAATTTTGATCCACATCAGCTCTCAAAGACCAAAGACTATATATTATGGAAATATTATAATGTGAATGGGTGGAGAATGCGTACTCTTACCAAATCATAGATCTTAAAGTATTGACACATGTAAATATATGAAAAAAGTAACGTGAAAGTAAACTTGCCCAGGATAATTATTCCCCAAATCAGATATCTGAAAGGAAGTAGTTGTATAACCCCTAGTTTCCTTATCTTGATTTGTTCAAGTTGCAGTTGAATTAGATCCTTGGGAAAGTGTGACTGCAGAACTACTACAGTCACTTTTTACTTTTAAAAGGTAATGAAGATCAGGATCATGGGCTCATAAGAAATAAAACAGGATTGGAGAAGGGCAAATGTCATCCTACTTTTTCACAGAAAGGAAATCAGTGGAGTTCATAAATTTCTGTTAATTTAAATTCCTGGCAAAATTCTAGAAGGTACTATTAAAGGAATAGTTAGTCAGCATTTAGAAAAAGGAAGTGATGATTACAGAGTAAGAAAACTTCATACAGGCTAAGTTTGTTTCTGCTTTTGACAGGGTTATTAAACTGGAAGATCAGGGAATGTTGTATAGTTTACCTCTAAACAAAACATTTGATAAAAATCTCTCACACCATTCTTGTGCAAAAGATGGAGAAAGGCGGGTTAGATTACAGAACAATCAGACTGATCTGGAAATGGCTCAAAAATTTGACCCAGAAAGTAGTTATTAATGGATCAAAGTCAACTTGGAAAGAGATTTTCTGTGGTATGTCCCAGAGATCTGTATTTGTTCCTGTACTATCTGACATTTTCTCATTGTTATGGGAAAAAAGGCAAATAAACACATTATTAATTTGTCAAATGACATAGAACTAGAAGAGCTAAAACAATGCATAATAGGGTCATGATTCAAAAAGATCTTGACATATTAGAACATTGACCCAAACTGAATAGGATGAAAGAGATAAATGAGAGATATACATATAAATGTTTAACAACCAGGTCTCCAAATATTAATAATGATAATTGTAAATAGGAAACACCTTTAAGTGTAATGCTTCTAACATTTTACTGTATTCAAATTGTTGTTATAATTATATGATATAGCTACAAAGATGGTCCAATATTAGAATCAATTGGCTTAATTGACATAAATGACAAAGATATATCATATCATTTCCAAGATGTAGGAGGAAAAAACCTTTGAAAAAAGAAAACACATATAAAAAATACTAAAAAGCATAAAAAAGTATGTTTTTATTCACATCTTTCCATCACTTTCTTTTTTGTTTGTTTTTGTTTTGTTTTTATTTTTTCCCCATCAGTTTCTTAAGAATATAAAATCAAAATAACAATTAATCTAGTTCTGATTTGTAGGATTTCCTATTTCCAACATGTAAATCCTCACGACGAAAGTTTAACAATTGCCTCAACCACACCCCTGGATAAACATAATATCTTGCTGTTGGATTAAAGAAAATCAATCTCACACATGAAAGTCAGAGATGTCTTGAAATTCATCTGAAAAAATTCCTGAGATATTGAAAATTCAACTTGTTTAAAATAGAACTTATTTTATCTCTAGCTTCCTCTTTTCTGTTGAAGGTACCAACATCCTTCCAAGCCATTCAGATTTGAAGCTATTTTCAGCTCCTCATTTTCCTTCACTCAGCTAAGATTGGTTACCAAATGCTGTAGTTTCTCTCTCCACAACATTTCCTGCATTTATTCTCTTACATTCACCAATATTATAGCCTAGCTAATTCAATCCCTCATCATCTATTGCTTGGGTTACCACAATAGCCTCCTAAATGGTTTTCTTGTCTCAACTCTTCCTCCTCGCCAATAATTTTTTAGAATTGTTCAAATCAATATTGCTAACCCTAACTGTGCCACTTCACTCCCTGTTCTAGATGTGGTGAGTTTCCAATGTCTCTGGGATAAAATACTTCTGTCATTTAAAGCCATTGACAATTTTTCTTTCCAGGATGATTTCACATCATCTACACACTAGTTAACTCTGCACAATATTTTATCTTTTCTGTCTTAGCATAAGTTGTCCCAAATGACTAGAATGCTTTCCTCACCCCTCTTGCCCTCAGATATTTACTAGCTATGTAACTGGACAAATCCCTTAAACTCCCCTTTGTTTTTTCTCTGTAAAATGGGGGTTAAAAAAGAAAAAAGCGATTTCCTCACAGAGTTATTGTAAAGATCAAGTGAAATTGTAAAGCGCTTGGTCCCTGCCCCTTCCCCCTCAGCTCTCTCTCCCTTGCAGATCCTAAAGCATACTTGGTGAATTGAATTAGCATCTGCTTGGATGAAAGAGGAAAAGTATGGAGAAGTAATCTCTCCTCTTCCGACATAGATCTTGGGATTGGTGGTTGTGTGGCGCTAGGGGCTGGGGCTGGGCCGGACCGGGGAATCAGGGGGTGGGAAAGTGAAGTGAGTGGAGGGAGAAAAAAAAAAAAAACCCAGGAGGAAGAGTGTCTTCAAATCTGCCCTCTTGCCCAGCTCCTATGATTCTCTAAATCTAGGACAGGTCCTCTTGCTCTCCAACTCCTGGGTTCCTACAGAGTTATTAAGCCGCAGTATAGGCTCACAGAGAGACGGCATCTGTCCGCCCCTTGGGAAGAGAATCAGTCATCCTCCCTCTGTCACCGCAAAGGGCAGAGCTGGGGACACACACTGGCCCATCTCCAAAAGCACATACGTCTTGGCAGGTAGACAGATAGGGGAGGTCGCACTTGGGAGTATCCTATCAAGAGCATCCCAACAGGTTTTCACAGTCATCCATGGTCTTTCAGCGCTCCCTCCCCCGCGCCCAGCGTTAAACCAACTCAGCCCCACTGGCCAGTGTCCAGGAAATGGAGAAAGTGGATGGACTGCTGCGGGCTGCAGGGCCCACCAGCCCTCCCTCTCTCTATGGCTGGGTTTTTCCAGCTGGAGCCTCCCTCCCTCTACCGCAATCACTGAAAGCCGCTACTCTCTACCGCGGCTGCTCCAGCGCATCATTTATTTATTTATTTATTTGCTTATTTATTCCTTTCCTCCTGTTTTTCCCCCTGTACCAGCAGACCCTCCCCCTCGGAGTCAGAGAAAGAAACGTTGCAGTCAGTCAGAGAGAGAGAGTCCCCACTGTAAGGGAGGAGGTGGGGGAGAGAGAGATTGTGCGTGAAGTGGAGGGAGAACCCCGGCGCAGGAGGGGAGCTAGAAGGAGGGGTGGGGAGCTCGGCAGAAATCTCCGCTCGTCCCCTCCGTCCCCCGCCTCAGCCACCCTCTCCCAGAGCCATGAGCGCTACTAGACAGAAGGCTGAAAAGAGTGATGGGACCATGGGCGGGAGCGAACACGAAACTGAATTACGGGACAGAGCCCACCTGAGCCAGGAGCGGAGGCTCAAACAGGCTACCCAGTTCGTCCACAAAGACTCCGCTGACCTCCTCCCACTGGACAGTCTCAAGAGGCTTGGCACTTCCAAGGATCTGGTGAGACATCCCAGGCCCCTACCTCTCCCCTGCCCCGTTGGGTCCGGGCTTCCTGGTCCCGGGAGCCTTCCCAGAAGGAGCGGGGGGCCACTAGACCGACTTTCGGAGATCCATCCCTTACTTAAAGTAACGTTGGGGCGATCCCACCAACTTTGGGGTATTCACTCTGCCCATTTATCAGGAGGCCATCGAGGATGTCGCTTTTCTGGGGAAGGGGCTGTTCAGCATCTCACCTTTGACCTTAATAATGTCAGCCTAGAGAAAGCAGAGTCCAGACAAGTAGAGGGATGCTAGGACAAGTGTAGAGGCTTGAGGGAGAAAAAAAAAAAAGGCCTCTTGGGATGCTGGGAAGCTTGGTATCAGTAGAAGGGAGGAAGGAATACAAAAAAGGCTGGGACTGACCTCTCCAAATTTATTTTAGCCACCAAAAAAAAAAAGGGTGGTGGTGGTAAGAGGATTCAGATTTTAAAGCAGCAGAAATTACCAGGAAGGTAATTTCTCCTCTCTCTGGAATTACCTAAAGAGCTGCCTGGCTTCTCAGCAGCCTTTCCTATCCTCCCTTCTCCTGGATATCAGAGTTTTGGCTCTCATTTGATGAGGTATTTTCCTTTCTTACTTGGTCTTCATCATTTCTTCCCTGGCTCAGAAGCATTATTCTCTGCTAACAGTCATCTCTCAGAAGAGTCTCTTGGGTCATTGCTGATTTTAGAGGGGAGGGCAGCTGAAAGGGAGAGAGTAAGGGTTTTTTTTTCCCCTGCTTTTCCTGCTCTCCTTATGAACCAGAAAAAAGTCAGTTTTGGGAAGCTCTGGGAAATCCATGGGGACATGATGATAAGGAATGAAGGGCTGCCCTCAGATGGAGGAAGGCTTATGAGAAGAGAATATAAAGAATTGAAATAGAAAAAGTCACATGAAAAGAGAGAGAAGAAGGCAAGAATGAGGATGATAGCACCATGAACATGTCAGAACTAGCCTTGTAGCTGCCCCCCTCTAATTTTCTCTATAGCCCACTCAATTGCCCTGGAGATGCCACCAAATACCTAGAAAAAACCATCAGAACAGTTAGCTAAAACCAGGAATTCTTTGTGACATGGACCCCTTTGGTAGTCATGATCTAGTAAGCCTTTCTCAGAATAATGCTTTTGAATAAATGAAATACATAGGAAGTCAACTGTATCAAAATACATTTAGTAAAACATTAACAATAACAACCTAAATCCACAGATTCCAAATTAAGAAGCCCCGCTTAAAAAGTATTCTAGTAAATTGGGGCCTTCTTGTGACAGCTTCCTCCTTAAGGAGGCTAAGAGAGTGAAGGTTTCTCATGGCCCTTCGTACTCCATCCCTGCCTTTGCCAGCAAAAGATCCTGGCTCTCTGTTGCTAGGATGTAAGCCAAGAACCCTAGTCCAGAACTGTTGCCAACTCACCAACCCTTCTGAGTACCACTCAACTCCCAGACCTTTCCCTTCCTCTCCAAATCTATTTTAGCTACCAAAGAAAAAAGGTAAGGGGATTCAGATTTCAAAGTAGTACATTCAACATTATAGAAACAATTCCCTGGAGTAGTTGGGAAGTTTAAGTTGGAGCCAAAAGAAGGGGGTAAATCCACTTAGATTTAGTAGTTCCCCCCCCCCCAGAGTAGGGCAGAATGCTTATTTATTCTGTTAGACAATATCATATTCTCTTAGACTGGGATAGGTTTTTGATTTATTTTGGTATTTTTTGGCCTGAGAGTTCATAAAATGAGGGAGTTTCTGCTGACGGACCTTCTCCCCTTGTAGACTGGCAAGGTAGAATCATTGAAATAATAATGTTATTATTTAACTTTATTTAATATTTATTTGTTTAATTTAATATTATTTTAATAAATAATAATAGTAATCTAAATAATAAAATTTAATTATCCTATGAACAGCCTAAAGACAGCAGTACTACAGAAGAGAATTGGTCAAGTCAGCTGATGAAACTCTGGATCTGTAGCTCCTCACTCACAACATGCTTCATTATTTCAGGACTTTGGGTCCTGGGACTCTATTTTGGAGAGCAAATTGGGAGGGGGAAAAAAGAAACAGCATCCCAACTCACTAGCTAGCCTGATTAGTGAACTGAATTGCAGTCAACCATGGGAAAAGGGGCCTCCGTGGGAAAGATGGGAGGGAAAAGCTGGAGAGATAGAAAGGAACAACTCTGCTGGCAGTCCCAAAAAGCTCTTTGCCCTTTTCCCAGAGCTAGTCCCACTGGCATGGCAGTTCAAGCTGTCAGGGAACAGCCTCAGGGGGCTCATTAAACCTTGGGATATAAAAATCCCAGGAGTTGGGCAAGGAGATCAGGTGAAGGGAAGGAAGAGTGAGGGAAAGGAGAAGGAAGCTATTGATATCTTCTGTCTTCATAATATTCCTTAACAGCCTAAAGGGAGGGTATGAAGGGAAGGAGAGTCTTCCAAGTTCAGAAGAATCTACTTCTAATAGAAACCCTAAGTTGGGGACAAAACCTCTGACAAGAGATGATCCCTGGAATAAAAATCTCTTTGCCTAATTAGCCAGTTTGATCATTGAGATGATTGTGATTATCTTTTCACCATTTTTTCCCACTTCATTCTCTCCCAGTACCATTTTAGCTGCTTTTAACAAGGAGAGATCTAGAGAGGGAATATGGTTTGGTTTTATGATTCACTGACTTCAATTACCAGGCTTTATTATGTATCCCAGGAAACGCCATCCCTCTCCTGTGACTCTCCATCCCTTATTCTTTCCTACTCATCCCCTTTTCATACCTAATTCTGGGAAAAGGGTAGAGTTGGGAATGGGGAGGCCCAGACACTGCCTTTAATACATGTCCAATTGTGTCATGATGGAGCCAGCAGCCACACAGTGTGATCCAGCGTCGCCTGATGGAAGGGAATCTGGACCAGTTTCTCGGGGAGTCCTCCTTGGTTTGGGGCCAAGTTCATGGAGCAGAGAGTACTAAAAAGCCCAGCAGGAAGGAGACCCCGGCTCTTCTTGTCCACTGTAAGGTGAGAGGAGCCTCTGACCATCATCATGGAAACTAGAGATTGATCCCTGGAAAGGATCAACTGTTTATGAATGTCTCCACCTTCTTTCCCTCTTTTCCTACAGGAGGGTACAAACATTCCTCAGCTTTTCTTCTTAGCCTATGTCAGAAGATGGAAAGCTTTTCTCGCTTCTTTATCTCTATCACTTTTGCTGCTTCCCCCCCTGCTGTTTCCCCTTTGCCCTAAGTAAACTCATAGAGAGTGTGTCTACATGTGTGTGCATGTACACATGCATATGTACACATATACACGCATGCATGTGTGCGTAGGAATATTATCTATAATATATATATGCATATTGTGAATAGACTATGATTTTTATTTGTGAATTGTGAACACATGTGGTTACCAGATTGTGTGTGGATTTATTTAGGATTACATACCCATGGATATAGTTACATGTGTGTGTATGTATACACATACATGTATGTATATAATTGGATCTTTTCTTTGAAACTTTTTCAGTAACTCTTTTTCTTCCTCTTTCTTTTGAAAAAAAAAGAAAAGAAAAACCAAATCTCTGTAACAAATATGAGTCATCAAACAAAACAAATTCCCACAATGGCCTTGTAAAAATGAGCTTTGTTCTGTTCTTTGTGTCTGGCACTTCTCTGCCAGGAAGGGGATAACATGCATCATCAGTTCTCTGGAATAGTAATTGTGATCATTGCACTGAACAGAATTCTTAAAGTTTTCAAAGTTGTTTGTCCTTAGAATGTTGATGCTAAATAAATTGTTCTCCTGGTTCTACTCACTTCACGCTGATTCAATTTATATAAGCCTTTCATAATTTCTTACAGCCTAATAATATGCCAATATATTCACCTACTATACTGTGTTTAGGTATTTCTTCCCCAGGTGAGGAACACTTTCTTAGTTCTTTGCCACAACACAAAGAGTTGCTATAAATATCTTTATACACATAGATCTTTTTCATCTTTTTTTTTTTTTTTTAACTCTTTGGGCATAGATCAATTGATGGGTCAAAGGTTATAAACCAGTGGTTCTCAAAGTATAGTCTAGAGAATCCTGGGAATCTCTGAAACTCTTTTAGAGGGTCTACAAATTCAAAAACAGTTTTTATTTCCAATATAGTAAGTGTCTATAAATATAACCCAGATAAACAAAAACGCTTTGGAGAGATCCTCAATAATTTTTAATAGGATAAAGATACTGAAAACAAAAGTTTGAGAACCACTGGATAAACAGTTTAGTAGATGTTTGGGCAAAGTATTAAATTGCTTTTCAGAATGGCTAGACTTATTCACAGTTCTCTCAACCATGCATTAATGAACCACTTTAATCAAAGTCCCTGGTATATTTGTTATTTTACTTTTTTGTCAACTTTGTCAATTTGATAGATATGTGGACAGCTGGAGCTTGATAAATATGTAGAAGTTACCATCTTAGTCTCTGAGAATACAAAGATGAAAAATGATATGGGATTGGAGCTCAGGAGAAAGACTAGAACCATATACTGTGCATATATGTGGAACTCATTAGCATAACTGTAATTAAACCTTTATGAACTGACCTCATCTAGGAATTTGCAGTCTAATAGGGGAGTTAATGTGCAAATTGTGTAATTTAGGATAAAATAAAGAGAGGAATGAAAAATCAAAGGAGGGCTCATTTCTAAGTGAAGGAATGATGGAAGGCTTTATAGAAGAGGTGTCCCCTAAGAAGGAAGGGAAGAATTTTAACAAGAATTCCCTGCAGGCATAGAAGATTAAATTAAGGAATGATTCATACAATCATGAATATATATGTAGAATATACGGTATAAGAAGGGGAATATTATGAAATAAGGTTGGAAAAAGATGTTGGAACCAGGTTGTGGTATATTTTGAATGTTAGAGTAAAGAATTATATTTTATCTTGTAAGCACTGGGGAATCTTAGAGGTTTTTGATTAAGGAAATGCAGTGCTATATATTAGCAAGATTTCTCTAGTAAATATATATTACAAACCCTTCATCTCTTTAATGACATAGTGAATGGACAGAAGGCTAAATTTGGACTCAGAAGACTCCAAGGAAGACCTAAGTTTGAGTCCTACCTCACTTAACTCCTGAACAAATCATTTAACTTCTATTAAATGGGGATAAAGGGACTATTGTGAGGATTAAATTAGATGATATACCTACAGCACTAATATACTATGTAAATGTTGGCTCTTATTATTGAAAAATAATACAAAGTTTATATCAGTATTTTCTAATCATGTACCAGACATTGTGGTAAGCTCTAGGGATACAAAGACAAGTGAAAGTCCTTTCTTCTAGGAGCTTCAACCCATTGAGACAACATGTATAATAACAGAGATGTTCAGAGCAGATCCAAGGGGAAAGCACTCACATCTTTAATGACCATGGAGGTGATGGCAAGAGGTAGCCCAGCTGGGGTCAAGTCCCCAGAAGATGCTCTCGTGGGATGGTGGCTGGCAGCCTGCTGCTGGCCAATGTTTTTTTGGTTGCAGGTGCCAGAGTAGGTTGCAAAGGATGGGGACAAATGAAAACAATGTTCTCTTCTGACCAGAGGGGGAAAATGTACAAACTGAAGAGGGGGAGCATGTATCCAAACTAGATTAACTTCAAAGCTATCCCACTCAGAAGGATCTGGTTCTCTTGATAAGGATCAAACTCTGAATTGGGTCAGGAAAAGGCTGAACTAACTGGTTATCAATTAGCAAGCTTGAGCATGAAATCTGATGGGACACTCTTCTAGAACTCATGCAATAAAAACAACTGACATAATTTCCAAATACTTTACAGTAGTTAAAAAAAAAAAAAACACCTCAGCATTGACTAGCTTAGCAGAATTCTGGAGTCTACGAATTCCCAAGAGATCCATGGGTAAATTATAGGTGGTCTATGACTTTATTTTTTATTTTTTCCCCCTTTAAAAAAAGTTTTTTTTTTCTGATTGTACATTAGTTTTTTAAAATATATATTTCTTTATGAATCATGTTGGGAGATAAAAATCAGAACAAAAGGGAAAAACCACAAGAAAAAAAACAGAAGAAAAAGAAAAAAATGATCATAGCATGTATTGATTTACATTTAATCTTCTTAGTTCTCTCTGAATGTAGATGACTTCTTTTTAATATTTTGATAACTGAATTTCAAAATAATCAAATTCCTTTATAATTCCATGTTATTTTATTTTGTGCATTTAAAAACATTATTCTGAGGATTATTGGGGAGAGAGGGATGGAGTAAGACATGACATAAAACAGATTAAGAACCCCTATGTTAAGGGAATGATGTCTCTCTGAATAAAACTCTCCTGTATCTGACAGAGAGGCTGGGCAGTATTATGAAGATGGGGCTCATTCTGAATCTTCTCCTTAAATGTTATTCATATACAGGTATCAAGCAAGAGGAGGATGCCCATGAAATGTTCAGACTTCATGCCATTGTGATCACATACCCTGTAGGTGTAGGAACCTTCCTGAAGGCTAGCTCTCAATGTCTCTCCACAATGGCTGCATAACTCATATTCTTCTTTTGATATTCTATGATTCTTCTAAGTGGAAGGATGACATTAAGAACACAATGAATTCATTCCTTCTGACAAAATTACCACTGTTTGAATGCTTTCTGTTGGCAACTATTAAATTCAGCTCTGAATTTCCATTCATCCAGTCCTGTCTTTTTTTGGAATGATTGACTATGATGCAGGATTTCCCTTTATTTTTTCTCCCATTCCTGCCTATACTTAAATCCTGAAGAGGTTGTCTAGCAGAAAACTGTCTAAATGCATTTCTGTCAAACAATAATATTTAGCATCTTCCTGGCCTGGAAGGAAAAAGACACCACCAGGATAAATACCCTTTCCAGGGTCCAGAAGTTGCTTCTCTTTGACTAAAGCTTTTATCTATTTAAGTTTAGTATCTATTTATAATATGACATGACATATTACTGATGTGACAGGTTTTACAAGTCAGACAGTAGGGTAAATTTCATTATCAGAAGATCTAACCTAAAGCTAAATTGCCTGTTATCTAAGTAAGTTTCTTTTAATTTAAGTACTTCAGCAATATGCCAGTACTGGGTATGGTTATTTGCAGTGGGACAATTTGAAGTAATGTATTATGTAGTTGAACAACAATAAAAATAAGAAGAAAGATAATTTTAGGGGAAAAGCACTAGCATCTGGTGGAATCACAATAGGCTTTATATATATGGTGATTCTTGAATTGATCCTGGAAGAAGACTAGGGATTCTAAGAGGTAAAGATAAAGAGGGATTACATTCTACTGAAAGGTAGACTATAACTAGAAATAGGAAATGGAATATTGTATAGAGGGAGAATAGAAAGGCCAGTATGTCTGTAGTGTTTGTGACTGAGATTGGGACTAGGTTGTGTAAGGATTTCATTGTTAAAGAGAAGAACTTCCTATAAGTAGGGAATTAATGTAGTGAATGGAGTAGGGGAAAACATGGTTAGACGTGCTCATGAGAAAAAATTGTTTTGAACACTGCAAGGAAGACAGATTGGGTTAAAAACAGTTGGGAAGTAGACTAGTTTAGCTATTGAAATAGTCCAGGTGAGAGAGCATAAGATCCTGAGTTAGACTGGTAACTTTTTAGGTGAAAGAGAAGTAGACAGGACTTGTGGCTGGAGGCAGGTTTGGGTTGGGGTGAGCTGGAAGCAGCAATCAGAATCCCATCAGATATCAAAGAAATTGTGGAAGTAGAAAAGATGAGATCTGGTAACTGATTAGTTATGTGGGGTGAGAATGAGGAGTTTGAAAGGTGATACTAAACTTGGGTGACTGGATTGTCGTACTCTCAACAAAAATTGAGAATTTTGGAAAAGGTGAACTTTTGGGAGAAAAGAAAAATTTCGTTTTGGACATGTTTAATGTGAGATATCTATAGAACATCTGGCTTGAAATAGCCAATAAATAGTTAGTGATGTGGAATGGACTTCAGCAGAAAGACCATGGTTAGCATATAGATATATAGATATATCTATATCTATAGATATAGATATAGATATAGATATAATATATAGGTAAGGGAGTCATCAAATAATATTAATAAAATCATTATGATTTAAGAAATGATGACAAGATAGCTTCAGAAAAATCTAAAGATTATCTAACTGATGCAAAGTGAAGTAAGCAGAACATTGTATGCAGTAACAATAATATGATGATCAACTGACTTGGCTATTTACAGCAATATGATGATCTAAGATAGTTCTGAAGGATTTATGATGAAAAATGCTATCCATCTCCAGAGAAATAATTAGAGGCTTTCAGACTCTGATTAAAGCATACATATAAAAACTTTATTTTTCTTGATGTTTTTTGCTCTGTGTTTTCTTTGACAACTTGGCTAATATGGAAATATGTTTTGCATGACTGCACATGTATAAACTTGCCTTTTCAAGGAAGGATGAAAAGAGAAAATCTGGAACTAAGAAATCTTTTTAAATGAATGCAAAAAAAATTGTTTTTACATGTAATTAAAAAGAAAAACCCATAACACTGATAAAAACCCATGACTTGATGAGGACACCAAGAAAGAGTATAGTAAGAAAAGAGGAGCAAAAGACAAAGCCTTGGGGTAACACATCCTCAGTTAAAAGACAAGATATGTAAGAAGAACTATAAAGGGAAACCGATAAAGGATGGTCAGCAAAGTGGGAGAATCAGGTCAGAACAATGCTACTAAACCTCAGAAATAAAGATAGTATTCAAGAGGAAAGCATGGTCAACAGTATCAAATACTGCAGAGAAGTTAGGGAAAGTGAGATTGGGAAAAGGCCATCAGATATGGTAATTATGAGATCACTGATAACCTGGGAGAAGAAAGTTTCAATTGAGCATGGAGTTTAGAAACCAGTTTTCTGAAATTTGACAAACTTTCAGGAGAATAGTAGTGTATATTGCTTTTTTTCTAAATTATCTGAGAAAAGGGGGTGGGGGTGATCAGTAGGCAACAGGGAAGGATCTAGTGGAGAGGGAAAGATTGAATATTAGGGAAAAGGAAGCACGATTGTTGGAAGCATGTTTGGTGAAGATGGCAAATGAAATGAGGATTTATAACTGTTAATATTTATAAAGTGATTTAAAGTTTGCAAAGCACTTTTTAAAAAATAGTATTCTCATTTCATTATAGCAAACTTGGGAGGTAGATGCTATTGTAATTGCTATTTTACAGATGAGGAAACTGGGGCAAGACTAGGTTTAGGGACTTGTGTAGGCTCACATAGCTTGTGTGTAGCTGAATTTAAATCCCCAGTCTTTTTGATTTCAAGTCCAGTGATCCCAACATTGAGTCTCTTAGCTGCCTTGTATTGGGGTAGACTTGGTAAGAAGATTCACCTCTATCCAAGCTTGAAGAAGAGAATTGTGAGATGTGAAGGAGATAAAAGGGAGTTCTCAACACATGGCCATTTTTTTTCAATAAAGTAAAATAAGACAAAGTTGTGAGAGTAAAGGAAAGGGTGGTAGTTGTGGGAAGCTTAATGAGCTTCTTTGGAAAGTAGGGTAGAGATCCCTTTAGGAGGAGTCAAAGGATTGTCTTTCTATACTGAGGGTCCAGTTGGTAGTGTACTGGGTGATGGCAAGATCCAGGGTGCGAGTCTCCTGGGTATAGCTGGGTGAAACAGAGGAGATTCAGGGAATGGGAAGGCTGGATGTTTAATAGAACATCAATAAAATGTATGCTGGACAGGAATTGGGGTGAAGGGGAAGAAGCAAGCCAGCTATTGAACTTCTTGAGAAAGAAGAGAGAATACTCTGAGAGCCTAGAGTAACAGCAACTAAGATCTACATTGGGTGACAGATTTGGATAGATAAATGTCAAAGGAGGAAAAAAAAGTGGTGGTGGCAGAGGGGAATGGTTGATGACTCCCTGGAAAGTGAAGAAAGTACTCTGATATCCATGTATGTAAGAGACTGAACTCAACTCTTTTCTATCTCCAAGTGATGTGTCCCTTCCTTATCTTAGAACTTCCTAATGTAAAGTTCCTTTCCTAGAAGTTCATTCCTCTTCCCGGATGGGGACCTTTTCCCCTCAGTTCCCCAAACAGCCATCTTTTGGTTCCATATCCATTGTTTGAGTTAATGTTTCCTAAATTTGTGATGTTTTGGCATTTAGCTTCATTCTTTTCCTTATTCTACCTTTTTATTGTGCTAGTTCTAGCTTTCCCATTTAATCTTTTTTTTTCTTTCTAATTGGAGAGTCAATTAAATTTCTTCACTCTTCTAAAGAAAAGTACACTGATTTGGCAGGGGGTGGAGGAGGAGGAGAGAGAAATGGAGGCAAGGGAAGTTCCTGGGGTTGACCCCAACTCATTCAGTCCATTTGGTTTCTTCTCTCCCAGTGCCGGGACCAGATATTAAGAGTGGCAGTGGATACAGGTACCCAACACAACCAAATCTCTGCCAGATGCCTCAGTCGCCTTGGGTAAGAACGTGATTCTCTGAAGGTATGAGGGGGTATATAGTAGACATGACTACATGCTGTAGGAGTCCAGGAAATGGCCTGCGAACCAAATGATTGGAGGGAGGGGCGACTGACTGAGCCATAACCATTACTTCTCTACCACAGGCTAGGGGAGGGGACGCTAAAAACCCCAGGTGGGAAAAAGGCTCCTGGCCCCCTGACCCACGTGGAGCAGCTGGAACTGCAATTAGGGCAAGAGACAGTAGCATGCTCAGCGCAAGTGGTTGGTAAGTTTTGACTTTTATCAGCTTTTTCATATTCTCTTCTACCATTCTTTTTGTGGTTAAAGAATTATTCTTCCCATCTCCCACAGGTAACAGGGAGAGCACTCTAGCCAGGTGTTCCCACTGTTCCCATTCTTTTATAACATTTCTAGATCTGGGAGATGAGTTAAGCAGTGACACCCTTTGGGTGCCTTCCAAGCTTTTTCCTTTGCTCCTTCCATTCCTACAGATGATGAGAGTCCTGAATTTTGCCTGGGATTGCAGACACTGGTATCTCTCAAGGTAAGATGCCTACTCTATAGTGCCTGGTGTGAGAGTTTATACCTTGGGACAAGAAATAAGGATCTGGGAGGTTACTGGTAAGAGGAGCTCTGAATTAGGACTCAGAATTTCTAGTTTCAAAGCTAAGCCTTGTTTCTGCAGATACCAGAGCATTTCCTGGCCTGCTTTCTCCCAAATAAAATAGGAGGGCAGGGCCTTGCTCTCTCCCACGATGGAAATTCAGAGTGAGAAGATGGAAAAAGATAATTTTAAAAGAGGTTGGAAAGAAATGGGTGGGGACTGTAATTATCTCAGAGGAAGAGAGAAGATAAGGGGGTGGGGAAAAGGTAGATGCAGACAGGTTGGGTGAAATATGTTTTATGAAATTGAATCTATGGATGAGGAGGACTTGCTCCGTGGTAGCTTTTCTACATGGTTGTTTAACTTCCTTCTCATACTTTTTCCCAATAGTGCTGTATTGACCTGGAGCATGGTGTGCTACGGCTGAGATCCCCTTGTCCAGAGCTACCATTCCTGCCTTTCCACCAGGAGCCTGGCCAGTGACAACAATGCCTGTCTGTCCCCCGGAGAAAAAACAAAACCTTAGGGGAAACGTCATGGGCAGTGGCAGGGCTGCCCACCCCTTGACCCTTGTTCATATGTTTTGTTTGTCCACATGCATTCTTTGCTTTTTCACCAATTTCTACATAAAAGGTCACATCCTAAATAAAGTGGAGGAGCAGGGAAGTAAATGCTTTTAGCAACTATGGATTAGGGAAGAATTCATGACCAAACATGGTATAGTGAGAATCACAGAAGATAAAATGGACAATCTTGATTATATAAACTGAAAATTTTTTATACAAATAAAATCAGTGCATTTAAAATTAGAAGGGAAAAGATTAACTCAGAAAAAAATATTTTCAGCTAGATTACAAGATATGTAAGAATCTGAATGAAATATAGGAAGCTATTCGCAAAGCATCTGAACTGGTAGTTCTCAAAGGAAACAATTCAAGCTTTCAATAGCCATATCTAATCAATAATGATCGGAGAAATGATCTTGTTTTTCCAGGAGATAGTCCTCAGAATGTTAGGGAAAGTTTTGTATTAAGGTTTCTTTTTTCCAAAACTACTCCCTAATTTCTCAAAAGGCTTTTGGGTCTTTTCATAAAAGAGTGATAAAGCTACACACTGGAGTCAAGAGGTTTGGTATTGAGTTGACTTGCATGACTACCAAGTCCCCATCACTGATACTCAATATTGTTCCTTAATGTCTCATCATCTGCCACATCATATGAGTCTTCTTCTTGATGTCCATCACTTAACTGTTACACCTCCTAGTTGCTCCATGGCGGATGCTGTGACACTCACCGTTCTAATTCCCTGCATATCAGTTTTTTAATAGCTGTTTTTTTTTTTTTCCCTTTGGAGCCCCAACCCACCTCCTGCTGCCTGGCATTGATCCTATGTTGGTCTCTACATTTTCCTGAATTATAAACTCATTTGTAATCTTTCCCACTTCAGCTGCTTTTGTGTCTTCTATTTGGTCTGGCATTAGATGTGATTGTTATTGTTTTATTTACTGATGACTTTTCTTCTTTATGCTACAGTCATTTTTAAACATATGATCTCCCCTATCTGCCCACCATGGATTTTTCCTTTAAGTAAAATCCAACCAATAAATTGACCTGCTAATAGCTTATAATACATCTTATATCTAATGTCCCTTACCCTATTATGGAGAGGAGGGAAGACTATTTATCACTAAAACTCACTGGTATAATTAAGCTATTTGTATACATTTTCAGTGTAACTTCCATTTGCATCATTCTAGTCATTGTGTAGGTTATTCTCTTGATTTTATTTTTTGATTCATCATCAGTTTCTACAAATCTTCCCACTTTCTTCAAATATCTCACATTGGTTATTTCTTATATTACAACATTCCATTTTATTCATATACCACAATTTATTCAGCCTCTCCAATTCCAATGGATTGGCAACTATTTTATTTCCAATTGTGTTGATTTTTTTGCCACCACAGAACATTACTGATTATTTTGTAAATTATGTAAAAGACTTTTCTTTCTCTCATTAATTTTAGTGGATATAGAATGGAATTACTGGGTCACAGGATATGGAGAGTTCCATGACTTTGACTGCATAGTCACACTCTGTAATGAATATTTCTCCCCTTAAATAAGAGAGATGGGAGTAGAAGTCGATGGCTTTAACCTTGAAGTCCCATCTAACTGCTCTGGACCTCTTTATATTTCCATTCTCCACTTCTGCTCCCATGAACATGGAGTTCACCTCATCTGAATCCCAGTAGTATTCCTTAGCTGGATGCTGAGCCCAAAGAGAAAAGGATAGAGAAAGATATGGCACTGACCAGTGGGCTAGGCTGTGTAGGAATTGAGTCTCCTTGGTTTTGGGGATAACCTTTTCCCCCGTCTATTCTCTTGCCATGATTGAGGTGGATTAGAATAAAGAGGGCTACTTCTTTTCCCAATCCTTTTCCAATAATTCCTCTAAAATAAAAGATAAGATCCCACGAAATTATAATCTTGCTATTATCTGAGGGTCTCAACAAGTCTCTTTCATTCCTCTTAATCTAATTTTCCTATGATCTCTAGTCTGAAACTTCTTAAACTGTGAGTTGCAACCCCATATGGGGTCTCATAACTGAAAATGGGGGTTGCTAAACTGATTTATTATCAGTAAATGTTTGATTTGTACATCTTTTTTATATATCTATATACCCAGGGTCTCGTAAAAGTTTCTCAGGAGAAAAGGGAAAAAGTTTAAAAGTCCTGTTCTAGTTGTTCCTTTTTCATTTCCCTCTATCTGTTATTAGCAAATCTTCATTAGACCCCACGCCAAATGCCTCTTCATTTGAATAAATACTGTTTTCCTAATGCTAAGTCTTTTCTGGCTGCCTCTTACCATTAGCCCCATCCTTGCTAGAGGAAACTCAACAATTAAGGTAATGCATATGAAAAACTGCAAACCTTAAAGCTCTATACAAATGATGACAATATTATCATTATTTGTCTCTCCTCAGAGAAAAGGAGAAAGGATGGAACTTGAATTCCATCTGACTCATATAAATAGGGCTTATTAATAATATAATCCCAAAGGATAATCAAGAAAGCAGACAGAGAAAATCAGGCCTAAAAAACTATTCAAATGGACTCCCCAAGTGCTATCCAACATCTAAGGCTACTACTAAATTTTACATGGTAATTTTCCAGGTGAATAGTTCTCCAAAGAGTTGAGAGGGGAGGGGAGGTCTTTGACTCAGAAAAACAAAAACAAAAACAAAACTTTCACAATATATGTGACCATGAGCAAGTCACTTAAAACTCCCTGGGCCTGAGTTCCCTCATCTGTAAATGGAGAGGGTAGGACTAGATGGTCTCAGAGGTCCCTTCTACCTCCATGATCCAATGACCATGGCTCTTGTAAGAGTCAGGTCAAATTATTTTTTTTCTGTATTTGGCTCAACTTTCCACCACAAATATGCTATCTTTCCTTCTGTGCTCCAAATTTCTTTCTTGGGAACCTGGGAAGAAAAATGTCAGAGAAGGCATTCCTGCTCATTACCATGAATGACGCCGTGTCCAGAATCGCTGTACACAAAGTTACATTCCGGAGAGGCCGGGACACCTGAGTACTTTTCCTCCCCTGAGCCCAAAAGGGTACATGAAGTAAGAAACATGACAACAGGGCCACAGATGATTCCATCTCCTCCTTTCCTTTTCTCCCCCCGACAAAATACAAGCGGCAAACGGATGGTGCAAAGTGAGGGAAGGCTGAAGTCGAGCTTCAGCCGTTGGTCCCAGCACAGTGAGGCTGGGAGCATTAAGTGTCTGCATCGCTCTATTCTGGTTATTTCCCTCATTCCCTGGGAAAGATTCCAGTTAGGAAGGATCTGGGTTGCTTGAAGGACTATCTGGCTGCGGCTGATCTGGATAGTAAAGTGTCTGATGGATCAATGCTCGGACAGCAGTGAGGTCATCAGGATCTAGGGGCAAAGAAAAGAAGGATAGGAAGCTGCTGGATTCCTGGGAAACCCGGCCTGCTGGCTTGCCATTGCCTACTTTCCTGAGGACTCACCCACGCCCAGTTCCTGTAGCAGGCCCCGGTACTCGGGCTCAGCCTCCAGAACCTTCACCAGATTGGTGGACTCCATCCGCTCGAGCAGCACATCCCAATAGATGTAAATCTTTTGGTTGAAAGTCACATACACTAAGCAGGGACTGTTTTGACCTCCTTTGCAGGCATATAGGCCTGAGGGTAGAGGATAAAGAAAGAAAAGTTTAATGGAGCAAAAAAATAAAACCACCTGGGCTACTGCTGAAACCAGCTTATTATAAAGCATTTGAACCAGATTGGCAGATGTTTCCTTGTCCAGACTTGGCAGCAACAAATAGACCAACTTAAAAAAAAGTGGTTTTCAAAGCCTTTTCTCATTTAGATGACGGCACCTGAGTAGACTAGACACAGAAGCCACACAATCAGCAACTCCCAGGATGCACTTACATAGCCAAGTTCTACTGTAGAGTTAGCCCCTTCCTGGGAAGGTATCTTTTCTTCTTCTTCTTCTTTTTTTTTTTTTTTTGGCTGAGGCAATCAGGGTTATGTGACTTGCCCAGGGTCACACAGCCAGGAAGTATTAAGTGTCTGAGGCCAGATTTGAACTCAGGTCCTCCTGACTTCAGGGCCGGTACTCTATCCTCTGAGCCACCCAGCTGCCCCCTAATTATATTTTGTAAATGAGAGCTTGTCTGCCAAAGCCTGCCTGCATGGAGGCAAGAAGGAAAACATGTGGCGTATAGGACAGTAAAGGAGAGGCAGGGAAGCTGACCTGCACAAAAGGCGCGGACATTCTCATCCACCTGGAAGCGAGCCACCGATCGGTTGTGATCGATAATGTATGTCTGCCCATCCCAGGCACACGCCACCACTTCCTCACTTCCATTGCCCTAAAAGGAGTCGGGATGATAAGAATGTAGGAATGGGAAGGAATCTCTTTGAGGGTTAGAAACAACTGAAGTGAGTCTCAGCCATCACCTTTAGAAAATAAACACTGCAGAAGATGGAAAACAAGAATTCCAGAAAGCAAATCAAGGCTTCCCCTTTCCCCCCACTCCCTAAAGTTGGGAGAAATATCTCTATTCTGGGAAGAGTAGCATATGTGAAAAAAAATCCAGTACATATTGAAACTAGGCCCACACTACAATGTCTCTTTTTGCCCCATGATCTCAACAGCATTACTAATTTTGAAAACTATCAAAGTAATACAAATTTAAGGCAAATATAGATCGCTAGGATGTGAGGGCTGTTTTAAATTCACTTCCAAATGATCTGTCTAAATTTTAAGTGAATGATGCTATTTTCTTTCAATGCAGACTTGGCTAACACAGTTTAGTGAGGATGGTGCAAATTTAGTGGCAGTACAAAAATGTCCAATTTGCCATTGGCCCCCAGAAAAGGAGAAGGGCTACCTCTGCAACCAATCTTCTACTTACTGTAACATCCAATTTTTCTAGAGCAAAAAGTTGGTGATCCACCTGCACTGACCACAGCAGCTTGTCTGCCCCCTCCATGAGCTTTAGAGTTCCTGCAGAGGGAAAAAGAAATACAAGGAGGTTCAGCTCTGAGGCCGACGGACTCCTCTCCTAGTCCATCCCAGAGAACTCACCGTCAAGGGTGCAAAGGGCAAAGAGACTCGAGCCACTATTCTCGTTGCTTCGACCTGTGAGGAATAAAAAGATAAGGGAATCAAGGAGGTACATAAGGAGGATGACAGTAAGAACAAAGCTGGGAGGATGAAGCTGAAGGGAGATGACTGGGCATGGGAGGAGCAGTGGAAGGAACAGGGGGGTAGGGGAGGAAAGGGGGGGAAAGCAGAGCTGAAGAGCCATCAGCCATGTAGCCAAAGGGGCAGCCTTCCTCACCATGTCTGATGTTGCCAATGAGGTGGGTGGAGACGTTCTTATTGTGGATACGGCCAGATGTCTGGTGCAGGATGACATCCCGGATAGCAGTGGTCTCTCTGTGGGTAAAGGAGGATACAACTCAGTGGAGAGGCAGCAGAGTCTAGCGGAAAGAAAACTGGACTTAGAGAATGGGGAGCCCTGGGAGCAAATCCTGCTTCAGACACTTTCAGTGTCTGTATGAAGATGGGTAAGTCACTTAACCTCTCGACTCTCAGTTTCCTCATCTGTAAAATGGGAAGTGAATTCCTGAACAGTCACAGGGCTGTTGCAAAAATCAAATTAACTTCCAACTGTAATTGTTAGTAAGTCAAAGGAACTGACTTCCCAAAGGAACCTGAGACAGCCTGAAGTCTCTATAATGAGTACCCTTGTCTCAGGGATTACAGGATATGCTACATATTCATTCCCTACACCAAGTAAGCAGAGATGAGGGAAATGAGGCTGTCTTCGTTCTTTCTTCCAGATAGTGCAAAAATAGAAACCAAAGCTCCCCGAGTCCTTGAATGGTTCATATCATGTATCACAGGCACATTAGGTTGTGCCTAATTATGCTAAGCCCTTCTCTAAGGGGCTCCTGCCCTCAGGAACCCTCCTCATCACAACTTGTTATCCCTGAGTCCATCTTGCTTCCCTGTGCTAATTCTACTCCACCAAACACACACACACACACACTCTACTGGCGGCTCTTACCTGTTGCTCTCTTCAGGGACAGGGAGAGATCCCTTGTTCCAGGTACACAGGAGGATTGCATAAGCACAGCCTGGCTGGGACACCATCAGTTCAGGGGTCCCCTGAGGTCCCAGAGTCACTGAAAGATTGTCTACCTGTATCGAGGAGAGGTGGCTTAATGTAGAATTGGGAGAGTGAGAATTTTGGCAAGGAAAGAAATGGTATTCTGCATGCAGTAGGGGGAAAAGGCAATATAGAAGGATGCTGAGCAGACCATGAAGTATTCCGGAGTTCCCAAAGTTATCATATTAAATTATCCTCTCTTTGTGGCCTTTTCCTAAATGCTTCTGCTTCCCATTAGTAATTCACCACAAGACCTTGATCTTTCTGATGTCTGCTATCAGGACTCCTCTCCTGCCTCATCCTTCAACCCATCAAACCTTTTCTATTTTGTCCTGCCCCACTCTGCCCTGATGCCTGGTCTCCATGCCACGCGCTCACCTGTCCCTCCAGTAGCCATTTCTTAAGTGATACCAGCTGTCCAGTCACATGGTCCATGCCATCACTGGCATCCTCCCATCGGAAGGCCCTCACCACACGGTCTGTGTAGCCAACCACCAGCTCGCAGCGCCCATCTCCATCTGTGAAGACAGACATTAGGGAGGTCTAGAACTCCAATTATTCTCACTGGTCTTAGCCATACTTGCTCTCCCCACTACTGTTCCCCTCCTCCATTTGATGTCCATACTGTGATCTGTTCTATAACACATTCACCTTGATACTTCTTACCAATTTATCTACTCAGTCTTTAATTCCAACCTACAATAACGTGAATCAAAAACAGTCTGGATCTAGCTCTTGTTTTCCTGTACCCCCAAACACCCTCTTATCCAACTTTATTTCTTCTCTTCTCGTCTATTCTTTCCCTGTCTCCCTCAATTTTCTTCTACACTAGCATGATTTCTCCCCTATAACTGCCTACTCAAGATGCATACCACCTTCACAGACAAGGTTCTCCTCATGAGAAATGATCTCCCGGTACTCATTCCTCTAAGAGGGGTCTTCCTGACCATCCTGCCCTTTCTCTTCCTCTACCGGGGATCTGACCCTCGCTCTACCCAGCGGGTGCCTGAAAAGCCACGGAGGCCCACCAATATCACTGATCAGCATGACTTTGGTGTTGGCAGGGATGTGCTGCTTGAACACTGGTCGATGCTCCTCGCCCGCCGGTGCCTCATGGTGCCCAGAGCTATCTGCAATCTTGGCAGGCATCAGGTCAAACAGGTGAAACCAGCCCTCAGCACTCACTGCCACAACCAAGTTCTGAGAGAAACAAGGGACACGTGAGAAACCCTGGCAACTGGAGAAGAATAAAGCAATAAGAGAGGCTGGTGGTGTCGCGGTTTATGGGACAGAGCCCTAAAGGAGGGCCGGGTCAGAGTCATTGCTTTCGGTGGGCTTGGGAGGAATGAGAACCATAATGTCTTCAGGCATCCAATCAGACTGCTTACCTTTCCCTTGTTACAGATGTCTCCTACCCCAACACAAGTAAGCTGCAAGATAAAAGAGAAGATGGTCCAGAGAGCCACCAGCTGCTAAGGAAACATCAATTTACCTGATCCCTCTGGGATGAACTAGGGAGGAGGGAAAGCTTTAATATTTATCATTCCCTGAGAACTGTCCATATGCATATTCTGCATACACAGACATGCTACTGAGATACAGGCCAGGTCAGCACAAAGAAGCTGAAAAGAATTGTGGCAACAAGAGCCGACACAGTCTAATTAAGCTCTCCTGATATCAAAAGCTTCCTATGCTCAGGGCGGTCCATGCCCCGAGGAAGCTTACGTTCTAATGGGGGAGCACAACCCACAAAGAGGCAGCCGATCACTTGGGCAGATCCTCAGGTGGCTCTGAAGGAGGCCAAGGATTCTAAGGGGCAGGGCTGACCTGAATCTATTTCAGAAAAGAGTCTGGTGTGTCCTTAAGTGCAATAAGCAATATGGCTTCCTGGCTCTCCAGACTGATCAGACTCATCTAAGTCTATGCTCCAGGCCCAACAACTTCCTTACCCCTGCCCATACCAAGTCTTATAAAAGTCAAGAATAGAGGTGACAATTTGCCCCTCTTGGAACCCCTTCGAGGGAAATACTGACCATTCCCTGGCAGGAACAGGTGATCCAAGGCCGGGTGTCATCATTCTTGTACACTGACAGCTTCCCACCAGTGTCCCCCACCACCAGCTCATTCAGCTTCAGAGAGAAAAGAAGAACGTCACTGGGGATGGAGAATAATTATCCTCACAAATTTTTCACTTTGACTCAGCCCCAAGGAAATCCTAGAACTCCCACTGAATGTTGTTAAACTATGTTCTTAGGACGCCCATCAACTGGGGAATCGTTAAACAAGTTATGGTGTATGGGTGTGATGGAATACTGCTGTGCTGAAAGAAATGATAAGCAGGTACATTTTAGAAAAACACAGAAAGATTTGCATGAAACAATAAAGAATACAATGAGCAGAACCAAGAGAATGCTGTATACACCAACAACAATACTGCTAAAAGAATAACTATGAACAACTGTTATTCTAAGTATTATATAAATACTCAAATTGACTATAAAGGACCTATGAAGAAAGATGTTATCCATCTCCAGAGAAAGAATTAATAAAAAAAAAATTAATAAAGTTTTAATTTTTTTTATTATCATCATAGTTTGTTGGTTAATATGCTAATAAAATAGAATGTTGGTTAATAATACAAGGTCTCAAGTCTTTCCTCATTCCAATCCACTCTTTATTCAGCTACCAATGTGATTTTTCTAAAGTGCAAGCCAGACCACATCATCTCTCCATACAATAAGCTCTAGAGGCTTCCTCTTTCCTTTCCTAACCTAGACCATTCTTACCTTTCCAGGCTTTTTATACCTCACTCCCCAGCACATACTCTTCAATTCAATGGCTCAGGCCTTCTGGCTATTTGTTCCACGGATAAGACACTCCATGTCTCTGCTCCAGGCTTTTTTTCTGGTAATCCTTCCAGACTGGAATATTCTTCCTCCTAAACTCTGCCTACAGGCTTCTTTGTTTTCTTTAAGTTTCAACTAAAATTCCATCTTTTACAGGAAATCTTTTCAAACGTCTCTTAATTCTAGCGCCTTCTGTTTATTTCTTATTTATCCTGTACTTTACTTTGTATGTATTTGTCTATATATTGTCCTTTCCATTAGATTGTAAGCTTCTTTAGAGCAGGAAATGTCTTTTGCTTTTTGTGTGTGTGTGTGTGTGTTTTTGTATTCCCATCACTAAGTATCTGGCACACAATAGGCATTTAATCACTATTGACTGACTGATCATAATCATTATTATTCTTTAAAATTTTATTTATTTATTAATTTTGCTAAGGCAACTGGGGTTAAGTGACTTGTCCAGGGTCACATAGCTAGGAAATGTTAAGTAACTGAGGCTAGATTTGAACTTGGGTCCATTGGACTTCAGAGCTGGTGCTCTATCCACTGCACCAACTAACTAACCCCAGTCATTATTTTTTTAAAGCTTTAATTTTCAAAACATATGCATTGATAGTTTTCAATATTCAGCCTTATGTTCCAAATTTTTTTTCTCCCTCCTTGCCCACCTCTTCTCCTAAATGGCAAATAATCCAATATATGTTCTAAATATATTTCCACAATTGTGCTGCATAAGAAAAATCAGATCAAAAAGGAAAAAAAAATGAAAAAGAAAACAAAAAATGAGCAAATAACAACAACAAAAAAGGGGAAAATACTATTCTGTGATCCATATTCATTCCTCATAGATGACTGTCTCTATCACAAGTCTATTGGAACTGGCCTGAATCATTTCACTGCTGAAAAGAACCACTTTCATCACAGTTGATCATCATATGATCTTGTTGCTGTGTACAATGTCCTCTTGGTTCTACTCACTTCACTCAGCATCAGCTCATGTAAGTCTCTCCAGGCCTCTATGAAATCATCCTGCTGACCATTCCTTACAGAACAATATTCCATAACATTCACATACCATAACTTATTCAGCCATTCTCCCACTGATGAGCATCCACTCAGTTTCCAGTTTTTGCCATTACAAAAAGGGCTGCCACAGACATTTTTGCACATGTGGGTCCCTTTCCCTCTTTTAAGATCTCTTTGGAATATAAGCCCAGTAGAAACTTCTGGGTCAAAGGATAACTTTTTGAGTATAATTCCAAATTCCTCTCCAGAATGGTTGGATCCATTCACACTTCCACCAACAATGTATCAGTGTCCCAGTTTTCCTATTGGTCACTGTGTAATGGTACCTCAGTTTCTTAATATGCATTTCTCTGATCAATAGTGATAATCATTACTTTAAAAGCACTACTGAGCACCTACTTGAATGTTTTAATTAAAGAAATGGAACCACCTGAGTCTCGCAAAGTCTCCTTTACTTTCTCCAGTATATATATGTTGGATGCCAGGAACGGGGAGACAATCTGTCCTCCTCCAGTTCTAGAATTCAGTGCCCCTACCTCTTTACAGTGCCCCTAGCTTCATCCACAATTCTTAGAATGTGATTTTCAACTTCAGTTCTAGATATGAAGCTTCGAAGAGATCAACTCCAGAACTCCTGTCCAATCAGGCAAGCAGAGAAAAGAAACAAGTAGGTACCGGCAAAGACCGGGCAATATAAGGAAGGACAGGCTACTCTCCACACCTACTCTGGCAAAGACTGAAGAAGAACCAGGGAGACTTCTTTGTGACCAGGAGAGGGAACCGAAGAGGGTCATTTTCCAACCCACTTCTCACAGAAAGCCAAAAGGCTGGGGATGGAGGTGGGGGAGCTGGGCAAGGACAAGAAGCAGCTGTGGATCCACTGTGGACAAAGCCTGCAGGTCACAGTGGGGAGGGAGGAGCAGAAGCGGGAAGCAGCTGTGTCATTCTGACTCCAAAATGAGGTCATGCATCCAGGACGGACCTCAGAGCAGCATCTTGAATTCGGATCAGAGACCTGGCTGGAGGCCACAGATGAATAAGGAGACACTGCTCTTCCTTGGCTTTGAAGCTGCACGGCCTTCTAGCTCTACGACTGGGGCTATCGTTCGCTGCTGTTTACTGGAGTCTGAACAATCTGTATCAGTATCACCCAGACCCAAAATAGGGTTGGAGCTGGCAAAGCGCAGACTGGGAGGGCTGCAATTAAATTTCATTGCAGATCTGACCCTTTAGGGAATGCTGAAAGTTTACAGCTGTCTGGCTTAACTAAGTTCCTTGAAGAACACAATTCTAAATAGCTGGAAAAAGCAGCAGGAGGACCATAGAATATAGATCTGGACCAATAAAAGGCCTGAGATTTTCTCCTAAATTATGCAAGAGACCAGCCTAAATCAAAGTCATGATTCAGGAAATAAGGTTCAAGAGAATTTGGAAATGAAAATAATTTTTAAAGTACTTTTTAAAAAAAAGTCTCTTGCTTGTTCTTTTAATCTGTCTGTCATTTTATATTTTTGCACATACTCATCTATTTCGCTTGCCATAAAAATAATATTTGTTGCTTGAATTTATAACTGAAAGTAATCCTAAATTTCAGCTAGAGGCTAGTAAAAAACAAATATGTAACATATTTTCCAAATCAAATTCACAAATGCTCTTAAATCTTTGAAATCATGGTAGACTTCTGCTACATATCATAATGAATGCTGAAATACAAATTTTAAATAAAAATATTAACAAAGAGGCTACAGCAATATATCACAAAGATTGCATGCTATTAACAGAGTGGAAATATACTCAGAACTCAGAGTCGGTTCAAAATTAGGAAAACAACAAACAGATTATGCTAATAACAAGAATAGTAAAAATTATATATTAATAAGTACAGAAAAACTTTTTGACAAAATTCAAGACCAACTTTATTAAAAATACTAAAAAGAAATGGATCTTTCTTTAGTATGTTAAATAGTAACTATATAAAAGCAAAAGACAACATTATATATAAGTATTTGCTAGAGACTTTTCCAGTATGATCAGGATCAAAGCAAGGATGTCTATTGTTACCATTGTTATTTGATATAGTACTAGAAATGCTAAATATAGCAATTAGAAAAGAAAAACATTGAGGGAACACATAAAGACAAAGAGAAATTATCAACTTTCAGAGATGGTGTAATGTTGAACTCAGCAAGCTAGAGAGTCAACTAAAAGTTAAATGAAACAATAACTTTAGCAAAATTGGATATTTAAAAATTCCCATACCCCTGCAGCAATTATTTCTATTATAAAGAAAATCCAGCAGAAATAAATGAAAAGAGAAATTTCAATCAAAGTATTTCTGATGGTTTAGTGGATACAGCACTGACCTTGAAGTCAAGAGAACCTGAGTTCAAATTCAGCCTCAGACATCCTGGGGAAGTCATTTAACCCCAATTGCCTCTCACAAAAAAACAAAATATTTATAGAATGTATGAAATATCTGGAAGTCTACAAAACAAACTTCACAGAAATAAAGACAGAGCTAAATAATTGGAGAAATCTCCATTGTTCATGGTTAGGCTGAGCCAATAAAAATGACAATATTGTCTAAATTAATTTACTTATTTAATGCCATATCAAACTAATAAGGGTTTATTTTATTAAAGTAAAACTAGTTAGAACAAAATGTATCTGGCAGGACAAGAGGTAAAGCATTTCAAAGAGAATAACAAAAAAAAGTAAGAAGACTACCTATATCAGATCTCAACCTATAATATAAAATCATAATCAATAATGGGATTTAGTAGAGCTGAAAACTGAGAAGTCAATCAGTAGAGCATATTAGGCATATCATATACAGAAGCAAATGAATGTAGTAGCTAATGTTCTATAAAACCAAAAACCTTAGCTACTAGGTTAAATACTTATCAACAAAAACTGTTGGGAAAACTGGAAAGCAGTCTAGCAGAAATTAAGTTTAGCAGAACACCTCCCACCATATAATGAAATAAGCTCCAAATGGATACACGAGTTAAATATAAAAAGTCAATTCAAATGGCCCTCTGGAACAGAGGAAAGGAAGAGACACTTGTAGAAATTTTGAAGATGTGAAAAATAAACAATTGAATGGTCCTTTATTAAATGCTACAAAGTGTAAGGTACTAAACCCTATAAAGACAGACCAAAAAACAACAACAAAAAAAACACATCAAACTTCAACTCCCCCCCAACAGTCCCACTTTCAAGGAGTTCACGGTCTAGTAGGGAAGATGTAAAAAAGAAATGCACAAACAAGGTTTTATAGGACAAATTGGAGTAATAGATTGAAAGAAAGCACTAGCATTAAGCAGGGGAGGCCTTCTTGAGAAGGTAGGATTTTATTGGGACGTGAAGGAAGTCAAGAAAGTCAGAACACAAAGAGGAGGGAGAGCATTCCAGACATGGGAACAACAAGTAAAAATATCCTAAGTTGGGATACGAAAAATCTTGTTGGGGAACAGCCAGGAGGTCAGTGTCACTGATTACAGAGCACTTTGTCGGTGATAAGGTGTAGTAAACTTATCTAGGTGAATCAGTGAATAAAGTGCTGGACCTGGAAGCAAGAACTCATCTTTCTGAGTTCCAATCTGGCCTCAGACACTTGCTAGATGTATGACCTTGGTGGGCAAGTCACTTAACTCTGTTTGCCTCAGTTTCTTCATCTTCCTCATCTTTCCTCATCTAAATGAGCTGGAGAAGGAAATGACAAAATACTCCAGGGTCTTTGCCAAAACACAAAGAGCCCAGAAGGGATGGCTTAGAGTTGGACACTACTGAAAATGACTGAAAGATAACAAAAGGTGTTAGAAGACTAAAAAATTTGGAAGGGGCCAGATTGTGAAGGGCTTTGATCATCAAAGAAAAGATTTTATTTTTGATCCTGAGATGACAGAAAACCATTGGAGTTTACCAAATTGGGGATGACATGATTGGATCTGTGCTTTAGGAAAATCACTTTGGCAGGTGAGTGGAGATGAACTTATAGCAGACAGATCAACCAGCAGGTTATTGCAACATCCAGATCTATTCCAGGGAGATCCATTCTGGAGGTTTGGGGAGGAGGAACCATACATTTACTAGAGATGTTATAAAAGATAAAATTGATAGCATTTAGCCACAGCTTGGACATGTCCTCCACAATAAGAGGAAGAGGCTTGGAGCAAAAGATAATTAAATTAGGTTGAGTTTTGTTATGTTGGGTGTAAGAAGACTATATTGTAGTCCAAAGGTTAAAGCTGGATAACCAGTTCTGAGAATCATCAGTTATAGCCAAAGGAAAACATGTTTCAAATCACTAATAATTTAGAGTGTTGCAAATTAAAGTGACTTTGAGATTCCATCTCAAAACTATCAGGTTGGCATCAACGACAAAAACGGAAAATAAGACATTTTGGCAGGACTATGGAAAAAATACACATTAATTAATGCTTTATTGTCAGAGCTGTGATTTGTTCCAGCTATTCTAGAGAGCATTTTCAAACTATGTCCAAAAAATTACTAAATTATATACATATTCTAAGATTCACTGTTATCACTATTAGATCTATATAATAATGAGATTTTATTTAAAGAGGAAAAAGACTAAATGCTCAAAGATTTTATAGCAGCTCTTTCTGTGGTGGCAAAAGACTGAGGACTAAAGAAATCCCTATGAATTGGGAAATATCTGAACAAACTATAGCATATGAAAATGATGGAATGTTATTATTGTGTTATAAGAAATGATGAGTTTAGGAGAAACCTGAGGAAAAGACCTGAAGGAAATAACACAAATAAATTGAGCAGAACCAAGAGAACAATTTATATAATTACAACAATAAATGTTAAATAAATATTGCCTAACTGAGCAAAGAGAAAGGCACGAGCATGTTATTTGAGGGAGTCTTCCAATTTGGGCTGGATCATAGAATGGGTTTCCAATCAGGAAGCCAGAAATAGGACCTGTACTCTCTAGCTGGGCTGGCCCTTAAAAGTCACACAACATTGGAGAAGGGGAAAGCTTTGAAAATTTGGCACAAAATCCCAAAAACCTCTTCAGTGTTGACAAACAACTTTGAAAAATGTAAGCAAAGCAGAATAGGATATACATTTTTGGACATGAGCAATATGGGAATTAGTTTTGTTTGATTACTTTACAAGGATTTTCCTTTTCAATTCTGGGGAAGGAGGATCACAGGAAGAAGAGAACACAAGAAAAGCCAGAGGGAATCATATATTAGTAGGGCAAGTTTGAAAATTACATAATTGAATTTATTATAGAGTTTTAAAGAAAAGCAAGCAAGCTTTACATAACACACTCACAGTTTCACATAGTCACCCCCTATTATACAACATATAATGGGAATGCTCTTTCATTTGGTGTTTGTTTAGTTCAGAATAAAAATAAATAAATACAGAAAAAAAATACTATCCACAGTATTGCTTCTACAGCTGATTCCTTTTTGCCAAGATCATCAGTGTATGTGTGTATGGGAAAGTGGGGAGGGACAGTGGGGGAAGAGATGGAGGGAAAAAGGTACATTTTGTGTCTGGCACCCTCAAGTGGTGAACAGGTCCCTAAGTAGGGAGTTCACTCAATTATTCTTCCCTCCTTCATTGAGATCAAATTCCCAGGGGATCTCAGGATGCAGCCTTTCATTGCCCTCTTATGCCAGTGAGGATAGCAGATAAAAAAGTGGGTTCAAAGTCTTTTCTGATTTCTTCAGATGTATACCTTCATTATTTGCCCTCTGACAGAACTGACTGGTACAATCACCTCTGAGTTTCTCTAAGACATCAACTCTAATATTAACATGATTTATCACAAATCGTATCATTATAAAATATAAATAAATTTAATATAATGTACAAACATAAACAGAAGCAACAGAGGAAAAGCCATGAGCTATAGTTTATTAAAGATTTTAAAAAACAATGGCAATTGAAACAACCTCTTACGAGGAAAACAAATTAACAACACTGAAGAGGTTTTTGGGAATTTGCGCCAAATTTTCAAAGCTTTCCCCTTCTCCAATATTGTGACTTTTAAGGGCCGGCCCAGCTAGAGAGTACAGGTCCTATTTCTGGCTTCCTGATTGGAAGCCCATTCTATGATCCAGCCCAAATTGGAAGACTCCCTCAAATAGCATGCTCATGCCTTTCTCTTTGCTCAGTTAGGCAATATTTATTGAACATTTATTCTATACTAGGCAGTGTTTTAAGATGAGGTTATAAAGTAAGGCAAAAACACGGGCCCTCCCCTGAGCTCATATTCGAACAGAGAAAGGTAACAGGCAAACAGCTACGCATGTATGGTCCAATATAACAAAGATGTAATTTCAAAGGGAGGGCAAGAAGGGTGGGGGAATGGGAAAGGGGACAAGAAAGACCTCTTGTAGAAAGATTTCAGCTGGGTCTCAAAAGAAGTCTAAGGCTAAGGGAGAGAGAAGAGGGATAATTCCTCCTTTGTTGTTGTCCAAATGTGTGACCCCATTTGGAGTTTTTTTAAGCAAAGATACTGTAGTGGTTTGGCATTTCCTTCTCCGGATCATTTTACAAATGAGGAAACTGAATCGAATAGGGTGAAGTGACTTGCCCAGGGGGGCACAGCGAGTAAGTGTCCGAGGCCACATTTTTGACCTCAGGAAAGTGTCACCTAGCTACTGCTTTAGATCACATAGGTAATAAGAAACGGAATCAGAATTTAAACGCAGGACTTCTTCCACCACAAAAAATGCCTTTCAAATTCTTTGAGGCCATGAATAATAACAGCTAGAGTCTATGTATGTATACTACAAAGCCCTTCATAATATTATCTCATTAGCCAGTAAACTTCCTGAGGACAGGCCCAACTCCAGGTCTTCCATTACTCTTATCCCTGCCTTCTATGGACCCAATTTAAATGCTGCTTCTTCCAGGAAGTCTTCCTGGATTCTCCAGGCTCCTTTACTTATGATTGTTATTCACGTACTATGTATTTGCATATTTGTATTCCATATTTACGTTAACATATTATATATTAGATTTACTTGTTCATAAATTACATTTCCGTATTTGTACGTTTACATATCTATTACGTGTTATATTTACGTATTATGATACGTATAATAATTATATTATGTATTATCCCTCTCCTCGTCTGGAAGCAAGAGTTCCTATTTCGTTTACAGACATCATAATAAACGTCATTAAGGTCCTACTGAAGGTAGAGATAAAGTAGGCAAAAAGGGCCGCAGTAGAGAGGAGGGGGACAACTGGCTGCAACCCCAATTTAACCACTTCCGGCTTATAAAACCCACTTGAGGCGCAGGGAGCATGCGCATAGCTTTCCTATCGGGCTTCCCTTCCCCCTCCCGCTCTGCACGTCACGCGGTTGTCTGCTTCCTTCGTGGCGCGCATGCGCCATGACGTACCGCATCGTTGTCGACGTCGCCGAGGCAAATCGCATGCGGAAAGAGGCTTCCGCCGAATTCCAGAGTTACTCGCTGCACGTAGCTAACTGATCGCATCGCGCTATCTGGGGCCGAGAGCTCCAGGTACCCTCCTCTCAGTCCTTGCACTCTCCTTCCACCGTCCAGCGGAGCGGAAGTCGTCTGGTGGGGAGCGGGGTGGGGTGGGCACGGGCGGCTTACGTCAGCACTTCGTTCTCTGCTCTTTTTCCACCATAGAGAATGGGGAGCTCTAGGCATTCGAGGCCTCCCAGCTCTATGGCTGCTCCGGCGAGGGGTGGGCTTTTCTGTGGACTGGAGTCACGAGGCTTGTCTGATGCCTGGCGCCTTCGGTTCATTGGCTGCGAGACTCCGCACGTCACTCGCCGCCCACGGACCGTTTCCAACAAACAATAATTGACATTCATATAGCTCTTGAAGGTTTTCAAAGTGGTTAATGTGCATCATCATACCTCTTGTCCGCTGGCACTAACTAAGCACCCATGGATATCTTAAAGTCAAAATGTTTAAAACTGACTTTTGAAATTAACTACATATTAACGGATGGGAAATGTCTTATTGATATGGAAGTCGTCTCTGAAATAACTATTGTTTACAGTTAGATTATAGAAATTAGTCATAGAATGAAGGTCAAAATATCAAGTAGAATAAACACTAGAAGATAGGGCATGCAATTCAAAATTCCCAAACTTGTGTATCTCATTGATGTTAACAATAATAATAAAAACAATAAAAATAATAAATAACAATAATAATAAAAAAATAATAACAAAAATCACAATTTACAATATTGGTACTGATTTGAGCAAACACATCTTTAACTGTAGTGTACGATCATATACTCAGATATAATCACTTTCATATGCAGTTAAGTTTATTAGGTGAGATTTGTACACTAAATATTAATTTAAAAAACTATTGGAATTGAAAATTTATAATTGGATGAAGAAAAATATTAATGCATAATCATTTCCTAAAGCTATTTAGCCAATGAAAAAGTGTCACTATAATGAAAAAATCAAGAAATTGTTTCAAACAGCAGATAGGATTTCTTTGTCAAAGACTATAAATTCATTTGCAAAAATTTATGGAATGGAGGAAAAGAACAGAAGCTTACAAAAATTAATGCTTCAAAAATATAGTAGTACATAGTAACGCACATGAGCCAAAAAAAAATTGGAAAAGATCATTTAACAATTTATTTTCTTCATTGGTGAGAGTGGAGATACAATACCTAAACTATCATGCAGCATAATGAAATGGATATAACAATACCTAAACTATCATGCAGCATAATGAAATGGATATAATATTAAAGGGAAAAAATGGCAAGACCAGCAGAACTAGAACAAATATATGTAGAGATCTTTTCTGGAAGTGGCAATTTTGAGGGCATTGAAAGATCAGTTTTCAAGATATGTGAAAAAAAGAAAAAATACCAGATAATAGAAAAAATTACATATGGATTCACTTCAAAAAAGGAATGAGGGAGGATGTAAAATAGTTCATGTGCCTCCTTTCTCATATTTGCAATTTTTTATGAAAATCATTTACAGACCTATCAGAGCCATCTTTGATGAAAACAGGCAGGTATAGCAGATCAAGCTTTAGATAGCTGACTGAACAATCCAGAGAATGTATGATCCCAGTGTATTTGTTTTTTTGTGGATCATTAAAAAAGAATTTGATTAGATCAAATTGCAATTTGAAATACTTCCAGCAGAATTTCCCATGCATGTTAAAATTACATCATAATCCTTGTTAGATGCAAGAATGGAGATGTTTGACAGTCTTCTGATTGTTAGTATTAAGCAGGACATAGAATAGGAACAATTACACACCAAAAATATTTGCACGCCACTGTTATTGAAAATATCCATCAGAGTCCAAATAGAAGGATGATTCCATTTAGATAATGCGGTTTCCTAAGGTAATTCTGCTTAAAAGCTGAGCCTAACAATCCAGAGGAAAAACCAAGTATTGTCCAGACTTAACACAGAGTTGGAGAGTACAACATTTATAGATATAGTATATATATCTAGGCAGATGCTGCACATGGACAATGAACTGGATCAAGAAATATACCAGAAATGATTGGGCTAAATTTGGTTGAATTTGTGAAACTTATCCTTTCAACCACAAATATTTCTCAAAGAAAAACTCATCTTTTTATATTTTTCCTTACATGGCATATGACTGAATCTGAAAAAAAAAAAACACCAAAATTATGGATCACTCAAAAAGCAATATAGTAAGTGAAGCATATTAACAATGATAACTGAAACACAATAAGTGATGTAAAATATGCCATCAAAAAGATGTCATCATTGAAAAGGGATCTAAATTAGTCATCTAGTGAGATTAAGGAACAATAGGGAACCTACCTGTTTTACTAGTACCTGTATTGTGCTAAAATGGCTGCCAGACTAAAAGCAAGCTGACTTCGGCAGACTATTCCTGCAAAACCTATAAGTTTATGCCAGACAGAATAATGATCAAGAAAATACATGAGACTTTTTAAAAACTTTATTTTTCACGAGGGTTTTTTGTTTTTGGTGGGAGGTGGGAGATGTTTTCTTTCACAACATGATTTTTATGGAAATGTTTTGTGTAATTTCATATATGCCTTCTCAATGGGGGAGGGACAGACAAGGAGAGTCTGGAACTCAAAAGTTTTAAAAACAAATATTAAAAAATTGTTTTACATGTAACTAGGGAAAATATATTAAAATTTTGAGAGAAAAAAATGAGAACCTCTTCAAATAAAAAGTTGCCTTAAGGTGTATGCCCTAAGAACCCACAGCAATATCCCCAAATTGTAAGAGACCCATAGCCAGAAAATCTGGATTGTTATAGTGCTACAGGGCATGATGTTAAGTCACTTCACTTCCTTGGTCTTGTTTCTTTTTCTGTAAAACGAAGGTATACACTGAACCTGGGCTTAGATTGTAGTCTGCACACTCCTGGGGTCCCTTTTTAGAGGATCCATGAGGTCAAAACTATTTAAATAGGCATTATTTACTTATTAAGATATTTCTTTCTATTTACACTTGGAGGCTGGATTTTCATATACTTAAAAATATTGTGATATGCAGCAGCAGATGCAGAAATGAAAATATACCTCTCTTCTGTTAAGCCAGATTTTAAAGAGATCTGTAAAAGAATATACAATGCCACTCTTCAATTTTTGTTTTGTTTTGGAATCTATACTTATTTTCATCAATTGCTATACTAATATGTAATTTGTTTTTAAATTTTAAAAAGATCAGTTTTATTTCTAATATTTTAAATGTATATAGCTATAACTCCCCCAAAATTCACTGGGATATTCAATAATTTTTAAGATTTCTGAGACCAAAAAGTTTGAGAATTGAAAAATTCCTTCCAGAAATCCAGAAAATTCCTTTCATCCTTTGACATAGAATTATGTTAGTGCATTATAGTGAGACTCCCTCCAACATATTTATCAATGCAGCAGTTTTTATGTATTTGGAGTCTCAAGTAGAGCCTGTCAATTCCTATTCCTAAGGCAGAAATATATAACCTGTAATTTATGTTATGCAAAGAAAAATCAATTCCTTTTTGAACCTGCATCTTGAAAAAAGTTCTAAAGTAATAAACCTCCCAGTCAAGTATAAATTGAGTGTTTTGATACTGGTAACCCAGGAAAGCTGCTCCTCCCAAGGTCCCAGGTATTACAGTCTACCCAGTATTAGTTAAGGGAGTGTGATCGATCCTATGCAGAGTACTTCAATCATATACAATGAGAGAAAGCCATGTGACCATCACTGAATTTATGAGTAAGAATCCATTTCCAAACTACATTCTAAAAGACAAACCTGTTCTTGGCTACCGAGCATGCCCAGTGGCTAATAGAGCCGATCTTCTAAACATGGGGGGCAAGAATAAGGATTTGGGGCGGGGAAGCACAGGCTGATGAGGGCAAGTCTTCCCTAAAGTGCTGGGAGAAATAATGGATATGATTTGAACTGGAAAGTGACAAGTGTTCTTTAGGCTTGTGGTGCCATTCACCCAGATCATTGGTCCTGAATTCATATCCAACCGAAGACTTATTGTGACCTTTGGCACATCCCTTAACCTTTTTTCCTCAATTTTCTCATCTACAAAATTGGGACAGTAAGAGCACCTACCTCCTATGGTTAAGAATAAAATGAGATTTTCACAATGTGTTTTCCAAAACTTAAAGCATTATATACATTGTAATTTTTGTGGAGCAGGGAAATATACCAAAAAAGCTGGTGGATCCTTTGATGCCCTTGTGTTTTCTTATAATTATTTAAGAAAATGCAGAAATAGTATTGAACTAGTACAAAGTTTGCTTAAGGAATAGCAAAGCACCTGATTAGGTATCTGAGTACCTAAATGCTTCTACTATGCCATTAACATTGGTGAGGGCTGTTAAAATTCTAGCTTGAGAATGCTAGGATGTGAAACAGGGATACAGTTAGTTCTAACTATGACTTTGTTAGACATACTGTGTACCTTGGATTGCTCTTACCTATTTACTTCTAAGAGATGGCACAAATCATTCCTAAAAGCAAATGCATAACCCTTAGGCTTACCTATTTTCACTGTAGAAATGCCTAGCTTTATTCTTGATAGTTTATGATAGGGGTTTTCAAAGTTTTTGCCAAGGGCTTTTTCATAACTGTCTTTAAAAGATTTAAAAAAAAAAATTTAAGTAATCACAACAGAAAGGAATAGTATCTTTCATTGGAAGTTAGAGCAATGTAAGTATATAATATTTTAGTTTAAAAAGTTCTTGGGAGATTCCGTCTTTCATTTGAAGCTCAGTTCTCTATAATCTTATGCCTATTTTAGAAGAAATTGTGGTATCAGGTGCCTAGGACCACGCAGTTAAATAAACAACTCAGAGGTTCTAGCTATTTCTATCATGAATTGTAAATTTCCTGTCATACACTGAAACTCAATCACCCAACTCCCAGAGACAAATTTTCTATTGGGCCAAAATTATTAATGCCCCAAGAAAGCCTTGCAGATAATTGCTGGAGAGCTGAGATAATAATCACAGTTCACTTGTATATCCCTTCTTACATCTTAATGACCCTAGAAGGTATTATAGCTATCCTATTTTGACAGATGACAAGACTAGTTTGGTTAGAGCCAAAATTAGAAACAAATTCAGTGTTCTTTGTATTGTACCAGCTCACCCTGCTTTGTTTTAAGTGGGGATCTGTAATTTCAGAGATGCGTCGGGGGAATGCTCTCAGCGTTTAACAGTATTTTATTGAGCACCAAGCTATGCATTGCCATACAAACCAAATTCAAAACAGATATGGTCCCTGCCCTCTAAGAGCTTACAATCTCCTCAAAAAATATTAGAAGGTAACCAGGAGCCACCACATTACTTAAGGACAATGCTATTAACCTAGAGTGTGAGGGGTCCTTCAAGTGTCAGTTCTCTTCTCTCGTACAATTTGTTTGGGCTACTAGGCTGGATCCGATTGAATGCTGCCTGAGCTACAACCTTAACCTGCAATTATTCTCCTCATCCACATCTGTACCATTTGTTTCTCCCTGCCCACTTCTATTACCACTTGGAGTTGCTCTCAGTATCCTGTTATGAGGTACCACCTTTTGATGGATGGCCTGTACTCCCATGGGTTTGGCCTCAATAGTTGCTTATAATTGCACTAAACTGGCTAAATTGCTTCAAAGAGCACATCAGCCAATTTTATCCGGCAAGTCAAAGCATAAAGCTGTTGCTTCAGAGATGTACTTTCCCCAACAAATTGCTAATTTTTGCCTATTCTATTAGACTGCTCCCATCCACCCAGAGGTCTTCTTCACCCCCCTTCCCTCTTGGGCCAAACAGGAAGCATAGCTTGACTCCTAAACTTTGGTTGTTTCCACTTTATTGCTCAAGCATGGAATCTGGGAGAACCTGGATCTTCAGCGTCGTGCAGGTTAAGAGACCAAAGGAGCAGAGATGGGTTCAACATAGAACAGGCAAGGGGAGACGGCATGGCCATGGTCAAGAGAAAATGGGAAGGAACACGACAGTGGTCACTATGATACCAGAAAGGACCAATTGCCACAAAGTCTGGGAGCAGGAAAGGAACAAAGAGAAGCCAAGGAAACAGCAGTGGTTTTTGTTTGGTTTTTGTTATACTCCTCTGCCACCAACAGAGAAGAAGGGGTGTTCTGTAGTTTTCCCTTTACACCCCACTTTAAGACTAAACCCCACTCCCTTCCCAAATGTGGAAATAGATCAGGCTGCAGAAGGAGCAAAATAAATTAATATTTTTTGGGGGAGTAGAAAGGGTCACCTTTCCAAAAACATCCCCTACCCAACCTCAACAAATCTATTCTTTTTCCCTTTCCCAAAGTCACCATTCAACCAGATAGAAAAATAAAGGTCTAATTCACTCAAAATTCTTCAGGGTTGTCTTTTTTTTGTTTTGTTTTTTGTTTTTTACAAAACTAACAGGGAAGGCTAGGACATGGGAGGTAGGCAGCCTTGGGAGTGGGGTGGGAGGGCTGGCTACGCTTCTGTCTCCACTTGAGACTTGCTCACTTCCACACCGTTCTGCTGGTCATCCTTCATCTCAGTGTCTGCCGGGAAGTCTCCTCCAGCTGCTTCTGCCTCAGGCTAAGAAAGGAGGGAAGAAAAGAACCGTGAAGATCTCAGTAATCCCACTCTTCTTTGAGAGAAAAGCTACCCACACTCAGGCCCAGAGCCTTTCTTAAGCCACAGGCCCCACCATAAAAATGCCTGTGTGACAAGGCCTAGCCCTCACCCCACCTCCTGCATGTATCTAGCTCAGTACCCACAGACCCCATTCACAACACCCCAGGCACTGATCTCAAGGCACTCCTCCTCCTCTACCTGCTTACCTGCCTGGCCAGAAGGATAAGGCTGCAGGAGAGCAGGGAGCAAAGACTGAGGGAAGCCCTGTCTAGAGGCCTCCCTAGGTGTCCCAGTGGAGCCAGCAGAGGGGTGCCAGGATCAGAAACCCAGAAAGCAGATGCTGCCCCGCTTCCCAACTAGAAGCCCAAGAGAACAAGAGCCCCCCTTTCCCTCCCCCGAGGCCGGCCCCCACCTTGTTCTCCTTCTCAGCCAGTCTCTGGAACATGTTCGCATAGAGCTTCTTCTCCCTGGCATGCTGCTCACGGATCCGCTGTTGGCAGAGGGTCAGCTGGGTCCTGGCAGCCTTGTTGCTGGGGTAGAGTTTGAGGACCTTCTGGAAGTCTTCCCGGGCCAGCTCAAAGTCATTCACAGCCAGATAAGCCTCCCCCCGACGGAAAAGGCCTTTCTCGTTGTTGTTGTCCAGCTCCAGGGCCTAGGGAGCAGCAGACAGACCACCTGATTTCAGGGCCAGTCCTTCCCCCCAAAATCTCAGCTTCGATACATATGTGTTAAAGGAGTTCCCCAAAACAAAACCAGATTTTAAAAAACAGGACTCATTCCAAAAGAATCAAGTGAAAAATAAAGGAGGTGACACAAAGAGCTGGACCACAGACTCTTGCGCTGCTGCTGCTCACTCACCTGGAGGCACTTAGCAATCCCCAATCCCTCCCCTTCTCTTGCCCCACAGCCTCATCTCCCGGGGAGCTCGAACCTTATTGCAGCTCTCCACGGCGGCAGAGTAGGTCTGCAGTTTGAGGTGACACATGGCCAGGTTAAGGTGGGAAGCCAGCCTCAGCGTCCGGGCCTGGGCGCGCTGTCCTTCCTCTTCGGAGAATCCCAGCTCGTACTCTAGCCAGGACACAATCTTCTTGTACTGAAGCATGGCTTGCTTATACTTTCCCTCCTGGAACCAGAGTCACCACTGTCAGCTCCTTTTCCTCCCCCAGACACCCCACGATAAAGCTGGGGGACAATACCAGGCCATCCCCCACTGCAGGTGCCCGGGGATGTGTCGGGGAAACAGGCAGTCCTAAGTTCTTTAACATGTCCAAAGGTGTGGGCAAGCCCCACGCAGGTCTGTATCGACCTTTTTTCCCCCTTCCTGGCAGACTTGCCTTAGATCAGGGGTCCTCAAACTATGGCCGCAGGCCAGATGCAGCAGCTGAGGACATTTATCCCCCTCACCCAGGGCTATGAAGTTTATTTTAAAGGCCCATAAAACAAAGTTTTTGTTTTTACTATAGTCCGGCCCTCCAACAGTCTGAGGGACAGTGAACTGGCCCCCTATTTAAAAAGTTTGAGGACCCCTGCCTTAGGTAGACGAAGAAAGTGGGAAGAAAGAAGACCACCTGTTGGGCAGTGGGCCCCTCACTTACCTTGAAATACACGGTACCCCGTTCTTTCACTATGGCACTCTGCTCCAGTTTCTCCTCTGCATTCATCTCCCAGGACTCCTTGGCCTACCCAGTCCCCAGAGAAGAAATGCCACCGTTGGTTCAATGGGCCTCGGCCCTGGGGAAGCCGAGGGCTAAGGCCCGAGGGCACACTGATGAGGAGGGGAGAAGTACTGCTTCACCTTAGTCCTTACCTTTTCAAAGCTCTTGAGTGTCACTTCATACTGTAGCTCTGCGTCCCGTGGGATCTGGAACTTCTCCTTCCCAGCAATCCCAAAACCATAGCTAGGGAAGAGACAAACAATGGCATTGGCTCCCCTGAGGTTGCTGGGCACCTCTGGACTAAAAGGGCGCGTGTCTGCGTGCCCAGATGAGGTAACGTTCACGAAGGGCGGAACGCAGCCGGGAATCAGAGGCTTCATAAGTGCTTGCCTTTCTCCCCTCCCCCTGGGGCGCCCAACTCTGCCTACCTCTGGCCACACTCTCACCTGGGCTTAAGGTAGACAATAGAGTTCTCTCCCTTCTCCATGCGCTGAATCGCCTTTTCTAGTCCAGGGGGAAGATCATAGTTCTCACCCTCTCCAATCTCAAAGCTTAACTCTCGCTGGTCAAAGACCCGGCCTTTATGGCGACCCTCTAGCACAACTGGAGTAATTGGAGACAGGCAGTGAGTGGCTGAGCAGAGAGCCTGCTACCCCTTAACCTCCCCCAGTGCTGACCAGAAGGTGCCCTCTCTGTACAGATTTCAGAAGTAAGAGAGAGGGAGAAGACAGACTCAGGAGCTACAGCAGGTAGAAGGGAAGATTCCTTCTGCCTTCTAGCTCTTTCCTTCTCAAGACTGGAAATAACCTCAAGAGACCAAGTAATTTGGTCCTTTCATCACATAAACCCTCTGAGGTATAAAACTTGCCCCAAATGACGGTTGGATGGCCAAGACCAGAGGTACTCCCAGGTTTATCGCTTCTTCTGCCTCACCTTCCACTATAGCTCCCTCATTGGGCTTGGAGTAGCCCTCGCCTCGATTCCGTATCCTTCGGATGATTCCACCATCCTCATCCTCAGTAAGATCCTCTCCTTTAAAGTCAAAGAGTTCCACCTACGGGAGAGATCACAGTCATAAATCTAGAGTGGGAAGAAGGTGCCCCAGACCTTCTAGTCCAGTCTTCTCATTTTATACGTAAGAATCAGAGTTTGAGGGAGGTCACGTCATTTGCACAAGGCGATACAAGAAATCAGTGTCAGAGTTAAGATCTGAACTCAGATCCTCTGGTTCCAAAGCCAGAGTTCTTTCCACTCTACCAGAGGACAGAAGCTGCCCCTTTTTCTTCCCCTTTAATATGCACCCTTACTCCTCACTAACATTTCCCTTCTTGTCTAAGCAAAAGGTTTACAGGCCTCAGCAATCCCAAACCTGCTCCTGAAACACGTGCAATGTGAGCTGGAGAAGGTGGGAAGGACCTGGCCCATAGCCACCCCCATTTGGTAAAAGCATAAAGAAGCTCGACTCCCTGACTTCTGTTAACATCTGTGCTGGTCTCTGGGCTACCTAGTTTGTGAAAAGAGAACATGCTTCTGCAGTCCTAATTAGGACCAATTTGGTAGTGGTGATGCTGAGACTTGGGAGATGCAATGGTTAAAAAATCGTTCCTGAAGCCCACCTAGTGATGAACCTGTCTGAGCTCAGTGCGTTTTAAGTAAGAGGTCCATCACTCTGCTCATTCTTGGAACACACCTATCGTCCATGTATTTCTATATTAACCCCTCACCCATCTAGAAGCTATCCGGCAGCTTTCCAGACACACTGCTCTAAAATGCGCGGGTGGGCAGTGAGGGGGGCACACTGCCGCGTGCCGGGGCGGGATGTTCCCGAATAAGCGTGGGGAGAGGACCCAGAAATGTCCAGGCTGGTAACAGTAGATGACCAACTAGAATTCTTCCCCATCTTGGAAGAGACAACTTGCCCTATATGTCCTCCCACTAGGCCAGGCCCTTAGCCTTAGCCACAATGTTTCCAAGTCAGGGCTGGCGGGCAGCCAGACTGTCGGGCCAGATAAGGCCCTGCTCTTACTGTTTCACGGCCTGTCACTCACCTCAAACACCAGGGTGGCATTGGGGGGGATCATGGGAGGACTGCCAGATGAACCATAGGCATATTCTGGTTTGCAGGTGATATGGCAGACTTCTCCTATTTTCATGGTGGCCACAGCAATGTCCCAGGCTTTGATTACCTCCCCTGCAGACACAAAATACATTAGGTTTCCCCCATCTTAGCTGAGATTTCACCAAAAGTCAGCATGTTGTCCTGAGAGCTATCCAAACACCAAAAATTAGAATTCCCTCTTTAAACAAGAGGTCTCTTCCTCACCAACTGTTAACTCTCAAAAGTCCAAATGGATTAAATGCTGTTGGCTTTTTTTACCCTTTTATTTATCTGAATGTTCCAAGAAGATAGACAGAGGAGAACTACATACTCCTCTCTTCAAAGTCTTGGAGACCAAGGCAGATTGAACTACAGAGGAGGATAAATGGAGGGAAGAAGTCAGTAGAGGAAGATTAGAGAAGGGAAGAGTAAGAAAAGGATAATGTCAAAGGAACAAAAAGATCTTCCTCAAGTAATCCTGCTCTGTGTTTAGGCCTTTCAAGTGGGATCACTGGAACGTAACCTTGAGGCTGCCCACACAGTCCCTTAGAACTCTCCTTTTCAATAAGGTTTACCTTTGCCCAAGTCAAAAGAGAATTTGTCCTTGCGATCCAAACTGGAGTCAAATTTGGTGCCATCCAGCAGCCAGCCAGTATAGTGAACAGTGACCTTGTCGCCAATCATGGGAGTCTCTGTGCCTGTCCCCTCGCGCTTGATCACCTAGGGAGTTGAAAGTAAATCTTCATCTTTATCATCAGCCCCTCAGGTCAGATACTGAGTCACATATCTATCTATACTTTACCTTTGTGAGAAGAAAAGACTCTATTATTATCATCTTAATTATGGCCCCAAATTAATCTCTACCTTCTCAGGTATACATACAGAAAGATTTTCCTTTCTCTGATCTAATATAATGGTAAGAATAATGGAACCAGAACCAAAAATCTAGATAAAAATTTCAGCTTTTCTATTTCTTATTTGTGTGTTGGATATAATATATCATCTACTTGGGCCTTGGTCTCATCTATAAAATGAAGAATTTAAACAATGATCTTTTAAGAGGCTGCTTCTAGCACAACAATTACAATAATATATGTTACTATTAGTAACAACCAGCCTTTATATAGCACTTTAAGGTCTATAAAGTGCTTTACAAAGATTATCTCATTTGTTCCTCACAATAATCCTGAAGATGGGAGCTCTATTCCCTAATAGATATTCTTCAAACCAGTGACCCAGCCCTCCTGGCAGTTTCAAACAAGATACTCCATATCTCTCCACTCCCAGCATTTTCTCTGGTTAACCTCCAACCATGGAACACTCTCCCTCCTCTGCTCTGTCTACTGACCTTCCTGGCTTCCTTTAAGTTCCAATTAAAATCTCACCTTCTACAGGAATCCTTCCCCAATTCTTCTTAATTCCTATGTCTGACTTCGGTTAATTATTTCCTATCTATGCTGTATATAATTTCCTTGGTCTGTATTTGTTTGCATGTTGCCTCCCCTACTAGACTATATGCTCATAGAAGGCAGGGACTATCTTTTACCTCTTTTTTGTAATCCCAGTGCCTGGTGCACAGTAGTAGGTACTTAATAAATGTTTGCTTATCCTACTGTTACAGATGAAACGGAAGTCCAGACTCACACTAAGATACTAAGTGTCTGAGGGTGCAGTTCACCTCAAGTCCTTTCTTGACTCCAGGCTCATTAGGTAAGAATCCTAACTTTCCCTGCCTTTTGAGCCCAGCACTCCATCCACAACATCATACTGCTTCTTATGAACTCTTCAGATCAACAGGAGAAAAAGGACTGATTTGGAAGGAAAATGGGATACGTAACTAAGACCAAGGAGGGCAAGCCTAAGGTGAAAATGACAAATGTCTAGAGAGAGCATAAGGGGAAAAAAAATCTGGATTGTAGAAAGAGATGGAGGTACCAAACACAATTTGTGTATAGCCTTGGACTTTTCTTGGGTTATTTATCCCAGCCCATGTCTTTCTGCTTTTCTGAATTTTGGAGGACTATACAGAATTCTTAAATTTTGCCTATATATCTTTGGGAATTTCACCAATAACTATAAGCTGGTAATTCTGGGCTCTTTCCAATAACCCCATCTCCTTCTTCCGAAGTTCACATATAAAAAGGGAGAGATTTTAGTGGTCTGGGAATTTCTGGGACACTGCAAGGGGAAGATGAGCCAATCTGTCCACGAAGAGGGAGAACCTCAAAACCCAGACAAAATTAAATAACCTGGGTAGAGTGACCTCCAAGCTGTAGACTGGTCAAATCCCATAATGCCATGGTTCTGGGCTATTTCCAGGGACCGGGAGACAGCTATTTCCTTTTCAGAACTTCTAAAAAGATAGCCTTCCTTATGCTCCACTAGGTCCATAAAACCAAATTGTTCTCTTTGAGGGTTTTTGAATTTACCCTGTAGAAGGATCAGACAGGAACGCAATCAGTGTTTCTTTGGATGGGAAACTTAAGGAAGAGAGAGCAAATGGGGGAAGGGGAAAACAGGGAAGAATGATCTTTTCTAAAAAGGTTCTTTTAGGAAAGACAAAGTATGTGTGCACGTTTTGTGTTTCTCTCCATTTGGCTCCCAGAAAGATTCAGAGAACAAAGTCAAGTTTATTAACTTCTAAATCCTAGAATTTAGGTCCCAACTCTAGGACACCAGGCTCAAAATATTAGTGGGCTGGTGAGAAATCAGGTAAGGAGTGGGAAGAATAGGAGAGGGAAACTAAAGACTGGATTTCACGCTCTACTACTGGAAGCCTGCCAACTCTCCTCGGAAGTCCATTCCAAATCACCCTTGGGCGACGGGTCGGCTCTGACCCAGGTCAAGATGCTCAACAGCTAGAACATCGGCCCCCACAACCACGTCCCTCGGCTATTTGTTCCTCCACCTTCCTCTAACTCGAGCCGAATCCACACCTCCTCGAGGCCCCACCCCCCGCCCCGTGGGTGGGGGTGGTGTGGAAGGAGCAAAGGGAGGTAACTTGATGCCGGCACACGGCAGCGCGCCGGACCCCGGGATCTCGGGTGGGGAGCCTTCGCTTCGGCACACCCACCCTCATCTCCAGGGCAGCCGAAATACCAAGAGGCTCCAGGACCTGATAACTGCTGTCCTGAACTGCCCCAACAGCTCGGCTAATATTTAACTGACCTGGGCAAGCTCCTGCTACCTTATCAACCAATGATGGGCCGCCGACTTCTAGGCTCCTCCGTGAAAATGGGGTTCAAGGGGAGGTCAAGGCTCGACCCCGGCCCTGCTTGGGGCGCATCATGCGCTCCGGCTTTGGTGCGCCCCCCGTTTGCAGCCCGTGGGCTGCCTCTCTCCATCCACCACGCACTCAGGAGTTTCCGTTGCCATCCCGGCCTCCCCTCCCCTTTCCCGGATCCACGCTGGGGGGCCGGGCCAGCCTCACGGGAGCGCACCGGCCCTTCAGTGGTGGGGGAGTAAATTCGTGCTCAGCCCACTCTCCCCCGGGTTTGTAGCTCCCCCTTTCTCGCCCTATTCTGCCCAGTCCGTGAGTGGGAGGGGAATGCGGGCTTCTCTAGTGCAAGATCTCCACGGTGCACGGCCGGGAGCTTGCAAAGACAGCCCGCCCCCAAGTCCCGGGGCATGCCCGCATGGGCTGAAGTCCGTGCCTCGCGCTAAGGGCCTGAACATGTGCGGCAGGCCCATCTGCTTCCCCACCCAAGACCCGACCGAAGGCTGCCTTCTGCCACCCCGGGCCACCCGCGGGTACCTTCAGCACGCCTTCATCTTGTTTGGGGCTAATGTCCACCCCCTCCACGGGCAACGGGGCCGACTGCGCGCTGCTCTCCGCCGCCTTCATCTCCTCCGCAGTCATCGCCGTCCACAAAGCCTTTTTTTACTCTTGAAGCTGGGGCCCGGGAGACGAGCCAAGCCGCTCCCCGTCTGCCTGGGCCGGGTGGCTGCAAGCACGGGTTAGGGCGGTGGGAGTGAGGCTGCACAGCCGGAGCCGAGGCCGAGGCCGGGGCTGGGGCAGCGCGCGGGGCACTCGCTCCTTCTGGAAACTCTTTTCCCGAGAAGGACGGGGAGGCGGCGAGCCGGCGGCCAGGCCAGGCCCGGTGCAGTGCGGCGCGGCGCGGAGCGGAGCTAACCCACGACCGAGGCAGCGGCAGAAGCGGCAGCAGCTACGAGCGTGGACTGTGTGGCTTCTGGGGAGAGGTTGGTCCCACCCCGCACCCGCCGCCGCCGCCGCCGCCGCCGCCGCCGGGGGAGGGGCTGGGAGGAGCCGGGGGAGGGGAAAGGGAGGGCGGCGGAGGGGGAGAAGTTTCCAGAGGCAGCAGCCGCTGAGCCGCTTCGGGCTCCTGGGGCCAACGCAGTTTGCATTAATTTATTCCTGCCCCTCCCCAACCTAATCCGAGGGAGAGTTGATTACCCCGAGACCCTCGGACTTGTAGACGCAAACCCAACACCTTCTCCCTGGGCACCCCCACCACCCAACACCCCTCCTCTCTTTTCTCCCCCCTCCCCCTCCCGCGCTCCTCTCTCCCGGTTTAAACGGACTCTTCCAGATCCTTCTCGATAAGGCTAGATCCTTCTCTAGCTCATTTCAAAAGCCTTCCTTGCCCCAGTTCTCTCTGTGCCGGGCGCGGACTCGGGCTCTGAGGCTGTGGATAGTAGAGATCTGGGAGCAGCGGCCGGGGGCGGCCCCTGTCCCCTCACTCTTCTGTCGGGCTCGGGAGCTAGTTGGGGCTGTTTGAAAAGAAACAGGGCAACAAGCTTTCTTCCTTCTCTCTCTCTCTCTCTCTTTCTCTCTCTCTCTCTCTCTCTCTCTCTCTCTCTCTCTCTCTCTCTCTCATAGAAAGGAAATAAATGAAAGGAATCTGGAAGCTTGTGGGTGACATGCTCAGGTACATAGTTTTATAGAAAGGAAAGAAAAAAACCCTTCTACGCCTCCCTCCCGCCCCCCTACAAAATCTATCTAGAACTGCCTCGGAATCAGCCTTCCAAATACGTAGTACAGAGCTCAAACGGTCCTCTCTGACTGCCCGTCACCCAATGGGTACAAGAGCGCTGACCTCCAGGCGGACCAGGAGGCAGCACCTCCACCAAAAGTAGAAACGTTTTCAACGCCCCCAAAATTCGTTCTGTTAGTACTGAAGAGGGAAGTAAAGGGGGGGGGGGGGGAGAAGAGAATTTTTTTTTTTTTAGTTCGTAGATATTTAATGACTACACAGGATGTAGAGAATATTGTACAATTATATACAGCATAATAATATGCAACGTCTGAATAACCACATTCAGCTCAACAGACATCTTAGTTGCTAATATATAGAGGTTATTCTTGGAGTCAGAAAGAACTGGGTTCAAGTCCTGTATGTTTCTTAGAAAATTATGACAATATAACTGATTCTAAGGGAGTTCCTTTTACTAATGAAATAATCACAGGTTCTCTTCCCCCTCTCCCCTGCCGCCCCATTTCTATAACGAGAATATCATACTAGAAGCTGAAAAAAGCAAAGGAAAATGCATTTTGTATATTAATACATGTAGTTAAGATATTATCATTGCCATCATGGAGCTTATAAGCACAAGTAGGGAAATACGTCATATATTTAAGTATGAATCCATCAGGGAAGTGCCAAACAAAATTCTCTGAGGTCATTCATTCATTTTGGTATTGGTTTCCATAGACTGACGTCATCCTACTTTCCACTCTTTTCAAACCTTACAATCGAGTCAAATCGACTTGTTATTTCTTCACCTATGACATTTCATCTTCATCTATATACTACTACAAATAGAGGGATGGCTAACTGTACAAACATGGCATGAATTAATTTGAACTTAAGGTGAGACTATTTCCTAGCTAAGACCCTCAAGGGTTATCTAATTTATGGCTATTACTTAAGAGAGTATTGAAGCTCATAAATTCATTTTCACTCCTTAGTGCAAAACATATCCACCCTGTTCAATAATATAGTGCTTTAAAATTCTTCATTCATGTCATTAAGATGTTAAAAAGAATTTTGAAATAGATTCCTTCAGTAATCCTCAAAATACTTCTGGTAATTTAAGTAGTTTAGCTTTTGTTTCCATGCTAAGTCATTGCCTGGTAGATTTAGTGAGTTGGAAGGGTCTGCCCTGCCTAAGGGGGGACCTAAATTACTCAGAGTACCCCAAATCCTTCTAGCCTAGACCTTGACCTTGAAGGATGGCCCCAGGATAATGGGTAGAATCAATATACCTTGGGGCAAGCACATAAACCTGGCCCACAATACCTTCTCTGATTTGGAGCATTCCTTTACCTGTTCAGCCATTTACTTCCTGTTTCCTTCCACCTTTGTAGAAGGAGGGATATGGAGGAAAGAAAGTCCTTTGTCCTTTTTTAGTAGCAATCAAAGTAGCTTTTTTTTTTTTAATTGCTTATTCTTGTTTCTATGCCTTTTGATGTTGTTATTTAAAAATCATCACTTCTCTTTGTGTCTCTCATCAAAAGTGACTTTGACCAGGAATGCTTACAATGGGATTACAAGAAGGCAAAATTTAGGCAGTCTAGTTGGGAACAGAGCTGATGAGGGAGAGATAGATGGCATCTATAATTAATAGTGATCTTTCAGAATTCGTGATTTAGGCTATACTCCCTGGACCTTTTCCTTTTTGAACCTGGAGAAAATAAAGAAAATGTGTTGAAAAAACTCACTGGGCAACTAAGTGGTGCAGCAGACAGATTGCTAGGCCTGGAGTCAGTAAGACCTGAGTTCACATGCAGCCTTGGATACTTTCTAACTGTGTGACTTTGGATAAGGCATAAGTTTTATCTCAGCTTCCTCATGTGTAAAAAATGAGAATAATAATAAAAATGAGGATAGTAATAGCACCCACTCATTCCTGGCCCCAGCTATTGTGAGACTCAAACAATACAATATTTGTAAAGTGCCGGGCACATGGTAGGTGCTATATAATTGTTAGCTAGTATTGTTGTTATTATAATGATTGATTAGTCATATGCATTGCTGGTTTTGTGATGGCTTTTCTTGAGCATTCTTTGGCACAGAAATGGCTGAGATGCTAGCTTTGTGTTAGAACATACCTTCCTGTTAAGACTACCATTAACCTTATGGAGCTTTAAGACCCTTGAAACACACTCAAATCAGGGATCCCCCATTTGTCACGGGACCTGGCCTCTTTCAAGACAACTCTGCTTTACAAATAACTAAAAGATTACTTAGAGATTGCACAGTTAGTAAAGAGAACTCTTCACCCCCATATCCATGGTGGCAGTCATCCATATTTCTTCTGTAATCTGTTTGAGGACGTTGCCCACAGAAGGGCCAGAGAGAAATGCTTTGTTCTGATTTGGTAACAGCCAGGTTCCATCATCTCGCTTAATTAACAGGGATTTTCATTATTCCCCTGTCATCTTCTGACCTCTAAGCAGGATTTCCTTGTCATCATTCTAGATAGATATGTCTGTTTTGTTCAGCACTTAATAATCTAGAAGAGCCGGCTGATAGGGTGTAGTGGATGGAATATTGGATTGGAATTCCTAGTTGTGTGACCCTGGGCAAGTCACTTAATTTACTCTCTATTTGCTCACTGGGAATAATAGCAATAAATAGAAGTGAGGCACTTGTTACTGATGTAGCACATTTCACTGAGGGACTGTTGGAGTCTAGAAGAAAAATGCAGCAGACCTTATTCTAGGACAATGATATCCCAGAATACTTGCTGTGAAGTTATATGTGTTTTATGTACATTTATACATAGTTATCTGTGTGTTCTGTATCTGCCTGTGTGTTGTCTCCTTTGAGAATGTAAGCAGGGCTTATTTCATTTTTACCTTTGTGTCCCCAGTGACTTGAATAGCATCTGGCATATTTAATAAATGCTTGCTCAATTGGTTATTTGATAAAATGACTATTAGAAAAAGATCATTCTGCAACTTCCCCTTACTACTTCCGGGACTCATATTTTCCATGTGTTCCTTTTTAATCCTATCTTAATTCCTATTGTTACAGATAAGACAGTTTCATTTTGTCCTTAGAGAAAATGGAAAATATATGGTACCTATTCAGTTTTTATAATAAACTTTTGTGTCTTTAAAGATAGTTTTTTTTTTTTAAAAAAAAGCAAAAAAGCACAATAGATTAGGTGCTAGCCCTGAACTCGGGATCCTAGGCACTTACTAGTTTTATGACATTGGGCACATCACTTAATCTCTCAGCTTCCATTTCCCCAAATATAAAATAGGGATACTAATAACACCTATCTTCTGGGGTTTTTACAAAAGCTAAATGAAATAATATTTGTAAAGGATTTCACATGGGATGTGGAACGAGCTATTGTTATTTTTATCCTTTTCATTTTTCTTTATGATGAATTATCTCAGTTCTTTTTATTTTTTTTCTAATAGGGAAGAAGATCACTGAGCATGCTGATAGCTTGAATGGAACACTATCTTTGCCTAGAAATTTAGACCCATGAAGATAGATAATAGGTTGTGAGAAACTTATCTATAAAAGATGCTCACCTAGATCTTACAAGACCAATTTTAAGTATGTTCTGGTTTATACTGTTAATGACTGCCATATACCTGCTACCTTTACCCCTTTCCTCTTTACTTTATGGAGGGAGATGTGGACTACCAAAATTTTTCTGATATTTTGATTCTTCCTCTGTCCTCTAATCACAATTGATTACTAAATATGCTTAAACAACAACAACAAAAATCCTTTAATGGCCTACTGAATTATACTTCAACTAAGTAAAAATTTATGACAAGTGTGTGTTACTGCTAAGTTGCACGCTTTTGCAGTGTCATTAAGTTCTAACTAGTATTCCACTTTCTGCAATCCAAAGAGAAGCAGAATCTCACATAATTAATTCATTTGCCAAATTGGTGACTGTAGTATATAGTTTGGCCGCCAGGTGACACTACCCTTGGACCACCAGCCCAGGGGTTTCCTCAAAGGACGAGGGAACTTTGTGGGCATTCCCAACAGCTCTAGCATCTCCACGGTTACCAGAGGATACTTGCTCTTAAGAGCATTGTGACTTTCTATCTTGAGCTTTCTTTAGCAGGTGAGACAGTTCTGCTTATCCTAATTCCCAATTGATCTAGGGAAATGAAAATGGAACATTGATTTGAATTATTAGTTAGATATATTTCTATTTCCACTCCCATCTTCTATCTGGAGAATTTCTTTAAACTCACCTATATAGGGTCATTCAGAAAGAATTGTTAAAGACCAATGTGAACTCAACACTGGGCTAAATTCTGGGGATATAAAGAAAGCAGAAAACAACCCCTGCCCTCACAGATCAAATAAATAGTTGAATGGGAGGGAAGCATGCAAACAATTATGTTCAAACGAGTTATATACAGAATAAATTAGAGATACTCAACAGAGGACAAAAAGGAGGAAAAAGAGAATCTGGTGTGAGTGGCACACACAAAAAATTTGGGAGATCTTGAATTTGGAAAGGAGGCAAGTCTGTCAGCAGAATGAAATGGGGAGGTTAGAGACCAGTGCTATAGAGGCCAACAGAATTTGATGCTACTGTTCTGGGGTTGATACTATCAGGGAGAGAAGAAATCTGATAACCTTAAGAAGAAAGTCTAGGGAAAAAAATTCGAGTCTGGCCAGTTCTTGAGACAGGCAGAGGTCACTATACCCCTATTATAGGACTTGATGTCTTTCTCTTCATGAAAGTTTCAATATCATATCTGCTTCTCTTTCCCTCCCCTCACAGCTCCTGAGCAATTTCCCTCGCTTGAGTGCTTCTATTTTAATTGTACAAATAAAAGAAATAAAATGCTTGCTGATGACTACTCTGTAGACTACCGAGTTCTATCATATCCCTCCTTCCATCACTATTCTGTTTTACAAAGTAGAAAAATCCCTTTTAAGCACCCTCCACTTTCTCTTGGTGGTGAAAGGATAAAGGGCAGGATTCATGAATCTAGGGCCTCCTTTCAGAGGTCTGGAGCTTCAACCAAGAGGACAAAGAATTGTTGTGAGAGGAGAAATTGGATCCTTCATCTCACCAATTCAAGAAGCAGAAGCTGCTGGTTGAGGCATCCTGGGATCTGTCACGCAGCTAGCAAGTCCTTGGGCTTCCAGCCCTCAGTCCAAACTGTCCTTGGCTGCTGGGCTTCCTTCACTCATTTACCTGCAGCTTCATCACTTCCCCTGCATGGCCCTGGTAGTGCCCACTTCCCCCTCCCTCGTTGCCTCAGTCCTTGCTGGTGGCGGTGCCAGGAGGTGGGCGTGTGCCCCAGGGGTGCCTGGCTTGGCAGCCTGGCTCGTCCCTCTAACCCTGTGGCGCGTTCGAGGCTTTGGGGACGCACGTCCGAAGCTCCTTACCTTTCTGGTGACCGTGCTGAGTCATTATTCCAGGCAGGGGGCATTGGAAACACTGATTGTACAGCTTTCAAACACCCCCCATGACTAGGCTGTGCTAGGGGCTGTGGAACATGGACCAATAAAGGCCCAGGCCCTACTCTTAAGGAATTTATTACTATTAACAAATCTATAACAAACACAAACACATAGGTATAAGTCATGGGGGTGGAGGAGGAGGAGAGGAAAAACAGCTCACTGTTGTAGGTGGTGCTTCTCCATTGCTGCTTTATCTCTGTAGTGACCTGAAAGTCCAGGAAGTTTCCACACATGGAATTAACAGGATTTAGGAGATGAATCCATCATCTCTAGGACAGACATAATGGATTACCCTAAGAGCAAGATGCAATAGGAATTGGAGATATGTCTGTACTGTGGTACAGACGATAGATTATCCCTTTTTTTCCTGGAAGTCTTAGAGCATCAGACTTTTTGATTACAGCTGGATGGAAAGTGGCAGGTGCTAGACAGGAACGACTGGGGCTTGGGAGGCTATCACTTTTGGTTGCAGTCTGTAGTCATCCCAGAGAGACCAGGGACCATGGGGATAAGGATCCTAAGTCTTGTGACTGCTGATTATTGGGAATAGTTGGGCTCTGGGCTAGAGGAGTTAACTGATTTTCTTACTGCCTTCTCGCTTTCCTTGTTATGATCTCAAGACACATACACATCCTTTCTTTTACTGCTTTCAATGAGCTAGGGGTATACCTGGTTTGGAAATTCCTTCCACATGCTCCAGAGGTCTGAGAGGGCAAGTGGGAGGGGGATGCCTGGAGGCGGATGGTTCCATATAGAAACATGGGAGCTACATCCTTTCATTTTATATTCCTTAAATTATGTAACCACAGCATATTAAGTATCTGATGTGGAGGATGACCTATGGGTGTTGAAGGACCAGAGAAGGAAGAGCCAAGGTAGACTGGGTACAGACTCTAAGTTTAAAATTTCAATACTTTGAGTAATATGTAATTTAAAGCTCCTAGCTGAATTCTGGACCTGGCCAGAACCACCACTCCGAACTGTGGGCTGATCATTGAAGTGAAAGCTATTGTTTACAGGCTGAGCAACATACCAGTGGAGATACTATAGCTTTTAAATAGTTCTTCTAGTCATGTACTAAAAGTTTGATGAGCCTGGGCTGGTGACTTGGGTAGAGAACTATTTGTGGAATTACTCAGCTGTGTCATTCCCTTATTGGGAATGTATATACTTAATATGACACTTGTCTTTCTCTTGGTTTAAGGAAGGCAGCATTTGAACCATATGACCCTGAGGGAACCAGAATTATAAATGTCTCAATAGAATTTAATGGAGAGTGTGATTAGACAAGAAATCTGAGAAGAGGATAAAATGGAAAGAGATTAGGCAAGAAATTAGGCAAGAAATCTGAAAAGAGGATGAAATGGAGAGTGAGTTTAGGCAAGAAAGAATTCTCACACCCAAGGTTGGGGTTGGGATGCTCAGGGAAGATTCCATGCAGGAGGTGGTACAGGTGTAAAAAGTAGAACAACAGCAAAAGATTGGCAGAAATGAAGGGCGATTCCATTATTTAGTGTCATCATCAAGGCTAATCTTCTGGAACTCAAAGAATGTTCACACCTACCCTTAATATGTACAAAACTGACCAGGCAAAAAGCAAGAGGAAATAGAATTCCAAGAAGAAAAATTTTGCCTTTTAATTATCATTGTAATTTGGCAGAATGAATTGACTGAAATGGGGCTCTGGTTAAATATACCTTATTTATGAAACCGGATAGGAAAAAAGGGGAAAAGTTTGGTAGAATTACTTAAGGAAAAAAAAACCATATAAGGAAATACAAGGATTAGGTGAAACATCCCATATAGCATAGCATCATCCTTTCTAAGTGACCACATATAATGACTCAGTATTTTAACATGTTAGAGATGACCAGGCTACTCATGTGCTTCTATACTTTAGGATGTGAGGATTCTGAAATTACAAAGTAAACCCCTCTTTCAGTAAGTTGAATCTCAGTGAATCTTTAAAAAGGAGACAGCTTCGGACTTGGTATCTTGCTTCTAGAACTTGTGGCAAGTAATGCTTTCTCTAAAGTCTCTGTGAGGTTGGTATTGGTGTTATGGATGATGATTTTATTCCCCTTTGCTCTCTGATCCCATTTGGATTGTGGACTCAATTAGACACAAATTGCTCCTGGACTCTTAGCTGCCTTTTCTGAATTTTCTTTCCTGTGTAAATAACTGCACATAGTCCAGTTTTGCTTGGGATGTTATAAAATCGAAGCCCAGGGGTCCTAGGTCCAGTGAGTGTAGCTTTTGGGAGAAGGGAAGGCTTGGTTCAGAGAATACAACCACTGGCAAAAGGAGTTCAGGCTCCTGGTCTGTTTTCTAGAGAGCAGGGACTTTGAAGGAAGCAGTACAAAGTAGAGATGAAATGTAATCTAGTTAATTAACCAATCTTCAAACCATTTTATATTCTGATAACTTTTTATCTCTCTGGAAAATATGACTTGTAGTTATAAGATTAATTGCTAGATCCTGTTTTAAGCAATTCTGTCAAGGTACTTTGGTGTGGGGGGGTGTATAGGAAATAAGCACAGTCCTAAATTATTGAATACCTTTTTTATTCCTCATTTTGAGATCTAGGTATGAACCAAAAATTAATCTTTCAACAATTCATCCTGGGATGATAAGATTGGGATTTAACAAGCCAAAGAGTATGTCAAGGTCATGCTTCTCTGGACCCTAGCCAGGGTGAGGAGTAGAGAGTCTCAGTGAAGAAGGGAGTGCGCACAATGATTCAGCTCCCTGGGCTCAGCCAAGAGAAGCATGGAAAACCTGTGGATACAGGGCAAATGGAAGAAAAAATGGAAGCAATTTTGTCATCACAGTGTACTACACAGAAAGGAAATGGAGGAGGAATTCAGGAAACAGCCGAGTCTGGCACCGAGGCGTGTTATAGAAATGATGGGAGACTCCAGCTAAGGCCCCCTGATCCCCAGCAGCAACAGCCGCTGACCAACTGTCCCCAGTCAGCAGATAGGCAGAGGAGACGTCTTTCCCCTCACCCACCGGCCTGCTTCCCAACCATCCTCCAGGGAAGCAACTCCTGTGAAGGGGGAGCTAGCTGGGGTGGCAGCTGCCAGCCAAGTGCCAGTCAGGGACCAGGCACGCCAGCCCAGCAATCCTGCAGGAGAGACGGGAGAGCATCGGGGCCCTGAATCCAAGGGCTTTGGCAATAGCTGCCCCGGCAGCCGCCCGACGATTGTTCCTGTGGGTGCTACAGGAGCAAGTGGTCCTGAAGACCTAGGAAGTAAAGTTCTTGCCCTCGGCGCTGTCCAATGGTTCCACATCAGAAACTTGGTTTTATCAGTGGAAGGGACATTTAAGAAGAAACGCTGAGGTCTGCTTTGCTGCTGCACCCTCAGGACCACAGAATCTTTCCATCTGACTTGCTGCTGAGAGCTTCCATATTGTGTTTCTCATTAGAATATGGGCTCTTCGGGGGCAGCCCGGTGGTGCAGTGGATAGTGCACAGCCCTGGAGTCAGGAGCACCTATCTGGTCTCAGCCACACCCTGGGCAAGTCACAATTGCCGCACATCCCCAGAGAAGCAGGGAATGTTTTCCTTCTCTTGGCACTTTTTCTAGGTGCAGAGCATAGTACGTTATGTGTAACTATTGCTTAATAAATGCTTAATTCATTCATTCTAGCCTGGGTATCAGCTGGTACTCTCAGCCAGAATCAGAGCCGGTAATAATTACTTATCTTGTCTTAGCCTTCAAATTGTGGAGAAAACAAGGGGAAATTATGTGCTAGAACAGATTAAATAATGGGAACTTTAAGGAAGAAGTGACCATGGATTCTAATAGGGAAAGAGAGGAAAGTTGGATATTGTCTCACATGTGCCTTGTATTTTGGGAAACCAGATTTCAGAGGAAAGCTAAGTAAAATACCTCTCACAGATAAATATGCAGGGAAAGTCAATGCAGGAAGTAGGAGAAATTCTCAGCAACAAACTTCTAAAGAAAAAGCATAACAATTCCATAAAGGAGAAAAATGCAAATTGTCTGCATATGGAATTCACACGCCAATTTGGGTTTTTTAAAAGATATGCACAAAAGATGGAAGAAAGCACAGGTAACAGAAGATGAATTTAAGAGTCCTATAAAAAATTTAAGCCCTATAAAAATAGCATCAGCAGAGCTATGGCTCAGAATTAACTGTGTCTGGCAAGGGAAAAAAAGGACATTTTAAAATCTGTTTGGGGGAAATGAAGATCAAAGTACATGGAATGCTTTGCTTCAAATATATGGAATAATGATCAACAATATAGAGAAGGAAAAACTGCTCAGTGGTTATTATTCTATTTTCTCTGCCAAGGAAAATGACCTCTGCACTGGAAATGAGAGAACAAAAATAGCCATTGGATAGTTGATATCCAAGAAAAGTTAGGAGATAGTAAGAGAACACCTACTTGGCATATAATAAATTCAAGTCACCTAGCCCAGAACTATATACTCAAATACTGTAAGAACAAATTGATTTTATAACTGAGCCAGCCATTGATTTCTGAAGGATCATGGAGAATAAGAGAGCGCTGAAGAACAAATGTCTCATTTTTTTTTATAAAAGGAGAGGTACAGTCTGCAAACTATAGGCCACGGAGCTTGGCTTTGATTCCTGGAAAATTCCAGAATAAATCATTAAAGAAATTGTTAGTGACTCCCTTGTGGCAGTGATAAAAGCATAGAGCTCAGCTCATGCTAGACAAACTTTATTTCCTTTTTGACAAGGTTACTTTGATTTTTACAAAGCAACTTCCACACATCAGTCGTGGTTCTGTCCTTTGGGATTAAACAGAGGAAATCTAATCCTTATTCCGTGTTACTATTCTTCAGGTCTTTGATGATAGCTGTTGCTTTCCCCCGAATCTTCTTAGTTCAGGCTAAAAATCCCCAAATCCTTGTCCCAGGCCTCAGATGACTTGGACTCAATGCCTTTCAGAAGGGGATCTGTGCTGTTGTCTTACTGTCACCTTTGGGTTCCAGTCTTGTTCTGGTTGTGGGACTTCACATGTATAATTGATAATACATTTGCCTTCAGGGAATGGGGGAAGAGGCAGAAGGAAGGGAGAGAATTTAGCATTCAAAATTTTAAAGATTGTCTTTATATGTAACTGGGAAAAAGAAAACATTGTATATACACATATATTCTCTCTCTATACATATACATGAAAATAGGGGAAAAGAAAATACATAAATTATATATATATATACATATATATGTGTAAATTGTACAGCACAACACATTTTACATACACATACATATACACATATACAGATAAAACAATTTGATCTAGGTTTAAAAAAAAGGTCAATCACTGAATCAGATTAGGCATATAATATGTAGAAGCAATTAAACACAATTGTATAGTAATATATAAATCTAAAAAAAACCTCAGTTACTAGAGGAATGCCTTCCTGTTTTGACATAAACTACTGTAAAAATTGGATAGCAGTCTGGCAGAAATTAGGTTTAGACTAATACCTCAAATCACTTAAATTATATTCACATACTATGATTTGTTCAGCTATTCCCCAATTGATGGCAACCCTCTTTGGTTCTAGTTGTTTTCTTCAGAATTCCTCCCTTTTATCTCCACTTCAGGATCAGGTAGTTTGTTTTATTTGCAACTATTTTCTTTCTGATATTATCCTTCCTGTTACCACCTAATTTAGCCTGTGCTTTAGAAATCCTTGAAAGCCCTTTATCCCATTAAAGATCTTTTTCCCCATATAGGATTATACTTAACTTTGCAGAACATGTCATTCTTGGTTTTAAGCAGAAGGAGAGTCTGTAGGCTTCTTGATCTCTTCCAAGGGTCAGATGCAGAGAGGAGAAGCCCCAGGAGAGTCTTAAGGATCCTGCTGCTCCCTTTCTGAAAGACAAAGGAAGAGGTCAGTCAGAACAGGGCATAGAAATAGTTTCTCTTCCTCTCTTACTTACCCTTGTCTCCTGAGATCTGATTTGTGATGGGGAGGAGGTCAGGCTGACCTAGGGTAAAAGGAGAAAACCAATAAGTCCATCAATTATGGGTGAACCAGAGACAGACAGAAGAAAATTTATTTTCCAATACTTATCAACATACTCATTGAGTCAGTCACTTTAGGGCATGCATGGATTGTACTTAGCTTTTTTGTGTGCCACAGATCCCTTTAGCTGTCTGGTGAAGCCCATGGACACCTTTATTTTTTGTTTTTAAAGCTCTTTGTTTTCAAAACACATGCATAGTTTGAAACACTGACCTTTGCAAAACATTGTTTTTCAATTTTTTTCTCCCTCCTTCCCTCTCCCTCCTCCCCTAGATGGCAATATATATTAAATGTTCAGTTTTATATGTGTTTCCACAATTATCATGCAGCACAAGAAAAATCAGATCAAAAAGGGAAAAAAAAGAGATTTTTACAGATTTTAACAAAAACATGAAAATACTATGTTGTGAGCCACATTCAGTCTCTGAATGTAGATGAACGGCTCCATCACAAAACCATTGGAACTAGCCTGAATCAACTTGCTGTTGAAAAGAGCCATACCATGGACGCCACCTAAGAATATTTTTTAAAATTCTAGGTATAGAAAGAAAAGAATTCTGTAGACCAGTTCACATGAGTGACCTAATTCAAGACATAAAAAATTCCTCTCAGATATATGTATACACATAACATGTTTACATTCATTTTCTTCTTCCCTTCTGTCCAGCTTTCAGAGCCACTTCCTCACCCTTGCTGAGAGGATGGGGAAGAACAATGCTCTGTGGGTATTGACAGGGGTGGGGGTGGGGGGAGAATCCTCAAATATCCATTGAGTGGAGAACTGGAGAATTGGCCTCAAGAATTACAAAGACCTGGGCTGAAATCATGCTTCTGACCCCAGATTGCTGGTGTGATCCTAGGCAAAATCTTTTACATCTTTTGACAATCATTTCCACATTTGGAAAACTTGAGATTTGGAGGAGATAACCTTTAAGATCCTTTTCATATATATGTAGAGCCAGTTTCCATTTTTTCTCTTATTAAAAATTTTTTTGATTGGTTGGGAAGACTTTAAAGACTTCTCAAAAAGAAAATTTTTAGGGAAAATGATCCACATGTGCAAAAATATAACAGCTCTTTTTGTGATACAAAGGATAAGTTATGGTATATGACTGTAATAGAATATTATTATTCTATAAGAAATGATCAGCACACTGGTTTCAGAAAAACCTGGATGATCTTACATGGACTGATGTTGAGTGAAGTGAGATCATTGTACACAGTAACAAAATTGTTATGATTAACTATGATAGACTTAGCGCTTATCAAGGCAGTGATCCAATACAGATGGAAAATACCATCTGCATGCAGAAGAGAAGCATGGAGACTCAATGTGGATTGACGCATACCATTTTCACCTTTTGATGTTTTGTTTTTTCTTATCTTTTTTTTCCCCATTTGTTCTGATTTTTCTTTCATGACCAATGTGAAAATATGTTTAAAATGATATAAATGTATAACTTATATCAGATTGCTTGCTGTCTTATTGAAAACTATCTTTACATGTAATTGAAAAAACAAAATACTGATAAAAAAATGGGAATAAAAAAAAGAAATTCCCTCTCTTGATTCCCTTGACATCTTTCTCCTACTCAAAGCCTTCAGTTATTTCCTGGGATAGACCCATAGGAAACATGTGTGGCCAGAATATACATGTAGCCAGCCAGCTCTTACCCCTGCTCTTGGAGATTCATGGATTTCTTTTGGTGAGCCCATCTGTTTCTACTGGGCTGACATTTCAATGGCCTTGGACAATATGCAGTCTTTTGGGATGCATAGTCTCTTCTGGGCATGTGCTATGGCTATAGATGGTCTTTATCACATGTTAGTCTCTCCCCTAACTTCTTGTGTGATGCTGTTGTGAAAGGTAGATTCACTGCACATGGAATCATAGAGCTTCTCTTTGTTTTCTGTCATCAGTCTTTGCTGGAGTATCCTCTTGTCCTTATTGTAGAAAAGTTGGCTTGGCTGAAATGCCACTTTTCTGCACAGAAGATAATTTGCTCCATGTACCAATTTGTTTGGAACATAAGAAATCCTAGCTAGCTAATTCTCTCAGGTTAAACCTATTTCTTGGTCACCAAGGACCGTGTCTTGATCAGGGGTCTTATTAGAATCACTTGGGATCAGAGAATTCATATGAGTCCTTGCTAAAATTTTCCCACTCAACATCCACTTAAAAGCTAATCTTTAAGAAAACTGGGACTTTTGGAGTTCAGGGTTTCTCTATTTCTTAACTCCAAAATTCTTTTAGTTTTCTATGAAAATAAGTGAGACTATGAAAAGACAAATGAACAAAACTAATCCTGGGGGGGGGGCTAATAATATTCTTGGCCTTTATATGTATAGATGTAGATATTTGTATACAATAGACTCCCCCACTTCCTTGATGCCCATAGAATTCCAGAAATCTCAGAGACAGAAAATACTTCAAAGCTTGTCTAATTCAGTATATATTCCAGCAGAGATTTTTTTTCAAGAAGGGATTTAAAAAAGGAAACATTCCCATCAAGGAGTCACTAAACTTCCATTTATTGTCTCAGGTCATAGGGAACTTGCTACTTCCCAAGGCATCCCATTTTATTTTTGAACAACTTTGGTTTTGAGAAGTTTTTCCTTGAGACAAAAATCTGCATCTCTGCATCATCTTTCACTTATTGTTCCTGGATCTGGGTACAAGCAGTACAAAATGTAATTGTTGTAATTCCTTGTTCAGCCATTTTCCAATTGATGGCCATCCTCTTAAGTTCTAGTTCTTTTCTTCCCCTACATCATAGCCCTCCAAACACTTGAAGAGAGCTCTCATGATCCACTCAAGTCTTTTCTTTTCTGGCTAAACATCTCTTACTCTTTCAGCTGATCCTCATACGGCAAGGTCTTCAATTATCTTTGCTATCTTATCCTATTCTATCATATCTCCTCTGAACATGATAGAACATAATTCTAAATGTAATACCTGTAACTAGACAGACTATTCCAGAGGTTCGACCAAAGAAGCGTTCAGGAGAACTATCCTTCATACTGGATGTTACACCTCCCTATAGACATACACATACACAAACCCATATCCACAGCGCTTTCCTTTGGAGGATTATTTCCAAATTAATCTTGTACGTAGGCTGTATACGTACAAGTTGTTTGCATGTTGTGTTTTCTTTTGAACTTCTTTTTCTCTTCCACGAATTAAAAAAAAAAATCTAACCTTAAATTAGAAAGCAGCCCTTTGTGAGGATAACCACATAGGCCTCTGCAGTCATGGACTGCGTGAATGTGTCTGAGATTGTTGCTGGGGAATTCTGGGAGAGAGATGCTGGGAAGCAGTTGGTGTGTGTAGGTGCACCTCCATGATGGAAACATATGGGGAGGCCCTCCCAATTAAGCAGCGTGGCTGGTGCCAGGGGGAGAACCAAGAGGAACGGTGGGGCTAGGCTGACCTGGTTGGGGGAGACGCCCCCGCAGAGATATTTTCTCTTCCCTCTGCTAATCTGAGCTTTGAAGCGGTGAGTTCACCGCCCGCCTCCCACCTTGTTCAAGCAGAAGGGCAAGCCAGAAGTTTAGCACTGGCTAATGGATTGTGCTGCTCAGCACGCTCCTCCCGGGCTGGATGCTCCCTGGCAAAATTTCCAGAAAAGAAGCGCTCTGAGTTGTATTTGAGCTGCTGTTTGGTCCAATGGCTTTTGGGAGAAAAAAGGAGGCTAGAATTGTGATCAAAGCAGTCGCCAATGGCAACTTCAGCCCTTCCTGAAGGACCCGGGATAAGACAGAGGATGTAGAATGAGACCTGCGTTTTTGGATCTAGCCAATGTAGGAATTTATTTTGTTTGGCTGTCCATATTTGATATGGGGGGGGGGGAGAAGAAAAGAAAAGAGAATCTGGAACTAGAGCAAGAGTTCTTCCTCTGAGTGATATGGTTGCAGCCACTGAATGATTGGCTCACCCCCAGAAATCATAAATCCACTGGAGCTGATTGTGACTACTTTCTAAGTCAGCCTTAGGCGATAAAGGGGAGAAATAAATACATAGTCGTTAAAGGGATCTATAAACTGAACTTAGGGAAGGAATATGTATACATATATACACCCATGTTTATGTGGACCCATGTTTAGATGTGTGTATGTGTCTACATGTCTATATTTATATAACTATCCCAAGTATAACTATAACCAAATACAAAAGGGAATGGGGGGAATGGCTGCATTATTTTGGACTCTTCTGCTACACTGGGAGACTTTATCAAGCCGGAAATGTGTTCAAAATTTTGTTCATGTGGGATCTGATTCATGCTTTTTCTGGTTGCTTCTGTTTTTTTTTTTTAAACTTAGGAATATTATTTTCCCCCCTAAAATTGAGAATTTGTTTTTTTTTTTAATGAAAGCTTTTTTTTCAAAATTATACATGGATAATTTTCAACATTCATCCTTACAAAACTCTGTGTGCTGATTTTTTCCCTCTCTTATCCCTACTCCCTCCCCTAGACAGTAAATGATCCAATATATGTTAAGCATGTGCAATTCTTATATATATACTTATATATTATCTTGCTGCACAAGAAAAATTTGATCAAAAAGTAAAAAGAGAAAACAAAAAGCAAGCAAACAATGAAAAGAATGAAAATACTATGTTGTGATCCACATTCAGTTCCCACAGTCTTTCATCACAAGACCTTTGGAACTGGCCTGAATCATCTCATTGTTGAAAAGAGCCGTGTCTATCAGAATTGATCATCATATAATCTTGATGTTGCCGTGTACAATGATCTCCTGCTTCTACTAATTTCACTCAGCATCAGTTCATGTAAGTCTCTCTAAGCCTCTCTGAAATCATCCTGCTGGCCCTCTTTGTAGTGGCCAGAAACTGGAAACTGAGTGAATGCCCATCAGTGGGAGAATGGCTGAATAAATTGTGGTATACAAATATTATGGAATATTATTGTTCTGTAAGAAATGACCAACAGGAGGATTTCAGAAAGGCCGTGAGAGACTTACATGAACTGATGCTGAGTGAAATGAGCAGGACCAGGAGATCATTATACACTTCAACAACAATATTATATAATGATCAATTCTGATGGACCTGGCCATCTTCTGAGATGAACTAAATAAGTTCCAATGGAACAGGAATGAATTGAACCAGCTACACCCAGTGAAAGAATTCTGGGAGATGACTAAGAACCATTACATAGAATTCCCAATCCCTCTATTTTTGTCTGCCTATATTTTTGATTTCCTACACAGGTTAATTATACACTACTTCAGAGTCTAATTCTTTTTGTACAGCAAAATAACTGGACATGTATACTTATTTTGTATTTAATTTATACTTTAACATATTTAACATGTATTGGTCAACCTGCCCAATTGGGCAGGAGGGAGTGAGGGGAAGGAAGGGAAAAATTGGAACAAAAGGTTTGGCAATTGTCAATGCTATAAAATTACCCATGCATATAACTTCTAAATAAAAAGTTATTAAAAAATCATCCTGCTAATTGTTTCTTACATAACAATAATATTCTATAACATTCATATACTATTACTTATTTAGCCATTCTCTAATTGATGGGGCATCCATTCAGTTTCCAGTTCCTTGCCACTACAAAAAGGGCTGCCACAAACATTTTTGTACATAAGGGTCTAAATTTAGGAATATTATTGACTATAAATTTATGTGATTCACACAATCTGATCTTTTTTTGTGAAGCCGACTGGAATTTTGGAATTTATTTTATTGCTTTTCTAGAATCTTTTTTGTTTTAACAATTATATACTGGAATGAAGAACACAAAGGCTCAGGATATAACCAGAGGAACACACTCCTATTATAATTGTGGATTAGGTGCTCATTATACATTCTGGAAATACTATAAAACATAGATTTGGTCATATGAAACTAAAAACAAATCTGATCTAGCTTTGGAAAGCTGACTCAAGGCCAGAGAAAGACCTTGGACTCCAAGACAGTCACACTGATATTATCATTGATTGCTTAGAAGTCTATGATTATTCCATTTCAGGTCTATTATTTGGACTTACAGGATCCTATACAGAAGTGATGGTAAAAATTGAGAATGTGGAATGCAATGTTGTCCTGGTCAGTGTACCACAATTAGCCATTGCTTTTTGATAATTTTTTCGAGAAACATTTGAGAAAAAAAGCAACATTTGAACAAGAGCTTGGACTTGGTGGGTTGAGTGATAGTCTTTGTCTATTTATTTATATTTTTGATACACCAAAGTGAGTTTATTGTTCCATAAGGAAGTTGTGTCATGAAGAAGTGATATTAGGTCTTCTTAATGATACTCTATAGTGTGTTCAGAGCCACCAATGCTCACTTAAGTGAGCACCCAGTAGAATCAATTGTATTCAAAATAATAGCAAGATGCTGCCAGCAATAAGTTGGCACTCAATATCTTCATACTTTTGACCATCTCTTCAGATTTTGTAGAGGCTTACAAGGCAATAGAGACAAAATTTTCCAGTAAATAGCTCTGACCTTTTCCAACTGTGGATTAAATCCTGAAGTCTTTTAGCTTGAGCCTTTCATCAAAGAATTCAGTAGTTTTTAAGCCTCTCAAATAGGAGTGGTAACAAAGAAGAATGGGAAGATAAGAATGTGTGTAGATTTTGTATACTAGACTTTGAGCCCAAGAACCAAAGGGGATCTGTACATCATGTGGTGGGTTCAAGATGCCTTGGATTTTCTGCCAAGTAGCCAGTGATTCTCAATCTTGGATTTTTATAGAGCATATTCATTCCTATGGACGAAATAAATAAAGAAAATACTGATTTCATTTGTCTAACTAGATTTTACCAGTTTAGATATATGTCCTAAGTATCTCAAGGGCACTTATTATTTTCTTCTGATTGATAGAGAAAGTACTTGGTGACATGAACTACATGGAAGGATTGGTATACTTTGACAAAAATGCTTGTTTTTAGAAAGACATTGGAAAGGCATGGAGAGTGATATAAATGTTGGGAGTGGTAGTAGGAAGCTGGTCTGAGATTGTTAATAGCTAAGTGCCAAAATACCCATTTTTCAGAGTTTTTGAGTGTTTTTGTGTCATATAACCTAACAAGAAGGTTGTATTGATTTTGAAAAGGTAGAATCTAAGAGACTTCAAAACTTTTTTCAAATTAAGTAGTTATTGAAAATGTAATAGCAGTGTTGTTAGAGCCACAGAAGAAAAAAAATGCAAAGTTGTCTTTGGAGATTGACTAATAGAAAAATGTAAAATCCTTCAGAAACTCAATTCAACTGCCTAATGCATATACCATTTTTTGATGATAGAATTTAGCTTTATTCTTTTTAAAAAACAGACCAGCTAATGCTTTATCTATTTTATTTTATGTGTGTGTGTTTAAACACTTTCTAATTTAATTAAATTAATTAATTTATTTATTGTTGCTGAGGCAATTGGGGTCACACAGCTAGGAAGTGTTAAGTGTCTGAGGTCATATTTGAACTCAGGTCCTCTTGAGTTCAGGGCTGGTGCTCTATCCATGTACCACCTAGCTGCTCCTAATTTTATTAATTCAATGGTTTGTGGGATTTTTTGTTTGTTTTCAATTTTGGGAATCTCTGATTTTTTGAGAATTTCTATTTTGATGTTTTGTTGGAGTTATTCATTTGTTGGTTTTCTAATATTTTTAATAGATGAAAATGTATACACACCTATATTTCCTTTTCAGGATTGCTTTGGCAAAATCCTAAAACTTTTGGCATGTTGTTTCATTATAGTCTTTTTCTTTGATGAAATTCTGCATTGTTTTTCTGATTTATTCTTTGACCCACAAATTTTTTTGAGATTAAGTTATTTAATTTTCAATTGATTTTTCTTCAAAGTTTCTTTACTAAATTGTGTTGGTTTTTTAAGCTGCTGCTTTATACTACTAACTCAAATTGAGCTTGAAGTCCACTAAAATCCCCAGATCTTTTCTATATGGACTGTTGTCTAGTTGTATTTGCCCCTTCCTATATTTATATAGTCTATTTTTAGAAATTTAAATGTAGATCTTTCCTTTTATTCCCATTAATTTCATTAAATTCAGATTGTTTTTTAGACTTAGAAGATCTTTTTGGATCTTGATTCTGTCGTCTGATATGTTAGCTGTCTTTCCAGATTTCTGCCATTTCACATTTGATGAGTACAACATTTAGGCCTTCATCCAAGTTACTGAACATAACAGGGCCAAGGACAGATTCTTAGATCAAACAACTAGAAACTTTCTTCTAGCTTTATTGACCCACCGATTAATTTATTTTGCTCTACTTATTGGCCCAATTTCAAATTTACCCAACTGTACCATTATTGAGCCTTTATCTCCCTATCTTGTCCATGAGAATAATAATATAAAATAGTTGTCAAACACTTTTCATAGATTAAGTAAACAATGATTAGGAAGGCTAGACAAACATTTATGAATGTAATGGAATATCCCTATGCTGTAAGGAATGATGAATATGAAGATTTCAAGGGAACATGGGAGAAGGTGAAGTAACAGTAAAAAAAAAAAAGTCAGAACCGAGAACAATATTTACAGAGTAAATAAAAAATTTGAGATATGTAGAAAGTATGCTTTGGGCATTTCTACCTCAGGGTTCAAGGATTACACTTGGAGGGTTAGAAGTATCATTTTCTTTTCTTTTTTTAAATAATAGCTTTTTATTTTTAAAATACATGCAAAGATAATTTTCAACATTCATCCATGGAAAACTTCATGTTCCAAATTTTTCTCCCTCTCTTTTCCCCACCCCCTCCCCAAGATAGCAAACAATTCAATATAGATTAAACACGTACAATTCTTCTATACATATTTCCACATTTATCATGCTGCCCCAAAAAATCAGATCAAAAAGGGAAAAAGAAAGAAAAAAAGCAACAACAAAAAGAGTGAAAATACTATGTTGCAATCCATATCCAGTCCCCACAGCTTTCTTTGTGGATGCAGATGACTCTCCCCATCAGAGGTGCCATTTTCTAATGCCATCAGTTCAGGCCCACATTCTGAGTGTGTTTCTCCCATTTATTAGCTTCCAGTGCCTAACACTTCAGTTCCATTTAGCCAATTAACTTGAATTAGCTTTTCATAAATATTTACTTAGATAATGGCTAGAATAGAAGTACAAATATATTTGTTTTCCAAAACCTTGATGGACATACTCCCTATCCCACTTTGATCTCTTAAGAAAGTGGGTTCAGAAAAATACAGTTTCTGCATATTTTTGCTTCCCATCAAATTCACATCCACATTTGCTTTGACGGCTGGATGAGTCCTTATTTCAGCTGGGGCCTTGGTAGCAACCTGATTCAAAAGCTGCTTATTAATTGTTTACTCTCCCCAAAATTTCATTACTCCCAAGCTTCCAGAGTAATCCTTTTTACCTAAAATGAAATAACAAATACTGAAGCAAAGAATTGAAACCTATTTTCATGGAGCCACATGCCAATATTAATAGAAGAAAAGATTTGGGGCTTCTTCTCTGACAGCATGGTTTAAAAAAAAATTTGTTACTTGAATATCCCCCTGTATCACTCCTCTTGTCCCTTTCTAGAGAGCTATTGAATATAATTTTAAAGCAACAAATAAAAAGAATTTTTTTTTTGCATATTCCATATCTGTGGAACTCCCACTTTTGCAAAGAAGGCAGAGGAAGATATTTTCAAACCCTTATCTCCTCTTTTGAGGTAAGCATATATTTTTGTTAATAATTTTGTAACATCCATTTTTGCTTTTATGTATGTGCTTGTGGTTCTTTTCATTTACATTATTGTGATCACTGTGCCTCCCACACAGATGTTGAATGCTTTTAAAAATTTTTTAGTAGTAGTGATCTCCCTAAACATCAGTTCCTTACAGATTATACTCATTCTAACACTCCCATTTTTCCCATCATTGAATATTTCTTTTCCTCTCCTCCTCAACCTGGAAATGTTCTTCAATGGGACCCTTCCCCATCATTAAAATGAGATTTCTTTGATTGTTTTCTCTAACTCGATTCTTTTCTACTATAACATTCTGATACAGGCCAGCTTCTTCTTGAGCATTTAATAGGAGTTACTGTCCCTTCTTTAAACTTGATTAGGGTATTTTGCATATTTCCCTCTTTCTTCCTTCTCTTTCCAGTTTTATGCACCCTCCCATTCTTCAGTTTAGTCCACCCCCTCAAAAATGATTCACTTCTAAGCCTTGTGTTAGAGGATTAGTCAATGATATTTGAGTCCTGTTCCTCCCCCTTCACTTCTAATTGATTTTCATTCTGATCTTTGTTTCCTTGTGTACTTATGGAATAAAAATCTCTTAATAGGTTTTATACTGTTATTTTTTTGTTTAGTTTTGGAGTTTTTCTTTTTCTAGTTTTTGCACTCTTTTCCCTAAAGGTATTAATTTTGTTATTTGTGTCTTCCTTAATTGTTATATTTGTTTATTTTTCTTGTATTTCTGTTATCTGTACTGTTGGCAAAACAAATACTATACTTAGGTATGGCTTTCTTTGTAGGAATTCTTCAAATGCCCCCTTTTTGATTGAATGTTCATTTTTTTTCCAGATAAGTAGGCCCAAATTGGTAGGGTATTTCACTTTGAGATGCCTCTTGAATTCGATACATTAATTCTATTCCTGCTTGCAATTTCTGGTAGATGCAGAACAGTTTTTTGTATTTTCTTTCCTTTTATGTTTGAAGTACCCTCCCTAGTTCTTTCTCCCTGCCTTGGAATTGGAATTGTTAAATTTAACCTCTGTGTGTTTTGGAGTTTGTAACAGGGTTTTGTTTTGTTTTCAGAATTGATCTTTTCCAGAAAAGTGAATTCTTTTAATCAGTAGTTTATTTTCTATGTTCATAAGTTCTGAGAAGTTTTCTTGCATTATTTCTTGCATCATAGAATTCAAGTTTTTGATTCATTATATTCTTCTGGAAGACCTGTACTTGTTTTTATGTACCATAGCTTCAAGATCAATGTTTATGTTATATAAGGATCATGGGTTTTTTAAATATGTTTTTAAATGTTATTGGGTTTTTTTTCTCTTTGTTTAGGTTGTCCTTCATTTCTATCATTGTGAATTTCTAATCATTTGTTCTCTCTTTTGTTTCTTTGGTAAGGTTTGCCATTGTGGATTTTTATTCTGCTGCTTATTTCTTCTTTACAAGCCATAAATTCTGTTTTTCTGATTCTCATTTCTTTTTTTAACCGTTCAAGAACATCCTCCGGCCTTGTTCTATGTTCTCTTGAGAATGATAGGATCTTCCTCCTCATTGGGTGTTGATTCATTTTCCTTTGCCTTGAAATATTTGTTCATGAATATCTAGATTTCTTTAGGTGATGTGGAATTCATGGATCCTTCTTGCATGCTTCCCTGATGTCTTTGCCCCAAGTCACAGCGGAGAGGAAAGAACAATCCCCAATTAGGTGCCAGTTCCCTTCCCTTGAGGATGATGGGGACCCCCACCCATGCTGGCTCTTGGCTCTAGTCTTACTCACCAGCTGAGCTCCTCTGCAGCCCGGTGTACCTTTGTCCTGCTGTTCCAGGCTGCTGGAGTTGACATTTCCTGCAAGGAATGGTCTTGTGCAACCCTGCCAGATCCTGATGGTTACTGGGGGAATTCACTGGGATATAAATCCATTAGGATTCTTAGATTATGGTCTCTTGCACATAATTATTACTTTGCAGAGGCTGGAGAAGTAGTGAATGGTGAGATCCTGATGGGGTGTTGGACAGAGAGAAGCTAAAGAATTGATCCCTGAGGCAGGCAGGAGAAGGCTCTGATAGAGATCAGTTTAGCTCCATGGCCCCAACCTGTGGAGAGCTGGTCCAGTCTGAAATCCAAGTTATGTCACAAATCCCTGAAACCCGCCTTCTGCAGAGGTCTCTAGCAGTCTCACCCTGCCTTGCCCTGTCAGAAATGCCAGTCGTTTGCCCCAGCCTTGTGGGGTGCTCCCTTTCTACTGGGTAATTGTGAGTTCCACTGAGGAACTTGTCTTGCATATGCTCTCCCTATTCTATTTCATATTTACCATTCCTGGTGTCTATTGTATCCCTTCATTTGTCCTTTCCCAAATAAATCTGCCTTTTGCCAAAGAGAATGTTCATTGTGAGTTCTTCACATGACTGAACCCCAATTTTTGCTGCCTGCCATCATCTGGTGTCTACATCACCTACATCATTTTGTAATTACATCATTGAGGATTGCAGGAAAGTATTTTGTCCTTTACCTTGTTTGTTACATAATCCAGAAATCCCAGATTAAATTTTTTTCTAATCTAATTTTTTCATTATTTTTCCAATTAATAAGGATTAATTTTCTTTCCTTTCCACTATTCCCTCCACCTCCAACTGAACAATTAAACAAAAAAGAAAAACAAAACTTTCAGAACAAATAAAATTTCTACATTGTTCATATTAAAAATAAATGCCTTATTTCACATTTTCAGCCACCTAGAATTGTGCTCTGTCATTGCATTATTTGTCATTCTAATCCTGTCCTGGCATATTTGTACAGAATTGTCTTAGTTCTGCCTAATTCCTTTCTTAATTTTTGAGAATAATATGTCTAATATAGGTAATACTTATTCTTTAAAAGTTTGATAGACTTGTATATAAATCTATATAAGCCAGGATTATTTTTTTCTTTTGGAAGCTCTTTTACACTTAATTCAATTTCTTTTTTTCAAAATTGAATTATTTTAAAAATGTATATATAAGAAAAATGTATATGTACATACATAAACATTTATTTATCTAGCTATTTACTTGTTTATCAATTTACTCATTCATTCATTCATTTAGATAGATAAACACTGCCTAAGACAACACTGTACAAACATCTCAGGACAGGATTAGAATGACAAGAATGCTATCCAAATTTCCTCTGAAACTTTTTATGGCATCATAATATTCTGCTATGTTCCTGTATGACAGTTTATTTAGCTATTCCCCATAGGATGGCACACTCTTAGTTTCTAACCTCACAAGCATGTGAACACTTGTCATAGTGAAATGGGCAGAGAAGAACAATTTGGCACTGGATGGCTTTAAAACTTGGACAGAATAAGAAATGCCGGGGTCAGCCCCCTTCTCCTGGGCCCATGCTATATGACTGAAAAAGAATCTGTGCTTTTGTGCAACCCTGCCTCATGTAAATCCAATTCAGGCCCGAGACATCATGACATGATGCCATCTGAAAATAATGGTATTGAGACGAGTTAGGAAAATAATTTATACAAAAACAGCAACATTATAAAGAAAACAACTTTGAAAGACTTCAGACTTTTAAGCAATGAACAACTATGATTCTGAAAAACTGATGATGAAACATGCTACCAACTCTTGACTGAAAAGTGATGTACTCAGGAATCAGAAGGACAACATTCATTGTTTGGCTATGATCAATGAGGTGATTTTCTTGACTATGGATATTTGTTATAAGAGTTTTATTTTTTTGCTATCCATCTTCAGAGGAAAAAAAACTGATAGAGACTGAATGCAGATTGAAGCATACTTTTTGAACTTCCTCTATTTAAAAAAAAAATTGGGAAGCAGAATTCTTGCATTTTCTTATGTAATACGGTAAATATGGAAATATGTTCTGCATGACTGTATATGTATGATTTATATCAAATTGGAGATAGATAATTTGGAATTCAAAATTTTAAAAATGTAAATATAAAATTTTTTTCATGTAAAAAATTAAAAATTAATAAGGTGTTTTCTTTTTCTTTAGTAGGGGGATAGAGAAGTAGGAAGAAAAGGAAATAATTTTTTAAATTAAAAAATAAAATTAATTATTTAAAAACTGCCTATTCCTACTCTTTGACCACTTACATATTGGTGAATACCTCTTAGTCTTACAAATTTTAATAATTTTCCTATGGAATTTTCTATTTCTTCTTTCTAGGTTTTGCTAGCAATATAGTTTAAAGCTAGAAGACAAGAAAAAGCAAGTAAGAGAATAGGTATGGACAAAGAAGAAACAAAATTACTGCTTTTTGCAGATGATGATTTACTTGGAAAACTCCAAAAAGTCAAGTATTATAATTGAAGCAATTATATTGCAAAATTGCAGCATATAAAAATCTAATAGTGGAATTAATTGTTCTTTTAACGTGATGAAATTCACTTGTAAATACATCTGATTGGGAGTGTTTTTCCTTGGGAGTTTATTTATGGCTTATTTAGTTTTTTTTTCTTTCTGATATTGAACTATTTCAATAATCTAGTTCTTCTTTTGTTAATTTTATATTTTTGCAAATATTCACCCATTCATGTATCTCCTCAAAATTATAATTTTTGTTAGCATATTATTGGTCAAAATAGTTTCTGCTAATTTTCTTGATTTTTTTCTTCAACTGTTTATTTTTTTTTTCAGAAAATCAGCTTCTAGTTTAATTTTAGCAGCTTTTTTTTCCTTTCCATTAGTAATCTTTCTTTTTGTCATTTAGTTGTGAGGTTTTGATGATTTATTATTGCTCTAGGCTTTTCCAGTTACATGTCCAAGTTTTGTTCATGAATATGAATGTAAATATACATTTCCATAAAGAATGCTTTAGCTACATTACATGTTTTGATATATTGTATCATTATTTTAATTTTCTTTAATGAAATTTTTTGTTTTTATAATATATTCTTTGACTCATCTATTCTTTAGAATCAAATAAATTAGTTTCCAATGTTTAATTCTTTCTTTAAAGGTCTTAATTGAATGTAATTTTTATTGAACCTTATTGTTCAATAAATTAGTTCAGTAAATTAGTGTTTTCTGCTTTTCTGTATTTTGGGGTGATGTCTTTATGACCCAGTTCATGCTTAATTTTTGTAAAGGTGCCAGAAATGGCTGACAGGAATGAAAATTCTTTTGTATTCCCATTCACTAATCATCAGAGATCTATTATTTCTAATTTTTCAAAAATTTTCTTCAGATTCTTTAGTTTCTTTTTTATATTTTGATTATACTTGTCTAGATCTTAATTTGTCTAGCCAATATTGTAGTCCCCCACTATTACAATTTTAATGAATATTTTTCTCTACAATTTGATAAAAATTTAAGTATTTAGGTATTATAACACTTAATGCATGTGTATTATTAAGTATTGATATTTATTTATCATGTATGGTATTTTTAAGTACAATGTCATTTCCCTGATTCTCTCTTTTCATCAGCCCTATATTTACTTAGTTTTATCTGAAATGATTGCTATCCTTATTTTTTAAGTTGACGTGAATAATAACAAAACTTTCAATTTTTGTGAATCTTTATGTCCCAAGTTTGTTTAATAAGCAAAAAATTTTTACATTTTGTTTTCTAATCCATATTGCTATCTTCTTCAGTTTTATGGGGTGAGTTCATCTCATTCTTGTTCACAGTTAGAATTATTTACTACCCTTTTGTTTTCTTGCATTTTATCAGATGCAACTGATAAAACTTCCTTTTTACCAATAAAAAAGTGGTAAAATAGATTGTTTTCCTAACCCTTGTGGTCTATTAATGAAGTGATTTGTTTTTTGTTCTGTTTCCCTTCTATTCCTCTTGCCCTGTTCCAATACCAGGCTGTTTTTTGTTTGTTTGTTTGTTTATTTGTTTGTTTTACTTTTTTTCCTATTTATTTACTTTTTCTTTCATGGCTTCTTTTCTGATGTTGGAATTTGTTGTGCTTCTGATTTTTCCTGAAACTATATGTTCAGTCTTAAACCTCTTTCTCTCCTTTTCCCCTTTCCTTTCCTATTTCCCTTTTGAACTTAATACATTTCTGTATTGAAATCTATCTCTCTGTATATTTGTTTCTGTATTTGTGTTCAGCCTTTCTTTTTCTAGGGCAAATAAAAATGAGGTTCCCAGGATGCTTATATTCCTCCTTCTATTTCTTTCTTCTTTCTGTATGTATCATTCAATGTTTCTCTTGACTCTTGTGTTTCCATTTGAAAAACTTCTAGTCAGTGCTGGCTTTTCATCAAGAATGCTTGGAAATCCTCTAGATTATTAAACATCCTTTCCTCCCTATCTTGTAGTATCTTCTCTGATATTGTCTTTATTTTTTGCCTTTTGTAAATGCTTGGCAAGGTCTCTTCATTATCTAGAGCAGTGGTTCTCAAACTTTTGTTCTCAGTATCTTCATGTTGTTAAAAAACTATCGAGGATCTGTTCAAAGAGTTTTTGTTCACATGGGTTATATTTATAGCTATTTACTATATTGGAAATAAAAAATAATTTTGAATTTGTAGACCCTCTGAAGGGGTTTCAGAGACCCCAACAATTTTTCGCACTACACTTTGAAGACCACTGATTTAGAGTGTCAGCATTTAAGTATTTGAATGTTAGCTGTTGGCTTGACAGTTGACCAATTTTGTGTGACCCCGACTCTGGATCTTGATGCTTGTACTTTTTTGTACTTGATGCCTGTTTAATTGATTGGTTGATCTGGAAATTGTGGATTTTGGCTGTGATGTTCTAAAAAGTTTTCATTTGGGGCCTTATTTTAGGAGGTTACTGATAAATCTTTTCCATTTTCACTTTTACTCTGGTTTTAAGAGATTTTGAAAATTTTAATTTATGATTTATTGAATTATAATATCCAAGTTCATATGTTCAGATAATTCTTAGATAATCTCTCCTCGACTTGTTTTCCAGGTCACTTATTTTTGATAATGTATTCCTTATATTCCTTCAATCTTTGAATTTTCTTTTAATATTTTTTGTTGGCTCATTGAGTCATTGCTTTATATTTGGCCCATTTTAATTTTCAGGGCATTCCATTAGCATCATTATAAGGTGTAAATTTTCCTTACCATTCTCTTCTCCCTAGCTATTCCATTTTATATCTCCTATTTGGTTTTTTGTATTTGTGTTTGTTTCTATTGGTATCTTTGTGGCTAGGATTTTTTTTTCCTCTGAGACTCCATATGGACTTGTTGCAAAGTTACTCTTTATTTGGGATCTAACATTTGGGTATCTCTCAGTCCACTGTATTTCTTCACACTATTTGGTAATTTTCTTGGCTTGCTCACATTACCAGTGTTTGTGTCAGGGCTTGTACTTTAAATAAATCCCCTCCTATATTCCTGAATGGTGGGAATAGTCCTTTCTTGGTCGGGGGGGGGGGCAGTTGTTCAGACTAGCCCTGCATTCTGTAAGAATTGTTTGGCCTAGTCTCCTGCAGTGGTCCTGGGCCAGACTGCCTGGGTGAGTGGATTGGGCCAGAGCTGGCTGTGCTTTAATGAGGGCTCTGGGTATGCCTCCCTGCTGACACCTCTCTGTCTCTGTCTCTGTCTGCCTTTCTCTCTCCTTTCCTCCCTCCCTTTCTTTTTTTCCTCCCTCCCTCCATATCTCTTCTGTCTCTCTTTCTCCTTAAATATGTATTTAAAACCAAGTGCAAAACAAGAAAAAATTAGAAAAAGAAAGAAAAGGAAAAATAAAAAAGCCAAAAACAAAACATTGTCATGTGCCCAGCAGAATATTTGGGAGGATTCAAAATATGTAACAATAAGTTTCCATTTCAAGAAAGCATGTATAATAATAGATCATATGTATGACTTTTCATCTTTTCTTTGTTTCCTTGTAGGTTATTCTTTTGTTCTCTTCTTACTTTATTTTTAATTTTTTTCCCCTTTCATCCTCCCCACCTGTTTCAAGCAGGCTACAATTAAGCACCAGTATATTTATACACACATACATATATAATATATAATACAAATATACATTCACATCTCCACTCACCCCACACAATACATATATCTGTATATGGACATACAAAAACCTACATACATGCACACATGTATGCATGTATATGTACTAAATGTATATGTAGACATGCATCTAAAACAATATTCGTATGGCTGATATCCAATGTAAATTTCTCTCTCGATTAAATCTTTAAGTTTGACTTTGTCTGAGATCAGTGATTACTAGCCCTACTTTTTTTCTAATAATTTCTACTCCTGATCTTTGTTATATTTGTCTAGATCTCTTATTTCCTATCCCTGCTCCTTTTTCTTTCTTTTTTTTTTTTTTTGAGCTGTAATTCACAGGCTCTTCCCTCTCTGAGTTTCCCATTTTTTAACTCCTCTCGTCCACTGCTGCAAGGTTGCAAGGACAATCACACTATGGGAACTTAGCAGCTCCTTCTCCCTTTTCTCCTACTGAGTTGAGACTCTGAGGCCTTTCTCCTTACTGGGCAGAGTTCTTTCTCTTATGGCAGCAGGGCTGCTAAGCATGGTGTTTTCCACCCACTCTGGCTTATTTGCATTTTGCATTTCTGGCAGCCTTTTAGGAAGCCCTTCTTTAGTGGATTTCATATTTTAAAAAATGTGGGTGAATTTTAAAAGCTTTATTAGGCTGTATGGATGTGGTTTCTTCTCACATCTCACATCCCCTGGCTTTTTTTTTTTAAAGCTCCTGTTTAATTCATTAGTAGTTATTATTTTTAAAACCCAAACTCTTAATTATTATTTATAAATTTGATTTTTTACTTTTGATTTTGTTAATTTCTTTTATTTTAAGAGTTTATTTTTGTATTAGTTTTAAAAAATGTTGCTTTTTAACTTTAGATGCATGACCAATCATTATTGATACAAATGTTTAGGGATCTAAATTTTTTCTTAAGGACTGCTTTGGTTGTATGTCAGAAGTTTTGGGATGTTGTCTAATAATCATTTTCTGTGATAAAATTATATTTTCTATGATTAATTTTTTATCCATTTCCCCCCTTCCCTTTGTTCCCCTTCACCCTCTCCAGCACTATACTTAATTTTAAAGGACAAATTATTGCCAAAATCCTTTTTCCTTTTCCTTTTGGAATATATCATTCCTGAGTTCCTTTCATTTATTGTATTTGTACAGTCATATGGGATCCTGACTGTTTTCTTGGTACTTGAACCCTTTCTTTCTGGCTACTTATAGTATTTTTTTCTTTATTGCTGAAGCTCTGGAATTTGGATGCGACACTTCTGGATTTTCAGTTTAGAGTTTCTTTCAGAAGGTGATTGGTGTGGTATCTTTTATTGGTGGTACTTCATCTAGTTTTTATTAATCTAGGTAGTTTAAAAATGTCTTGAAATAGGGCATTTATTTTTTTTCCTGGTCATGGTTTCTAGGCTGTCTAGTGATTACTCAATCATCTCTAATGTCTATTTTCTAGATCAGATATTTTTGTTAATAGGTACCTTGAAATTTCTCTTTTTACAATTTTTTTCTAAATTTTGTATTACTATTTCTTCTTATCCCATGGAATCATTGAGTTGGAATTGTCCCATTCTATTGTTCATTTTTATTCTAAGTTATTTATTCTCATAATTTTCCCTCTCCAGGATTCTTATTAAAATTCTAATTTCCTTTTAAAATTTTGTATTTCACTTCATTAAATTACTCTAGTAGGTTTTTTTTTTTTTTTTTTTTTTTTTTTGGCTGAGGCAACTGGAGTTAAGTGACTTGCCCAGGGTCACCCAGCTGGGAAGTGTTAAGTGTCTGAGATCAGCTTTGAACTCAGGTCCTCTTGATTTCAGGGCTAATGTTATTCTAATAGTTCTTTTGATGGAGCCATTTTTTTCCTCCAGTGACTGTCTTCTACTTGTGGAGTTGCTCTTTTCATCTTAGGTTACTTCTTGTGCTTCTCTTTATGCGGAGTATCTTAGTAGTAGTTGCCGTTTTCTTCGGTTTCCCCACATTTTCCCGAATGGCAAGGTTCCTTTTTCAGGGCCCACGAGCTTTAGATCACTTTACCAGAATTGTGTGGTGAGCACTCTGTGGCGATTCCGGCCCGTCCTGACTCCATGGATAACTTTGTCGCTCTGGTGTTTCGGGAGAGCTGGACTAGGACTCGTGGTGATAAGGGATCGGGAAGTGAGCTGGCGGCTTCCAGGGCTTTCTGTGCTCAAGTGGTGGCAATGGGCAGGCGGCAGCTTGTGGGCCTAAAGCTCGTCCCCAGGCTTGCAGCACGCGTGTTCTGGATCCCTCTCACCAGCTCCCCAGGCCCATCTGTTGCCAAGTCCTGTACGAGTCCATCTTGACTACCACACCCTTGTACAGGCCGCATTTACCTCATACCTGGACTGTTAGAATGGCCCAGTGATTGAACAACTTGCCCCAACTCTTCCTCTTCCAGGCCATTCAGCTGTTAAAGTCATCGCCCCAAACAATTCTGACCGTGTCATCCTCCCTCTTCAAGGTGCTCCCAGTAACTTCCAGGATGGAACATAAACTTCTCTGTTTGGCTTTTAAAGGCCTGGCCCAGTCCTACTTTTCCAATCTTCTCATACATTACTCCCTTCTGTGGACAGTTAGGATAACAGATTATTCCCAGATCACTTATACAGTCAATCTATCTTCTAACCTCCACTTCCATATCTCCAGCTGCTTATTGTAAATTTTGTCATAGCCATTTCAAATTTAAGATATCCAAAACACAATTCATTTCTATCTACCCAAGTCCTTCCTACTTCTGAAATTTTCTTTTATTCATTCATTCGTTAATTTAGTTATTAAAGTTTTTAATTTCAAAACATATGCAAAGATAATTATTCAACACTGACCCTTGCATAGCCTTATGTTCCAATATTTCCCCTCTTTCCTCCCACCTCTTCCCCTAGATGGCAAGTAATCTAATACATGTTATACATATTAAAATATATGTTAAATCCAATATATGTAAATATATTTGTACAATTATCTTACTGCACAAGAAAGATCAGATCAAAAAGGAAAGAAAATGAATAAGAAAACAAAATGCAAACGAACAACAACAAAAAGAGAGAGAATATTATGCTGTGATCCACACTCAGTTCCCACAGTCCTCTTTCTGGGTACAGATGCTCTCTTCATCACAAGATCATTGAAACTGACCTCAATCATCTCATTGTTGGAAAGAGCCAAGTCCATCAGAATTGATCATTGTATAATCTTCTTGTTGCTGTGTACAACGATCTCCTGATTCTACTCATTTCACTCAGCATCAGCTCATGTAAGTCTCTCCAGGCCTCTGTGAAATCATACTGCTGATCATTTCTTACGGAACAATAATCTTCTATAACGTTCATATACCGTATCTTATTCAGCCATTCTCCAATTGATGAGTATCCACTCAGTTTCCAGTTTCTTGCCACTACAAAGAGGGCTGCCACAAGCATTTTTGCCCATGTGGATCCCTTTCCCGCCTTTAAGATCTCTTTAGGATATAGGCCCAGTACTTCTGAAATTTTCTATTGCTATCAAAGGAACTACTGTCTTTCTGGTTACTGAGGTTCACAATTTAGTAATATCCTTGAATCTTCCTTCTTTCTCATTCTACATATCCAAATCTTGTAATTTCCTTTTTTACAACATAACTCAGATACATGACCTTTTCTCCACTCACATAGCAACCACCCTGGTTCAGGTTGTCATTATCTAGACCATTGTAATAATCTTCTAATTGATTCCTTTCCTCAAATCTCTCTCCATACCAATCTATCCTCTGTACATATACCAAAATGATTTTCCTAAATTATAATCTGATCTTGTCAAACCCCACCACCACCTCTACCACCTTTATTCAGTGGTTCTCTTGTTAATAAAATACAGGATATCCCAAAAGTCTTAGTGCAATTTTAATCTAGTAAAAGTAATTGGGATGCCCTATATAAAATCCATTGTTTGGCATTTAAAATTCTTCAAAATCTGTTCCTTTCCTACCTTTCTAGTCTCCTTATAATCTTTCCCCTACTGGCCTACATTTAATATTCTTTTTAAAAATATTCTATCCTGTTAAAGCTCTTTTTATATGAAGCAATTTAGTGCTGAAAGGGGCAAAAGAAAGGGTATGTTTATATAAAGGAAAAGATTTAAATAGTTATAGAATGTAACCTCTTGTCACTGTTATATCAGATATTTTGACATCTGAAAGGAATATGAAAAGAACTTTGATTTTTAAATCTGCTAAAATGTATATGAAGAAACATAGCCTTCAGATGGAATTTGAGCAATTTTGGAGAAAAAAAATCAGCTGTGGCATAAATATAGCGATTCAAAACACTGTAAACAATATAAAATATCTCATGTTCATTTGAATAGTTTGATGGTTTAAAGGAAGCAGAGAAAGAACATATATATATATATACATACATATATATATAAAATAAACTAGAAAAATATGTGTATTAAAATATAGTTGAAGTATACAAAGTGAGATTTGAAAAATTAAGAGTCACAGGGTCCTCAGCTCATTTATATATACATTTTATGACTAAAATCTGACATATGTACATTAATTCTGACATACTGATGTGATTTTGATCCTCTTCAAGCATAAAGGACAAACTATAGGAAAGATGGTAAAACTGGAAAAAAAGAGAACTCATAAACATTTGGAGAATAAGATATAATATTTTTTTAAGTTTATTTTTAAGGGGAAATTTGATGAGTTGTTACTAATTAAATGAAAGGTAAGTGACTTAAAATCCAAGAGACTCTGATTTAAGCCATTAGTAAATAGGAAAAGAAATTGAGATTGAAGACTGAGGAATCTGGTAGAAGATGAAAGACAGCAGTGAATCAGAATATAACTTGCCAGAACTATTTGGCGGTAGAAGTGGTCAATTATTGGGAAGTCTTTAGCTGAATGAAGATTGTAATTTCAGCTATTATCTTTCAGAGGCCTGAGAAGCTCAAAAGAGGTGATAATTCTTATAAGGAGAAAGTAGAAAAACAGGTACTGGTACTGCTTTTCTGTATAGGAAGAACTGGCTAGGCTGGTTTGCTATGCCTGGAGCATCATCCTGAGCTATTTGCTGTGAACTCTGCTCTGATTGGATAATGTAGCCTTTGGATGAATGGGTTATGCTGGTCTGTTCTGGTCTGGTCTATGTAGCCCAGAGATAGTCTGATGAGTTTTGCTTTTCTCTGACTTAAAGGAAACTATTAAGATGATTTTTACTGATATCTTTCTTTTTTATTTTTGTATCATCTAGATTTTCCCCTGTATCCTTCCCTTTCCCTCTTCTAGAAAACCATCATTATTACAAAGAATTTTTAAAATTAATTTATTTAAAACTTAAAATGCAAAATAGAAAAAGAAAAAAAAAACCATTGCCACGTACACAGAAGAATGTGAGAGGATTCAAAATATAAATAATAAATTTCCATTTCAAGAAAGTCTATGTAATAAATATTACATATTTTCCATATTTTCTTTACTTCATTGTAGGTTTTCTTTTATTTTCTGCTGTGTACATTTTTAAATTCTTTTTTCCTCCTTCCCCCATTTCTTCAATAGGGCTACAACTTAGCACAGATATATTTATTACATATATGTGTATATATATACATATATATACATACCATATTTTTACATACAAACATACAAATAGACAAATAAATAAATATATAAAATCATACTTATGTGTATTCATATACATCTATGTAAGACCATATTATGCTTCTTTGCTCTTTGTTTCTCTGAAAGTAAATACCACCTTCCTTCATAAGTCTTAGGTCTTTTCATATTTTTCTAAATCTATTGATTCATCATTTTCTATACTAAGAAATATTCTAACTTTATACTGTCTAGTTATTTTAAATAGTCAAAACAGTTTTATTAATATGGCTGACATACAGTATAGTTTTTCCCTATTTTTCTTTCTATTAAATCTAGTTTAAAAGCTTTAACTTTTGTCTGAAATCATGATCACTACTTCTGCTTTTTTTAACCTAATAAACTTTATTCCTGATCTTTATTATCATGTTTGTGTGTATTTCTTGTTTCCTGTCTCTCCTGATTCCTCTGCTTTACTTCCACCCACTATCTTGCCCTCTTATTATTTGCCCTCCCTTCCTTCTCCAAGGATCTCTTCCTTATCTTCTCCTTCCTCTTTATCCCATTCCTATTAAACTATATACCTTTCTATATATCCTCTCATCCTATTCTCTCATCCTCTTATTTCTTTATAAATTCAGAAGATTTGTAGTCTCCTCTAAATGTATATGTTGTTCTCTTTTTAACCTAGATCTGATTTAATCTAGATTAGATTAGATTTGATGTGAGTAGGGTTTCCTTTACAAATCCCTCCCTCAAGAGGGTAAGCCCTCATTTATTTTTGACTTTGGAAAACTTTTATACACATACACAGATATGTGTAATACAAGTATATATACGTATATATATTTACATACATACATATACATAATACCTTTTCCTACACTGTTTTGTTTTTTTAGAACCACATTATACTCATCTCTACCCCAATCTTTCTTTCCTAATTCCTAAATTCAATTCCTAATGACAGTCTTAGACATATGGTTTACATTTCCATGTATAAAACATAAACAGTTAGTCCTTTCTGAGGCCCTTGTAATTAGTCTTAGCTTATTTACCTTATATATACCTGTTTATCTTATATTTCTCTTGGATCTTATATATTAAATTTTCTATTAACTTCACATCTTTTGCAACAAAATCCTGAAAGTCTGGCAATTCATCAAATATCTAATTTTTTTGGTTCAGGATTATTCTTTCCTTTGCTGAGTATAATGTTTTTGGCTTTAACTCCAGTTCTTTTTGATCTTTCATATAGAGTGTTCCATGACCTGCAGTCTTGGAACACTACTAGGTCTTGTGTGATCTACTGTATTTGAATTGTGTTTTTTTTTCCCCTTGTTGCTAGTAATATTTTCTTCTTGACTTGTGGGTTTTGATATTTGGTTATGATGTTTCTGTAAATTTTTCTTATAGGATCACTTTCAAGTGGTGATTAATGGATTTTTTTTTCTCTTTCTACCTTTTCTTCTTCTAACACTTCAGGATAATTTTCTTGGAGCATTTCTCGTATTATATAAAGATTTTTTTGATTGTAACTTTCAAGTAGTCTGATTATTCTATGTTTTCTTGATTTGTTCTCTAAATCAATTGTTTTTCTTATGAGATCTTTCATATTCTCTTTTATTTTCATTCGTTATATTCTATTTTTATATTTTCTTGGTCTTTTATAGCTTTACTGGCTTCCCCTTGACCAATTCTAGTTTTCAAGGAGTCATTTTTCCCTTAAGTTTTTGGATCTCCTTTTCAAGTTGGTAGGTTTTCTTTTCATAATCTTCCTGTTTTTCCTGGATTTCTTTTTTAATTTTTAATTTTTTCCTTCTCTCATTTGATTAAAAAAATAATAGTTTTATATTTTAAAAATACATGCAAAGATAGTTTTTTAACATTCTCCTTGCAAAACTCTGTGTTCCAAATTTTTTCTCATTTGATTTTTAAAGTCTTATTTTTTAGTTCTATGAATTCTTTTGAGGCAGATGACCATTTGACTTTACTTTCTGGAATAGGAGAGACATTTTTTGCTTCAGTATCCTTCTTTGAAGATGAATCCTTGTCTTTTCTATTCCCATAGTTACTTTTTAGGGTTGGGTTCTTTCTCCTTTGCCTGTTTTTTAAAAAATTTACATATATTTTTAAATTATAGCTTACTTTGTTAGTTTAATCATTCCTGATCCCAGGGGGATTAGTGCCTTTGGCTTTAGGGCCTTCTGCAGTTCTCCCCCCTGCCTCAGAACTAATACCTCTTGTAAGTAACTGTGGGCTCTAAAGAAGCCAACAGCTAGCTATCAGGGCCCGGGCTAACCCTTCTTGGCCTGGGCCCCATCTCCTGCTCCCAGACCCCAACCCTAAATGTCCTCCTTGCCATTTTCAGATCTTCTCTAGTTGTCCCAGGAAGATTACTGCCTGCCCCAAAATTTGAAAATTTAAAACAATTTTTGTTAAATTTTTATCCACTTTACATTTGCCTGGAAGTGCTACTTTGTTTCTTTTGTGGAGGAGATCTGGATCCTCACAAAGAATTTCAGTTGGGGTTAAGTGACTTGCCTAGGGTCACACAGCTAGGAAGTAGTAAGTGCTAGTTGCCCCCAAGAAATGTTTTTCCTTAAAAAAAATTAATGAAAAGAAAAAAATCAGCAAAACTTATCAAGACATTAAAAAAACAAGATCATATGCAGTGTTCCACACCCAAAAAACCCTCAGAAGAGATAAAAGCAAAGGTGGGTTTGAGCTTTTTTCTGCATTGTCAACTGCTGCTCAGCAGTCAACCCAAGTTTTGTTTTTCACTTGAGAAAAACAGGAAATAGTTGCAGAATGCCTGTATATGCTCACAAGTGGACAATCAGGTTCTTCATGGATTTCCAGAGGCAGGAATAGCAAATGTGCATACTCCCATGACTTGGCCCTTATAGAAGCATCTCCCATTATATTATCATTTTAATTATTTGCTCAATATTGAAGTATTTTTGTATCCCTAGTAGAAATTCATTTTGATGGTTAGAAATACTTTTTTTGTGTCAAAAAAAATTGCCATAGTCTTTTTGGTAGGGTTTCACTTGACATTTTTTGAACCAATATTTATTAGTGATATGTTTATTGTTTTCTTTCTTCGCTTTATCCTTCACAGTCTAGCTATTAGGAGTATATTTACCTTATATTTAGAGAAAATCATTGAGACTACTCACTATGAGCTCCTTCTTTTCTTCTCTTCTTCATCTTTCAGTTGCCTTTGCCACTATCTTCTTCTTCTTCCTTTTTCATATGAAAAGGTAGCCCATTCCATCCCATCTCCTTCAACCTTTTCTCATCCTTTATTACTTTTCTCTCATCTCTCCTTTTCTACCGGCTTCTTCCTTACAGTCTATCCTTGTGCCTGGATGTCTCCCAACTTTAGAAAACCCTCCCTTGATCCTATCTTTTCATCACCATCACTATTACAAAGGACCAATACCCTGTTCTTTGGGTTTGCAACCCAGATATCATTCTCAACTCCTCACTCTCTTACCCGTCTGTCACAGTTCTCAAATATACTTTGAAATATCCCTCAAATTGTTTAATATTTCAAATACTATTTCTTTCTCTCCTCTGATACTATTGCTACCATGGTGCAACCCCTTATTACCTTCTGCTTGGACTGTTACAATGTCTGGCTTGTAGGTCTCCCTTCCTCAAAACTCCCTCCACTTCTGTCTGTCCTCCACTGGGATTCCAAAGATGTCATCTCCCCTACTTAATAAACTGCAGTGGCTCCCTGTCACTTCTAGGATTAAATACAAAATCTTCTGCTTGGTATTCAAAGCCCATCATAACCTAGTCCCTCACCCCCTTGCCCTCTCACCTTTCTAGTCATCTTACAACTACACTTACTCATTTACTCTGATCTACTGATGCTGGCCGCCTCTCTGTTCCAGGAACAAAGCACTGAATCCCATGGCTGTGGGCATTCTTTCTCATCTTTTGCCTCCAGGCTTCCCTGACTTCATTCCAGACTCAACTAAAATCCCATCTACACCTTTCTCTCAATTCTAGTGCTTTCCCTCCTTTAATTATTTTCCATTTTTTCTGTATAAAGCTTTTTTGTACATTTTTCTATCCATTTTTATTTGTTTGCTTTCAACCTCATCAGACTTAGAACTCCTTGAGAGCAAGGATACTTTTTTGTCCCTTTTTGTATCCCCAGTTCTTAGCGTAGTATTAACACATAATAGGTGTTTCATAAGTATTTATTGACAACGACTCAATTTTCTTTCTCAATTTTTGAGAATACTATGTCTAATATAAGTATTACTTGTTCTTTAAAAGTTTGATAGAATTGTAGTGTAAATCCATATAGACCTGGATTATTTTTTTTCTTTTGGAAGTTCTTTTACATTTAGTTTACTGTCTTTTTTCAAGATTGAATTATTTTTAAATGAATATGTAAGAAAAATGTAGATGTATATACATATATGTGTATGCATGTATGCATATGTATGCATTTCTGCACATACATGTGTGTATATATATGTATTCATTCATTAATTCATTCAATTAATTATTTATTTATTTAGATAGATAAACTGCCACTGGATAACTGATTTTATGATTAAACAGGAGGAAAAATTTTCTCCATATTGTATGCTTAGTTCTTTCAGTAAACCTACAGTTTACCTTACACAAAAAAGAAAAATCTAGCGTTTTATGCCAATGTTCTTTCAATTACAAAACACAAAAACTACTATCTTTGAGGAATGAAAATTTAGGATTGCCTAAAGGATGATGGAGAGCACATGGTAGACAGCTAGGTTGAAGTATATTATCTTTAGATCCCTAGAGGAAGTTCTAACTTTTGAGTTCTAGGAGTAACTCTACAATTAACTGTTCCTAATATTATAGATCATTAGACTTCATTGGCGAACTTCCCCTTAACAATTAGCCAACGGGTTCAATTAGCTTTAAAATAAGACATACTCAAGTGGCAATTTTAAAACAGAAATTACAAAGTATTTGTTTCTTCCCCCACTTCAAACCTGGGTACACTGTTCTACAGATACATGAAAATAGGTATTAAGGTATATGTGCAAAGAATACACATAGCTGAGACAACTTACAATGCTGAAAAACTGTGCCTTCTAGTTTCGGACTCTGCTTTGGTCACAGTGTGATGGTTCATCAGGGATGGATGAGACATTGGGTGGTTCCTCTCAGAGGCTGGCACTTTGGACCGGCAGGTTCATGCTACTGGACTGGGCTGAGAAGATGGTTTGGTTTATTGACCTGGCTCCTCACTGGACTCAATTATGTGTAGCTGAGCTTGACAGGTAATTGGATCACTAGGCTGGGCCTGGCTGGTCAGGTCTCTTTTCCAAGGGGATTTCCACAAAGCACAGTGTCCTGCCTGGAAGGATCAATCCACGGCCGTCCTGGGCTCATTCTCCTTGGCAGCCGTATTCTTTACGACTTCCAGCCTGTGACTCAGCTGGATGTCACTGTGTTCTTTTTAGCTGCAACGCTACTGTGCTATGTTTGCAAGGACAATGACTCTCCGTTTGGGACTGGGGGAAGCCGATCCTGTCTGGTTCTTTGGAAGCCTTGTTACCTACAGGCAGGAGATGGGAAAGGTCTAGTTCCTAGCATTCAACCTTTCTTCTTGGTTCAGAGCATGGCTAAATCATTGTGATGGAGCCTGTCCTTACCCTCGGTGATCGGCCAGTTGCATTTCTAGGGCCTGTAGGGATCTTACTTGGTGAGTGGATGAGGGCGAAGGTGTAACCCCGGATACTTTCTGGCAGGAGGGAGATAGCAAACGGAGGAGAAGCCGGGGCCTGTCTCCTCTGGCGTCTCGCGAATGCGCCTGAGCTGCTTTAAAATATCTGTTTACCTGTGAGCCTCTTCTCCCTCCTCGCACCCCTCCTGTCAAAAGCTCTCGTGAAACAAATGAGCGCAGTTAAGGGAGAGAGCCCGGCGCAGCGCGCTGATCACGGCTCATAACGCAGCCCGTCTGCCCTGCGGCCCGGTCCGGCCCGCCTCTCCAGTCTGGTCGGCCTGTTCCCCGTTATCTTCCCTTGATCTTTGTGCCTAGCCATGTTCTGCTTCACATCTTTACCCCCATCACCGCTGAGCTCTTCATTTATCTCCGGACGGGGGTCCTCTCCAAGAGGGCAATCGCAGAGAGCTCCTCGGCCGCTAGCCAGCTCTCACGGGGAGGGGGGGATAAACTCCCCGACTCTTGGACTCGCGAGGATACCTCGCGAAAGGTGGAAGGTGGGGAAAAAGGGGTCTCAATCTCCCTTTAGTCACGAGAAAAAGAAACACAAGCCAAAGAAGCCCTGGTCCAATCCAGGTAGCATCAGCCTGCTGACGTGGATAAGCAGCCCCCACTGCTGCGGGGAACACACACAGTCCATGGGAGGACTCCTCTTAAGGGCCGAGCGATAGGCCCCTGGCCCGGCTGCTGTCACCGGAACCAAAGAATTGCTAGTTCCAAAATCCTTAAGCACCAAACATGCGCGCTCAGAAGTGCGAGCGGGGGAATTCTGCTGAGCCCCTCAGGGACCGAGCCCTGCCCCCGTTACACGATCTCTCGGTGCGTATTGCCCGAGCCAACGAGCATTTATTAAGCACTTACCATGTGCCAAGGATGGTGCTAAGCACTGGGAATGGAAATAGGAGTAATAAGAGATTGCCTGCCCTCAAGAGCTTCCATTCTAGAAAGAGCGCGAATAAGAGAGCTGAGAGGGAGGGGGTGCTGGGAGAGAGAGTGTGGAGAGGGTGCTCTCACAGAGGCATGATGCTCTGAGCTAGAGAGTCAGGGGAAAGCTGTAAGGGTAGTGAAGGAGGATTGGTCTGAACACTTCCTCAAAGTGCAGATTCTTCAAGAAGCTCATCAATGAGAGGAGGGGGTTGGAGGGAGGAGGTTCAGGAATTTTTTGAAGGTGAGAAAGCTGAAGAGATGTAGGGGTCTTTCAGAATGAGAAAGGAAGTGGGGCACGGTGGCAAAGTAGTCAGGAGGAGAACTAGGAGAGGCCTGGAGAATTGTAGTGTCTTTCTGTGCTGACTTACCTTATAGTGTGACTGTTCCAAGTCTCTATTTGAAAATATATTGGGGTAATCTTTAAGGAACTATTTATTCCAAATACAAGGTTTCTATGACTTCTAAGAACAGTGAAATCCTAAGGTCACTTAATAAACTATCTATCTATCTATCTATCTATCTATCTATCCATCCACCCACCCTCCATCTGTCAGATTCTATCATCTATCAATCTTTACCTGTATCTAACTTTATATGTGTTTATTATTTCCTTTTTTGATCAGTTCAATGAGACTGAGGTTCAAGTTTCACTCATTTCCCCTTTCTCCTCCTTATTGTGTAGACTACTATATCCTATTTATGTGAGATAATTTCCCTAATTTTTTTCTTCTCCACTATCTACAGTATATTCTACTTCCCTACCCTTTCCATTCTTTTTTATAAGTTCTCCAAAATATAACAATCACTCCTAAGCTCTCTGCTAATTAGATTTCCTTTATGATCTCTGAAGATGTTAGAGTTCTGTATTTATTATCTTCTCCATAACAAAGTGAATTTTTAGTTTTTTATGATTGCTCACTAATCTTTGCAGATACTTCTGCATCTGTGCATCAAATTTCTACTCAGCTTTTCATTAGGAATACTCGGAAGTCCTTTATTCCATTTTTTTTTCCTTTTAGGATTTTACTTAGTTTTGCTGGATAAGTTATTCTTCCAAGTCTAGAACTTTCACCTTCTAGAGTGTCATATTTTAAATTCCTGCTTTTTCATAGTGGTAGCAGCTAAGTCTTGTGCTACCCTGACTGTGGCTCTTTGGTACCAGAATTTTTTCTTTCTGGCCATTGACAGTATTTTTTTCTTTGACCTAAAAGTATCTATAGATAGATAAACAGATAGATAGATGAAAATATAGATAGATAAATAGATAGATGGATAGATGATAGATAGACAGAATATTAAGTGACCTTAGGATTTCACTGATCTTTCTTGGAAGGCGCAGAGACTTTGTATTTGGAACAAGTAATTCCTTAAAGATTACCCCAATATATTTTCTAATAAACAAAAACTTGGAAAAAAGTCAAACTAGAAGGTAATCAGGACAGAAAAGTACTGTAAAACTCACATATTCCTGGGAGTTTTCAATTTTTTTTTTCTTTCAGAAAGCAACTAGTGAATTCTTTAATTTTCTTTCTTTTTCTTTTTGCTGAGGCAATTGGGATTATGACTTGCTCAGAGTCACACAGCTTAGAAGTGTGTGGGGTCATATTTGAATTCAGGTCCTCCTCACTTCAGGGATGGTGCTTTATCCACGGAGTCACCTAGATGCCTCCAGATTCTTTAATTTTCTACAATACATTCTAGTTCTAAGAGATCTTAGGGTTTTTTTTTTAATGATTTCTTGAAATATAATGTCCAGGCTCTCTTTTTTGGGAGAGAGGTTTTCATGGTTTTTAAGTGGCACAGTAATGATTAAATTATCTCTCTTACTGTTTTCTATGTTGATTGTTTTGCTATGAGATAATTCACATATTTTCTTCTATATTTTCCAGTCTTTTGATTTTCATATACCTTGATGTCTAATAGTCATTGACTTCTATTTGGTCAACTGTGATTTTCATGGAGTTAGTTTTTTGGATAAGGCTTTGTATTTTTTATTCCAAGCTATTAATTCTCTTTTCTTATGTTTCATCCAAAGCAGAAGGTGGAGTGTGGGAAGATTCTGGAGCCTTAGAATTGGATCTAACACCCTTCTTGAGTCTAGCAGATCCATAGCCCGTCCCAGCCTGACTTTCTTCAAGTAGATGACTGCAGAAACCAAATTGAGAGGAAAAACCTCAGGGTAATCTCAGCAAGTCTTGGTTGTTATAGGCAAGTGAAGCACTGTTCACTCTCAGCCACAGGAGAAAGGCCTTAGGCAAAATCCATCTGGAAGAATCTCTGAAGTCTTTGGCCAGAGAGGAAAGACCCCCTGCAGAGAATACCTCAGAATGAGATCTCAGAGCCCTGTGACAGGAGATGGATCCCAGACAGAGTCCAGACCTAGAGAAGGCTTGGAATCTCTTAAAAGTCTCCCCTATGCCCAAGACTAGGCAGAACTACTGCACCATTTCTGTTTCAGAGTTTGAGTCAATCTAGATTAAACAAACCAAAGAAAGCCTAGTACCATAAAGAACTACTTTGGCTTGAGAGATGTCCAAGGGAATAAATCTTGAAGATAATAGTGACTCTTAACAGGTTCATTGAAGAAAACATTTGGCTTGGCCATAGGGATTTCAGGAAATGAGGAGATGAAATTAAAGGTACAAAATGGAAAAACAGTTTTAAGGTTGTATTTGGAAATAATGCTAGGTTTTTCTTTTCTTTTAAGAGCATAAAGATAAACCAACATTCATTGAGGCAGCAAGATGAACACTGTTTGGCTGTGGCTAAAATTGAGGTTGTTAATCAATTTGTAAAAAGAGAATGCATAAATTCTACTTAGCCAAACATAGAGGGGAGTTTACCGCCCTTGTCATATAGCAGCTTTCTTTGAAGTGATAAAGAATTAGAAATTGAAGGATTGCTCATCAATTTCAAAAAACTAGAAATGATAGCTCTGGTAATTATTGAATGGGAACAGAAAAGAATTTGCATATCTCTCAGCCATGGTTGGCACTTTTACAAAAATGGATAATATATTGGGGAATAAAAACTTCACCCAAAAGATAAAAAAGCAGAAATCTTAGACAGATTAAATTCTGTTTATAATGCAATTAAAATTATATTCAATAAAGATCACTAAAAAGATCATTAAAGTTTGTACTAAATAGCATTATTCTAAAGAATCCATGTGTAAAAAATAAAATTATGGAATCAATAGAAAATTTCATCAAGAAAATGACAATAATAAAAGAACATATCAAAATTTAATGGAATGGAACTGAAGGCATTGAAGAGGACAAAATATATCTCTTAAAATGTTTTAGTCAACAAAAGAACAAATCAATGAATTGTACACTTGATTAAAAAATAACATGAACATCAACAAATCAAAAACACTTACAAAATGGAAATTATAAAAATTGATATTAATGAAATTCAATAAATTGACTATTGAATTGATAAAAACTAAGAGCTTGTTTTTGTAAAACCAAAAAATCCCAACTCATTAAAACTAGCCTGATTTTTTTTTTAAGAGAAGAAAACTGGGACAGCTAGGTGGTGCAGTGGATAGAGCACCAGCCCTGAAGTCAGGACAACTTTAGTTCAAATGTGATCTCAAATACTAAATACTTCTGTGACCCTGGGCAAGTCACTTAACCCCAATTGTCTCAGCAAAAACAAACCAACAAAAAAAAAAACAACAACAAATTGTGTCAAAAATAAAAAATAACTCACAAATGAAAAAGAAAAGGAATTATCTAAAACTCTTTTGCCTAATTACCTGCTAGAAAAACTGATAATTTAGAAGAAATGGATATATATTTAGAAAAATGTAAAATTCCCAGATTAACAAGAGAAATAAAAAATTAAAAATAATGCAATATGAGAAAAAGAAATTGAACAAATTATAAATGAATTATAAAAGAGGTAAAACCTCTAGTACCAGATAAATGTATAAGTGAGTTCTATCAAATATTTAAAGAATAATTCTAATACTACATAAATTATTTGCAATAAGAAAAGAAGGCATACTTTCCTGCTCTTTTTATGATGCAAATAAAATCTTAATATCTTAACTAGGAAGGAACTAAATAAAGAAAACTCTAGACCAATATCCCTAATGAACATTGGTGAAAAAATGCAAGTTATACCAGTAGTCTTAAGTTTTAAGATGATGAGGAAAGAAGGGGACATCAATAAGAGATGTGAAAATAATCAATAGACCTCAACAGCTGAGATATGGGGCATTAAGAGTGAGGGGTTGAGGATATCTAAGCTGCAAACTTGAGTGATTGGGAGGATAGTGGTAACCTCAACCTTAACCTCAACAAATAAGGGTAAGGTTTGGAAGAAACAGGGAAAGAGTTTGGAGAGAAAGATAATGAATATAGATTTGGACATTTTGAATTTAAAATATATCAGGATATCTGATATCTAATATAAATATATCAAGATGGCTAGTAGGCAGTTGGAGATGTGAGATGGGAGGTTAAGAGTGAGGTTAAGGCTGTAGGTATAGATTTGAGAATCATCAAAATAGAGCTGATAATTGAATTCATCACTTTATGGTCACTTGAATAAAAATTGGCTATAAAGAGTATACTTCTACACTAGGTCTTTAGATTCCAACTCAGAAGTCTTTGGGCAACTCAGAAGAATGGGAAGTTTGGTCCACTAAATTAATGCATAAATCCTTTTTGATTATTGATTGCCTACTATTGCTAAGTAAATCTTTTGTTAGCTTTTGAAAAAATGCAGGTTATAATAATTTATATAATATATTAGTAGGATTATATTCTATGAACAGGTTGGGTTTGCATCAGGAATTCAAGTTTGATTCAAATAAGAGATATTATTAGATATAATATTATTATATACAATAATACTAAATATATATTTATGCTAAATGGTAAAATATAAATAAAACAATGTGTCTATATCAATAGATTTTAGACAAAATCCAACATCTGTTTCTATTTAAAAAAGAAAAACAACTCTAGAAACCATAGAATTAACTGGACCTTTCCTTAGTATAGTAAATAATATCTACCTAAATCAAAGAACAAGCACTTGTAATGGAGAGAAGTTAGATAACCATTGCCATGACAATTTAATATAGTATTAGAAATTCTAGATATAGCTATAAACCAAGAAAAGTAAAGGAAAACACACAGGCAAAGAGGAAATACAGTTATAGTTTTTGCAGATAATAGAATGGTGTACTTGGAGAAAAACAAAGTGTACTGAAAAATCAACTAAAAATGAATTGAAACAATAATTTGAGCAAAATAGTAGAATATAAAATAAATCCACAGAAATAATCATCATTCTCAGCAGAAAGAGCAAAAAAAGTGAAATTCCACTTAAAATCACTAGGAAATTATAAAGTATCTGGTAGCATATCAAGATTCACCTTGGGATCATAGTAATATAATTATGACATGCTCTTTGCAGAAATAAAGACTGGCCTAAATAATCAAAGAAACATAGAAGACCATGGGTAGTCATTAAAACAAAAAATGACAATGCTACTCAGATTAATTTATTTAGAGTGACACCAATCAAGTTACCAAAAGACTATTTTATAGGGCAAGGAAAAAAAAATTCGCATAAAGGAACAAAAAATCAAAAATTTCAATGAAATTTAAATGAAAATGAAAAAATGAATGGAAGGTAGGAGGAGAGGCAATAAATATCATTACCCTAATTGTACTATAAAGCAGTAATCATTAAAATGATTTAGTACTAGTTTAAAATAAACCTTCAGAATAGATTAGACAGAACCAAACAGGCAAACAGCCATGAAGTGATTTAAATGTTTTGTTCAGGGTCCCACAGCTAGTAAAAAGGAGAGAGGGGCCTTTTCAGTATGTCTTCTCTGGGACTAAGTTTGATCTATGTGATCTCATTAATAATTTCAGTTGTTTTATCATAAAGTGGCTAAAATGATAATACTTTTTGACTCAGAAATCCTCATGCTAGCTATATGCCCCAAGGAGGCCCCTTACAAAAATAAAGACTCCATAAATTTATGGCAGCAGTACTTTTTAAAGTAAAGAATTGGAGTCAAATTGAAGCCAGTCAATTAGGGAATAATAAATAAATTTGGTATATTAATGGAATATTACTGTGCTGTAAAAATGACAAATATGAAGGATACAGGGAAGCAGAGAAAGATTTCATATGAACTGTTATAAAGTAAGCAGAGCCAACTCCAGACCCTGATATACAAAAGACTACAACAGTGTAGATAGAATAAACATAACAACAGATGAATTATGTGAAATTATAAAGAATAAATTTGTCCCCTGTGAAGATATATCAGAAGAGGGCTCTTTTCATTGTTTACAGAGGTCAGTGATTCCCATGGATGGAACATTTTATGTAATAACAGATTTTTTGATGATTTCTTTCCCTGCTTCTTCATTATAAAAGAGAGAAGGGAAGAGGAGAATGGTACAAGGAAAAAAGTAATTGTCAAAACAAAAGATATTAATAAAAACTTATTCCAAAAGATAATTTACTCTATATCCATAGTGGTGAAAGGTACATGATGATTTTTTTCTAATTTTTATGGTATGATTTTAATATTCAGATCAAGTTTCTATTTTGAATTTTTTTTGTGATAGATGCTATAAAATGTTGGTTTAATCTTATTTTCTGCTTTATTGCTTTCTTTTTTTCCAAATATTTTTTCTAAGTATACTGTTTTTTTGTTTCTGATTCTTACTTGTTTAGTGTGTTTCACTTTATTTACTTTTCTATTTTTCAGCCAATACCAAATATTTTTTAAAGGGTAAAGCTTTAATAATATATTTTGAGATCTAGATATGTTATTTCTTCATTCTTTTTTTTCATCGTTTCTCTTGATAGTCTAAATCTTTAATTCTTTTTTGTTATTGTTTTATTTTGTTGTTGTTTTTTGTTTAAATAAGTAGATTTTTGTTAACCTTTATTTCCTCTGTTTATATACTGCTGGTGAGAAGCTGGATGCTTTCCCTTTTTGTCTTAATTGTCTTTTTTATGTCTTTTTTCTACGTCTTTTTATAACTGATGCTTTTTGTTTTTCCATCACAATCTCTCCAAATGTACTTTCTCTCCTTTACCACTTTATTTTTTCATAACAGCTTTTATTTTCAAAATACATGCAGAGATAGTTTTTACCATTCATTCCCACAAAACCCCATGTTCCAAATTTTTCTCACTCCCTTTTTCCCCACTTCCCTTTCCCAGACAGCGAGCAATCCAATATTGGCTAAACATGTAAAACTTTTCTAAACTGTATTTCCACATTCATCATGCTGCACAAGAAAAATAAGATCAAAAAGGGAAAAAAAGAGAAAGAAAAAAAAAGCAATCAAACAACAACAAAAAAGATGAAAATATCATGTTGTGATCCACATTCAGTCTCCATAGTCCTCCCTCTGGATGCCGATGGCTCTCTCCATCACAAGTCCACTGGAACTGACCCTAATCACCTCACTGTTGAAAAGAACCATGTTCATCAGAGTTGATCATCACATAATTTTCTTGTTGCTGTGTACTTCATCCAGCATCAGAACTTTCTGAAATCATCCTGCTGATCATTTCTTACAGATCAATAATATTTCATAATATTCATATACCATAACTTAGCCATTCTCCAACTAATGGGCATCTACTCAGTTTCCAGTTCCTTGCCACCACAAAAAGGGCCATAAACATTCCTGTATTTGTGAGTCCTCTTCCCATTTTTAATTTTTCTGAATAAATTTTATTATCTTAAATTTTTATTGTAATTTTTATTATCATGGCAGGAGCTGGTCATGAGTATCAGATATCCCTCCAGTTATTTAAGTAATTTTAAAATTTCTTTCATGCACTTTCATTTTATTCACCATAAAGGTGCTTGTCCTAGGATACCAAATGATTAGCTATGGTAATACTCCTGAATTAAGTTGATGGTGTCAAATTCAAACAGAAAAGGATTCTTGTGGGCAGCATATTAACTTAGCAAACAACAAATTAATATTATCTATGTTTTATTGTATTTTTATTTACTTTGTGAAACATTTCCCAATTACATTTCAGTCTATTTGTAGCCATACTCTTGTGGCCCATAGCCCTAAGTAGTGAAATTGTGCAGTAGTGCATGGTGAGGAAGAAACCACAAAGAAAACAACAAATTTACATGGTTTGATACAGAGTAAAATAAATAGAACCGAGGAGTATGTATAAGACTTACAGTGAGTAAAAAGGACCATAAAGCAATAAAAAAATGAGTGTTGCAGAATCACAAGCAAAACACAGAGTGCCAAAGAAGAGATAGGAAAGCATGATCCTGCCTTTTACTTCTTTGGGTAGTGGGAGATCCATGAGAGATCCATGATATATATATTTCATATATTTTCAGACTTTCTCAATTTGTTGATTTTTTCTTCTTTTGCTTTTTTTCTGTAAACATTTTATTTATTATATTATATGACTGTCTTGGAAGGGATAGGCAAAGGGATGTTGGAGAAAATTTTGGTGATTTAAAAAACAAAAAACCCCTATAAATATTTTTTAAAACAAGAAAAAAATCAATAATTATTTTAAGCTGATATAGCCCTAGATTAAATTTTAAAAGGACAGCATATTCAGGACAGTAGAAAAATAATGCAAATATTTTTAGACCATTTCAACATATTGGTTTGTTGATTTTTCCTTTTTTCTTTAAACATTTTATTATATAGCTGTCTGGGAGGAGGTAGGAAGAAGGATTCTGGGAAAAATTTTGGTGATGTAAAAAATCTATATATTTTTTAAACTCTTCAATTTTTAAAAGCTAATGCTATTCTAAATTGAATTAAGAAGGGCATCATGTTCAGAATGGTAGAGACAAAAGCTGATCATTTCCAGAAGTCTGTGCTAAAATCAGAATGATAATTGGGGACGAAAAGTCCCATGTGCTAATATAATCTGGTAGGAGAGATGGGTGCACTATTTTGGTCTAGGAGAAGACAATTTCTTTCATAATGCAGATCAAAGAACACTCATATCTCCAACTTTTGGTTTGTATTTTCAAGTAGTTACCTGGAAGAGAGAGAACAATGGGAGAAGAGATGGGGAGAAGAAGGAGAGTGTATAAGAAATGATTTCACCCTTTTTTTCCTTTTTTTTCCCACCCTTTCCCTATGTCAGACATTCAGGATTTAACTGCCTCTCTCCCTTTCCCATTTTCTCAAATTTCTCCACACTCACTTCCCAAGTACTCCCAAGTAAGAGTAAGTGGTTTGGCAGAATCTGCTACCTCAGCTGAGCTAGTTGCTGGCCGTAGAGTTGACAGGTCAGCGTCCTGAAATCATACTCCCATGAAGTGTCTGAAAATTTGTAGTGGAAATCTTCGTTGTGTCAGGTTTTGGCTGAATACAAGGAAAGAATTCCCTAACAACTGAAATATTCTGCTTTATGAAATAAATAATGAGGTTTCTTTTCTTGGAGATGTTTCAGTAGAGCAGAAGTTCCTAAACTTTAGTTCTATTAAAAATTATTGAAGAGGAACAACTAGGTTGTACAATGGATAGAGCACCAGCTCTGAAGTCAGGAGGACCTGAGTTCAAATCTGACCTCAGACATGTCACACTTCCTAGCTGTGTGACTCTGGGCAAGTCACTTAACCCCAACTGTCTCAGCAAAAAATAAATAAATATATATAGAAGATCTGTCCAAAGAGTTTTTGTTTATGTGGGTCATATTTGTAAATATTTACCATATTAGAAATAATTTTGAATTAGTAGACCCTCTGAAAGGGTTTCAGAGACCCCTAGGATTCTCTGTTGACACTTTAAGAATCATTATAGTAGAAGCTTGGATGAGCTCTTGTCAGGGGTTCTTGTATTAGGAAAGGATCAAAAGTACAGGGTTCATCAGGTATTTTCTGACTCTTAATATATAAAGATTCTTCGGTGTTCTTCACTGCTAAAAACATCCTCCATACTCTGCAAGGCGTCTTAATAAAGTGTTATTTTGAATGGAATCTATTTTTTTATTTTTCTGCTGGATCAATCTCACAATGTTCAAAACCCAGGATAGTTTTATTTGCAAATGAAAGGCCTTAGGTCCAAATCCAGCCACTCTACTTCACAGTATTTCTTGTAATTCTTATTAACAAAATTAGATTCTATTTTTCTTAACTGCACAGCTCTGTCTGTCTCCTTCCTTCCCCCTCTCTCTCTTTTCTCCCTCCCTCCTTTCTATTCTCTCTCTCTCTCTCTTTCTCTCTTTCTCTTTCTCTCTCTCTCTCTCTCTCTCTCCCCTCCCCCCCCATCTCTTTTTGGGTTGAGGTGAGATCTTTCACTCCCAGTGGAAGAGTTAATTTATATATTGCCTGGCATATTCTACTCTGTTTACTTTCTCTAATTTCTGTTTGTTATAGGCTTGGGAAAATGGACTTATTTGCCATTCATTGTGTGATGAATGGTTTTTGCATAATTGACATTTGGTGGGAAGAGAAACAAATCTTTCATATATAATTTAAGAGTATTTCTTTGCCATTCAGGAATAACAATGAGGAATACAGTTTGAACCTAAAAATCATTATCCCTTATCATTCAGTTGTGTCTGACTCTTTTTGATACCCCATTTGGGGTTTTCTGGGCAAAGATACTGGAGCGGTTTGCCATTTTCTTCTCCAGCTTATTTTACAGATGAGGAAACTGAGGCAAGCAGGGTAAAGTGAAGCCAAGGGTCACACAGCTAGTGTCTGAAGCTTATAAGAAATTAAGAAAAATGAGTCTTCCTAACTCCAGTCCTGGCCATCTATCCTCCGGGTCACCCCATTTCCCCCAGAGTAACAATACTTAGGTCGATAGATATATTTCTGGTCCAGTATCTTCTCTCTGGAAGAGCAGATCTGTCTTGTGCTCCAACCTACCCTCCTGCAGAGAGGAATCAAAATCCGAAGTGGGGCAAAAGAAACTAGAAAAATCTCTTCCCATCTCCCTACAGAACGTGTGGACAGACACTCTGGAAAGGGCTTTACATGTAAGTTCACACATATTAGAAGATGATCACAATATCATGTAACTGATTCTTCTTCACCATGAAGTAAGAGAGAGCATGGGAAGTCAAAGGAAACAGAAGGGATCTTATAGCAAATTATTCCTCATTATAGTCTTGACATCTGGGAAACCATAGCTGAAGAGGGCCACAACATTGGGAGATAACCAGGAATTATCAGTATCTAACCTGTTATTCTATTTTTTTTACATTTAATAGTATTTTATTTTTTCCAATTACATATAAAGACAGTTTTCAACATTCATCTCAGTAAGATTTTGAGTTCCAATTTTTTTTCCCTCTCATACCTCCCCATTTCCCACAACAGCAAGTAATCTGATATAGATTATACATGTGCAATCATGTTAAACATATTGCCACATTAGTGATGTTGTGAAAGAAGAATCAGAACAAAAGTCCCCTCATTCTAACGTTCTAAAGATCTTCTTCCAGCACTGAGACACCATATGGCTGAAAGTGGTCAGAAAGCCTGACATCTCCAAGTGTTTGAACAGTTAGTAATCTTGATTTTAGAATCTCCAGAAATTACCAGGGAAAAACTGGGCATATGCTCTCTGGGATGATCTCCATTGGCTCATTCAGCCTCTATAAATTGAATAATATAATTATTATATATGTTATAGAAATTAAATAATATATATATGATATAAATAAATATATAAATAAAATTGAATTTTGTTCTGAAAAACATGAAGAGAAGAAAAAATGAAATTGGGAGTAGGGATAAATTAGATTATTAAAATGACCCTAAAATTATCTCAGATTAAAAAAAAATCAATGCAGAATAGTTTCATTAATGTTATTTTAGATTCCAGAGAAAATTAAGCAGTTAGCCTGGTTTCTCTCCTTTTTACTGGACAATTTCCTTTTTTATATTTGAGGATCCCTCAGGGAACCTGAGTTTAGGGACAAAAGAGATGTCTTAGTCTGCCACTTGCCTGGACGGTATCTTGTAGAGAGGGTCCCTTAAAACCCCCCCAGATACATTCGCTGACTATAGAAAGCCAGTGATTTAGCAGCACAGGCCATTTATTGGACGAATGGCCAAGTAAAGGGAGATTAGCTCTGGTGGGTTTTATAAAAATCAAGTACTGGACAGTCTGGATTAACCATTCCATTAGCCTGCCTGGACTGCTACAACTATACAATGATCACTTGCCTCAGGGCAGGAGGAAGATCTTATATAGATCAGCTAATTTATTAGACTCTTAGATTGCTCCCCCCATTCATATTACATATATTTCAACAAACAAAACTTCTTCCTCTTCCTAATTGTAAAAGAAAGAAAAGAAAAGCCCTGTAACAAATATCTGTAGTCAAGAAAAACAAATTCCTGTATTGGCCACATACCAAAAATATTTACATTTCAAATCTATGTTGAGTCCATCTTTGTCCATCCTCCATTAGGAGGTGGGTGTAATGTTTCATTATTTTCTGGATTACAGTTCTTTAGGTACTAGAAGGGAAAGAAAGACTCTGGGAAGAAGCTAATATATTGAGGAAATGGCAACTCAATCATGTCCCCAGTCCAAATTTACTACACTAGACATTTCAGGGAATTTCTCATTAGCTGAGATAGCTTGCTCTCAGTAGGAGAGCTCATTTACTTTGTGTACTGTCTAGCAAATTTATTTCTGTATATCATATTGTAGACTCTGCATATTATATATGTTATGTTTGTTCAAGCTGTAGGTTTGGATAAACAAGTTGATTTGCTAAGTGTGTTCTTTGTGGAACTGTCATTTGTCAAACCTTGGATTCATATTTTGGGGCATTCTTTTCCCATTAAGCTATTGTAATCAAACGCTCAACTTGAATGTAAATATCTCTCTTAGACTAAAAAATTAGTAGGGCAGAGAGATAATTCTGGTCCAGTATCCTTTCTCCAAGGGGAGCAGTAATCAGCCTTTGCCTGAGCCTTGGAACAACTCCACTCAATTATTGATGAGTTCCTGCCTGGAATCTTCATTATTATGAGAATGCTTAACCTAACAGCTCATTCTCTACTAGCTTGCCCCAATTCCACATTAGCTGTCTGGCTTCCTGGGAACCATAATTACCTACCTGAACCCATTCCCCAGTGACTAGCACAGGTGCAGTGGATAGAGAATAAGATCCAGACTCAGAAACTCATCTTCCTGAGTTCAAATATGACCTGAGACACTTATGAGCTGTTACCCTGTGCAAGTCACTTCTTTCTGTTTGTCTCAGTTTCCTCATCTGTCAAATGAACTGATGAAGAAACTATCTTTACCAAGAAAACCCCAAATGAGGTCACAAAAAAGTCAAATACAATTAAATAATCACCTGGAATCTGTGAACTTTTATTTACTAACTATTTCAATATTATTGAGATAATATTGTAATATCATTTGTAACCTTCCTTTGTAATATTATGTATTTCATTTTAAGCATTTAAAAACACTATTTTGCTAATATCTATAGGCTTCACACAAGTGCCAAAGGAGAGCAAAGGTCTTAGTTTCAAATGATATTTTTCCTCTGAAACATTAAAAAAGAAAATCTTAAAAATACACAAATTACAAACAGAATTTATAAAATACTTTGAGGCAACTTGTTCATTTGGATTGGTGATCTCTCAGCCAGATAAATTTAATAATCATAGAGACACAGGTTCCCCTTCCCACTTTCACACATAAACTCATTTAGCAAACTATTGTTAAAAACAAAAGGTAAATAACCAGTAGGCAGAAATATAAACAGCAAAGAAACCTTTCATAATTAACCATGCCCACTCTTGTTAAAGCAAGAGAAAAGCCAATGATCACTTGTTTAGATTCTCTTAATAAATTGAATCGTGAGCCAAGGAAAGGAAAAATATTTTCCTCACCATGACTTGGTCTCATGGGAAGAGTTGCCCATCTACCATCTTCCAAAGCTGCCTTCCAATGCTGAAGGTGTGTTTTTTCTTTCATTCTCCTCCTGTGTCTCTTTAGAGACTACTTTGAAATTCCCACTATACCAGAAACTTGGCTCTCAGTTATTGAAGTTTTTAAAGGCTCCCTAGTCTTACCAAGGTGGAGAGTGCAGTGGCTGCTGGCCTACTGATCTCATTCCTGACGAAGTGATTGATTTTTTCCTCTTTTCCAAAGTTGGCTGATTTTCCCACTCGTAGGAGTTCATCATATTGATGGCAGATTTAGTTAAGATACCAGTTGGCTTAGCACACTCTGCATAGCTCAGAGCTCCTCAGATCAAAAGGTGTACCAGCCTTAGCACATGCTCCTACACCAGCTCCTCCAGGCCTGATCCTAGGATAAGAGTGCTTTCTTCTTGGACTTGATACAACTCCCAAGGTCTTTGTCCTTCCTTGGAACAGCTGGTCCAGCCTTGCTGGAAGGGCTCTAATAAGAAATACAAGACTCAACATTTGTCTGCACAAAATTTCATCTTAATAGTTTCAATCTAATTCTCTAGCCTGTCAAAATCCTTTTGGACCTTTACTCTGTTATTTACAGTGTCAGCCGCAATTTCATGAAGCTTTATCTAAATCCAATTATCAGATTTTTTGGTATCAAGACCCGTTTATACTCTTAAAAATTATTGAAAATCCCAAAGAGCTTTTATTTATATATATAACATTTATTTATTTATATCTATTGATGTTATATTAGAAACTAAAACTAATGAAATTTAAAAACATTTGTTAAAATAGTAAACTCATTACACATGAATTTAACTGATTTTTTTCAACAATTTAAAAAAAATTATAGCTTTTTATTGACAAAACATCTGCATGGGTAATTTTTCAACATTGACCCTTGCAAAAACTTCTGTTCCAACTTTTCCCATTTTTCTCCCCACCCCTTCCTCTAGATGGCAGGTAGTCCCAAACATGTTAAATATTTAACTGACATTTTTAATGGGGAAAAAGCGGAACCAGAGTATGTAAATAGCAAAGTAAATAGAGCACTGACCTTGGAGTCAAGATGATTGAGTTCAAATCTGAACTCAAATACTTAACCCTTAAGACTTACTAGCTATGCGACTCTGGGCAAGTCACAAAAAATCCAACAAACAAACAAAAAATCTATGTTATCCAAAATGAAAAATTGATGATGAGTAGCATTTTTCCCCATATCTTTGAAAATCTCTTTAATGTCTGGCTTAGTAGATGAGAGCTAGATTTTCATAACTGCTTCTGTATTCAAGTCTGTTATGATATGTTGTTTTGGTTGAAGTTTATGAAGAAAATCTGACCTCATACAAATATATAGTTGGAAAAGGATATATAATTTTAACAGGCAAATAACATCTTGCTATTATTATGAAAATAGTTTTGACTTCACAGACTTCTTGAAAGGATGTCCAGGTCCTCAGGTTTTCATTTTAAGAATCACTGATCTAAGTCAATAGTAAAAATATTGACTAGCACAAGAGTAATTCCGTATACTCTGCATTGGAGACTTCCTGCCAAACTGTCATTGCACTATTAACAACTGCTTGCTCTTTTTTTTTTTTTTTGTTATAGCATTTTATTTTTCCAAATACATGTAAGGAGAGTTTTCAACATTCACCTTTGTAAAGCCTTGTGTTCCAAACTTCTCTTTCTTTCTTTCTTTCTTTCTTTCTTTCTTTCTTTCTTTCTTTCTTTCTTTCTTTCTTTCTTTCTTTCTTTCTTTCTTTCTTTCTTTCTTTCTTCTCCCTCTTCCCTAAGACAATAAACAATTTGATATAGGTCAAATGTGCAATTCTTCTAAACATTTCCATATTCATCATACTGTGTGAGAAAATAAAATTTAAAATAAAAAAAAACATGAGAAAGAAAAAAATAACAACAAAGGTGAAAATACTATGATTTGATCAATATTCAGTCTCCACAGATCTCTCTCTAGATGTGGATGGCTCTTTCCATCACAAGTCTTTTGGAATTGCCTTGAATCACCTCATTGTTGAAAAAAGCCAATTCCCTTACAGTTAATTATCGCATAATCTAGCTGTTACTATGTACAATGTTCTCTTGGTTCTGCTCACTTCATTTAGCAACAGTTCATGTGAGTCTTTCTAGGTTTTTCTGAAATCAGCCTGTTCATCATGTCTTATGGAACAATAATATAATAGAACATTGTTCTATTAGAACAATAGAATAGGTAATATTACAATAATATTCTATTACCTTCATGTACCATAACTCATTCCACAACTACTCTTTCAGACCCACCATTCAACAAGTTTTCAATTCTTCTGATTATATTGTTGTCTAATACAAATTTCTTCATCTTTTCCACAAGTATGAGATACTTTATCAAAAACTTTGCCAAAAATCGTCAGTGGTTCTCAAAGTTTGGTCCAGAGCATCCTGGGAATCTCTGAAATCCTTTCAGAGAGTCTACAAATTCATAATTAGTTTTTATTTTTAATGTGATCAATATCTATAACTATAAACCACATAAACAAAAACTCTTTGGACAGCTCCTCAATCATTTTTAATAGGATAAAGATATTGAGAACAAATGTTTGAGGACCACTGATCTAGGTAAACTATATATACTACGTTCTTCTCATCTGTAATTCTGTCAGAAAAGGAAATGTGGTTAGTTTAGCTTCAGTGGCTCTTGATGGAAGCCATGTTTTTCCTTTGTAATCACTATTTCCTTTTCTGTTTGTTCCAACTATCTCTTTAATGATCCATTCTAGACTTTTCTTAGGAATTACGGTTAGTTCAACTAGACTATTTTCTTGTCTTCCTCTTTCCCTCTTTTAAAAATCAGAATTACCTTTCTCCAATCTTGAGATAATTTTATTTTCTAAAGTTTCTAAGATGTCACTGAAAATGGATCAGTAGTCACATCTGCTGTATTCAAGTATAAAACTCTCAGGCATTTAAAGTAACTTGAATTCATTAAGAACAGTTGGTCTTTTATCATTCTTTTGTTCTATCATTTCCAGTCTAAAGATCATTCTCCTCAGGAGAAAAAAAATTTAAAAAACAACAAAAAAGAATAGAGCAGCTCTCTGTCTTCTTTCTATTGCTGGTTATCATCATCCTAAGTCCTATTCCTTTCAAAATCATATATCAGAGTCAAACTCAGAATTCATGTCTCCTGATGCCAAATTCAGCATTCTTTCCAGTCTAACAGGATACCTCCCTACTATATATCATGATAAACTGCATTTAAATAAATTGTAAATCAGTAGGGCCCTGTTTTGGGCCCAATAACAAGATTTCCCATAGGAATAGTTAACTGAATCAAAGATAATAGACACTAAATTTATATTCAAATATGGCTTTTCTTTAAATGCTTTCCATAGAACATGTTTCATACACATTTTAAAATCAGATATATTGCGGTTAAGGAAGATTTTAGGAAGGAATACTGTTGTTTTAAACAGGTGATACATCTACCTTGGATCCCTAGCAAAGACCAGGCTGAATAATTTAATATCTGTTTATAAAATTCTGGAATTCGTTGCTAAGATACAACTATCTCATAACCATGGTACAGTATTCCAAGGAGACAAATCTCCCTGAGGCAAATGAACTGGACGTCTCCCTTCTCTAGCTCCTGCCAATCTCGTGCTGTTAAGAAAGGAAATCCACTAGACACAAATAGAGAAAAGGAGGTGAGTTTAGATTTAGCGGGAAGGATCTCAAATTCCAGATTGCTGACAGGTTGTTTGATTGTCTGGGTCACAAACCTATCAATGGATTTGCAAACAATATGGTATGGCTCTGATCAATTAGTATATCAATGTTATCATTTATTGAACCTTTACAGAAATCATATAAGTGTGATTTCCCCACCATATGAAACCCTTTGGTTGTGTGACTCAAGTACTAATTTCTTTAAGCTTTTAAAAGGAATCACTGTGATAAAAAAAAGGCTTTGAAAAAAATCCATAGTTATCACTGAGACAAAACGCCCCCCCTCAAAAGCCTAACAAAAAATAGCGAGACAGGGCAATATCTAAATTCTCCACCAGGTGATGCTCTGCTTAGTTTAGCTTTCCATCCATTACTTTTTCTGGTAAATGAATAAAATAGTTCTTTTCTTGGAGGCAGCAGTACTTCTATGTACCACCAGAGGGCGCCCAGTCTACAAATGTCAGCTACAATAGGAGCAGATGTTAACTAAACTTACTATGATTTCCAAAAAACAGGCTTTTTGGTGGGTTCCAAGCATTAACTCGGGATGAAATGAAATATTGTTCAAAATATTAAAAAGTGAAATATGTCCATACAGGGAAGCCTATTTACCCTATAAAGTGGAATAACATTCCATTTTTTGGTTTATTGCTTGAATTCATTGATCCAGAGACTGGTAGAGTGCTGAGATCACGTAATTTATTGTACTCAGGATAAAATGAACAAGAACTAGATCAAATACATCTGCCTCTGACCATTTCCTAGCCCTCCTAAGGCTATTTAAATTTTTTTAATTTAAATTTATTAGTTTATTATTATATTCATTATTGATAACAAATATTACAAATAGATATTAAATAATTTAAATTTATTAAATAAATAATGAATAAATTACATTTATTATTTTAAAATATATATACTATTAACTCCTTTCTCCCTTCTCAACCCTACCTTTATATCTGAAAATTTCCAAGTTAAACAAAAAGACCTTTTAAGAAATAAGCATAGCCAAGTAAAGTTGATCCATAAGATGGCCATGTCCCCAAAATGTCTTTGTGCACTTTGAATAAATCACCTCTTAGGTGCTTCTTAATAGGTCTTCTGGACACACTTTTGGTTGATGATTACACTGATTGAAGTTCTTAAATCTTTCAAAGCTGTTTTTCTTTACATTATTGAGGCCCTTGTATATTTTGTTCCACTTAATCTGCTTGGCTCACTTTACATCAGTTCATATTACTCAACACTCTGCACTTTACAATTTCTTTTGTCATCTCTTAATGGAAGAACAATATTCCATTGCATTCACATACCACAATTTGCTCAACCATTCTCCAGAAGGTGGGTGCCTCACCCCAAGAATCCAGGTTTTGCCTCTTCCCCCTTTTAATCTTTTCTTTAGGATTAGGAATTTGGCTTTGTATGTGATTAGTCTTACCCTATATCAGGGTCCTTTTAACTCTCCACTTTCCACCTGTATAGGATTCCAATAAAGATGAATTCAGTTTTTTATGCCAAACTATGTGTATATTAAATTCTCCTTGTCCATTTCAGATAATAAAGACATTCATCTAATGCACTCTGCCCTCTCCCTTTTCTTCCATACTTATTTACATATTCTTCTTCTCATGTACCCTATTTATGAGAAATAGCAAGTTCCATCCCCCCCTTTTTTTTGAATTAGTGTAGTCTTTCTCTCTGCCCCCTTCCTCTTTATAATTCATAGAACAGTTCCCATTCACCCCTATCAGAAGTCCTTTGTTTATTTAGGTATTTCAATACTTTCTGAGTACCTATCAAGGTTCTGAAGAGATATTTTGAATATCCAATAAGGTTCAATAAAGTTCTGAAGAACAGAGGTGTGCCAGAGCCAGCTTAAACTGATTCTGGAGTGATGATTGTTATGAGCATTTATATCTCAGAAATCAGCAAATAATACAAATCAGGGCTTGATAGATTATTTTGATTGTCTAGACTTAAGAAAATGATAGATAAAATATTAATAATAATGATCAATCTAAAAAATAAGTTATGTGTTTGTGTCTCTCACCCCCCCCAAACTAATTGTTAAACATTTACAAGCATACTATTGCTGAAGGGGCACTTGTTTCTTTTTCCTGTTAAAAAAAATCATCATTCAACCTCTTCTAAATGCTCAAATAAATTTGCCTTTCTAGGTTTCCCTTTACTCATGTTTGCATTTCAAAGTCTCTATTGAGTTCTGTTCTTTTCAACAGGAATGCCTGAAAGTTCTCTGAAATATTATATTAAAGGCCCATTTTTTTTCCTATTAGAGGATTATACTCAGATTTGCTGGTTAAATTATTATTTTCCTTTTGCTTTAGGAAGATTCAAAATATCCTCTTATTTATAGTAGAAACTCCCAGATGTTCTTTGATCCTGACTAGGGTTCCTTGACATTTGAATTGCTTTTTTTAAAATGCTTGCAGTATTTTTTCCTCTGATATGAGAGCTCTGGATTTTGTCTGTCACATTCCTGAAACTTTTCCTTTTGGATATTTCTCTCTTCTGGGGAAGTGATTGGCAAATTCTATCTTCATGTTGTCTTCCAGTTCTACAAGACTTTCACAATTTTCACTTAGGATTTTTTGAAATGTAGTGTCCAGGTTTTTTTAAAATATAGTTTTCAGATAATCTAATGATTCTTAAATTACCTCTTTTTGACTTGTTTTCCACATCAATTGTTTTTTTATATTATATATCTTACATTTTCTTCCATTTTCCAGTCATTTTATTTTATTGTAATATTTCTTGCTATCCCAGGGGATTATTGATTTCTGTTTCATCTATTCTACTTTTTAAAGACTTTATTTGATTAATATTTATTTTCTTTTCTAAATTATTTATTATCATTTAAATTGTTTCCTCTACAATTTTTCTTCCTTTTCCCAAGTATTCCTGTATTAGTTGTGGGAAAATAATTTTCTCCTTTCAGTCTCTGCTTGCCATCATTATAGAGTTACTTTCTCCTTCCAAGGCTAAGTTTTTGATCATTGTCACTCAATAAATACTTATTGTGTGCTTACTATGTGCCAGGTACTGTATGTAATAAGTACTAAGTACACAAAGGAAGTAAAATAAAACAATACAAAAACAGTCTTTGTTTTCCAAGAGTTCCCAGTCTAATGGGGGGAGGGGGAGGCAAATGACAACAACTATGTACAAATGAGATATATACAGAATAAATTGTAGATAATTACAGTGAGAATTGCACTAACCTTAAGGGGGAATTTAGAAAGATTTCTTATAGAAGGTGGAAATCAAATTGGGAATTAAATGAAGTCAGGAAAGCCAGGAAAAGGAGATGAAAATGGAGAAATTCTGATATGGGAGATAGTCAGTAAACATGCCTGGAGTTAGGAAATTCTGTGTACAAGGAATAATAATGAGGATAGTGTAACTGGATCTCAGAATATGTGGAGAAACATAAAGGTAGTATGAAAACTGGAAAAAAAAGAAGGGATCCAAATCAGGAAAATTTTTAACCAAACAGAAGTAATAAAAAACCATTAGAATTTATTGACACATCAGACCTGATCTTTAGGAAGATATGTAAGGTAAGGAGACCAACAAACAGATTATTGTAATTGCCAGACACGAGGTAAGGGACCTAGCCTTAATCACTGAATGGTTGGGATCTCAGGCAAAGTGAGACCTGTTGAAGACTTCAGCTTAAAAAGACCAAGGTCTCGCAGGACATCCAGGGCCATTTCCAGTTGTCCTGATCTATCTCTGGCCACTGGACCCAGATGGGGGGGAGTGTGAGACTTTCCTTCCCCACTGAAATCCAGTTCACTTGCATGTCATGGTATCACCTCCCTGGAAGTAGAACATTTGTGGTTGAGGGCAAGACCAAGGGGATGACGATCTCTGTGTAGCTGAGGTGGGAGACTGAGGAGAAGATCATGGAAAATCAGTTAAGGAAGTGGAGAGTTAATGTGTTTGAGGCAACATTAATGCATATGCTGAAATTCTCAGGTATAAGAAAGACTGAGACAGGAATTGAATTCTTGAAGGAAAGGAGAGATTTCTGGAGATAGGAAAATAGGTAATAGAACCTTGACTGGGTAATAAATATGTGTTGAGATGAACATCTCCAGAGATACAGGAATTTTTAAAATAGAAGTGGGGATCTTCTTTGATTTTCTTTATATATATATGGTCTGAGTCCAGATTTGAACTCAGGTCCTCCTGACTTCAGGGCTGGTGTCTTGCTATATTTTTAAGAGGGGTGGCTAACCCTCCTAGATTTTTACATCGACCTCTTCCTCTTAGGATCATAGGGTCTTTGAGGTTAAGAGTTCTGTGACATTTTAGGATTGTACTGGGGATCTCAGGGCTCTTGAGGTCTGAACCTTTCTCACACCAGTTCCTTATGCTGATATAAATCATTATTGATTCTCCAGAGCTTAGGAGGGCCCTAGTATAGTCATTTCTCAGCCCTGCAGCTTTCTCAAGGGAACGCTCTACTCTTGCTGCCTGCCTCCAGATAGTGATCCTTGCAGGTTGCCTGTCTCTTGACCTACCTGTGCTGGGAAGTTACCTTTATTTCCCTGAGGTGGTGCTGGATTTGCTGGAGGTCCCCTTTCCTTTATAGCCCATAGGGTTTTGGCTGACGTTTTGTGAACTTCTCTGTTAGAAGAGTCATTGACTATAGTTTCTCATTGGATTTCTTTTTAAAGTTTTTTTTTTCCTTAGATGCTCTAAATTTCTATTGATCAGAGAAATACAAATTAAGATAACTCTAAGATATCACTATAAATCTCTCAGATTGGCGAAGATGACAGGAAAAGATAATGACAAATGTTGGAGGGGATGTGGGAAAACTGAGACACTGATACATTGTTGGTGGAACTGTGGATACATCCACAATTCTCGAGAGTAATTTGGAACTATGTCCAAAGGGCCATCAAACTGTGCATACCCTTTGACCCAGCAGTGTTTCTACTGGAATTATATCCCAAAGAGATCTTGAAGGAGGGAAAGGGACCCGCATGTGCAAAAGTGTTTGTGGCAACCCTCTTTGTAGTGGCAAGAAACTGGAAACTGAATGGATGCTCATCAATTGGAGAATGGCTGAATAAGTTACGGTATATGAATGTTATGGAATATTATTGTTCTGTAAGGAATGACCAGCAGGATGAATACAGAGAGGCTTGGAGAGACTTACATGAACTGATGCTGAGTGAAATGAGCAGAACCGGGAGATCATTATATACTTCAACAACAATATTATATGATGATCAATTCTGATGGACCTGGCTCTATTCAACATTGAGAAAATTCAAACAAGTTCCAATTGTTCAGTGATGAAGAGAGAGATCTACACCCAGAGAGAGGCTATGGGAATTGAGTGTGGGTCACAACATAGCATTCTCACTCTTTTTGTTGTCTGCTTATATTTTGCTTTCTTTCTCATTTTTTCTTTTTGATATGATTTTTTCTTGTGCAGCATGATTATGGAAATCTGTATAGAAGAATTGCACATGTTTAATATATATTGGATTACTTGCTGTCTATGGGGAGGAGGTAAGAGGAAGGGAGGGAAAAAAATTTGGAACACAAGGTTTTGCAAGGATGTATGTTGAAAATTATCCATGCATCTGCTTTGAAAATAAAAAAAAGCCTTAATAAAATTTTTTTCTCATTCTGCTATTGGCAGAAAACACACAGCTTCTTAAACTATGACTTAAGACTCCACATGGGGATCTCATAATGTGAGGGTTGTGAAATTATGATTTATTATCAGCGGATATTTGATTTGTATGCCTATTTTATATGCTTATATTCCCAGAGTCGTATAAAAATTTTGTAGACGAAAAGGGGATACAAGGAGAAATAGTTTAAGAAGCCCTTCCTCAACAAATTTTTAAAAACTTGCTTAGGGTCACACAGCTAGGAAGGATTAAGTGTCTGAGGCCACCTTTGAACTCAGGTCCTCCTGACTCCAGAGCCGGTGCTCTATCCACTGAACCATCCAGCTGTCTCAAAACAACATTTAATATTTGTTTTTTAAAATTTTGAGTTCCAAATTCTTTTCCTCCCTTCTTCTCCTCTCTCCTCATTGAGAAGGCAAGCAAAATGATAAGGCTACATATGTATAATCTTGCAAAACATATTTCTCTATTATTTATTGTTCATTCTTCTTTCTTGAAGAGGATCAATGATGTTACAAAATTGGTCTTGATTTGTGAATGAATTGAATTTAAAAGTCATCAGATTCACTCTCTTACAGATCCATATTAGTCATGAAAGAAGACACAGACTTCTAAAAAACCCAACAAGGAAAATAAAGTTTTAAAAAGTATGCTTTCAGACTCCATCAGTTCTTTCTTTGGAGATGGATAGCATTTTTCATCACAAGTCCTTTAGAATTATCTTGAATTGTTCTCATTGGATTTCTTGATCATTTTTCATTCTGGTGAAAATTTGGGGGTTTTGATGCTGTAGGGGTGGGGGGCCCTGATGTGTAAACTCAGATTTATATCTTTGGTTGGAAGTTTTTGCTTGTAGTTATATTTCACACTTACCCTGCAGTCAATTCTTTCATGAAATGATTATATCATTTCAAGAGAGATTTTGAGGGAGAGGGGGAGAAGATAATTTTATTTCATTTGTGAAGACTACAATATGCAGTTATTGCTACCTAATCATTTTGTAAACATGGTTGTAATACCTCTATTATTTGGCAACTTTATTCTTCCATTAGTTTACAGAGAATACAGAGAGGGTCAATTGCCAATCCCTGGATCAATAAATCCACTCCTGTGGTTCTGATGAGGAGATAGATACTAGGGCATAAGAGGAATTAAATTTCTAAAATAGCACTTCCTATTTTGTCCAGAGTGCAAAAGACACAGTTCACTCACCCTTCTCCCTCTCATGGGTGAATGTGGGGTATTGCTTTCTCTTCTGTGCTGTTTGTCCTGTTTTCAGCTGCCTGAGGTGATCCTCTCCAGACTGTGAGTTCAAGCCATGATGATTCCAGGCAGACTAGTTCAGCCAGTTAGCTCAGCAGTGAAGTCCCAAGAACTCCTATTGCCTCAGGTGGCAAAGTAGATTAGAACCTGGTACTAGGCCATATAGGAATTGAGCCAAAATAGGACTAATCCTGTTCTGCTGCTCAGAGTCTGAGGCAGTGTAAAGAGAAGGGAAACTTGTGCCTCCCAGATATTGAGGGAGTGAGCTGCTTTTGTATATTTGTGATTATCCTTTCCAAGGTATTTTGGAGATTCCCTAATTTGGTACTAAAGTCCAGGCTTCTATCCCTACAATTGAGAGAAAACTACCAGTTGAGGTTGGAGCCATTACTTCTTAAACTCTGGCTTAAGACCCCACATGGGGTCTCATAACTGAATGAGGGGGTTGTGAAATTATGATTTGTTGTCAGTAAATGTTTGATTTGTATACCTATTTTATATACTTATATACCTAGAATCATATAAAATTTTTTAGACTAAAAGATGTCGCAGATGGAAACAGTTTAAGAAACCCTTTCCTAAACCCCATTAAAGGCTCCAGAGAAACTTTCAGGTTCCAGAATTCCAGGTACACACACATGCATGTTACACAGATATTATCTATCTACCTACCTATGTACTCATAGGTTGTCATGAAGAGCTCACTGAATGCCTGTTACAATGCTTTGTAACCACAGAACATCATATAACTGTAAACCAGCATTTTTCTATATGGAGTACCATGGCACAATTGATAAAGACCTGACTTTAGAGTTTAAAAAGACCTGGGTTCATGACATACCTTACATAGGAATTATGGGGAAGTCAAGTTACCATGTTACTTTCTCTTTATTTTTATTTCTATTATTAGCTCTTTGCTATACATTACAGAAGCATTTTCAATCTGTAATGGAAGCCGTTTTTAAACAAGATTTTCCTATGCTACTAAAATCACAGATCTGGATCAAAAATGTAAGTTAGACATATAAAAGAATGATATTAGCTCATATTTTATATTGTTTTATAATTATTTTTTATTTTATAATGTTATATAGTTATGTAGCATACTCACATTTAGTATAGCAATTCATTTGATCTCATAGTCTTACAGATAGGTAGAACAAAATAAAAATGCAGGCTCAGAAAATTTCAGAGTTCAACCAGATCTTAGCAGTTATCTATCCAATTCCCATGTTTTTCAGATGAGGAAAAAAGAGAAAAATGGCATATCTAAGTTCATCCATCTAGTACTGGGAAGATTTGGGAGGTGATCACGAGATTCCAAGCCTGTGGTTCTTTCTATTATATCAAACTATCACATTCATTCATTTAGATCATTTTTATGCTTCTATGGCCCACTAAAAATATCTCTTTGTTTAAAGTAAACTCTCTTTAGATTATTTCAGATAGTATTATCTGGCAGCATCAGATAGTAGACTTGAATTGCCTCAAGTGTGTTTGAAGTGTACTGCCTTCTTTAGTCACTATTTTCTCAGAAACACAATCCTTATAAAGATCATTATTAAATTAGCATATTGTTGCCCTATCATAAAATTGGTATCTGAGAAACTTTTTTGTGAAGGTGCCTTTCATGGCTGAGAAATAGGAATATTTTTTTCTATTCACATTCTATATTCTCTAGAGGTCTACCATATTTCACCATTCCAATATTCTATTTGAGTTTCATTTTTTGTTGTTGTTGTTATATTTAGGTCTGAAAGGGAGCAAATTGGAGTCAAAGGAGGAAAATATACACATACATACAGAGGTGTGCAGAAATATATCTTACTCAACAGGGAAATAGGAGGAAAAGGGGTTATGCAAAAGGTAGAAATAAGGGAACCTAGATAAAGGAAGATTAGTCAGAAGTAAAACAAATTCTTCAAGAGTGGGCATTGAAAAAAGATAAGGAAAAACATACGTGAACAGTATTAAAGGAAATACACATAATTATCATAATTATGAATATGAATGGGAAAAACTCACCCATAAAATGAAAGAAAATAACAAGATGGATTAGAAATCAAAATCCAACAATATCTTGTTTATATTAAATATATTTGGAACAGGGGCACACAGTGTTAAAACAAAGAGCTAGAGCAAAATTTATTATGTTTCAACAGAATTAAAAAGGCAGAGGTAATAATCACAATTTCAGACAATATAAAAACAAAAATAGACTTACTTGGAAAAGATGAAACTCTATTTTGCTAGAAAAAATAACAAAACAAGGAATTAACATTAATATTAAAAATATTTACATGAAATGGTGCAGCATTTAAGTTCTTAAATAAATTACACATATTATCTGGCAGCAACAGATAGTAGACTTGAATTGCCTCAAGTGGGTTTGAATTATACCTTTTTACTGGCAAAGCTAGTCTTAGTCAATATTTTCTCAGAAACACATCCACATGAACATCAGTATTAAATTGATATGTTATTGCTTGGAGATGTTTTTGAGTCATTTTATTTTCTGCCCTTTGTAGCTAAAAGGCCATCTACAAGAGGTATCTCCACTTTCTGCTCACTCACTCCTACAGTGTGGCTTTTGATGCTATCAAATTACTCTCTTCAGAGTTACTAATGATCTCTTATTGCCAAATCCACTGGCCCCATTTGGACTTTCTGTGGTTTTTTGACAGAATTTCAGGGACACCACTCTCTCCTGATTTTTTTCCTTTCTATCTGATCCTTCTCTGCCTCTTTTGCTAAATCTTCTTTCAGATCATCCCTTCTTACTGGAAGTATCCCTCAAAGATCTGCCCTGAGTCCTTTTCTCTTCTCCCTCTATACTATTTCACTTGGTGATCTTAGCTTCCATAGATTTAATTACCATCTGATGATTTTCAAATCTATCTTTCCAGCCCCAATCTTTCTGCCGACCTCCAATCTTAGATCTTCAGCTACCTTTTAGATAAATGTTCAGTAAACATCTCATTATCTTTCCCCTAAATCTCAACTCTAACCCCCATCCCAAAGTTGATGACAACATCATCCTCCCAGTCCCTCATGCTCAAAATCTAGGGGAAACCCCATTTTCTTCACTCTCTCTCTCTCATATTCCTCTTCCCTACCCATATCCCTCAAAGCTGTTGCCCAGCTCTAAAATACTCCCCTTCTCTCCTTTACCACTGTCACTACTTTAATGTAGGTTTTTAGCACCAGCTTGATTATTGTAATAGCCTGTTGCTTCTGTTTGCCCAAAACGTTTCCCCACTTCAAGCCATTCTCCATTCAGCCATTAAAGTGTTTTTCCTAAAATACAAGTCTGATCATGTCAACCCGTCAATACTCAATAAATACCAGTGCTTCCTCTTGCTTCCAGGAGCAAATACAGATTACTCTTGTTTGACTTTCAAAGCTCTCCTACCTTTCCTAACAAGCAATCTCTGATCCAGATACTTTGGCCTCCTGGCTATTCCATTATCAAGACAGTCTCTCAACTCCAGACATTCTCTCTGGTGGTCCCCTGCCTAAAATATGCTCTTTCCTCCACTATTGATTACTGACCTCTCTGGCTTATATTAATTCCCAAGTAAATTCCTATCTTCCACAGGAAGCCTTTCCTAATCCCTAATTTTTTAAAATTTATTTATTTTAATACACATTGCTTTATAAATCATGTTAGGAGAGAAAAATCAGAACAAAAGGGAAAAACCATGAAAGAGGGAAAAAAAACAGAAAAAAAGAAATGAACATAGCATGTGTTGATTTACATTCAATCTCTATAGTTCTTTTTCTGAATGCAAATGACATTTTCTATTGGGATTGTTTGAGATCACTGAACCACTGAGAAGAACCAAGGCTTTCATGGTTAATCTTTGCACATTCTTGCTATTATTATGTACAATGTGTTCCTCGTTCTGCTTGTTTTATTCAACATCAGTAACTCTTTCCAGGCCTTCCTAAAATCAGTTTGTTCATCATTTCTTAGGGAACAATAATATTCCATTATCTTCATATATCACAATTTATTCAGCCCAAATGATGGGCATTTACTAATTTTCCAATTCTTTGCTACCACTAAAAGAGCTGCTACAAATATGTTTGTGCTTATGGGTTCTTTTCCCTCCTTTACCCAACTCCTCTTAATTCCAGGGCCTTCCCTCTAGCAATGATTTCCTATTTATCTTGAATATAGCTTGCTTTATATATATGTATATATATATTTACACACACACACACACACACACATATATATATATATTTGTCTCCCCCATTTAAATTTAAATATCAAGAAAGAAGGAATTGATTTTTACTTATTTTTGTATCCCCAGTTCCTGGGATTTGGTAGGTGCTTAATGTTTATTAAATTGAATTGAAGTTTGGAAATTATGTCTTGGGTGGGATTAAAAAAAATAGTCTTCCATCCTACTTCTTAACCTTGGTCTTCATGTTAGTTCTGGACTCTGTGCCATTCAGTAGGAAATATGTGTGTGTTGAGGGGTATGCTGAAGAGCTTCTGTCCCTTTTTATACTCCTCTGATGTTTTCACAGATTAGGGATATGCTTCCTTTCAGTGCTTCCAAAGTGATGTGATCTGGGATGAAGTCTGGTCGTTGCTCTCCTTATCCGAAACTTCCTGACCTAGGTTTAGGTTTGTTGACTTACCTCCATAGGGAGAGTTTTAATAAGCTACAGCTGGACTCAGCCACAGTTAGCTCATTTGGAGCTTCTGTAGATTCAGATTGACTGAAGTGCAGGTTCTCTTTTCCTCTAGGATTCCTGCCCAGGTCATTGTACAGCAGATTTCCATTCTGGGCTAGAGGCTAGAATTGAGTTCCTGCTTAGAGTCCCAAAGCTACTGTTTACTTCCAGAACTTCTTCCTCGTTAAGTATAGAGCTAGAACTCATACTAATTACTGCTCCTCTCTAACTTGGATCTATGACCCAATAATCAGTAGGAAGTGGATGACAGAGCTATCCAATACAACCTATTCCCATGCCCTATATGTGTAAGTAGGCACTTAATAATAATAATAATTAATAATAATCAATTGTGCAATTAATAATTAGTAATTGAAATTTATAATATATGTATATAGCTGGTGTGCACCAAAGTAAGCTGTTAAGACCTTTATGAATCCTGTTGTGTCTCTTTAAAGAGTCAAGAGTGCTTTGGCAAGGTTGACTCATTTATCAATTAATTGTCAAACAAATATTAAATGTCTACTTATGTGTCAGGCATTATGATAAGTGTTGGGTACACCAAGATAAAAAAATGTTCCTGCCTTCAAGAAACTTTCATTCTATTGGAATAGATAATTTTATATTCAAAATAAATTTTGATTGGAAAAAACTAGTAGTTTGGGAGATCAGGAAAGGATTTGTATAAGATAGCGATTCCCTTTATATTTTTGTCCGCCTGTATTTTTTATTTCCTTCACAGGCTAATTGTACACTATTTCAAAGTCTGATTCTTTTTGTACAGCAAAATAACTGTTTGGACATGTATACATATATTATATTTAATTTATACTTTAAAATATTTAACATGTATTGGTCAACCTGCCATCTGGGGAGGGAGTGGGGGAAAGGAGGGGAAAAATTGGAACAAAAGATTTGGCAATTGTCAATGCTGTAAAAATTACCCATGCATATAACGTAAATAAAAAGCTATAATAAAAAAACATTAAAAAAAATAAAATAGTGATTCCCATTATTGAGTTTGCATATCCTTTTGGGATTTGCAGCTAAAAATTGTGCCTTAGGGATTGTAAGTAGTAATGATGAGCATGTACAAAAATATTTATAGCAACTCTTTTTGTGGTGGCAAAAAATTGGAAACTGAGGAGATGCCCATCAATTTGAATAAGTTGTGGTATATAAATATAATGGATTACTCTTCAGTTATAGGAAATTATGAGCAGGCTGATTTCAGAAAAACCTAGGAAGACTTACCTGAACTGATGCTCAGTGAAGTGAGCAGAACCAGAAGAACATTGTGCAATACAGTGATCCAGGACAATTCCAAAAGACTTGGGATGGAAAATGCTATTCTCATCCAAAGAAAGAACTATGAGACTAAATGCAGATCTATTTTCCATTTTTTTTCTTTCTTATGTTTTTTCCCTTTTGTTCTGATTCTTTTTCCCCAACAGACTAATGTGGAAATATATGATTATACATATATAACTTTAAAAAAGGAAATAGTAATGAGAAAGAAGTAGTTTTCAAAAATGGGAAGACAGCCTGAGAAAAGGCTTGGAGAGAAGGTACATGAAATCTTATTTAAAAAGGAGAAGAAAAAGGCCAGTAGGCTAGATTGAAAACTAAGTAAAGGGAAGTAACATATAAAAACTTAGAAATATAGATTGGGGAGTGCTTTAAATTCCAAAGGAGTTTGTCATTGATTTTGGAGGTAATAGGAAACCATAGAAGTTTGTTGAATTTGTGGGTGACATGATGAGTTCTATGGCTTAGAAAATCATTTTGGGTAGGTGCCCATAAATTTAGAAATGACTTTAGAGATTGTGTTATGTGAATGTAATGGAATATTATTCCATTATTCCAATAATAATGGAATATTATTATTCCATAAGAAATGATGAAAAGAACCATTCAGAGAATGGTGAATTGAAACTTATAAGTGAATTCTGATGAAAAGTGAAGTGAGCAGAGTGAAAATGACTTATATGATGGCTACAATAGTATAAAGTAAAACAACTTAATTTAATGACCAGTCACAATTTCAAAGAAGAGGTGTGTGTGTGTGTGTGTGTGTGTGTGTGTGTGTGTGTGTGTGTGTAAGAGAGAGTGAACAAAGTGAGCAGTTCCTGAGTTTATATATTAGAAGCACAGAATGAGACAGATATTTTCAGAAACATCGAGGAGCAGATTGATTGTGCCTGTTTGTTACAATATAGAATTTCTATTTGTGTGTATAAATTATGGAGAGCAAGTTTTGGGATTAATGCATGGATAGTATAGTGAAACTAAATAGAAGGAAAGAATGAAAAGAATAAAAGAAGAAAGAAAAGAAAGCATCACTGAAACATTTTTGTAGAAGATTGAAAAAAGAAGTTCAGAAAATAATTCAGACAGCTTCTTTCTTGTGTATTCTATTAGTTCATCTGGTCCTTCTGTCTAGTATCCTTGTTCTCCTGATCCCCATGTCCTATCTTTTACTGTTTAGTTATTTTTTTTGAAGGTCAGTTTCAAGGGGGCGGGGCGGGGTGAGTAGCACAGGTGCATGACTAGCTATGACTCAGACACCTTTAGCAAGATACCTTTAAATATAGTTTCAGTAGGTCAAAGGCAAGACAAATTCACACCTTGTGGAAGATTGGACAATAATTTAAAGGTGGGGTTAATTGAATAAATCAATTATTGTCACTCCACCCCATTTAGAATAAATGATAAAATGTCATGCTTTTACAGTTTAATCTGATAAGAACTATCTCCATCAATCAACTCAAAGATCTTGGAATAAGTTTTTTTAAAAAGATTTTATTTTAAAATAAAATTTTATTATATTAAATTTTTTTTTAAAAATGGGCAGGACAAAACAAAGTTTTTTAATTTTCTTTCTCACTGAGGCAATTGGGGTTAAGTGACTTGTCCAGGGTCACATAGCTAGGAGTATTAAATATCTGAGGCCTGGATTAGAACTTCAGTCCTCCTGATTTCAGGCCTAGTACTCTATCCACTATGCCATCTAGCTGCCTTCTTAAATAATATTTGCTTGTCTAGACTATTTTTTCTTTTTCTTTTTCTTTTTTTGTTTTGGTTTCCAAACATCCTTTTTTTAAAAAAAGCTTTTTATTTTCAAAATAGATGCAAAATTAGTTTTCAACATTCACCCTTGCAAAACGTTGTGTTCCAGATTTTTTTCCCTCCTTTCCCCTTACCCCCTCTTTAGACAGCAAGCAATCCAATATATGTTAAACATGTATAATTCTTCTATCCATATTTCGATAATTATTATATTGCACAAGAAAAATCAGATTAAAAAGGAAAAAAATGAGAAAGAAAACAAAAAGGAAGCAAAAACAAAAAAGTTAAAATACTATGTAGTGAACTAAACTCAGTTCCCATAGCCCTCTCTCTGGTTACAGATGGCTCTCTCCATCACAAGACCATTGGAACTGGTCTGAATCACTTTGCTATTGGAAAGAGCCGAGTTCATCAGAGTTGATCATCACATAATATTGTTATTGTGTCCTCCTGGTCCTGCTCATTTCACTCAGCATCAGTTCATGTAAATCTCTCCAGATCTCTCTGAAATCATCCTGCTGATCCTTTCTTATAGAACAGTAATATTCTATAACATTCATATACCATAACTTGGAATAAGTTTTTTAAAATCCTCCGAATGGAGTGATCTCAACAGATTGGTTGGTCACTTCTATAAAATATTGAGCCATTTCAGGCTCGAGAGATGTTGAAGCAAGTGGAGAAGAGAGAAAACTTCAACTAAACCCTTCTCCCTCCCTTTGGCTGAAGATGGACTTTCATGAATTTCAGAGATGCAGAGGCCTTCCCGTATTCCCATAGGTATGCTGAAATCATCTGATTTCAGTATCTGAATCAAGAGCTAAGCAAAGACTCGATAGATTCAAGACTACAAAGAGTTCAGTAATATCTTGAAGCCTCCAGGCAAATGACTTCCAGACACTTAAACTTGAGCCATGAACTTTGTATGTACTTGTGGGAGAGGGTATCAAAGACATCTGAAGGATTGTCTTATACTAGCTTTTCTTACTGTATCACTTGGACAAATACCCTTTTCTAAAATTGAATTGTGACTAATTAATAATCCACTACTAATGTGGAGAGAGTACATCAGAATGGAGGCTTGAGCCCACAAAGTGGGGAAACTGTCACACGGATGCACTGTGAACTGATCTAACTATTCTGAAGAGCAATTTGGAACTGGACCCAAAGACTTATAAAACTGCATACCCTTTGATTCATCAATACTACTGCTAGGTCTATATCCCAAAGACATTTAAACAAATTGCAGGTGGGGAGAGGGGGAAGGACTATTTATACAAAAATATTTATAGCAGCTCTTTTTGTGGTGGCTAAGAAATGAAAACTGAATGTCCATCAATTGGGGAATGCTAAATTAAGATGTGATTTATTATTGTAATGGAATATTATTGTGCTATAAGAAATGACAAGCAGATTGATTTCAGAAAAACCTGGAAAGATTTACATGAATTGATGCTCAGTGATGGGAATAGAACTAGAACTCTGTACACAGTAACAACAATATTGTATGAAGAATTGTTCATGATTTAGTTGTTCTCAGGAATACAATAATTTGAGACAATCCCAAAGGACTAATGATGAAGTATACTATCTGCCTCCAAAGAAAGAACTGATATTGTTTGGATACAAACTGAAGCATGTTATTTTTTTGCTTTCTTTCTTTCATTTTTTCTCTTATTCAAGTTTTCTTGTACAAAATGACTAATGTGGAAATGTTTTATATGACTGAATGCAACAAAATTTCTTAAGCACTTACTAAGTATACTATGTTTTACAATTATTATCTTGTTTGATCTTCACAACAACTCTGGGAGTAGATATTATTTCCACTTTGTAGATAAGGAAACCAAGGAAGTCATAAATTAAGTGACTTGTCCAGTATCACACAGTTAGTATGTCTCTGAGTAAGATGAGTCTTCCTGACTCCAGGCCCATTAGTCTATCCACTAAGCCATCTAGCTACTTCAGACAGCTCCTTCTCAAAAGAGTCTTGTCTTGTTAAAGGGACACAAGGAAGGCCCAGTAAGACCTTGCCAAACTCTTTGATAAGAGAAATATGGGATTTAGGATCCATGTTTCATATTTGTACTTGACTGGAGTCCATCCAATCTCCCTCCAGTGCTTATGAAAGGGATGGATAGGATATGATAATATGGTACATTTAAATTGTACTTCACACTTACAAATCACTTTTACTTGTAGTCTCTCATTTAATTTCCACAATAATCCTCTGAGGTGGATAAGTATAGATATTATCTCCATCTGACAGATGATAAACTAGGTATGATTTTCTAAGATCACACAGCTAACAAGGGACGAGACAGGAGCTATACCTAGATTTTTTGACGAAGTCTAATGTTCTTTTCATTATGCCATGGTGCTTTTGGGAGGGAGTCTTAGGAAATGGGAACCAGAAGAGAAACAAATTTTACTCTTTCTATACCTCACAGAGCTACCCAACAATATGCAAGAACAGCTAGGAATAATTGACAAAAAATGGGATTCAAGCACTACATCAGTGCACATCAACAGTCTATTGGAATCTATCCAGAATGCTTCTCAGGTAAGACCATCTTAACATTCACCTCATTTAAATAATGTGAGATGGTCCACATAGTCAGCTAGACAAAAACCAGGCATTCTAAAGAGATTATTGAACAATATCTTTGGAGTCAGAATAGATTTTGCTACACCTATTAAGGCTAATCTATGTCTCAAGTCTGAGTCTTTCTTTTGAGTATCTTCCTTCTTTCTCCCTATCCTTTTCCTTGATAATCCACTATTAATAGGAGAGAATACATCAGAACGGAAACTTGAATTTGTAGCATTAAAAAGATAAGCCCCACAAAATGGGAAAATGGGGAGACTGATGAATTGTTGGTGAAGTTGTGAACTGATCTAACCATTCTAGAGAGAAATTTGGAACTATGCCCAAAGGACAATCAAACTGTTCATACCCTTTTAGAATACCACTGCTAGGTCCTTCTAAAGAGATTGTTGAGCAAAATCTTTGGAATCAGCAATAGATTTTGCTACACCTATTAAGGCTAGTCTACATCACTGGTCCTAATGTTTCTTTGATGAGTCTCTTCCTTCTTCATGTCCTTTCCCTTGATAATCCACTATTAATAGGGAGAGAATACATCAGAATGGAGGCTTGAACTTGTAGCATTAGAAAATTAAGCCCCACAAAGTGGGAGAATTGGGACACTGGTGCATTGTTGGTGGAGTTGTGAGCTGACCCAACCATTCTGGAGAGCAATATGGAACTATGCCCAAAGGGCAATCAAATTGTGCATGCCCTTTTAGCAATACCACTGCTAGGTCCTTCTAAAGAGATTGTTGAACAAAATCTCTGGAGTCTGCAATAGATTTGCACATCTCTTAAAGCTAGTCTGTGTCCCTGGCCTAAGTCTTTCTTACATGAGTCTCTTCTTTCTTCCTCTCCTTCTCTCTCTCCTTCCTCTTACTGGTTTCCCCTCTTTTTTTCTCAGATCTTCTTTCCCTAATCTTTCCATTTGCCAGGAATCTCAATGAAACACATCAACAAACTTTCTCTCTCTCTGTCTCTGTCTTTGTCTCTGTCTCTCTCTCTGTCTCTTTCTTTCTATGTCTCTGTCTCTCTCTCTCTGTCTCTGTCTCTCTATCTCTCTCTGTGTCTCTGTCTCTGTCTCTGTGTCTGTCTCTCTCTCTCTCTCTCTCTCTCTCTCACACACACACACACACACACACACACACACACACACACACACCCATCCCTTAGTTACTTAATCTCTCAATGCCCCTGGGCATCCCTCAGAGACTATTAATTTTCAGAGCACTTGAACAAGCTGAATTGTTAATTTTTTCTCTCTCTCTCTCCCCCTGTTTTTCTTTCCAATAGCAAGTTCCAGCGTCTGTTGCTCATTTTCTCAGTTTATTAGAAAGGAAGATCTTAAGCAGCAAGAAAATAAATGTTTCCATGTGCCAGAATATAACGGAAGTCATCATCCACTACTTATTAAATACGGTAAGACCTGTAGGGTTAGGGGAGGAGGGAAATTGGGAGAACAAAAGAACCTGGTTGATTTCAAGGGCGTCATTCTTGTTAGAGACTGTATTGGTCAGGACTAGAGAGGACCAAAGACCTTCTGTACTGGGTCAGAGATGGAACTTCCTAATCTTGCTTCTTGGTCTGGTGCCACGATTTGTGACTTGGATGGATGTTCATGCTTAGTAGAAGGAAATACTGATGGGGCATCTGGAGTCAGAATGAAGACCTAGGATCCATTCAAATCAGTCAATATCCATTTAACACCCATTATGTACAAACCACTGTGCTAAGCACAAGGGACAAAGACAAAAGTAAAAAAAATTGTCCCTACTCCTGAGGAGCTTATTTTCTACTTAGGAGATATAAAATGCCCCACAGATACAAGGACGCTTGGTTTTGAGTGCTGACTGGGTGAGGAGAAAGCTGTGTCCTCCTTGCTAGATCGGGAGTTCCTAGGTCCACCACCTCAATGACGCTGCTCTCAATATGTCACTAAAGTTGTTCCATTGCTACCTTAGTGCTCAAACTAGTCAACTTCTATGGTCCCTTTTAGTTCCACCACTTGTGAATTTATAAATATCCCTTTGCTGGCCTCCCCACTTGCTGTCTACTTGTCCCCTGATGGTCTGTCTTTTTGCCAAATCGTCAACCTCAACAATGATAAGAACTCATATAGAGCTTTAAGGTTTAGAAAGCATCTTTCCCCCTGCATAGCTTTGCGAGGTAAGCAATGTAAGTAATTATTATACCCATTTTACAGATAAAAAATTGAGAGAAGTTAAATGACTTACTTATCAAAGGTCACAAACTAATATGCTTTAGAATCAGACCAAGTTTTCTGCTTTAGTCCAGTTCTTTTTCCACCACATCTTCCCAGCATCTCTTTCCACTATAAGTTTATTTTTCTGAAGTTGGATCTCTTTCCTGTTTTCTTATTTTCGTTTTTGGATAACTACCTCCCTATGAAGTGCCTGACTGCATACCTCCCCAGCACACTGTTGATCACATCTCCATTCCTGTCTTCTCATTTCCTCTTTCTCTATTAACTTTCTTGTTTTTTTAAATTTTTAATAGCTTTTTATTTACAAGATATATGCATGTGTAATTTTACAGCATTGACAATTACCAAACCTTTTGTTCCAACTTTTCCCCTCCTTCCCCCCATCCCTTCCCCAGATGGCAGAATGACCAATACATGTTAAATATATTAAAGTATAAATTAAATACAAAATAAGTATACATGTCCAAACCGTTATTTTGCTGTATAAAAAGAATCGGACTTTGATATTAATTTTCTTGTTAACCCAACCTGCTTGTCCCAGGGAATAACTGGAGCAAAATTCTTCCTCTGGAGGACTCACTTCTTTCTGCCTCTCATCCCCTTCCAATGTGTAGGCAATATGAGACTTAGAATTTAGAGGACAGAGCCCAAGTTTCCTAAAGTCCAACAGACTAATCTGCACTGAACATGGATGTTCCTTTTTCCAGAATTCAAAAGCAGTTCAGGAAGAAAGTGCTGCTGCTGTCCTATTAGCAATAGAAGTCCATAGCCCCAAAGTGGTTATCTCCAATTTTTGGGACCAAATGAATCTTCAAAATCTCCCCCAGCCAGCTCTTCTTCGGACTTTGGGGAAACTCATCCTCTATCAAGGTAAAAGTGGTTATGAGAGGGAAGAGCATTTGGGTTAAGGGTGGAAGGAAAATGGAGGTCCCTCAGTCCACCTCAAAATTATTCTAATCTTGATGAGCTTGAGTAATTGAGGTCCCGGATATAGGACACATCAGAAATCCAGCAGAGGTTTGAAGAGGGTTGAGCAGACTCATTCCCTCCACAGGAAATAGGAGGGAGTGGCAAGGGATTGTTTGGATTATCCCCATCTCAACTCAAAGGAGGCAGAGTAAGGAAAGGAAAGACCTAATTGTATTCTTTTTGCAGGATAGCCAGAAATGGGGAATTGTGATGGAGGACATTAGGAGGGAAGGGAATGAAAGGAAGTCTAATGTTGTCTACAGAGAGCCAGCCCCAGAGTCAGGGACACCTTGAACAAAGTTACTTAATCTCTCAATGCCCCTGGGCATCCCTCAGAGACTATTAATTTTCAGAGCACTTGAAAAGCTGAATTGTTAATTTTCTATATTCAGAAAATCATAGGTTCAACAATCCAAACAACCAAGTAAGAAGGGCTTAGAGAAAGGTGAAAGTAAAAAGGCAGAAGAGAACAACCTTTACTAGTTGACAGGGTTATTTTAAATGATTCAATTCAATTCCATTTAAAATCATTAATTGATAATAAGATGAGGCACTTTGGAATCAGCTGAGTTTGAATAACCTGAGATAGTGGAGAAATTGAAAAGCCCCGAGTGAGAAATGAGGAGAAAACGAGATGCTCAATTACTCCTGTGAATGAGTAACTAGATCATTATAGGATCCCAGACCTCAAATTGAAAAGGATTCCAAAGTCTGTCTCCTCCAGTTTCCTCATTTTGTAGTTGAGAAACATAAGACTTAAATGTTAAGTGACTAATGTTAAGTGACTTTTCCATGGTCACATAGCTAATAAATGAGTCAGATATCAATCATCTTCTTACCCTAAGATAGAAATACCCTTTCTATTGTCCTTGTGTCTAGGTATGGCACCCTACATTGGTGCTACATGGAGCTATGTCCTACCTATTCTGAGAAAGGCTCAGACTGAAGAAGAAAGACTGGGACTGTGTAATGGTGAGAACCTTTGTTAGAAATGAGGGATGGATAATCGGAGTGGATGGAAGGCAAAACAGAGAGGAAGAGGGAGAGAAGAGCTTGGAAATTGTAGTTTCAGCCTTGGAGCCTTAAGTAGCCAGGCCTAGTGCTTGGGAAGGTTCTACACTGTGTAGCCACACCAATTTATAGCTATAATGGGAATATATCTAGAAAATGGGATATAGCTAGTGCCCTTATGGAGCCCTATGGAGAAGGAGTAGGGATATGGAGAACATGTGATTCACTCCTCGCACAGTGAATGCGGGGGATTGGGGAGGGGACAATCTCAACTCTTAATTTTCTATGCAGTGATCAGTGGATTGGCCATTAATGCCCGAAATCACATTCTGGGCAATGATGATGATAAATCCATGGATATCACTCAAGAGATGCTGTCCTTTAAGGCATGTTTGACCCTCCGAGTGCTTTTTAATCGCTGGCCCCTGAAGATCAAGGGCAAGGTAGGGAGAGGAATTGGCTGATACAATGGATGGGACCTTTGGAGCACAATGTCTAGTTTTTTTTTTTTTTGATGGGGCAAGGGTAGAATGGCATAGTAACTCTTAACAAACTGAATAAACTCTTCCCTTGTCAAGACACTCATCTAAGTTTCCAGGCAGTGGTAATGGTTCCTTCTCAACCCTTTCCTTTCTTTTTCAAAGATCACCAAAAGGATAAGTGCCCTTCTTCTTCCCCTTCACCCTCATCAACCTTATCCCCGTTATTGGCCAGAGTCACTGAGTTTCAGTCTAGGAAGTTAGGAAATAGCCAAAATGGTATCTCTTAAAGAAATGGTACATTTTAGAGGCACAAAATATTACCTATTATTTGCCAATAATCTAAAGAAATCATAGAAGTGTTTACCCACCCACAGGCCATGGGGCAAATTCTTTTTGCCTCATGCAAAAGCCATGGCAAACTATTAAAATATTGCAGCTAAGCCACTGTTATTATTTCCTGGGGAACAGGTGACTGAAGAAACCTTGAGCATACTGGGAAACCTTTTCTTTCTCATCTCACCACCAAAGCTGAAATCTCAATTATGCTGGTTAATCCGACGTCTTTTGGCCCTGAACAAAGCAGGTGTGAAGCCCTTCTACATTATTCAGGTGAATATGGGTATCTCTAAAAAGCACATATCCTTCTTTGACTTCTAGGGTCCTTTGCCTAAGGAGCTAACATTACTTTATGGGTAGGCAAAATAATCTCTTATATATAATTTCAAATGATGGGGGAGTTGAAAAAAGAGAAGATCCTTCTACAATTTTTGGAAATTATGCTGTTGGATCAGTATTTTTCTTTTCTTTTAAAACAGTATTTTGTTTTTTCCCTATTACATGTCAAGAAAAATTTTAGCATTAATTTTTACAAGATTTTGAGTTCCAAATTTTTCTCCCTCTCTCCTTCCTATCCCCTCTTCTGAAAATGGTAGGCAATTTGATAAAGGTTATGCATGTGCTATCATGTAAAACATATTTCTTTATTAGTCACAGTTGTGAAAGAAAAGATAAAGAGAGAAAAACACAAAAAAGAATAGATTGAGTGAAAAAAATATGCTTCAATCTGCATTCAGAGTCATGTATTTCATTATCAGATAGCATTTTCCTTCATGAGTCCTTTGTACTTGTCTTGGATTATTGTATTGCTGAGAAGAGCTGAATCATTCATAGATTATCATCATACAATGTTTTCCTGTTTCTGAACATTTCACCTTGCATCATTTCGTGCATTTCTTTCCAGGTTTTTCATTATTTTTTATAATATAATAGTATTCCATTACATTTATATATCATACTTTGTTCAGCCATTTTCCAATTGAAGGCTATCCCCTCAATTTTCAATATTTTGCCACCATGAAAAGAGTATAAGTCCTTTCCCTTATTTTATTCTCTTTTTGGGATACAGAGTTAGTAGTGGTATTGCTGGGTCACAGAGTATGTACAGTTTGGCTGTCCTTTGGACATAATTATAAATTATTCTCCAGAAAAATTGAATCAGTTCACAACTCCACCAACAATGTACTAAAGTCCCATTTTTTCTACATTCTATCCAACATTTATCATTTTCCTTTTTTGGGGGGTCATATTAGCCAATCTGACAAGTGTAAAGTAGCACCTCAGAATTATTTTAATTTGCCATTCTCTGATCAAAAGTGATTTGGAGCATTTCTTCATATGTCTAAGATAGCTTTGAATTCTTCTTATGAAAAATGGCTATTCATATACTTTGATCATTTGTTAATTGAGAAATTACTTGTATTCTTATGTTTGACTCAGTTCTTCATGTAGTTAAATGAGAACTTTATCAGAATCACTGGCTGTGAAGATTGTTTTTCAGCTTTCTGCTTTTCATCTAAATTTGGTTACATTGGTTTTGTTTGTACAAAAGTGCTTTATTTTAATATAATCAAAATTATTTATTTTATATTTTATAATGCCCATAACTCACTTAATTTCTTTAAGAATTTGGATGTCATACTACTTGGTGCATATGTGTTTAATATTGATACTGCTTCATTGTCCATAGTACCTTTTAACAAGATGTAGTTTCCTTTCTTATCTCTTAATGAAGTCTAGTTTTGCTTTGTCTGAGATCAGGATTGCTACTCTTGCTTTTTTTTATTTCAGTTGAAGCATAATAGATTCTGCTCCAGCCTGTTACTTTTACTCTCTGTGTATCTGCTGCTTCTGTATTTCTTATAAACATAATTACAGGATTTTGTTTTTTGACCTACTTTGCTATCCATATCCATTTTATGGAAGACTTCATCCCATTTACATTTCTAGTTATGCGTACAACTGCGCATTTCCCTTCATCCTATTTTTCTTAATGTATATCCTTTCTCTCCTTTTATCCTTTCCCTCCTCACTAGTGTTTTGTTTCTGTCCACCACCTTTCCCTATCTGCCCTCCTTTCTGTCAGGTTTCTCAGCTCCCTCCCTTACTTAATCTCCTTCCCCCCAACTTCCCCGTTGGGTAGATTCCTATATTCCACTGATGTGTATATTGTTTCTTCTTTGAGCCAATACTGATGAAAGTAAAGTCATTGTGATATCCATTGCCCAACTTCACTTCTTCTCCTCCATTATACTAGGTCTTTCACTCTTCTTCATGTGAAATAATTTAGCCCATTCTATTTCTCTTTCTCTTCACCCAGTGTACTCCTCTCTCTCATCCCTTAATTATTTTTTACACCATTTCCTCAAATTCACCTTAAACTCATACCCTCTGTCTATATATTTTCCTTTTAGTTATTGGTGATACAATTTTTAAGAATTACAATTAAGAATTACAAGTATCATCTTTTCATGTAGGGAGAATCTCAGTTTAGCTCTGTTGAAACCCTTATATTCCACTTTCATATGTTTATGTTTCTCTTGGATATTGATATTAGAGATCATTAGAGATATTAGAGATTAGAGTTATATAGAGATATAGAGATATTAGAGATTTGGTCTTTTCCTTATGAAAACTTGAAATCTTTTATTTCTTTGAATGACCATTTTTTTCTCTGGATATATTATGTTTAATTTCACCAGGTAAGTGAATCTCAGTTGTAATTCTAGTTCCTTTGTCTTCTGGAATATCATGTTCCACAACCTCTGATTCTTTAATGTTGAAGCCACTAAATCTTCTATAATCCTGATGTGACACCCCACCCCCAACATTTGAGGTTTTTTTTTTTTTCTGGCCAGTTATGGTATCTTTTCCTTGACCTGATATTTGGTTATAATGTTTCTTAGAGTTTTTGTTGGGGGATCTCTTTTCTTAGGTGATCAGTGGATTTTTTTTCAATACCTATTTTGGCCTCTGGTTCCAGGATTTCAGGGCAGTTTTCCTCAATAATTTCCTGAAAGATGCTGTTGAGCTCCTCTTTTTGATTATGTCTTTTAGGTAGTACAATGATTCTGACACTGTCTTTTATGGTTCTTTTTCCAGGTTAGTAGTTTTTCCCATGAGGTATTTTACATTTCTATTTTTTCATTCTTTTGAATTTGTTTGATTGATTCTTGCTATCTCACATATTTCAGATTGTCTAAGATTACAGGAAAAGACACTGATAAATGTTGGAGGGGATGTGGGAAAACTGGGACACTAATACCTTGTTAGTGTAGTTGTGAACTGATCCAATCATTCTGGAGATTAATTTGGAACTATGCCCAAAGAACTATCAAACTGTGCATACCTTTTGATCTAGGAGTATTTCTACTGGGCTTATATCCCAAAGAGATCATAAAACGGGAAAAGGATCGATATGTGCAAAAATGTTTGTAAGGAGCCCTTTTTGTAGTGGCAAAAAGTTGGAAACTGAGTGGATGTCCATCAATTGAAGAATGGCTAAATAAGTTATGGTATATGGAGGTAATGGAATATATCTGTTCTATAAGAAATGATGAATAAGCTGATTTCAGAAAAGCCTGAAAAGACATATATGAACTGATGCTGAGTGAGGTGAGCAGAACCAGGAAAATATTGTACACTAACAAAAAGATTATTTGATGGATCAACTATGATGGACTTGACTCTTGTCAACAATGTGGTGATTCAAGGCAATTCCAATATTGACTTGGGTTGGAAAAGGGTAATTATATCCAAAGAGAAAACTGTGGAGACTGAATATGGATCAAAGCATGATATTTTCACCTTTTTGCTTGTTTGTTTTTTTCCTTTTGGGTGTTTTTTTTCTTTTGGTCTAATATTTTTTGTACAACAGGACAAATATAGAAATATGTTTAAAAGGATTGTATATATTTTACCTATATCAGATTGCTTGTCTTAGAAAGGAAGAGAGAAGGATTGAAACGAAAAAATTTAGAACACAAAGTTTTCTAAAAATGAATGTTGAAAACTATTTTTACATGTATTTGGAAAAATAAAATACTACTAAAAAAAAAAAAGACCTTTTCCATGCTTCCATGTATCTTATAATTTAGCAAGGGGACATGATAGCATCTGAGACTTGTAAAAGACTTCAGAACTCACTTACAACAAGTGGTCACTCAGTCTTTTCTAGAATATCTCTAGTGAGGGAAAACTACTTGACCTTCTATACCCGCTTATTCCATTTTTGGATTCCCTCCTCCCAAATCATTTATGTAATCTTCTAGCAATGCTAAATCTACGTTTCTGCAATATAATCATTATAAATGGCACATGACAAGTAGATGATTAAGAGAAAAAGTGCTAAATGAAGTCAGAGGGGAAAATAACTGATTATATATTTAGAGTTCTGATTCTACCACTCTGTATAGTGTCTTTCCCAGCTCCTGGAAGCTGTGGATGCCAGTGGATCTGGGGGTAAGAATTTGGCATCGAAGTTGGATGATATTGTGGTGCTGCTGTCTTCCCAGGTGAGCTTTGTGGGAATCAAGGAATCTGGGCTCCTTGAGTCTCTATGATCCCCAATTCCCTGGAGATAGTGATGTATCTAAGAAACCCACTATTTTTATGGTCCTTCTACCTGACTAAGCAAATGCATGGACCCTTAAGGAGCAAGACTGGAATATTTCTCTAAGCAAGGTTGGACAAATTCTCATGAGACCAAACAAGGCAGAATTTTCAGTGAATATTTTTTCTAGCACTGGAAAAAAAAATAAAATCCATATCATTCCACAGAAACATGTTCAATTTTCTTGGAGGTAGAGGGGAAGGGAATATTTTACTCAAAATGTTGTGAGGAGGGGAAAAATTAATTTAATTTAATTCATTTGGTTCAGTGAATTCAATTAAGTGACAGGCATTGTGCTAATTGTTAGGGGATAGGAGTGAACAACTCCTTCAGAGTGAAGACAAGTCTAGAGAGTCTTCTGGGATGCAATTTTCTGTCTTCCCTATGATTGTCCCTTGTTTTCCCTGGTCTTTGCTTTCATTCTCCTCTCGATGCTAGATTGATAGGTTCTGACAACAATCCTCTAATGTTGTCCCATTTTATAGATAAGGAAAATCAGATGAATAAGTATACCCAAGCTTAGTAGCTTTTGTATGACAGGGACAGAGGTATAATCCAAGTGTCCAACTCTAACTTCAATGCTCTTTCCATGACAATGGGTTGCTTCCCATGACCAGGGGTTCCTTTGGGTTCTGGTATCTCCCTCTAAATAGTTTTTCTTCCTGTAGGTGACTTGGAAAGTTAGCAACTCAGATTCTCTTCAAAACCACAAAATAGCCCTGAAGTCCTTCCATATTATGAGTAAGAACAGAGGGTCTTTTGGCTTGAGCTGAATAAGGGAGGGAGTTATGGGAGTCATGAAAAATTACCTTTATTTCTGGAGATTTGCCCCAGAACCAGCCTCCATCTTCTGTGGAAAGTGGGGACTGGGGTACAATATTTCTGTCCTTAAGTATATAGCTTGCCCAAATCTAAGACTCAGAGCAATATATATCGGCTTTGTATAATATAAATTCAAAGTGCCTAAAAATACTCTTAAACTCTGTTTCTGTTCCTTTCCCCTAGTATCTCTCTGGTTCCTATAATCTTCTTCCAGAAGTGATCTAAACCCAGAGAGATTGAGATATAATTGTAGTAATGACAAAGACAAAAATTGTCAAAATTAGGCAGTGGTTATTGGGAAGAAAATAAGTAAGGGATAGATTCTTTTTTTTTTTTTTTTATAATAAATTTTATTTTATTTAATAATAACTTCGCATTGACAGAATCCATGCCAGGATAATTTCTACACGACATTATAAGGGATAGATTCTAAGCCCCTGACAATGTTCCTACTTTCTCTGCAACAGATTAGACTTGGTAAACAAAGGCAGCAAGATAATATAAAAGGGATTAAGAATTCAAAGTCAGAAAACTTGGATTCAAATTCCAGCTTGTTTATTTTCTGTGTGACTTTCCACAAATTGCCTTGCTTCTCTGGGCCTCAGTTTTTCTATTTATATATTTATGTATAATATTTATATATATTTATTTATATTTCCATATTTATATATGAGGGGGTTGGATCATATGACTTCTATTTTTCCTCTTTTTACATGTATCTTTTCTACTCTCCTGAATTCTTTTCCTCTGGTAGCACGACTGTTTCACCAAGAGATGGTCAAATTGTTTCTAAAGAGCATGGATGGCAGTGATAAGTCCAATGTCACATTAGCACTCAAGATCTTCAGAGATGTATTCCAGGAAGGTGAGTGTATTCAGAATCTGGTTATTATTGACTAGAGAGGATAGAAGGTGAGGGTCTAGCAAAACTGCTTCTTTTCAGAAGCAACATGGTAGAATGGGAGAAGCAACATTGGAACTCTTGTCTTAGCTGTGAAAGCTTGGCAAGTCATTCATATCTGAACCTCAATTTCTTTGTCTGTACAATGGGAATGATAATACTTGCCCTATTTACTTCATGGGTGCTGGTGAAGTTTAAACAATATATAAGCAGATTGTAAAGTTACATACCAATGTAAGGCATTGTTGTTATGATTCACTAACGACCAAGTCTGTGATGGATGTTCTGGGGAAGATGCAGTTGTTTAACTTCCAAGGAATAATAAAGTAGACCCACAAGTTCTATTAGGGTATCTAGAAAATAACCAAGAAAGAGGAGTATATTGATGGTCAGAGACTTGATATGGGACAGCTATTTGTTGACTAATAATGACAGTAATCTGCTGCTTCCTTGAAAATAGATACAATTCTCAAGATTTGTCAGAATACTTATTTACTAAACTACTTTGGATGATTCAACTAGGCACAAATGATACTAACAGATGGAATTTTAGGAATAGTCAAAATGAAAGAATCTTGGGCATGAAACTTAAGACTTTAGGGGCACATGTGTTCGACAGTTTTACCCATTGAAGGAAAGGAACTTAGAAAAGTAGATTTAGGAAGTGAAAAGCTGATTGAGAAGAGGCTGTAAGAGAATGGGATCTGGATCACCATTCAAAATACAGGACAGCTTTTTGGACAGGGAAGGAGTGAATCTAATAAGAACTGGTAGTAGTAAATTTGCCTGGAGTCTTACAAACCTAATCAGAAGGAATTTAAGCTTACAAGAAAGAGTATGTTGAGTGTGTTCGTGTGTGTGGGTGTGTTTTTATTCATACTAAAAATGGGGAGAAAAATGACAAATATGTTATGTGACATTTTTTTTCTTGGATCATCCCAATTTCTTGTTGGATCATCATCTGTCTATCTTCTATTTCTTAACTCTAGGTATGATTGAAAGTGTAGTTTTATCATTCTTTTGATTCCCTCTACATTCTTACTTTTGGTGATCTTAGCTTCCAAGGCTTCAATTATTATGTTATGTACTCTGCTCACAAGAAGTTCCTTCTTTTCCTAACTTGAGATTATATGTCTCCCTCCAAGGTGACATTCTGATGAGTCTTTGTCAATCAGCAGTATCCAGATATTTGAATTTCTGAACGTTAAAAAGTCTGTCCTAGTTGTGACAGAAGAGCTAGCTGAAAGCTGCTTTTTTGTCAACTTTGCTAAATCTGATGGATATGAGTGGTACCACAGAGTTGTTTTAATTTGCATTTATCTAATTATAAATGATTAAAGCATTTTAATATAGCTTGAATTTCTTCTTCCAAAATTATTTATTCATATTCTTTGACCATTTATCAATTAGGAAATGATTATTATCTTTATATATGATCAGTTCCCCATATATATGTTGAAAAGACCTAGAGAATCACACCAGAAATTGTTTTCCTGTTTAATTGCTCCTCTTTTCATTTTAATTGAATTGGTTTTGTTTGTACAAGACCATTTAATTTTATGTAACCAAAATTGTCCATTTTTATTACTTATGATCTCCTTTAGCTCTTGTTTGATCAGAGACTCTTTACCTATCCATAGATCTGACAGATATTCACATCTGACAGATGTGTTTTTTTTTTAGTAGTAATTTTTTCTTTTTATTTGAATATCTCCCCCAGGAAAAACATGCATTTTATAGTATCTGCAAACACAAGAATATGTTTACACTGACTTTTGAATTCAGTACATTTTGGAATGTTGGATTACTCATCAAATTCAATGTGATATGCAACAGCAGCAAAACAGAGAGGAATGCATTAGATTAGGACATTTTATGGTTAAAAAATACTTATAGCAGCAGCAGCAAGATGGAAAGATGATTTATTAAACCAATTCATTGCACTTGGGTCATTTTATTGCTATAGCAAAACAAGGCCATTGTATTATAGTAACACCTTTCATTTCTGAATATAACTGTTTGTCTTATTCTGCTCTCTATTGTAAACTTTCATGTGGACAAAACATTTAAAGACAATTTGGAGCAAATTTTGTTGTGCTGTGATCAAAATGAGAAAATAGAAAATAAATTTCTATGACATCAGGCCTACTTTTCCATTTTCATCATCAGAGAAATCTTAATACTTCTAAAGAAAAAATCACAGAAACAACAAATATTTTTAAAATTGGGAGTATTCATTTGTGATGTCTTTAGGAAGATATGTGAATACTGAATCAATGCATTACATGTCAAAAACTGTGATATACTTCTATATGCAGTAAATTCTCAGATATTTCAGCATTTTAATGGCCACCACAGATATCACAAAGTTGATTCAAAGCTTTGAGCTTATTTGAGCACATTTGACAAGACCCTATAATCAGTGCATGAAAATTGTTATTCTTTCTGATAGATCATTTCTTCCCCACTTGTGTAATTTCTTTACAATAACATTCTTTATGTCTAAATCATGTACGTGCTTGGAACTTCTCTTGGTATCTGATGTGAAATATTGGTCCAAGTTTCTGCCTCCTTTTCTCCAGTACATATATTTTCAAATAGTGAATTCTTGCCCCAGTGATTGGGATTTGGGGGACATATGAAACATTAGACATGTGTGCTCATTTGCTTCTCTGTATTTTATGCCTAATCTGTTCTATTGTTCAACCTCTCTATTTCCTTCCCAGGACCCAATTGTTTTGATGATTTCAGCTTTTTAGTATATTTTGAGATCTGGTATTGATTTCCTTCCTTTCCATAGAGGATAATACCTTTGGCAATGGGGACCCACTAAAGGTTTTTGAGCCCAATAGTGACATGATTAATGCCATTATAGAAGAAAAGAATATAGAACTATTAGGAACTCTGGAAGTCATATTTAATTCCCTCATTTTATAGATGGGGAAATTGAGACCCAATGTTCATAGCTAGCATTTATGTACATGAATATATATTTGTAGACATCTAAAACCTTATCTATTTAAATGCTACCTATTGTTATATAGGCAGCAAGTTGCAGAGTATTTGAAGTATTCTATCATTCTGACAGCCTTCGAGATATATGTGTGGGTTATTGGCAGGGACAAGGCAAGATGGCCTCGGTAAGAGTCTAATCTTTGAAGACCAAGATTCTCAACATGGAATTTTCTTACTTGCCTTTGTCTCTGGACAATGGAAGAAAAGATGATAACTTTTTTTTCAAAGTAGAATTTTTCATTAAGGCTAATTTCCTTTTTTGTTAATGACATTTTAAATATATCAGTAACTATCATTAAGCAATATAGATAAAAAGAAAAATAATAGCAAATCCTTGTAACTATATTTATACATGAAATATTCAGAATTTCTAACCTTGACTCTGATATTTTCTTTAGTGCCCCAGAACACAGAACTAAAGAATGAAGTAATGCAGACCATTATACATCTAATTCAGGAGGATTCCAAAACAGTGAGTATTAAAGCTATGAATGGGGTTAGGAAGGTAGTTGCTTTCTTTAGATTTTGAAAGAGCATCAAGATGGGAAGTCAGGAGTGGGGATAAAGAGAAGAGAGAGGAATCTATCAGGTTTGGGGAGATTTTGGTTTGGATTTGTCGATTCCTCACCATCTGAACTAGGTTCAAGAAGTTATTCTCCAAGGTGGGAGGAAGAGATGATGATCAGAGAATCAGTTAACAAATTTACTGTGTATCTACTGTATTCAAAGTATTATGTTGGGTGCTGTATAGTATATAGGAGCTAATAATCTAGTTGGAATAATAAGATGTGTACTCATGAAAGATAGGAATATAAGAATAAAGAGATCACATTGGACTTGGATGGTTGGGAAAGAATTTGCCCCTTTGATCATTCCCTCTGTGTCTCTCAACAATATCTTATTATGTGCTTGGTCATATTCGATTTCCTACAAACATTCTCAGATCTCCCCATTCTTTAAAAAAAAAAAACTTCACTTAATGCTGTAACCTCTTCAAACTCTCATCTTCTCTCTATGTGTGTCTTTCTGTCTGTTCTCTCTGTCTCTCTCTTCCTCTTAAAAATAATGCTATGTTTACCTATCTGTTTACAAATTGCATTCCTCAGAATAATGGGAACTCCCTGAGGACAGGGAGTTTTAATTCTTCCTCTTTGTATACCCAGAACTGAGAATTTAATTGAAAGAGGAGGATAGATTTAAGTTAGGCTTTGAATAAAAAGGTATAATTCTGACAATAGGATTTGGAGGTGGGGGGACAGCTAGTGGAAATTCTAGACAAAAGGAATAATATGAACAAAAGCACAAAGAAAGGAGTGCAGAAGCACATTTGGAGAGCAGTGAATAGGCATTTTGGCTAGAGCTGGATATATTTAGGAAGTATGAGAAGGCAGGAATTACCACTGAGGAGACCTTGGAACAATATTAAGTGAAGGAGTTTGGCCCTTATTCCAAAGAATCAAGTCTTACTTGACTTCTAGGGAGAAGATGGGGTCCTAAGAACTTATTCTTAGCTTTCCATTAAAGTTTTGAATGGGTATCTTTTGGACCCATTCTATGACTCATCCTTCCACTCCCCTAACAGCCCCCATATTCATAGTCATCAAGATCATGAGAAAAATATTTTTTTAAGAGGAGGAGAGTTTGGCATTATAATATGTATTAAAATAATGCTATGGTTTAATAGAAACAGCAAAGAACAGAAGAGTTAAAATGCAAGCTAAGTAACTAAAACCCAAATATGTTTAATATCTGATTCAATAGCTAGTTAAAAACCCAAGGAAGACAACACATAATATAGTACTGCAGAACAATTGGCAATTTTCAGTTAACAAACCTGTGGGTTTTGCATTTTATATCGTTTTCTCCATCTTCTTTTGAATGTTATATAAAATGCATATAAAACAAGTTAGAAAAATAGATTATAAGCTTCTCATAGACAATAGATTGGTTATGGTACATACATAGAATGAAACTACTAAGATAATAAAGACAGACAGGATATGTCAGCGGTACAGTAGCATACAAATGCAACCAGGAGGAGAGTTTGAGGGGCTCAGTTTTAGCCCTTGTATTCCTAGATGGCCATAGATCTTCAGATAGTGACAGGATCATTGACTCAGCAAAGTGAAAACTGTATTGGACTTGGATTTAGGAGATTTGGGTTCTGATTCCAGCTTTGATGCTAACGTATCATTTGCTATTTGGAAAGTCATTTTATACCTTTGACCCTCGATTTTCTCAGTTTTAAAATCTTCAAAGGGACCTCATAGTTCGAATGTTCCATAAGTATATGTCCTTACAGATACGGTTGCCTCTGCTACAATTTATTGAAAAGCTAGGTACTTATAACTACTTCACCCTGGAAAAAGGAGATGTGGTTATTGACCATCTCATCAAACTCAGTGAGCTTGGATCCACAGTGAGTAGTGGAAGGGTCAAAACTAGCCTGTAAGGGGAGTTACGTAAAGGGGAAGGGGCAAGAGGAGGGCTTGCAAGATGGTTATAAGAAGGGTAGGGGTGAGAACATAAGGGATGAGAGGGAGGGAAGGGAAGGATGGGAACAGGAATATGAGGGGAGGCTAGAATGAAAATCTGATCAGATTATGGGGTGCAATCTAAATAGTCTGTAGGCTCAGAAATATCGACATTTAGCTTATCAGTGACATAAGGGGAAAGTATCGACATTCAGGTAGCAATGCTGACCCAGGAGGCTTACGTAGGGTTGGAATGATTTTTCTTTTTTTTCTCATTTCCTTCAGAGTGACGAGGAAACCCGGGAGTTGTCAATCAATATTTTACATCTGGTATAGACTGTTGGAGACAAAGACGCTTTGCCTTTTCCCAATTTCTTCCGACTCACTCCTCAAGTTGCTTGGGGGATTCCCCATGACATTATTCCTCCAGGGCTAATGGGCTTTCCTAACAATTTCCCTTACTTCTGGAATCTCCTCCTATTCCCCTTCTCCCCCCCAGTTGCCTGAAGTTCTGCCAATTAGGACTGGGAGTTGCAGTTCCTGGGGATATAGAAAAATAGCCCTTTCCCTAAAAATCTCCATGGTGGCAGGTTGACCTCTGCCTAATTCATTTTCATGTTTCATGACCCTAAAAAAAAAGGGGGGAAAGAAGTTTTTTTTCCCTTCTTTGTGTATAAGATCATTCCTGCTGAAATTTCAGCAAGAAATTTCTCTCTTCCCTCTTATTCTCAGAGATGTCTTCTGACATTTTCCAAATATAGTATGGGAGAAGTAGGTGCATAGACTATAGGAATTATCACTCTCCTTTACCCCCCACCTGATCCCATAAGGGTATAAATGCTCTAGACCCCTGTAGAGTTGGCAAGGATTGGACAGCGGGTCCTGGGAACCGAGACTGTTGTTGAACCTGCATTCCATGTCACCCTTAGGTGTCGCTGCCCAGGCTGATAACTTTGTTGTGCCAGCCTATAAGGCCCATGGCATTTGTGCCCCTCTGCAAGATTGCCACTGACATCGCCTTGAAGGCTCAGGCCTTGGGCCAACCACCTTACCTTAGTAGCTACCATCTTAAACGTGAGCTGGAGGGTTGCATTTCCCTTAGGGGTGTGTGTGTGTGTGTGTGTGTGTGTGTGACAGAGAGAGAGAGACAGAGAGACAGAGAGAGAGGGAGAGAGGGAGGGAGGGAGGGAGAAACAGACAGACAATGAGGGAGACAGAGACCGAGACAGATAGAAACAGAGACACACAGGACAAAGATACAGAGACAGAGACAGAGAGACATACATATTCAGAGAGACACAGAAAGACAGAGAGACAAAGACAGAGAAGAGAGACAGAGACAGAGAGAGAGAGAGAGAGAGACAAAGGGAGAGAGGGGGAAGAGAGAGAGAGGAAAAGAGAAATGGAGGAGAGAAGGAGGTTGAGAAGGGGAAAGAGAGAGAGAGAGAGAGAGAGAGAGAGAGAGATAAAGAGAGAGAGAAAGAGAGAGAGAGAAAGAGAGAGAGAGAGAAAAAGAGAGAGAGAGAGAAAGAGAGAGAGAGAGAGAGAGAGAGAGAGAGAGAGAGAGAGAGAGAGAGAGAGAGAGAGAGAGAGAGAGAGAGAGAGAGAGAGAGAGAGAGAGAGAATGTGGGCCTGGGACTGGAGAAGCTTGAGACGGGACCTGTGGTGATAAAGCTTTCTGCTTTGGGAAGGAGGGCAATAAGAGCACAGGATCAGAACCTGGGGGCAGAGTGGGGCAGAGCAAAGACAATCAAAACTACAGAATAAGGGGACAGAGCCCTGGGTGTAGATAAGGTCTAAGGGTGTTAGAGTAGAACAAAGGAAGGACAACAAGGAATCTAGAGAGCCCCTGGGCTGGCTCCTGCCCCAGCGGTTTCCTGGCCTCGTTCTTCTTATCACAGATGCCTCTTTTGGGTCCTTTTATCCGTGGGCTGAGTCTCGATTGGGGACAGCAGAACTTGACCCGCATATATCCCCTGATCTTGTGTTTTTCTTCCTTTTTCTGCAGCCACTGAATACCCCTCCCCACAAATGCTCTTTATCAATCTTCTAGTAAGTGACGCTCCAGGGGACTGACCGGGATGATAAGTGGTTGGGGTCTGGATGAGGAATTTGGAGACATGGTCAAGGCATACGGGTGTGATTGGGATCAGGGAATTTAAGGGAGGGGCCCTAGCAGCCTAAAAGTTAGGGCAGAAATGTGGGAAAGGGGGCTGAAAATGGGGGACCTGCCGTTAGCGTACGTCCATCCCACCTTTCCTGGATCGTTCTCTTGCTGCTCCTCCTCCCCACCCTTCCTTCCCAGCTGTCTTCTCTGAGACCGTATAAACTAAAGGAATTTGGGATGTCCTCTCTTTGGCTGTTGTATGCTCTCCACCCTATCAACTCCCTGCATCCTGTGATCAACTTCAAACTCGGCCAAGTGTGGACAAAAGAGATTCCTAATATGATTCAAATTCTGGAGAGTGAGAACAGGGCCCTTGGGGAGGGGAACAAAGAGGGCGGGGACATTGTGGAACGGAAGGGAGCCGGGGTGGGCTATAGCACAGCTCTGGATTGGAGGGAGCTTGGGGTATCCCCTTCCCTGTGGGAATTCTTTACAGACCATAGCCTACTTCTAGAGTGGGTCAAAGCAGAGTCCAGTCAAGTCATATTCCCTAAGCGATGTTGAACCTCTCCAAATTAAAATATGGGGATAATTTTACCTCTGAGTGGAGTCATTGTAATTCAGGGTATCATAGGAACAATGCAATACATTATAGCTGCTTATGGATTAGGTACAATCACAAATTTTAAAGTGGTTCCAAAAATACATTTTCCCCCCTTGCCTAACAGCATCATTGGAATGATCATGCTATACACCATTGTATCTAATATTTTGTAACTCACTGTACTCTGATGAGCTCTGCATTTTTATTGTTCTTTCACCCATAAATTATATCCCAAGAAATTGAATTTTCAGAAACATCTGTCATTAATTTTTTATGAGGTTGGGTTGAATAGAAAATTTTGACTAAATCTTGTTTTCCTTCACGGTCATATCCCACTGAAAGTGCCTAACAGAGAAATTGACTCCTGATTTTGGCGGCTTCTTTTGCTATGAAAGCAATTTCTTAGCCCTACTTGTGTAAGAGTGTTGCATTTAGCACTATGATACATGCAGCTAATGGATCCCAAACACATTCCCAACATATACCAAACAGACTTTTCAGGCAACAAGAGTTGCATTGATTAAAAGTCACATTGTAAAGTGTACTCTGTATGTTACATCTTAGGCAACTACCTACTTAATCTTGGGACTAGTTTCAGGTTCAATGTCCTTTTCTGCTTTGGTTTGATAGATGAGCGGTAGCTCCATGTCTTTGAAGATTGACCTTAATGAGATGAACTCTCTCTCTCTCTCCTCTCTCTCTCTGTCTCTCTTTCTCTCTCTCTCTCTCTCTCTCTCTCTCTCTCTCTCTCTCTCTCTCTCTCTCTATATATATATATATATATATATGTATATATCTCTCTCTCTGTCTCTCTTTTTTTCTCTCTCTTTTTCTCTTTCTCTCTCTCTCTCTATATATATATATGTATATATCTTTCTCTCTCTCTATCTCTCTCTCTTTTTCTCTCTCTTTCTCTCTCTCTCTGTCTCTCTCTCTTTCTCTCTCTCTCTTTCTCTCTTCTCTCTCTCTCTTCTCTCTCTCTCTCTCTCTATACATATATATATGTATATATCTTTCTCTCTCTCTCTCTCTCTCTCCTTCTTTCTCTCTCTCTCTCTTTCTGTCTCTCTGTCTGTTTGTCTCTCTTCTCTCTGTCTATCTGTCTCTCTCTCTGTCTCTCTCCTTTTTCTCTCCTGTCTCTCTTTGTCTCTTTAAATATAGAACACACTGAAGAGAACTTTATTCCGAAGGAGTGGGAGAAAAGGCTGCTTGTAGTGAGAGATCCCCCAGAAGACACCAGTCCCCTGTTTACACCTCTGCCCTTTCTGAAAGCTGTTCCCAGACCCACACCCTGATTTTGGCTTTTCTTCAAGGGTGACTCCCTGATACAACAAGGCTACACTACAGGGTCTGGTCTCTATCCCCAAATCTTAACTCACCATTTTATTTTTTAGTTTTTTGGAGATAGGGATTAAGTGACTTGCCCAGGGTCACACAGCCAATAAGTGTCTGAGGCTGGACTCAGGTCCTCTTGACTCCATGATTGTCCATGACAGTCTTCTATATGCTTCTCACTATTTTGTCGAGTGGTTTAGTCTCATCCCTATGTTTTCAAGCCCTGTCTCATCTCTCTGCCTGGGTCTTACTGTTATTTACTGTTATTGTACCGCATCCCTCAGGTTCTGTCTCCATACTTCTAGGCTCAGCTCTCAAATTTGTTATCTTTCTCTCCTCACCTTGTCTGTGCTCTTTGTTCCACTCCCCATTTCCCAAGTTTTCCAGTAATAGTTTGCTGGCCATCCATGATGACTACTGGCTGAAGGATTTCATTGAAACAGTATTTACGAAGATTCAAAACACCTCGTGGTTGCAACAGGAGAAGGAGAAGGTACACATGTCCATTTTCTCGGGACTGGGGGGTGGACCTGGGAGAGTGTAAAGGCAGTAGGGGCATCCAGGAAGAAATTCCGTGGCTTTTCTTAAGTCGCCCAAATCTTTTTAAAGTAATAGATTTTTACTTTTCCAAATACATGCAAAGAGAATTTTCAACATTTACCTTTGCAAAGTCTTGTGTTCCAAAATTTTCTCCCTCCCCCCTCCATTAGACAACAAATAATCCATTATAGATTAAACATATGCTATTCTTCCAAACAGATTTCTAAGCCCCAAAGATCCACGAGAAGTCAGGAACAAGAAGCAGACCAATGACAATAGTATTAATATTATTATTAATAGTAATAAACACCTTGCATATGTTTAGTACTTTATGCTTCTCAAAACTCATTCATATCCACTGTCTCAGTGATGGCTTACCACACTGTGAAGCAGGTTGGGAAGTGCTATCTCCTTTTTAAAGTGAGAAAACGGAAACCTGAGTCTGTAACCTAAAGTCACCAAGTAAATCAGGAGAACAGACCTAAACCCTGCTCTTCATCATACTACCCCCAAGGCTCCCCAGGGGCCCTTGGAAGGAAGGAGAAATATTTTTTTAAGAAGGCTCAGGGGTGACTCAGGCTTTTTCACTGACTGTTTTTCCCTTCCTGGCTTCCTTCAGGTCTAAGCTAAAACCTCATCTTCTGTAAGAAGCTTTTCCTCATGCTCCTTAATGCTAGTTTCTTTCTTCTGTTGATTATCTCCATTTTATTTATTTATTTTACAGCTGGTTTGTACATAGATGTTTATTTGTTGTCCTTCTCATTCACGCTCCTTGAGAATCGGGGCTGTTTTTAGCTTTTTTTATATCCCCAGCACTCAGAACAGTACCTGGCACACAGTAGGTGCTTATTGACTGGCAATTCCCTCAGTGGCTGGAGAGTAGGATTTAGAGTCCTCCTTCTGTCCTCATCTCATTCAAGCTTCCACTTTTTGTTCCAACTGCTGTCATACAGATCCATTTCCTGCATGGTGGTAACTGCAAAAGAATATGGAATTTTGAGTCAGGAGGCCTGGGTCACTTGACTTCTCTGTAAATCCCAGCCCTCACATCTAAAAGATGTTTGTGTTGTAATTTATGTCTATGCTGTATGCCTCCCAGAGCTGTGAGGAAAGTGCTTTGTAAAATCAAAAAGGTCCATTTTACTAATGTGAAAATATATATGTACATAAATATATTTTTTTCACATTAGTAAGAGGGACCTTTTTAATATAATGTTAAATACATATTTTATATAAATATACATAATGGGTAGCTCAGAACTCAGAGATGTTTGCTATGGTGATAGAAGAAGATGTGTATGTGTGTGTGTTGGGAGAGGGGACTGATAGTAGGTGAGGGGAGGGATAAGCTCAGGAATAAAGCCTAAAATACCATTTTTGCTAGACCCTAATGATTTTTCCCTCTTATCCTCCCAGTCCTTCTTATACAAACTCATTGGCTACACCCTGAAGGGCTCTAATGACCATAACTTTGTGCTCCTGATGCTATTTGATATCCTAAAGAGTCCTCAAGAGGAAGAGTTGGAAAGAAAGGTGAGACCAGAGACCCCAAGAAGTGAGCATATGTTAGAAAAAGTTGGAGAGTTTTAGAGCATACAATTCTTGAACTAGATCTTCAGGTTCTACAGTCAGGAATCTTCTTTTAAAAATTATTGGTAAATTTTACTTTTACCACTTCATTTCCAAGTATAGTCTTCCCCCCACACACCCTTCCCAGTGAATCATCCCTCATAACAAAGAACAAATAAGAAACAAAAATCAATTCAGCAAAGCAGTCTGGCAAAGGTTCACATCCATAGTCCCCCACTTCTGTAAAGAAGGGAGGAGGAGGAGACTCTTTTCTCTTCTTTATGACTGAGCTTGAACATTATACTAGTATAACCTTCCATTTCTTTTTGATGATGATGTTGTTTTTCCCATATACATTGGTCATTGTGGATATTAGCTTCCTGGTTCTGCTGACTTCCTTTGCATCAGTTTACATGTGTCTCCCAATGCTTCTTTTAATCCTTATATTTATTATATTATTTCTTATTTATAATATTATTATATAATTATATTATATTTTAATATATAATATATTTATGTGTTAAAAATACTTATAGATGATATAATTACATATACAAATTTATATATATATAAAATATACATTATATTTTATAATTATATATTATATATAATTATTATATTATATTAATCCTTAATATGTATTCTTTCTGATGACCCAGTACTATTCCATTATATTTATCACAACTGATTTAACCATTTCCCAAATAATACAGCTAATGGTTTTTCTATATTTCTGCTTCAGGTAAAGTGTTTTCCTTTTTTTTTTTTTTAGAACTCTAATAACTCCCCTGTGAATTGTACTTTCCCTATCCAGATAGGCAAGGCACTAATCATCTATAAATATGGTTTAAATGCCTATCAAGGCAGTATTAGGAATAATAGGAAAAGCATTATGATCCTGACTCTGATACTTAGAAGTTGTATGAACCGGAGTAAACTATTTAAACTTAATGAGCTTGGGTTTTCTGACCTGTGATATGGGGATAATAGCATGTGCACCTCTGTGAGCTTAAGGACAGAAAGTACTTATTTTGTACTTAAAAAGTACAGAAGCAGTATAAGTCCCCTTCCTGGAGAGCTGACAGTCTAGTTGGAGACAAACCACAGAAGAGAAGTGCCTAAATCATAATTGTTTAATAAATTCTTATAAAATGTAATTAGATTGAACAGAAAGATAACAATTTATAAGAGTGAGAGGTGCCCACTGAATTCACTGTGTAGTATAAGAGCTTAGAGAAAGGAGAAAACTTCCTTATAGGGTGAGGTATGTAGGAAAGGTTTCACAGGGGAAGGGGACACTTGAGCTGGACCCCAGAAGGATGAATCAGACTTAAAAAAGCAAAAAAGAAGGAAGAGAGCATTGAGTCTGGCAGAAGAGTGTGAGCAAAGGTTCAGAAGTAGGAATGTTTGGGATATGTTGGGGAATGTAATGTATCAGTTTGACTAGGGTGCAAAACTCTTAGAGAAGCAGGAAGGAGATTTAGGTTGGAAAAGTAGATTGGGACCATGCTATTGCTGCTCAATCATGACTGATTTTCTCAGTGATCCTATTTGGGGTTTTCTTGGCAAAGATACTGGAGTGATTTACCATCTCCTCCTGCTCATTTTGCAGATGAGGAAACTGAGGCAAACAGACTTAAGTGATTTATTTACGGACACACAACTAGTAACTCCAGACCTGGAGTTTTATCTCTTTATCACCAAACTGGCCAAGTTAGGATCAGGTTGTGGGGAGCCTTTAAAATTAGTCAAAAACTATTAGGCTCTGCACCCCTCCTTCTCCTCGCCTTATAAAAATCTAATTTGGCTTCTCTCCCAATCCTCACCTTTATTGATTGGGACTTTACTTTTTGTTGGATGATATCTAACTAATCTAATAATCTGATTGTTTTAATACATCAATGCCTACTACTGAATATTAATCTATTGATCCAATTGCTAAGGATTAAAAGGTATTTTGGATTTGGATTTGAATTTGGAGCCTGGAAGATATGGATTCAAATTCTCCCACTGACATTTATTCCCATTTAATTTCCGTGAAACTTGATTTTTCATCTGTAAAATTATGAGGTTGATTAGAAGGCTCCTGTTTTTCAGCTGTGATCATTCTCTGAAAACAAATCGATAAATCATTCTTCCCTCTGAACAACATGGCATGGGTAGGGCTTTGAGAATATATGATACATGTTTATCTTCCTCCATGTAGAAGATTCCTGTAAGTCCTCCCTCTTCCTATAAATTCTAGATGTCCTAGATTCAGAGAAACAATGTGGTATATTGGGAAGAGCTCCAAACAAGGAATCAAGAGACCTGGTTTCCAGTGGAGTTTTATCACTAACTATTTAATGTTGGGAAGTTTCCTTCCCCATTGGTAGAGTGAAGTATTTGGATTAGAGAAAATCACTAAAGTCTATTCCAGTTCTGAAAATCCCTGTAGTCTAGAGCCAATCTTTACATTTTAATGGGTTCTTTTGGAGATAAGAGTTTTCCAAGCTTCCAACCTAAGAACTATCTTCTGCTCTATTCTCCTCTATCCCTTATATAAGTACTTATACATAATTTGCTTCCTGACTTGTGTACAATCCAAACTAAATAAAAAAAGTTTTTTTTGGTAGGAGGGGTCCATCATAACTAGGGAATGAGAAAAGATTCACCAAACTAGATGAGAGCCATTGAACTGAGTCACAGACATCAAGAAGTCTGGAAGTGAGGAAGGGGAAAGTCTGGGTAGAGGGGTGAGATTAGGGGGTGTAATGTTGTATAGAGAAAACAGAGCAGATAAAAAACCAAATGAACTTTTTCCAAGAAAACCCCAAATGAGATAAAAAAGAGTTGGACATGACTAATTGACTAAACAGCAAAAACATCAATCTTAATTAGATCACTGAATCTTTTTTCTGAATTTTCTGGTTCATGTGCATGTAACCAAAAGCTAACAATCATCAACAGAAAACCATATTAGTTCTAACACATGTATGCAATTTTTCTTTATTATAAAAGTGACTTTCAAGACATTACAAGGAGTTGGCTCCATAATCTTTGAGACATAACACATAATAAACTCTAGGCACATTGGTCCATGTGAAGATAGGAGATTATCGCATTTTACAGTCAAATTAAACTAGTGTCTTGACCACCTCCTTCCCTTAGACTCCCAGAACTGTCCAGGTCACCACCAAAAGGTGATGCTGACCAACTACCACCAGAAAGCAGGTGAGCCCAACAACTTAAGGATGATAATTTCCTCCCCTATACCCACCCGACCATGGTCCTGTGTCCAACTCAGCCTTCAGGATAATTATAAGCAGGTTGCTAACCTGATAGAACCTCTTAATGATAGGTACTATAACCTTAGCTTCTGAAGACCCAGAAAAGAAAATTCTTACTACTAAATCTTTGGTGTGGTGGTCATGTAGTTCAATATCAGAAACTTATGATTTTATCAGTAGAAATGACATTTAAAAAGAGACATTGTTACTGTACCCCAAGGACTATGAAACTTCCATCTGTTTTGAGGCTGAAACCTCCTTTATGTATTTTCTTTCTTTTTACTTGAACATAAGCTCCTTGAGAGCAGGAGCTATCTTACTATTCTATTTGCATTTCCATGTATTTTACATCTTTTTATATTAAGTTAGCACTTAATAAATACTTTTCCTCTCTATATCCAGAATGGATGATGCACATAGAAGAATATAATTTTCAATTTAATGACAAATATTTTGGTTTTATTTGCAAAATTTTTGTACCCCCCCCAATGTAATGGTTAACTTCAGTCTCTTCACTGTCTATCATAGTACTTGGTACATTGTAGGCCTTTAATAAATTCTTGTTGATTGATTCTACAATGTTTTAACCCAAAGGGAAGCTAATGGTGGAATCTCAAATTCTATAGTAGAAGAGGTGAAGAGATATTTTGAGGTAGCAAATTATATTATAGCTGTTTACTTGACCTCAATCAACCATGGGAATACAAATACAAAATAAACAAATAAAACAAATCCTACCCTTCAGGAACTTATATTCTATCAAGGTTGGGAAAGAGTATAGGAGAATTTTTATTCTATCTAGTAGCACTAATCCACAATACCTATAAAAATATTAAAAGACAATTTATACTAATTTTATATCTTTTAAAACTACTTATTGATATATTTTGTTTTAACATTAATTTCCAAACATATCACTTTCAACAATAGGGACTTTGCCCAGTAACAAAGAATAAAAAACAAAGGGGAAAAAGCATGTTTGCTAGACTCCGTGTCTTCTTTGGGACTCAGCTGGCTTAATGTTTTAGAAATGATCTCTATAGTGAGACCAATTTCTCAGCCAATCCAATAATTCTTTCTGAACAGGGTGATTTCCAGGTCAACCAGTGACTTATCAGAAATATAAATTGATCCAAAGGTCTTTCACCCTTACTTAATAATGCCTTTGATTGAAATGCGATGTGTTCCCATCTGGTCATGTTATATTTTAAGTCTTGTTTTATCTCTTGCTTTAAGTGAGATATAATAATTTGATTGATTTCCTCAATCAATCTTATAATTACACTTGAATCAATCTATATAAATTTATTAAATATTTGGAGTATTAAGTGTTGAGGTCACAAAGATGAAATAATTCTTTAAAAAAAACCCTTACGCATTTTGAACTTAAATATAAAATGAGAAAAAAAGAATATTTCCATGTACACAGCAGAACATAGAGGATTCAACATAAAACAATAAATTTCTATTTCAAACTATTTCAAGTTTTTTTTTTTAAAACTATGTAAGAAATGCTATATTGTTTTCAAAGCTACTCTGCTTTTCTGTGCTTCAAAATTTTCTTTTGTTTTCTGCTGTGTACTTTTTTCCCTCCCTCTTTACCCTAGAGAAGGCTACGATTAAACATGAATATATCTATCTATCTATCTATACACACACACACATATATACATATATGTGTCACTGTATTATACATAATTTTATTTGTGAGTTCTTTCTCTGGAGGTAGACAAAGTGAACAACATCTTCCTTCTTAGGTCCAAGTTTTTTCATGTTTTTCTAAAATCAACCAGTTCATTATTTATGTCACCGTAGTATTTTCTCACAATCATATACCACAACTTGTTTAGCCATTCCCCAATTGAAGGGCATCTATGATTTTAGCCAATCTCATTAGTGTAAGATGATATCTCAAAGTTGTTTTAGTTTGCATTTCTCTATCCAATAATAACTGAGAGCATTTTCATATGACTATATATAGCAAAATAAAACAGTTCTTGATGTCAATGAATTCTATCTTGGGAAATGAGATGTATACCTTTAAATATATACAAAATATTTCAGTTGTATCCAATTTTTCATGACTTCATTTGTGGTTTTCTTGACAAAGATACTTAGAGTGATTTGCCATTTCCTTTTCCAGCTCTTTTTACAAATGAGGAAATTGAAGAAAACAGGACTAAGTGACTTGCCCAGGTTCATACAGATAGTAATCAATTACAATTCAATTTTGTAAGATTTCAGTTCCAAATTGTTTCTACCTTTGTCCCTTTTCTCTTCCCTCCCCAAGACAGCAAGCAATATGATATAGGTTCTATATGTACAATCCTTCAAAAATATTTCCATAATTGTCATGTTGTGAAAAAGAAATCAGACCAAAAGAAAAAAAATACGTGGAAAAAAAAGCAAACAAAAAAAGGTGAAAATAGTATGTTTCAATCAGTCTTCATTGTTCTCCTTTGAACGCAGATGGCATTTTCCATCCCAAGTCTATTAGAATTGTCTTGGATTATCATATTGCTGAGAAGAGCCAAGTCTATAATATTTGATCACTACATGATCTTGCTGTTACTAAGTATAATGCTATAAGAAATTTCTTGACTTTTCAATGAGAGGAGAATAGAGGAAGGGAAAGAGAGTTCCCTCTCTTTCAATTCAAATTTTAAAAAAATGTAAAAATTGTTCTTATATATAACTAGGTGAAAAAAAATAAAATGCCTAATTTGGACAAATCCTTACAGTCACCAAAGCTGGAAGAGACCTTGGGGATCAACTAGACAACAGCCTTATATTTACAAAATGATGCCAGAAAGAATTGAAAAATGAGTAGATGCCCATCAATTGGGGAATGTCTGAATAAGTTGTGGTATATGAAATGGAATATTATTGTTCTATAAAAAATGATGGACAGACTGATGTTAGAAAGGCTTGGAAAGATTTACATAAACTGATGCTAAATGAAACAAGCAGAAGTAGGAAAACACTTACACAGCAAGAGCAAGATTGTGTAATGATCAACTATGATACATTTGGTTCTTCTCAGCAGTTCAGTGATCCAAAATCCAAAATCCACATCCAGAGAGAAAATTATGGAGACTGACTGTAAATCAACTCATGCTATGTTTGCTTTTCTTTTTCTTTTTTTTTCCATGGTTTTCCCTTTTATCCTAATTTTTTCCCAATGTGATACACATGGAAAGATGTAAAAAATTAATGTACGTGTATAACAAAAAAGTTATTTTACATGTAACTGTTTAAAAAAAATGAGATCAGAACAGAAATGATTTGTTCAAGGTCACACAATAGGAAACCAAAGAACTTGATTTTGAAGTAAGGTCTTTTTGACTTTTAATGCAGTGATCTTTCCATGATTCCTTTGGTATTTAAAGGTAGACCTTTACTTCTATTCGTTAGGGCACTAATCTGAAGAGTGATCTGTGCAAGCAAATAGGGTCTCTCAGCAAGACTGTCCATGTCCAAATTCATGGGAAATATTCTAGTTCAGCAAATTAATTCGCAGTTGTCCTGATCATACTTGCTATATAAAGGAATGTGGAAAGACTTATCGAAAATAATGTAAATCAAAGAAAGGAAATCTCAAAGAACAGCAAATAAGTAGACTACCACCAGCATATCAAGCAATGAGAAATTTTTTAAAAATGAAGAGATCAGCAGATTACAAAGAGAGTAAATGTCATAATTATTTATTTTAAAAATTGTGAATAGTAGTAGACAGCTTGACATAACTGGTGGACAGCCCTTCTTCAAGATGAGAAAATCCCTAACATATATTGATTTATGATTCGAGGCAACTCCCTTAGCCTCTCACTACTTTTGACAACTCTTCATGATTATAGGCTTCAGAGATGATGTGGACTTTCATTGTTAAAGGAAATTTCTTTACCAGGGAATTTCTCTATTAGCAAAAACACAAAATCTAGTCCCTATTCCTATATGGATTATAAGGATTTTGAGGATCTTGTTTTTGTTGAGATTATCGCTAAATTTGTGATGGAAAAATGTAAATGGGTTTCCAAAGTGCAAAGGAGGTCTACATCATTTTCTCTTGTATTCATACCCCTCTTTCCTCACCTTATACTTTTTTGCAATACCAGGCACATAGTAAATATCTGATAGTAGCTTGGTGACTTGCCTGGACTCAGGATATATTGGGGGATGTTTTTGTTGTTACAGGGCATTGGCAGTGCTATTAGTATCGTAGCTACTAACCATCTTAAGACAGTCCTCATTGTGCTTGAAGATCACAGCAAGATACTCACTGATAAGGATGCATCCCCTGTCCTCAATCTCAAAAAAGTAATAATCTTAAGGGTTTCCTTATCTGTGCACCCTAGGCTTCCCATGGTTTTAAAATCTCCATAATATGACTCCATAACTATGGCTTTCCTAATTTCTTGCAGCTACAACATTCTACTTTTGGGTTTCCCACCTTAGGTGGTACTTTCACTTACCTTCTTCTGCTGGCACCACGAACTTCAGATTTTCATTCCCTGACCTCTAAGTAGATTCTGTTCCTCCCTAAAATAACTTTTGTATTAGGCAATGGGAAAAAGCCATTTGATTTTTTAGGTGAAAGTATTAGGGAACACAGTAGTGGGGGTAGGAGGGAGTAATGAAGAAGATGAGTTGAAAGTAATTTTGTCTTATCTCTTTCTTCAACAGGAACTGCAGCAGGATGAGTGGATAAAAAACTGCAACACTATCTACATTATTTATAGTAGAATTTTTCAAGAGATCAAGTCCGATATGGGTCCCCATGCAGATTCCATCTTGTCTTTAATCATATATAACTATGAAAATTGCATCATAGAAAAGGTGCAGCCCCATCGAACCCTAATTTTCTAGTATGACCTAGGTCAAGGCAAGGACAAGGGCAGGACTCAATTACCTATAGTTACCCCACAATATTTTGCCCACAATTTTTTTCCCTTATGCCTTAATGGCTGTCATTATATCCACAATTCTTTCCTGAGCATGGGAGAGCATGGAAGAGTGGGAAAAGTACTGGACTTGAAGTCAGGAAAATCTGAATTTAAATCCTGTCTCTGACACTTGACACTTAAGCAGCTATGGAACTCTAGCTCCACTTAAATCTCTTAGAACCTTAGTTTCTTTATCTGTAAAGTGGGAATCATAATATTTATACTTGCTATCTCAAGTCTGCCTCAAAGAAAGAGCTGCTTAAAATCTTAAGGGGTTAAACAAAGATAATCTATGAATATATGAAAGACATTAAGCAAAGTTTACAGGGAATGGGACATCTTGACTTAACTTCAGGGACTGGGGCATTATGAGGGCTGATAAGGTCCCAGATATTGTCAGTGGAGGTAGAGGATAGGGATTTGGGATGGGCTAAAGGGTTGCCTGTCTTCTCTTCTCACCCAAATTTTGAGGTATATGCATAACCTAGAACCCCAAGACCATCATTTCCCAGGAAGCACTCTGCAGGAATCTAATTCTGATGGTTGATATAGGATAAAGAACTGACACTGAATTACCTGAATTCTGTGGTCATGTTAACAAACAACTTGGCAAATATGAATCTCCCAGACTTCCAATTCTCCTTCAAAATAAAAATGGTGTACTTCATGATGGTGAGTCAGTCCTAACATGTTGGAGGGCATGGACATCTTAGGGTAAAAACTAGTCATCATGGAAAGTAATCAGCTCATAGGCTAGGTCCAAGATAATGGGTGTCTGAGCCTCCTATCCTTTTAGTTTTTTATTCCTAAGCCTTTAAGCCCTATGAAATAGGACACAGGAGCCTTTGCTACTGCTACAGTTTTCCCTTTGGAAAATAATTTATGTTATCTGATTCCCTCCTTATCTCTGGTATTGTGGAATTGATTGGTGAAGGATGGTTTCCTTCCAGAAGGAAGTCTAGTCCTGGGAATGCTGGGAAAAATTCCAGCCTTTGGGTACCCTGAACTGGAGGCTGAGGGGCAGAGAAATAACAGGGAAGAGAATGGGAGTGGGAGGGAAATGATGTGCATTGTCTTTATTCTTACTCCCTGGGGGAGTCACAGGAACTGGTAAAACAGGAGCCAACAATCTTTATCTCCAATCCAATTCGACAGAAGGCTATGATGATTATCGCAAATTTCAGGTAGTGTCATGGAAGACTCCCCTATTCCCCCCAATGCTCCTTTGTTTCCTTCTACCTTTCCAGTCTCTTTCCCCTCTTTCAATAACCCAGTGAAAACATCCCCAGCCAACAGAGAAAATCCTACTCTCTTGGAGATAATCTTGGCAAATAGTGTGGATAGTTACTAGCTTGGAACCCTATTTTTGGTTCATTTATTGAGATTCTAATAAGTGAGAGGGAAAGAAGCTGGAAGCAATTTTTTGTCCTCAGCTCAGTACTATGTCTATTACACATTCTTCTCTCAGACTCTGATACATCAATGGTTCTGGGATTTCATGAATGTAGGCTTTACATCTCCTGGTACAGATTGCATGTCTTTCCCTTCTAGCCATACATCTTTCCACAAATATTCAGTAGAAGAATCCAGTAAGTTGAAAGGCTTCTCATTCTTTTAATATTTTGGGATGCTATTGTGCCACTTGGATTGTCTACCAATGTCCTGAACCTTGTTTTAATGATTAATTGTGAAGGAAACTATATATTACAAAAGTGTGGTTTACCATAGAATATTGTTTGCAAAAACCTATTATCCCTTATATTTTCATAGAGGATGATATATGTATATGTGTGTGTGTGTGATGTATATGTGTATATATATGTGCACATATATACATTTATATACATACAAGTACACAAATATATTTACATGCGTGTAATTTATTTAAAGATCTTAAGATAAGAAAGTATCAAATGAGTCAGTAATTGATGATACTTCCTTAATCATCTTTTTTTGACAGCAAAAATATCTGTGCTTTTCACCACTACCACAACATCCCTCTACACATGTTGAACAACTTTCTCCTCTTCCCCTATACCTCCCTATACCTCTCACTGATTCCGGATCCCACTTCTGCCTCAGCTCTACCCCTCAAGTGTCCCTCTTCCATTCTGCTTTCCCTTTCCTCTATGCCCTGTGAAACTCCATTCTATTAGTAATAAAATGCCCTTTAAATTACATCTCTTCCTTTCATACCCTTTTCATCTTCTTATGATTAAGGAAATCTGTACAAGTTGTACATAACAGATTTTCAGTTTCATGTTTCAACCTGTCCTCTGCTCAAGCTTTAAAGGAAGAAATAATAATAATAATAAAATAACTAACATTTACAATAGCACTCAGTTCCAAATGCAGTACTAAGCGTTTCATAATTATTTGAAGCTCACAACAACTCTTAAAGTAGATGCTATTATCATCCCCATTTTATAGATGGGTTAATCAACTTGCTCAGGTTTTCACAGCTAATGTGTTTGAAACTGTATTTTAACTCATTTCTTCCTGACCCCAGGCCCAGCTCTATCCGTTATAGCATTCAATAAATAATCCTCATTGCCAAGAAGAAAGCCTCTGCTTCTGCTCTTGATCCTGTTCCTTTGTTCCCTGAGAACTGGGACTATCCATCATTCTTTATCTGTTGTCTCTACCACCTACAAACATGTCAAGATCTCCTCGAGCTATCATCCTCTATCATCCACTCCATTTATAGACAGTCTCCTAGGAAAAAAATCAACACTCATTGATATAGTTGCAACATCCCTTTTTACTTTTTAACAACTTGCAGTGGGGCTGCTTAACCTGCCATGGAACTGAAAGTGCTCTCTACCAAGTCACCAATAATAACTCTGTTTTGGAGGGGGAATGAGGCAATTTGGGTTAAGTATCTTGCCCAGAATCACATTGCTAGAACACGTTGTGTCTGAAGGTTGAATTTGAATTCCTGACTTGAAGACTGGTGATCTATCCACTGTGCCATCTAGCTGTCCCTCCCCTCCCCATATGATATATTTTTTCTTTTTTTATTACTATAGCTTTTTATTTACAAGATAAATGCATGGGTAATTTTTCAGCATTGACAATTGCAAAACCTTTTGTTTAAAAATTTCCTCTTCTCCCCCCCCAATGATATCTTAACAGTTAAATTCAATGACTTTTTTTTCTCAGTTCTTGACTTCTCCCTAAGTTTTTGATACTATTGACCAACCTCTCATCAATACTCTCCTCAGTTCCTTCTCTGTCTCCTTTTCTAGGTCATTATCCATATTCCTGGGGCACTTAGGTGGAAAATGCCAGACCTGGTGTCTTCCTGGAACCTTTCTGACTTTCTGACTTCAAATCCAGTCTTAAACACTTACTAGCTGTGTGGTCCCAGACAAATCATTTACTCTGTTTGCCTTAATTTCCTTATGTATCAAATGAGCTGGAGAAAGAAATGGCAATTCATTATAGGATCTTTACCAAAAAAGCCCCAAATGAGGTTATTAAAAAGTGTGACATAAGTGAAACAAAAACCCATATCTCATAAAACACTTGTGAGGATCAAATGAAATAACGTGTAAAGTGCTTTATAAATCTTCATGCTATATAGATACAAATTATTATTATTTCAAATAATAATAGTCATACTTGGCCATTTATAAAGTACTTACTTTATGCCAGACACAATGTCAAACATTTTATAAACTCTATTATTCTACAACACTAAAAATTAAGTGCTATTATTACCTCCATTTTACAATGGAAGAAACTGAGGTAGAAATTAAGTGACATCTAAGAATACGGAGCTAGTAGGTATCTGAGGTCAGCTTTGAACTCAGGTCTTCCTCAGTACTCTCTCCACTGAGTCACCAACTATCCCCAAAAGGCAAGGAAACTGAGTCCATAAGCTAAAATCCCATAGTTAGTTGTTCATAGTGTTCAATGACAGTTTGGCAAGAGGTCTCCAGTGGAGAGCCCCAAGGATTTGTGTTGTTGTTGTGCTATTTGAGTATTCTCAAGGACCAAGGTATAGATGGTAAATTTATCAGATTTGCAGATGACACAAAGCTGAGAAGGATGGCTAGCACACAAGATGAGAGCATCCACAAAGATTTTAACCAATATCCATCTAGGCATTCAGTTTCTTAAGCTCATAGTTATCTTAATTTCCCAAAGACTAATTGAATCTACCTCCCTATCATGTCTAGCATGTATTCTTTTCATGTTCATATTGCAAAATTCTATTTCAGGGTCTCATTGAATATTAACCTATACTATTCTAAGAATCTTCTGATTGGTCTTTTGGACTACTTATTGTCTTTTTCCTTTCGATCCAGACCATATAACTGATAGAAAAAGTTCTCTTAAGACATAAATGTGACAATTTCATACCTTTGCTGTCTCTAGGATAAAATATAACCGCCTTAGGTTTATGATATAAAGCCCTTCACAATCTGGCTCAACCTATGTTTCACTTATTTCACATTACACTCTCATATATTCTAGCTAAATTGGATTACTAGCTTCTCCTTGAACTATTTATGCTCTCTAAATTGGACATGGTGCCCCTTATTTATTGTTCATTTCAATAGCTTCTCTATCTCCTTTGGGGAATATCCTCTTTCCTGAGCCCTCTTTTGTAAAATCCTTGTTTTCTTCAATGATCACCTCACATACTCTTTCAGCATGAACCTTTCCTTTATCCTTCCATAGCTGAATGTAGTCTCTATGCTCAAAATTTACTAGAGCACCTCGTTGGGATCTTCTTTGTCTTTATTCTACCTTACCTGTCTATATATGATATTCCCATCCACGCCCCTCTTCCCCCTCCCCACCACCTCCACCTCCTACTCCAAGCAAGGTTTTTGAGAGGGGTTGTACACCATTTGGAGGAGAGTAAAAGTGCCTGTGCTCTTTCAATAAAGGAGAGACACTTGAACATCTAATTGTTTTCGTGTGTGTGTGTGTGTGTGTGTGTGTGTGTGTGTGTGTGTGTGACAGAGACAGGCAGAGAGACAGAGACACACAGAGACAGATACAGAAACAGACAGAGACAGAGAGAGAAACAGACAGACACAGAGATACAGAAACAGAGATACACAGAGAAAGAGACACAATGAGAGACAGACACAGAGATAGAGATAGAGAGAGATAAGCAGAGAGAGACACACAAAGAGAAATAGAGAAAGAAAGAGGTGGTAATACTGGGGTCTGTAATCGAGGTGCTTGAGATATTGTAACTTTATGTGCTAGAGTCAGATCTAAGAACCAAGGCCAGCTTTCTATTTATTATTTTAAGTTGCCTCTGGAGCACTCAGTTAGCAAAATAATATGTCAAAATACTAGGTGATATACTTCTTCCATTTGGTGGTTGTACCCTAGGTGCTTTCCCTATTTCCCTAAATGGATTGTCTTGAAAAGTTGGTTTGGGGCAGATTTTGTGGGTTTCGTCCTGGGGGCCAAAATGGTGGGTCATGCTCTATTAATGGTGGTTTGTAGGCAATTTAATCACTTCATGATATTCAACAATCCCTGCTCCATTTTCTGTCACTATGGAAGGGAAAGAAAGATGAACAAACCTGAAGCCCATTTTGTGTTTTTGTCTATTTCATGGGTTATTATGGTTTAAAAAAAAATCATCACCTGGTGGCCCACCTGCTGATGAAGAAAACTGTTCCTGAAGAAAACTTTCAAGGAAATGGCTGTCAGAGATACATACTCCTTTGTTGCTTCCCTTAGCAATAATCTCAAGGCAATAGAAAAAAATTTAGTCTCTCCCCATTGTGTAAGGACCCCTAGTTTGTAGCCCTTTTCTTCCTATCTGTTCCTACTCTCTCCCTTTGCTCATCTCTGCTTTTCTCTCCCCCTTTCTTAATGACCTTCTTGCTTCGTTATCCCTTTCTCCTCTCCCTCCTCATCCCTTCCCTCCATTTTCTTTTTGTGTCTCCCTTCTCCTCATTCCTTTTTGTCCAATGTTTGGCCCACTCATCACCTATTCCTTATGTCCTCCTGTCCCCAGTCAGTGTTTCTGTCCATGTTTTTTCCTCCCTCTAGGAAGCTGAAGCCTCCCTTGCAAGTAGAAGAGAAGAAGGAACTGCTCAAAGTTTGCTTTAAATACATTGTTGCCCTGCCTCCCTTAGAGGTCATGCAGAAAGATTTGTCACCCAAGGAGTCCCAGACCACAGAGGTAATGGGCTCTTCCTTGGATAACTTTAAGGTGGGGGTAGTTAGTTATCAGGAGCAACTAAGAATGTCTGGAGGCTCCTCAGTGTCACCCTAGATATGACAAAGGGGGACAAACACATATGGGTGGGCCTTCTTCAGCTTAGAATCTCAATAGTTTGGACAGATTTCAAAGGGAATTATGAAGACTGCAAAATTTCTGCCATTGTTAAACCCTGGAACAAGACTCTAAATTAGAATAAAGGACCCAAGACTGTGTCTTTATTATTATTATTAATATTTTTATTAATGCTGTTAATAGTAGTAGTAATAATAATAACCGTTAGTGATATGATACTAACTAGTACTTATTTAGAGGGAGCTAGATGGAGCAGTAGATATAGTGCTGGGTCTGGAGGAAAACTAATCCTTGTGAGGTCAATCTGAGCTCAGATACTTCTGAGACCATGAAAAGCTGGATTTGACTGAGAATGACTGAGCACACATGTACATTTGCATGGCACTTTAGGATTTGTGAAGAGCAATTACAAATATAATCTCTTTGGATCCTCACAACCACCCTAGGAGGTGGGTGCTATTATTATCTTCATTTTACAGATGAAGAAACAGAAGTTAAAGTGGCCTGCCAAGGTTGTACATTGGCTAAGGACCTGCCAAGGTTGCTCATTGGCTAAGGAACTTGCCCAAGGTCATGCTAAGTCACCTGCCCAAGGGCATACATTGGTTAGGTGACTTGCCCAGGATCACACAGCCAGTATCTATCAGAGAAGAGCCTTGAATCCAGTCTTCCTGACACCAAGCTATCAACTGTACCACCCTGAGATATTCATGATGGGTACTGTTGTTATTTAGTAGATTATTCTTTTCTAGCCCTTCATGACCCATTTGGTGTTTTCTTAGCAGAGAGAGTGGTTCTCCAGCTCATTTTATAGATAAGGAAACAGGGTCAAACAGGGTGAAGTGTCTGGTCCAGGATCATCAGCAAATGTCTGAGGGCACATTTGAACTTAGGTATTCCTGACTCTGGGGTTGGTGTTCTAATCCCTTGCACCATCTAATTGCTCCCAGAATGTGTACTGAGCATGAGGAGGAGATATAAATTATAAGGCATAGACTTAGCTAGGTGGGGTTTCTCAAAGAAGGCATTCTAGTGATTTTGAGGGAAGGGAGTGGTTGATTCTTTCCTGAAAAATCTTCCTCCTCTCTTCATGCTAGAATTTATTCAGGGACACATTACAGGCTCTGCGGAAGATGCTGGAGGGGCTGGTCATGGAAATGCCAAATTGGATCCAGAACTACTTGGAGGTCAGTGAGAAAAACCTGGTAGTTTTCTGTTACGTGTTTTAATGACTCCCCACTCCCTCATTTTTGTCTCATATGAAGAAGTGACCCTTCTCCTTGCCAAGGCAAACCCCCTTTATATGCACTTCATCCCCTTCTATCCTCCAAAGGACACATTCTCCAAAAGTGTGTCACTTCAATCACTTCTACTCTCTTACTAATCTTCCTGTGTATTACTTTTTTTTTATTATAGCTTTTTATTTACAAGATATATGCATGGGTAATTTTTCAGCATTGACAATTTTGTTCTAATTTTTCCCCTCTTTCCCCCCACCCCTTCCCCTAGATGGCAGGTTGACCAATACATGTTAAATATGTTAAAGTATAAGTTAAATATAATATATGTATACATGTCCATAAAGTTATTTTGCTGTACAAAAAGAATCGGACTTTGAAATAGTGTACAATTAGCCTGTGAAGGAAATCAAAAATGCAAGTGGACAAAAATAGAGGGATTGGGAATTCTATGTGGTGGTTCACACTTATCTCCCAGAGTTCTTTCTCTGGATGTAGCTGGTTCAATTCATTACTGCTCTATTGGAATTGATTTGGTTCATCTCATTGTTGAAGAGGGCCACGTCCATCAGAATTGATCATCATATGGTACTTCATATTTCTTTAAAGCCTTTCCCCCTATCTTTCCTTTGCTCTCACCCCATTCTACCTTGTATGCTTATTTGTGTATATATTGCATATAACTATGTTACATAGGAATCTTCCTGAGGGCAGCAATTGTTTGATTTAAAAAAACAAAATTAATCCTTGGTAGAATCTCCCTGGAGATAATCCTTGTATCCTTGCATAGTGTCTTATACTTAGCATGCATTTAATAAATATTTGTTAAGTTAATAGCAACTAGACCTTGGAGATTCTATCAACAAAGTAGAGGGAGGCTGAAGAGTGAGGATACAGAACCTAAAGAATGGCATTTAGAAGTATAGGACATAGAATCAAATCCTACATCTGTAATTAGGGAAATCCATTCACTTTGTGAACCTGTTTCTTCTTCTGTAAAATGAGAGGATTTAACTAGGTTCTCTCTAAAGTTTCTTGCAGCTCTAGCTAGTACATGGCTGCATAAAAAGAAAAATGGCTCCTTTTCCAAAACCCTCCCCTTCCTCCATCTTCATTCCCAAACTTCTTTTCTCCTCCACAGTGTTTCAAAATAAGGGAATTTTTGCTAGGAGGCATGATGGGCTACATGGCTCCCAGATAAAGCTGATCCTGAGTACAGTTCTGAAGCCAGCCAAGTTTCCTTTTTGTATTTTATGTTCTCCCATCAATATTTTCAGTGCCACTACTCCCCTTGATCCTCTTTTCTTTTTGTTCATTTTTCTCTGTTTCTTCTGTCTCCTTTTTCTATTTCTTTCTTCCCCGTGTCACTGTATTAAATTCTGTTTTCAAAAATGGATATGGTCAATTCATTTACAATTCATTGATGTGCCTGGCAAGTTGTAATGGGGGACAAATGGGGGAATGACAACTTGGAAAGAGAGTTGGGGGATATATCAAAATTTTGTCCAATAAGATTGGTCACTGAGCCAAGAAGAGATACCTACTTCCAGAGGTACTTGAATCTCTTATTATAGAATTTTAGAAACTTTTGTAGCCAGTAAGACCCTTCAAATCATACCATCTGTCTATGTAAAGTCAGTTCTACATCACAGAGTGATGTCCCTACTTTTTCAGAAGCCAGTGTGGAGGCTTTTTCCTCCCTGGGGATGTAGCTGAGTAGGATCTTCTTTCTCCTTCTTCTCATCAGTTTTTGGACACATGGCTTAATTCCCAAAAGGACCACGAGAGGGAGCGGGCCCTCTGGTGTGGTGTTCGCATTCTCAGTTTCACTGCCAGGAAGCACAATTTTTATGTAAGTATAAGCTTTGTGAAAGACAGTCTAGGGCAGGCAGATCAGGAGCCTCCAGGAGCAAGGGAGAAGGGATTCAATTCATTATTCCTCCCCATTCATACTTATCTATCAAGCCCCTCAGCAAACACGCAAGAAGAGCATTTCTATAAGGTTTTAAGGTTTGCAAAATTCCTACCCTATCCTAAATTTGTAAGGGAGGGAGTGCAAATATTATGTCCCATTTAAAGATGAAGAAAATGGATCTCAGAGAAGTTAGAAATTATTTTCCCAAGGCCATACACGTAAATGTCAGAGCTGGTATCCTAATCTGGCTCCTGACTTCCAAAACCAAAATACTTTCCAATACATTAGGATGCTTCTCTAAAGTCTTTTCCACCTAGGTCTTGCTTTATCCCCTTTGTTCTTCCTTTCCTTCATTTTCTGCTCTTTATTCTTTCCTCAGCCTCCTTGTTATGTATGTCTTCATGTCTCACCTTTGTTCCTGATGAGCATTTTTCCATTTACGTGCCCAGCTGACGGGCAATCCTACCAGTCTCTACTTCCATTAACTTCACCAAACACCATAATCCCTCTCTTTGCTCCTACTTTCCCTAGGATGACCCATGAGCTGCCCTTTTTCCTTCACAATAACCTAGGAAGTAACATAAGAAAATAGCAGGATAAAAAAGGAGTAGCGAGTGTAACCTTTTCCCTCCTCCTCCTTTTCTCTTCTGAGGTCGACATTGAATTTCCCCAGCTTGGACAACTGGTGAAGCTTCTGGCCATACTTTGCCAGGACCATGTGGACAACATCAGCTTCCTGGCTTCACAGGCGGTTTACAGCCTCTACTGCATCATGCTGCACAAGAAGAGTATGGAAAGCTATTGTCCTGTCCCTTTTCCCACTCCCTCCCTCAAGCTCAACTATTGTCCTTGTTCTTCACTTCCTGGGTGGGATCCAAGCACATTCTATGACCTCTAGCTATCTGAAGCCAGATTTTTGGACATCAGATCCCTTCTTTGGAAATGTATGATCTAAGACCTTGATTTATCTGTCATTTTATACCCTTTAACCTTGCCCTCAAGATACCTAACTGTGATGTCTCCCTTGGGAGTTCTTGTGATCTTAACCTCCATTGCTACTTATCTCCATTTCTGTCCCTCTGATTCCAGCTTGGTTAGTCTAAGGAAGCTCAGCAGAGTTAGTGTGTTCAGGGGGTCGGGGATGGGATACATCTAGAAAACTCCTATAGTACCTGGTGGGAAGGAAAGGGTACTTACTCCAGGAGTTGGAGGAGTGGGAAGGTGAAACTTGTATTTTAGAGTTGGATCAGGAAAAGAAAGGGATATGGGAAGAACTTCCCAACAAAGAAGGTGTCTACAGTGCCTGTGTGTTCCACAATGATACCTCTGAGATTGCCAAGGTAAGCCAGCAAAGACACATAATCTTTCCGCTTTCTCCCACACAGACTCTGACCTTGAGAGGGGAGGTAGGAAGAAATCTAAAGCATAATGCAGGGACATGACTGTATCCTAATCTCATATGATCCTATAGATACCACTAAATGGGCCTTTCCTTTTTCAGCACCTTTAGTTCTCTATTTGTAGGTGTGAAGTGGAGAGACAAGACATTGAAATTTAATGCTTGATACACTATTCCTCTTATAAACTGTGATTCATACTCTAACAACTTCACAAGGTTGTAGCTAGAAAAGTGCTTCACAAGTCACCAAGTACTAAAGAAGTATAAATTATTTTTATCCTGTAAGCAATGACTTTTTGGACAAAATTTAGAATATAGAGTTCAGCTAAAGGAAGTAGAAAGAGTAGATACCAAGCACTGGACTTGGCTTAGGGCCCTACTTTTCTGTTTATTAGCTGAGGGATCCTGGGCAAATTGCTTCATTTTTATGAACTTGTTTTCCCATTTTGAAAATGAGGAGATTAGGTCATTTCTAATGTCCCTTGTGATTCTTAATTCAATGATGCTCCAATGGTTATCAAGCTTCCAAACCTAGTTCTAATCTTTGGGGATATTGTAACTAAACAACTCAAGTCATAGGCCCAAGAGGGTCTCCAGTGCTACCTCACTCAACTTTAATTAATTTATTTTAGATTGGACTTGTGACTTAGAAATGGGGAGTTCCTGATATGGGTACTTCTCTATCAATACAGCTTGGAATGTTATATTAGTTATATATATATTTATAGTATCTATAATTTCATTACATACTGTATTATGTTTTTAGAGTGTTACCTTGGGCACTAAGCTGTTAAAGAATTGCCCATGGTCATACAATTTGTAAGTGTAAGAGGCAGGTCTTTCTGGCTTTAAGACCAGGCCCATATTCATTCTGCCATGTTGTCCCTGTAGTTTCATTTCATAGCTTCCTAGTTCCTCCTTCTCCTTCTCCAGATATCTTTATTAAATGCCTGATAATGAATAGTCTAGTTCCATCCAGACAATTGTATAAGCCCTTTCCCTTCATTTATGGTAACTTATCACCTGCAACATTACCATAGTTTTTAGCTCTAATTTAGCTCTCCCAGTCGTCAACTGTAGTGTCAGCTGTGTGGTGATGGAGTAATTTTAGATGTCATCTACTCCCAACTTACCCATTTTACAGCTGGGGAAATTGATGTCCAGATTGGTAGAGATCTGTCCAAAGTTACTCGGTCTTCTGATCACAAATCTAGTCTCTCTTCTTTTTTCTTGTACTACAACATTCTGTCTCCCATCTTGCTCTCTAATTTTTGTTTTAATTTAAACATGGTAGCCATCCATAACAAAAAATTTTCAATAAACAAATAAAAATGATCCTTTAACTTACTTTCCTGAGCTCTGTCTCATTTCCCCCTTCTTCTTAGCCCCTTCTGGCAGGATTTCATCCTGAGTTGTGGGTAGGCAGCCTTACTTTGGAAGTAGACTTACCTGGGGAAAGTTTAAATCAGCAAATCTGAGACTATAGAATTCTGATGAGAACCCCTTCCCCAATATCCCCCCTCCAAGATAAGGAGCATAAGACCAGTGTCCTTGGATAAACAGAGTACTTCCTCCCTTTGTCCACTCCATTACAGGCTTTTGCAGAATACTTCACCCCCAAGCAAGTCACCAACCTGGTAATGACTGCCATGGAGGGCTTAATTGACAGCAGGGCCAAGATCTCTCTGGCTTCAGGGCAGCTCATGAACTCTGCCATGGAGGAGAGAGGGAAGGATGTACTGAAGGTAGTATTGAGAACTGTAGTGTTGGGTTTGAGTTCTGCTTGGCATCTGCTTATTTGGCAGTAATTACCTTGGGGAAGCTAGAAGGGCATGGGGTTATTATAGGCTCTGGATGTCAAACCGGATCCTAGAAATTTAAGGGGTCCCTTGGTGACCATGGGATAGTGGGTTCCAGGGTGGTCTTGGGAGCTGAGAATCATTCTGAGAGCCCCTCAAGGGATGTAGAGTGAAACAGGAAAGGGGAGAAGAGGTTCTAGATTGAGAGGGAGGGAGGGAATAATTAGGTTTCTCTGCCTTCCTTTTCACTTTCCAGGTTGATCAAATTGTGGATGGCATCTATGATAGACTCAGATCCCAGCTGGAACCAGCCACAAGGAGGGAGACGCTCCAGGCCATGTGTTCCCTAGCAGGCAACAATGCCCATAATGTAATGACCCTATTGCTGAAGCGGCCACTTCCGTGGGAAAGGTAACTTACTCTTCAACATTCCCCCCATAACTACAGTGGATATCACAGGACCTTGGAGGTAATTTAATCTAACCCCCTCATTGAAGGATTTTAAATGGTTTAAAGAAGGTTTAAATGACTTGCCAGAGATCGAATATACTTATTACTTATTATGTATCTACTTTGTACGAGGCACTGGACTAGGGGAAGGCAAAAACCCATAGTCCTTGCCACTAAGAACTTTTTATTCAACATTTCCCCAGCATAGTTTCATTTCTTTCACCCAAAAGCTACAGTAAGCAGATAGGTCTTCCTAACCTCTTATCCCCTAGACTCTTGACCTACCTTTGTACCTTCTGTCCCATTCTTTTAAAATAACAACAACAATAATATGCATTTAGATTGTATTTTACAAAGTAGATAATACTAATAGTCTTTTGTAAATGTGGTATCTGGGATTCAGTGATTTGCCATGGTCACACAGTGACTTTCAGGGGAAGGATGTAACCTAGATTTCCTACTTGGAAGTTTAGAGAATTTTTAAAAACTATACTATACTATGTACTTTTTATATGATATGTAGGGAGGGGATGGTGCTGGCCAGAATACAGTGTAAGAGCAAAGAGCAGACACATGACAAGTCATTGTACCTAACATTAACCAATAAAAGCCAGTTAGACTATCCCATATGAACATTAAATCTATTTTTTGATTATCTTTGCTTGATACCAATCTGTAGTCCCAGACTCCAACATTTCATTATTTGTCTCCCTATATAATTCTGCCTTGGATTTTCTCCCTTTCTTCTCTTAAAGAGTCTCCCTTGACCATTTGTCTCCAAGAATCAGGGCCCCTTGTCTGCTCCCTCCCCTCATCAGGGCTCCTTCTCATGGGTCCGGGGCTAGATCAGGGAACATAGCCACCACGTTGTTCAACTTGTGCATCATTGCATTCTGCAGAATCAACATGGAATTATGGAGAGTGTTCGGCACCCGGAGGAAGACCACAATCAATGTCCTGCAATTGCTCATATCTATCTTGGAAGAACGGCACCCTAAGCAGGGTTTCAAGGAAATGTCATTTCGTCCTGTGGCGGTTAGTTGAAGGGATAAAGTCTGAATATATATGAGGGTGGGAAATCATCATTCTAGAGAGCTGGTTTTTGTGTGTCAGAAGAAGGGAGAAGAACTAGGAATAGCAACCAGGAGTCAGGAAAGAGGGAAAACCCAGGGAAAGTGAGAGTGATCTTAGGATTTCATCAGCTAAGGAAGAGATGATAGTGATCTTATGAATACAGTCTACTTCCAATGCTTTTAATCTGTTACAAGGGTCCTCATTGTCTCCTCAGAATGTCCCCATAAGGTATAATCAGTCTCATTTTGAAGATGGGCACACTGAGGCTCAAAGAAGCTCACTAATAGGTCCAAAATCACAAATCAAGTTAATGGAAGAGCAGGTGACTAACTAGGTTTCCTGACCCCATGACTAACTAAGGCAGGGGTCCTCAAACTTTTTAAATAGAGGGCCAGTTCACTGTCCCTCAGACTGTTGGAGGGCCAGACTATAGTAAAAACAAAAACTTTGTTTTGTGGGCCTTTAAATAAAGACACTTCATAGCCCTGGGTGAGGGGGATAACTGTCCTCAGCTCCCGCATCTGCTCCCGCATCTGGCCTGCTGTAGTTTGAGGACCCCTAGACTGAAGGTATAACACAGGGAGAAGAGATGATGGTGACCAGGAAATGGAATTAAGGAAAGTTTTCCAAAAGCCATTTATTTTCCCATCTACTTTGGGCAAATCACATTTTAGACCAGGTGGTAGAAAAGAAAATTTTTCTATTCCAGGAAATAGGTGGTGAGCCAGTCAGTCATCTTCAAGCTGAGTTAGGATGAGGACCATATTTGTCAATGGGCAAAGTAGTGGGAAGAAATGGGAATCTCTTTTTCTAAAGGAAGAAGATGATGCTTTTTCTAGCTGAACACAAGCTTGGCTGACTCCCTTTCTCCCTAAGCAATCCCATCCATGCAAACTACAATTGTCTCATCTCAGGTGACCTGTGCCCTGTGCGAGATGCTCTCAGGGACAACGTGCAAATTGGCTTTGCTGGAGCTCTATCCCCGGCTGCTGCTGGCTGTCCTAAATCATGTATATTGGGTAATTGAGCAAAATGTCCCCCAGAACATGGTGGTGTACCGTAGGGAGGACATGTCAGGCACCAAGAGCAAGGCCTTCGACCCCGTCAGGTAAGCTGATCTTTGGAGCAGGTATACTGGATAGAAAGCTAACTGTGAAAATCTGGATTCAATTCAAACTGACACAAACTACTTAACCTCTCTATACCTCACACAATTCTCTAGGATAATAAGTTTCAGAAAAAGGGCCAACTTACACTGGCAGAGGTACTAGAAAGTCCCTAAACCAATGGAATTACAAGTTCAATCCTTGTTCCTATTCCTGTGATCCCAGGCACTGCGAGATCATTTGGGCCTGGGGAGAACTATCTTGAAGTCATAGTTAGGGAGATGAGAAGAGCTTTTTGAGTCTTTTAGGGATGAAAACAGAAGGAAAAGTCAGGAAGATGAGTTCAAATCCAGCCTCAGACACTTACTAGTTGTATCACTTGGGCAAGTCACTTAATCCTGTTTGCCTCAGTTTCCTCAACTATAAAATGGGAAAAATAATAATAATACTCATTGCCCAAGGTTGTTGTAAAGATAAAATAAGATAATATTTGTAAATTTCTTAGGACAGGAATATTAACAAAAATAGTAGCTAGTATCTATATAACACCTACTATGTATAATTGCTATAAATATAAACTAAATAAACAGGATAGTGATCAGTGTGGGCCAGAATATTCCTGAAGAGATCTGTTCTAGCCAATATTAGGGACATGATGGTCTCCCAATGTTTTCCCATATATAGAATGCCAATTTAGATTCTAAGAAACTGGGGAGAATAAAAGTTCAATTTACAACCAAAGCAATACCAACACAGAGAAAAAGCCTCAGTTAATAACATAGCTACATACAAATATGTGAATGCAAGTATATATTCTCTAGTAAGCAATGGTAATTCATTTATAGTCCTAGAGGAGGAATGGAATTATTATAATAATTCTAAGGAGCAAATATATTCTTATACATATGATAACAAGGTTTGTAGCAATAAAACACAATACACGTATAAAAGTGAGATTGAATAAGAGAGATTGAATGAACAAAGAAGTTAACACATAGAGAACATGGGATCAGAGTCACAAATAGAGAGACTGGCCTTGATGAGGAGTACTTCCTCTGTGAGTGACAAGGACAAAGGAGAACATGGGGGCTGATGTGGAATAGAGGGAAAGAAGGAACTCAGAATAGACATCTAGAGATCTTGAGGGTCACAGGATAGAATACAGTCAGTCACTCCATATCCCTTCTTTCTTTGGCTTACAGTTGTGCACTGGAGGCTGTCAAGATCATGTTGACAGCTGCTGAATACTATGGGGTTGTGTCCTATACTGACCAATACCGTGGCTGGGATCTGCTATCCAGTCCCAAGTATTACTACATGGGAGTCATTGAGTTAACAAGGTGAAAACTGGTCCTCAGTACCCTGGCCAGCTCCCTCACCCCTCATTCCTCTCTGCTGTCTAAACCCCCTCCATTCTTGATTCTCCTCAATCCCGGATTCTCAGGATCCTGAGCTCTCAACTCACCACCTCTCCCATTTCCCAGTCCTTGTTCTATTTCCCAGTCACCTTCCAGGATGCCCTGTCTCCTTGCCCTCCCCGCTCCCAGCAACTCTTGGACTCCTCTGTCCCATCCCAGTGGCTTAGTGAGGAACTGCGACCCCAGTATCCTGCATCGAGTCATGAGGGAAGTCAAGCCACTCCTGTATAGCATGGAAGACAGGCAGAAGATCATGGCTAGGGCTTGCTTTGTTCAGGTAAAAGGCAGAGGGAATGGGCCACAATGGGGGAGAGGAAGGAGAGACACTGGGGCCTTTTTTTGCAGGGTGGGGGGAGTCCCAGAATCTGAGTAGATCTTCATGATCACCTGGCTCTTTAGTCCCCTGTTATAATCCATACATGGGCTGGACTGTTTCTAAATTGGGACCCCATGTGTTCTCATCTACTCACTTTCCATTCTCTCTTGGTATCCTTTATCATTTATTTCTTGTGCCCTTTTCCCATTTCTCTACACCAACCCTTAGCCCTAGGTCAATCTAGATTTCCTAAGTTTCTTGGTTGTGGGGGAGAGGGTAAAGAAAAAAGGAATCAGAATATCTACATGGAGGTTCCCTTCCTTTGGACTTCAGAAGTATGGTTTGAAGAAGCAAGGGAAAGGGAGATACAGCCCCAGTTTGCACATTGGTCCAGAAACATGTTGTACTTTATTATTATTATCTTCTTCTTTCCATTCCTGTCTGTTTTTCTTTCACAGCTTCTCTGGCATCAATCGGTGGCCCAGACTTTAGGGGAAAACTTTCTGAGTCATCTAAGTAAATGGATTCGTGAACCCAATCTCATCATGAAAGAAATTGGACTCCGGGGAATCAGTAATCTAGCACTGCATCCAGGGCAGGTGAGAAGAGAGGATGGGATAAGGGTGGGAGTGGGAGCAAAGGGGATTCATTTCAAGGAGACTTCCCTACTGTAGAGTCTTCCAGGTATGGAATGGGAACAGGGCTACATCTGGGAAGAGTCAGTGGCATATGTGAATATAAATCCCAATAGGTTAGGATTTAGAGTTAAGATTGGGGAAACTCTTTAAACTCTAGATTGAATAAGTCAGAATCCACAAATTGGAATCTAGTGGAAAAGGCAATTAACTGGAAGTCTCATTATAAAGAAGATTCTGAATGAACTAATAGAAGCTTAAGAGCAACTATATGCTGGAGAGATTGATAAGACTAAAAGAGTTCAATAGTTTAGCAACTAATTAATATAGTCAATCCTCAATAGTCCAATAATTAATTTTCATGATTTCAAGCCATTGCATGATTTTATTAGTAATCTCATTTTAACTTTCCTGTTATCAACCATTAGCCCTATGTTCAGTAGAGGAAAAAAAAGGGGGGGAGTTATGCGTGCAAGTTTGTGCCATTAACTAGACTAGAGGATATTATAGGAAAAAACATTAGATTTGGGGTCAGGAGACTTAGATCTGAATTTTGGTTCTGACACTACCCAGACCACTTGGATAAGTCATTTTATGCTCTTTGGACCTTGTTTTCTCCATCTGTAAACACAAAAATAAGACTAGATGAACTCTATGCTCATTTCTTATAATCTTAGGATGATCTCAGTTGCATCATGCATAAAATAGAGGGATTGGAGTGGAGAAACTCTCAAGATCCCTCTCAGATCAAATATGACATAATTCTATGATTACATATTAATTTCTAGTCCTTAAAAGCCCCATTTCTCTATTTCCATGACCCTCAAACTCTCAAGCTCTGAATTCTCAGATTCATTGTACTACATCTTCCATTTTTCATCTTATTTAGTCCTCAACTTTTGCATGGGTAAGGTTCCTAGAAAAAAGAAAAAAAGGAAAAAACATGAATGTTGACATGACATTAAACTTGTGGGAAAGAGAAAATTTGGTTCCCACAACCAATAAAAACTATAATCTTTTGTTATAGATTGCCAAAAATACACTTTTCTACATAAAATTCTTTATAATAAAATATTTTTATATAAAATTGTATATAAAATATTATTTTTATTATAATAAATTTATTAAATTTAATGTTAATTTGATTTAACTAAATTTATTATAATAAAATATTAATTCTGATAACTTGTAATTTTCCTAATATAGTATCTATAAAAAAATCCCATAAAATGCAACATACAAAATAAAAACAGTAATATAAAAAAAGATTTTTCTTGATAATAATTCCCTAGAATTCAATGGCATCTTGTGCTAACATCTCGATTAAAAAATTGATTTCAGGCAAAATTCACTTCTTATAACATATAATATCTGTAATACTATAAATGATGTTTTTATATAATTTCAATTGTGTACCATTCTTGAGCCAGTTAGGGTTTTCTTGGCAAAGATATTGGAATGGTTTTCCAATTCCTTCTCCATGTCATTTTATGGATGAGGGACTGAGACAAACAATGTTAAATGATTTATCCACTGGGATCACAACAACTAGTATCTGAGACTTGACTTAAAACTTGTATATTCTTGATTCTGAGAATTAACTATCTACATAGTTGCCCCTAGTACCATAAATACTGTACGGCAAATACAATTAAAACATTTTTTAGCCTGAATTCTACTTATTCTATCAGATAGCAATAGGAGGATGTTGTACCATATGCTACAATTTTATAAATCTCTCTATCTTGGCTGTCCTCTGAAAACCAAGGGGAAAATTGCTGAGATTTTAATCACTGCTGTTGGAAGATATTAAGAGGCCAAAGGACTCACACTATGCTTTGGGGTCATAACTGCAGCACAAAACTCAAGTTTTAAAGGCAAACAATGAAAACATATAACAAATACACAGAAGCTTTTTACAGTGGTAGGATGAATAAGACCAGTAAAGTGCCTAATAGGATATTAGCCAATCCACAAATTTGTATGCATCACTCCTCCCCCGCTTTTTTCCTCCACTAAACATAAGGCTAATGGTTGATAACAAGAAAGTTAAAATGAGATTATTAATAAAATCATGTAAAGGCTTGAAGTCATGAAAATTAATTATTGGACTATTGAGGATTGACTATATTAATTAGTTGCTAAACTATTGAACTCTTTTAGTCTTATCAATCTCTCCAGCATATAGTTGCTCTTAAGCTTCAACTAGTTCACTGCAAATCTTCTTTGTAATACTTAATTCTGCTCACAGTGAAGCTCATTCTCCTAGCAATTAATAACCTCTCCATTATTCCTTCAGGTAGGGACACTTGCATCTTTACTTCCAGTCATTCGGAGCTTCCTGAAAGAGGAGGAGCTGGTGGCAGTGCAGGCAGTGAAGGGACTACGCAATATCATTTGTTATGCAGAAGGAATTGTAACCAAGAGGGCCTTTTGCAGTATCGCCAACCAACTACGACCCCTCATCAATGATGTATGTGTAACAGTTATAGACTGTGTGACAAAGGACAAGATGGCCCACATACAACAAGAAATTATAGATAGATTTGGAATGCCCTACTCTATAGCCAGGGGAGAGAAGAGTTCCATCTTTGTAGATATTAAAGAGATAGCTATGGCAGGGCAATTATTCCCTCATTGTTCTACCTTCAAGAGAAAAATAGGGCTTGGAATTATATCTCTTTTTTACATATAAGATGTTTACAATCTAGTTGGGATTTAAGCTAGAAGCCACTTTGGTCACTAAGAGCAAAGGAAATAGTTCTACCCTAAACTTAGAGGGTGATTTTATCTTAATTGATCTAATTTCTCCCACCATATCCTTATTAGAGAAAAAAGATTAATCACAAAGAGAATGCAAAAATATTTATCAAAAGAAGCAGTATAATAATTGCTGAGAGAAATATACATATTTTAGTTTGGAATACAGAACACACAAGAGTTGGCACTAGAAGAGAGCTGTAATCTCTACTCAGTAGGAGAAAATACTCAATAATACACTCTTAAAAAAAAATCTCTCTTTCTCTTTATCATTTTTAACATCTTTATCTCTTTAACATTTAACAACAACAAGATTTAACATAGTCTGCCCTAATATTTCTCTTCTTTTTCTTTCCCACAGAGCCCTTTTATATAACAAATAATATTTAAAAACACAAAAGAGGAAAAAAATCAGCATAATTCATCAATACATCAAAAAATTTGACAATATGTACAATGTACAGCACTTGTGAACCTCCCTGTAAAGCAGTGGGATAGGAATTTTTTTTAATAGTTATTCTTTCGAATTGTGTGTGTTCTTTATTCACTTTGGATTTTTTTTTTTTTGAGTGTCTGGTTATCCCATCCATTTTCATTGTTGTGGTCATTTCATATATTGTTTTTTTGGCTGTGCTTACATCATTCAGCATCCATTCATGTTGTTCTTTTCATGCCTCTCTATATTCATCACATCTGTCATTATGCCACAGAAATATTCATTAAATTCATGAACCACTTTTTCTTTACCCATTCCTCAATGAATTTCAATTTTATTTCTAAATTTTTGCTATCACAAAAAGTGAGGTTGTAAATATTTTAGTATATAGGATATTTTCTTCTTATAATAGGCTTTCTTGGGATATAATAATAATAATAGAATATCTGGCTCAAAGAGTTTGGGCATTTTTGTCACCTTATTTGCATAATTCCAATTGATTTCCAACGTAGTTGTAGTGATTCATGATTAACTACCATTTTTTTTGTCATCTTGATAGTTTGCTAGATATGAGATCCATTTTTTAAAAATTAATGGTGAAATTCAGATTTGAAGGATAGAAAATTTTGAGTTTCTTTGCTCCTTGGAACACATTATTCCATTCTCTCCTGTTGTGTCTAGTAGACACATAATAGTCTTGTGTGGTTTGTCAAATATAAATACCTTATATTTGAAGATATTTGTCTTGGTCACTTGCAGAATTTATTAATTGTCAGTGCAATTGTTAAATTTAATCACTATGTGTCTTGGAATTTGCAGCATAAAATTTTGTTTTGCTTTTTTTTCTGGAAGCAATTAAAAAAACTTTTTTCTCAATAGTATTTTATCTTTTCAATGACATGTAAAGGTAGTTTTCAACATTCATTTTTATAATATTTTGCATTCTAAATTTTGTCTCTTTCCCTCTCTTTTTCCCCTTGACAGCCAAAAATTTGGTATAAGTTATACTTGTATAATAATTTGAAGCATATTTTCATATTTGTTATGTTGGAAAAGAAAAATCAGAACAAAGGGAAAAAACATGAGACAGAAAAAGAAAATTAACAAAATAAAACAAAAAGAAAATAGTATGATTCAATCCACATTTACTCTCCATCATTGTCTCTTTGGATGTGAATGGCATTTTTTATCCCAAGTCTATTGGAATTGTCTTGGAGCATCATAATTGCTAAAAAGAGCTAAGTCTATCATAGTTGATCATCATATAATCTTGCTGTTACTGTGTTCTTTTGGTTCTGCTCACATCACTCAATATCAGTTCATATAAGTCTTTCTATGTTTTTCTGAAATCAGCCTGTTCCTCATTTCTAATAAAAATAATATTCCATTGCATTTATATTCCAATGCAAATTCAGCCATTCACCAACTGATAGGCATCCACCCAATTTCTAATTCCTTGACACCACAAAAAAAAGCTATTATAAACATGTTTGCATATGTGAGTCCCTTTCCCTCTTTTATGATCCCTTTGGGATACAGGCCCACCTAGCGACACTGCTGCATCAAAAGGTATGCACAATTTTATAACTCTTTGGTATAATTCCAAACCCCTCTTTCTGGATGCATTTTACTGATTTTAAAAAACTGGCACTTTGTTTTCTATGTTCAGAAGTTTAAATTTAATTTTTAAAATTTAGTTAATTAATTATTTTTTATTACATTACAATATTCAGGACTTTTGATTCAGTGTCTAAGACAAACATACTGATGACACTATTTAGGATAAAATACATAATACTGACATTTGTTTTCAAGTGAAGGGTATACTACTGACTCCAAGTCTCCAAGACAGCAAGACACATTTCAAATAGTAATAGCATATACTGATATCTGTCCCCTTTGTGAGCATGTGGCCACTTATACCTAGACGGCTGGGCAGGTTACAGGTACAGTCTCTAGCTATAGCTTCTAAGGGAACTGAGTTCATTTGTCCCATACTCTAATTATTTGAACAAATAGCCACAGAAGTTTTGAATATGTGAGTAATGTTCAATATTTTCACTATATACACAAGAAGTGACCAGTGTATTTTTAAGGGGTAGAAAATAATGTGAGAGCTGTGAGAGTTTTGTACCTGTGCAGGGCAGGGTCATAGGAAACCATCACCTGGACATTTTCACTGTGCTCTTTCATGGCAGGAGAGGGACCAAGTACGGATTTCAGCCACCTCTGCCCTCAGCCACATGCTGCATCAAGTCTACAAGTTCAGACCAGGCCCTAAAACCCGAAATGCACTCTACAGTTTTCTGGTTCCTCTACTGATTAGCATTCAAGATAATAATATAGAGGTAGCCAAGGTGAGATTGATCTTTCCCCTTTCAGATTACAGGTCACATTACCCTTCTTTCCCTGTCCTTGTCAGTGGAAAAGCCAAAGGCTCTTGGCTTGGCCATGTATCTCACCCCTATATCTCTAGGTCTATAGCCAGTTTTGATTCATTGTCCATGGCATCATATATAGTCTTTCATACTTAGTTCTCTGTTCCATCATCCCATTTTGTTCCAAGTTCTTTGACCCTTTATCTAAGCCATTTATTGCCTTAGCTATGATGGTCTATGGAAGGATTTCCTTTTGGAAAGCCCCTGGGATTTTCCTCTTTCTATTTAACAGGTCTGTGGAAAAGCTTTGATTGAATGGGCTATTGGGATTGGCTGGACATCGCTCAGGCAAACATTCCAAACCACAATCATAACTGACCATGTTAAGATATTGGAAGAAGCATGCAAATGTCTGGTGAGTGAAAAAGTTTCTTATAAGTCACAGCTACCATACTGGCTGAGAGGACTCTGAGACATAGTAGGGTATGAGAGATAGGGAAAGAGATGGCAAATGGGGGATTAAAAAAACCAAAAAGCATTATTTTGTTTCCTTTTCTACTTTTCAAAGCTCCATTCCTCTATTCTTCCATGCATTAACTCTCCATTCTCCATTATTCATAAATTTTGGGTTCCTAAAATTCCTGACTTGTAATATAACTGTTCTCTCAGTGTTAGCTGTTGAGCTTCCCCAGTAATCCTTACAATGTTATATTAAGCATATAGGTAGCAGTATGGAAGAATTCACCAGGGAATGGTATTCAGACATCAGGCACTAACTGGAGATTAGGGACTTATATTTACCAGAAATCAAGAATGTACAAGAAAGCAAGAATTCGGGTATTAGATAATGTTTGAAAGAACAGCAGTTTGAGGAAATGAAACCTAGTAATCATGTAGTCAGACAAGATTTAGGAAAGCATGTAGATTTGAGAGATCATGGATGGGTACCATCCATGGGTTGAAGTGTCAGGATTCAAAACATGAGGATGTAAACTTAATATTTAGAGGACATATGACAGAGCTAAGAGCTTCTAATGTAGTTCTTACCAAGGTAATCTTGATATCCAAGTTTGAGCAAGCATAGGCTTAAATGTATTGAGTTATGGGTGAGGAATGAAAAAAACATGTTGGTTGGAGAAAAGAAGAGAAAACTGTGGTCACATATTCTGAAAAGCAGCTTCCCCCATGGAGGAGGGCCAGCATCATCCCTTGTTGCTTCCACAGGTCAGCACAAATCAAAGTCAGCTGGTGGGAAAGTTACTGTTCCAGAGCTTTGGGTTCCTAAAGAGCCCACGGCCCTTCATTCGGGCAGCAGCAATCACATTCATAGGTAAAGTCAACTTGTTTTTTTGGACTCCACTTTCCAGAATTTCTCTCTTCTTATCCCCTTTCCTTTAAATTTATTCCCTTCTGTAAAATGAGTAATCTTGAACAGTATTACAGTTTGGTTGACTTTATCTTTTCTTGAGTTTGTACCAATTTATAAAATTGGTCCTATTTCCAAGAAATCTTTACCCTTGATTTTTGCATATTACAGAGTGTATCATTATAGATGCAAAGCTGAAAGTGATCTTGAAAGATGATTTCATTTTTCAAGAAACATTGAGCTAAATGGTCATTAAAGCCTGTGGGAAGGAAAAGTTATTTAGTAAGGTTACTGATATTTTGGCTTCTGAGCATTTCTTAGTTTTTTGGAATTTTTCATAGAGATGTAAAGGAAGAGGTGAATGGGTGGGACAAGTTCAGAAGCAATTTGGTTTTGTTTTTGCTTTATTTTTAGGACAAACTGTTATGAAACTAAATATGAATGAGATATATGAAGAAGATGTAGAGCAGCTGCTGAATGGTGAGACATATTAAAGTGATCTAGATTAATTAGCCCAAAGGGTAGAATAGAGATTATCTCTAACTTATAAATTAACAACTCACATTTCTATATCACTTTACAGTTTATCAAAACTTTTCCTTACCATCCCTCCTGTGAGAAACAAAGCACAAAATGTGTGATATTACAGATGAGGAAACTGATACCAAGATGGATGACATGACTAGGTCTGAAGTCTCACAACAAGGCTTTTGGTCTCCAGTTCAGCACTCTTTTCACTACATCCAGAATAGAAAGGGAGATAGAAAAATGACTCAGGGAAAGGCTTTAAACTGTCTTCTCATATCAATATTAAAAAGACTTGGTAAAGTATGGTTGTTCCATAAACAGTATTGACTAATTGAAAGGAATGAAATGCAAATTGTTATTTCAAGTCTTATTATCTGAAGAAACTTGAATTTTTCTTCGAGGTCTTTCTACATGAAACTTAAATAATTCTGGAACTGGAAAGGGATTCTTGGAATTCTCTAGCCCAATCCTTGTTTAATCCTTGAATTTTTCTCCAAGGTCTTTCTACATGAAAATTAAATAATTCTGGAACTAGAAAAGGATTCTAGGAATTCTTTAGTCCAGTCCTAGTTTAATCCTGTCATTTTATAGATGAAAGAAGTGATATCCCAAAGAATTCTAGCAACTAGTAAGCAGAAGAGCTAGATCTAAAATCCAAGTCTTCTGACTCCCAGGTTAGGACTTTTCCCATTGCAGCTCATTACAGAGAGTCAGTCAGTCAATACACATTAAGTGTCTGCCCTGTGATAGACACTATCTTAAACATCGGGAATACAAATGAAGGCAAAAAAAGATAGCAATACTGTGCCAATAAAATATAACAAGATAAACTAGAGGCAATTTCAAAGGAAAAGTACTAAGATTAAGAAAATACTCCCAAATTCCAAGATTAAAATGTAATTGAGAAATATTCAATAAAATCAATATATATATTTAAATATTATATAATATTATAATTTAAAGATTTAACAAAATAAAATAGAAAATATTTTGAAATCAAGTCAATATGCAGCCTACAGACATTTTTATGTGCAACTTAGTGGCTCCCTATTTTTACTGAAATATATCTCTGTTTAAGCCCTCTAGCCCCACACTGTGTTCTTATAGAGAGATGACAACTTCTAGCTATATCAATAGAGATTCCTCTAACATCCTCCATGTCTTCTGCCTTGGTGATGGGCTTCATAGATGCTTGGTGTTCATTCAAAGCCCTTCATAACTTAATTTTCTCTTACCTTTTCAGTCTTCTTGCATCTTATTCCCCACACTCTATCTTCAATCTAGTAACACTGGCTTTCAGGCTATTCCACACACAAGATTCCATCTCTTGGCTGCAGGCATTTTTTTCTGGCTGTCCCCCAACCTTCTTTTGCTCTACTGTGGACCTCCTTGACTTTCTTTAAGTACCAACTAAAACACTACTTTATATAGGAATCCATCCCTAGCCCTTCTTAACTCCAGTGCTTTCTCTCTCAATTATTTCCTATTTGTCTTCGATGTAGCTTATTTTGTATATTTTTGCAAGTTCTCCTGTTGGATGTTAAACTCTTTGAGAACAAGGATTTTTTCCTTTTTTGTATTACCAACACTTAGTATAGTGTCTGGTGCATAGCAAGAACTTAATAAAAGTTTATTGCTTGATTGATTAATGGAGGGAGAATGGAGAAAGAGGGAGAGCTGCTATGTCTTCCTTAGCTTTCTCTGGTTCTTCTAAGGGACAAATCTCACACTTGTGTTGTAAAATTAGAATTGACAGAACTTATTTAAACACTATGTAGTCTGGCCAAAGTATTCCTGAACTCAGCATGATGCTTTCTACTCCTATCTATCTACACAGTTTGTATCCTATGCCTGAAATGCTTTCTCTTCCGACTCTGCTTTTCAAAATCCTAATCCAAGGCTCTCACCTGGTATCACCTCTTCTGGGAAGCCTTTTGGCATCTTCCCCACCACAGATGTTCTCCCCCTCCTCTGGAAAGCTTAACTAAATCACATTGACTTCTCTTCCAGGAAGTCCTATAGAATTTACTGTATAAATTACACATTTTAGTATTTCATAATACATTAAGAACATACAGTTCTTAACTGTTTCATTTGCATTTATCTCATCTTCCCTTGAAAACCATAAATGACTCAAGGACAAGGACCAAACCATGAAAGTGGGGTGTGGGAAAGAGTGCTGGAACTGCAGTGAGGAGACATTCTCATTCTGACATTTTTGGACTGGGTGACTGTGAGCAAATCACTTAATCTCATTTCCTTGTCTGTAAACTAGAAATAACATGGACACTATCTTCAGAACTGTTATAAAGAAATTTCTTTATAAAATTTAAAATACTATAATAAAAATACGTTACTTTTTATTTTTAAGCTTTTATTCTTAAATTTCTATAAAGTGATCAATGTAAAGGTAGGCTAAGTTATTTATATATTTTTATTCTATCCCAGCAGCAATAGGGAACCACTGAAATTTTTAGAAGAGACATAACATGTTTAGTTTTGTGTCTTTGCAAAGTTGTTTTTGCTGACCTCTATTTGAAGAATGGTATCTTTGGGAGGTTGTGGGGGTTGGCTAGTGGAGATTGGAGATGGGGAGATAAATTAAGAAGTTATTATAATACTCCAGGTAATAGATACTTAGGATCTGAACTAGATTAGAATGTAAACCCAATGGAAAGATAAGGAAGGATGCAAGAAATTTTATGATATAAAGAATTTATGGGATTGGTTGGATTGGGAGAAAGGATAGCAGAGAGAGAAAATGGAAAAATTACTTGGATGGTTGAGAGGATAGTGTATCATCAAAGAAATAGGGAAGTTGAAGATAAACAAGTTTCAGAGGGAAGCTTCCACTTTTGCATAAATTGAATTGGAAGTTTCATCAGGAAGTTTCATCAGGATATTCAGGTGGAAAGGTTAGCAGGCAGTTAGGAATTGTGGGCCTAGAGTTTAGCAAGGGATTAGTGCTTTTATAGGTAGATTTGAGTTTCATTTGTATAGGTGTATTAATTGAATTTATAGAAGCAAATGAAATGACCAAGCAAGAAAGTATAGAAAGAAGAGAAGAAGGTCTAGAAAGGAACTCTAGGGACATTCACACTTTAGGAAATGAGAGGGAAAAAAATGAAATAGTAAAAGAGATAGTGGAGTTTTCAGACAGGTAAAAGAGATAGGAGAGGGCAGTGTTATAATAATCAAAGTATCTAGGAGGCATGGATGACCCAAAGTAGTGGAAAGCTCTCTACATTCTCACTTACTAAAGTCTTTGGGAGTTTGTTTTGACTTAACCATTGGACCTTAAGGAAACTTTGGAGTTAAAGGATTGTGTTTGCTGCTATTTATTAACTAATAGACTGAGGAAATAACTTAGCTCCAATTTCACCAAATGTAAAATGAAGAAGTTGAATTACATTCAATTGTTGGATCGAAGGTGAAATGAAGAAGTTGAATTACATTTAGAGAATTATATTCTCTTAAGAATTTTTTTCCAGCTCCCCAAATTTTACAGTTTTTCTCAGGGAAAGAGATTCTGCCCTCTCTAGCAATATTTAGCAAACTTTGGAGTTAGGAAATTCCACATTTCATATCTAATCCTTTCCAATATAGCTAGTCAGTTAATAATAATAGTTAATAAGTAGTTATTAAGCACTTAATATATATACATATATATGTATGTACTGTACTGAGTATTGGCTATACAAAGAAAGACAAAAGCAGTTCTTGTTCTCAAAATTACTTATTAATAACTAAATACAGATATAGTATATATAAAGATAGAAAAAGAGTAGATGAAAAGTAAAAGTAACCACAGAAGCTGGTGTGGGTAAGGGATAAGGGGTGGGACAAGGGAAGGCCTCCTGCAAATTATTATTTTTTTTTTATGAGACTTGAAGGAAACAGGAGAACTAAGAGGCAGAGATGAAGATAGAAAGCATTCCATTTTTGTTGTTCAGTTGTATCCAACTCTTCATGATCCAATGGACACCAGGCCCTTTTGTCCTCCACTATCTCTCAAAATCCGTCCAAGTTTGTTTGTTGTTTCCATGACATTACCTATCAATCAATCCTCTGCCCTCCCCTTTTTCTTTTACCTTCAATCTTTCCTAAAATCAGGGTCTTTTCCAATGGTCCAGTCTTCTCATTATATGGCAAACATATTTAAATTTTTAGTTTCATTATTTGATCTTCCAATGAATAGTCTGAAATAATTTACTTAAGTATTAACTGAGTTAATCTCTCTGCTGTTGAAAGGATCTCAAAAGTCTTCTCCAGACTACAATTTGAAAGTGTCACTTTTGGGGTACTCAGCTTTCTTTGTGGTCCAACTTTCACAGCCATACATTGCTATTGAAAAAACAAAATTTTAACTGAATGGACCTTTGTCCACAAGATGATTTTTCTACTTTTTAGTATGCTGCCCAGATTTGCCATAGCTTTCCTGCCAAGGAGCAAGCATCTTTTGATTCTATAGCTGCAGTCATTGTTTGTGGTGATCTTTGAGGTCAAGAATATACACAGCTTCTATTTCTTTGCCTTCTATTTGCCAGGACATAATCCAAGATCTTGGTTTTTTGATGTTAAGCTTCAAGCCAACTTTTATAGTGTCCTCTTTTACTCTCATCAAGAAGTTTCTTATTTCCATTTTACTTTCTGCTATCAGAGTGATATCATTTGCACATCTACGATTGTTAATATTTTTCCTGGCAACATTAATTCTGGCTTTCTATTTCTCCAGCCTGGAATAGGCATAAGTTAATAAGATGATAATATACAGCCCCATCATCTTCTATTCCCAGTCTTAAAAGAAATTAATAACATTACATATTCAGTTCTAAATATTATTTCTTGACCTATACAGATACATCAGGAGACAAATAAGATGTTCTGGCACTCCTACCTCTTTGAGTACTTGCCTGATTTTGTTATTATCTACATAATCAGAGACTTGTAGTAAATGAAGCTGAAGTAAATGTTTTAGCAGAATTCTCTTGCTTTCTCCATAATCCAGCAAATGCTGGCAATTTGGTCTCCAGTTCTTCTGCTTTTTCAAAAACTAGCCAGCTCTTTTGGTAATTCTTGGTTCACATATTACTGAAATCTAGCTTGAAGAATCATAACCTTGTTAGCTAACATGTGAAATGAGTGTCATTATTTGGTATTTTGAATATTCCTTGGCCTTGCCTTTCTTTAGGTTTGGGATATAAACTGAAATTCAGTGTCCACTGTTGAGCTTTCCAAATTTTCTGACATATTGAAACACTCAACAGCATCATTATCTTTTAGAATTTTAGATTCACAGTTGGAATTCTATCATCTCCACTAGCCTTATAGTTAGCAATGCTTCCTAAGGCCCATTTGACTTCATTCTCTAGGAGGTATGTTGTTAGATCAGTAGCCACACATCATGATTATTTGGTAATGTTAAGATCTTTCTTGTATGGTTCTTGCCACCTCTTAATCTCTCTTCTAAGTTCCTATAATTTTTGTCTTTTATCATGCCCATTTTTGCATGAAATATTCCCTTGATATCTCTAAGTTTCTTGAAGAAATCTCTGGCCCCTCTCATTCTATTGGTTTTTTCTATTTCTTTGCATTTCTCATTTGAGAAAACCTTAGCTTTCCTTGCTATACTCTGGAATTCTGCACTTAGTTGGGTACCTCTTTCCCTTTTTCCTTTCTTTTCTATACTCAGCTATTTATCAAGCCTCATTATGCATCCTTTTTAGTTTTTAGTTTTTCTTCTTCTTTGGAAGGTTTTTTTTTAAAATAATTACCTACTGTATAGTACTGTGATCCTCTGACCAAAGTTCTTTACATACTCTATCCAGCATATTTAATCCCTTAAAACTATTCATCACCTCCATTTCATATTCACAAGGAATGTTATTTAATTCATACTTGTATAGTCTGATGGCTTTCCCTACTTTCTTTAATTTGACATATCTAAATTTTGCCATGAGTAACTCATGATCGGAGCCACAATCAGCTCCAGGTTTTGTTTTAACTGACTATATAGAGTTTTCAATCTTTGGCAGCAAAATATATCATCAATCTGATTTCTATAATTCTGTGTTGAATGGTGATGTCCATGTATAGAGTTTCCTTTTGGGTTGTTGAAAAGGAGTGTTTGCTATGACCAGCAAGTAATCTTGACAAAACTCTTAGGTTTTGATCTTTTTCATTTTGTACTCCAAGGTTAAACATTGCCTGTTATTTACAATTATCTTTTGATTTCCCACTTTAGCATTCCAGTCTCCTATGATCGATGTAACATTTTAGGGGTGTTATTTCTAGAAGATGTTATAAATCTTTATAGAACTGAACCCTTTGGCTTCTTCATCATTAATGACTGGAGCATAGACTTGTATTATTGAAATAATGGTTTGTCCTGGATTTAAACAGATATCATTCAGTCATTTTTGAGATTTACCCCTGCATTGCTTTTATCACCCTTTTACTAACTATGAAGGTTCTTATGTTTCTTCTAAGAGATTCACCCATTCCTAAGTTTAGGGACCCCTGAGATGTTAATGTTTAATCTATCTCTTTTCATCACTAGATGCATCCACAGCTGAGCTTCCTTTTCTCTTGAGGGGCCAGACATTTTATTAGTACTGGAGCTACTTGTAATTGTACTCCTCTCATCCCCAATAGCATCATCTTCTGATGTTATCTCTTTTTATCATTTTAGTATTGTGTGTGTGTGTGTGTGTGTGTGTGTGTGTGTGTGTGTGTGTGTGTGTGTGTGTTTGCAAAGATACTACAGTAGTTTGGCATTTAAGATACTACAGTAGTTTGGCATTTCCATCTCTAAGGGGTTACCCTTTTGTTAGAACTCTCCACTATGACCTGTCTGACTTGAGCAACCCTGTATGGCAAGCTCCTCCTCCATGACAATGCAGTAATCCAGGTAGACATGGGAGATAACCAATGTAAAAAGACAAGATGAGACCTTGCTGTTATTTGTGTGGAACATCAACTGGAGTGGGGTAGTTGGATTGCAGTGTATAAAAGGCTACAAAATGTAAGAAACCTGGAAAGGCAAGAAGGGTCCAACTTTAAATAGCAAACGGGACTTTATATTTGGAGTTTTGAGTTGAAAGAGTGTAGCAAAAGCTTTAGAAAAATAACGTTGGGAGTTAAGTTTGGAGTGGGGAAAGATTTAATGCAGGAAGTTAAAAAGCTATTACATTAGTTTAGATGAGAGCTGCTGAGTGCCTGGAGTTGGCTATATGAATAGAGAGTAGACATAAATGAAATTTTTTTTGAGGGAAGAAATAACAAGACTTGAATGGATTAAATATGTGGGATATGGAGTTCAAGATGATAACAAGGTTGGGAGTCTGGGTGATTGGGAAGGATTGTGTAATCTGGACACTTAATAGAGAAATTTGGAAGAGAGAGGATTTTGTGGGAAGAGACAACTGTTAAGGCAATTTTCTCTTTGTGTTCATATGCAGATGAACATGGCTGTATAGACTTTGACAGGGGTTGAAGATCACTGTTAAGTCCTCATGAGGTTCATTTTGTTTTTGTTCCTTGCATCCTTACTTCAGAGGCTTTACATTTAAATGTGATGGAATAATTTTTTAAGAGCAGTAGAAGAAAGACTAGTAGTATTCCAGAAGATAGTTCTTAAGAGAACAAGGATTTGAGACTGCCTTTTCCCCAACCACTACTTTGTTTTGTTTTCAGCCCTTCAAGAACTAAACAATGATCCTGAGGAATCCATACAGGGTTTGGTCTCCATCACAATCAAGAAAATGGAAACAGCTTCTTATGTGAAGACCAATACCAGGCTACACCTAAGACAAAACTTAAAAGTCCCTGTTTTTGGTGTCAAGAAGCGGCTCTTTAAAAACATCAAATCCAAAGAAGAAGGCAAGAAGAAGGGCATATCAAAATTGTCTAAGCTTCGCCACTGGAAAATGGTGTCCCTTTGGCGGAGTTCTGAAGATAACACAAGGCAAAATGAACCTTCAAGAACAAATCATCAACTGTTTCCCAGGAGAATACTTCCTCAAAAATATCTTTTAAATGCTCAAGATTTGGATAAATCTGTGCATCAGGTCCAGAAAGAGCTCAAAATTTCCTGATTCTTGATCCCTTTTTGGAGTTTGCTCTGGAGCTGAAGATTTGTTACACAGATATCTCTTCCTGGTTTGGTACCTATACCCAGCACCCTCTTCCTTTCCATTTTCTCCCTATCTGCCCCACACTCCAGGGTTAGGAAGAAACCCCCCCCCCAAATATAGTTATGGCTTCCAGAAAATACTGTGTCTATTCTACCCTTCCAGAGCTTCTGGTTTCCTATATAACTTTCATCAATAAAACTATTTTCCTTATTTTAAAACAAGGTGGCTTTCATCTCATGGTTTTTAGTGGGAGAGAAAGGCAGGGGGGAAAGAAATTGCATGCAGTTCCCCAAACAGGGACAGTTCACAGTTTTACTTCTCAAGTAGAGGGAAATGTTTCCTCCTTAATTGTCTTCATTCTTTTTCACTTTTTTTTCTTCAAACATGACACTTTTATGTCTTATCTTCCTTTCATTGCTACATGTTTCCAGTGAGTTTCTGAACTCATGAACTCCTTTCTCTTACTACCTATTTTCTCCTTAATTCTTTAAGAGTTCTATAACTTTTAATTGTCAAATTCCCTGAAACCTTCAGTGGTTAAGCAAAGAAATAGATGAATGAGGGAATGATTTCCTGTATGAAAAAAAAATTAACCCCCCCAAATTTCTAATCTTGAAGATTAAACTAACATTTTCGGTCTCCTTTTTTTATGCTTTTTCTATACAAAGAGACAATATCTGAGGTTTTGAATCTAATGCACCTGCCAGCATAGAAAGTATGACATTGATTGTGAGATCAGAAGCATGTGTGTATTATGATTGTGAGCTCATATGTATATGAGTGATTATGGGATCAGAAGCATGGTATACCTTTATGTGTACATAGAAGGGTGTGAGATTGTGGGATCAGAAGTACTATAATATTGTGCTATAAGAAATGAGCAGGTGAATTTTAGAAAAACCTGAAAGGCAGATGCAAAGTTAAGCGAGCAGAACCAGGAGAACATTGTGTTGATGATCACCTTTGATAAGACTCAGATATTCTTAGCAATAATAAGTGATCCAAGACAAGGACTCATGAGGGAAAAGCTATTTGCTTCTAGAGAAAGAACTGATTCAATCTGAATGCAGGTCGAAGCATATTATTTTCATTTCTTTTCTGTTAGTCTGTTTCTCTTTTCACAATATGCAAATGTTTTACGTTTTGCACATATATGACTTATATCTAATTGCTTACCACCTTAGAGAGGGTGACAATTTGGAACTCAAAACAAAAAAAAAAAAAAAAAAAAAAATGAGGGCAGCTAGTTGATGCAGAGGATAGAGCACCAGCCCTGAAAGTTCAAATCTGGTGTCAGATACTTAACACTGCCTAGCTGGGTGACCCTGGGCCAGTCACTTAACCCTAATTGCCTCAGCAAAAAAACATCACCACCACCAAAAAAAAAAAAAAAAAAAAAATGTTATGGGGGCAACTAGTTGATGCAGTGGATAGAGCACCAGCCCTGAAAGTTCAAATCTGGCTTCAGACATTTAATATTTCCTAGCTGGGTGACCCTGGGCCAGTCACTTAACCCCAATTGCCTCAGCAAAAAAAAAAAAAAAAAAAAAAAAATGTTATGGGGGCAACTAGTTGATGCAGTGGATAGAGCACCAGCCCTGAAAGTTCAAATCTGGCTTCAGACATTTAATATTTCCCTGGGCCAGTCACTTAACCCCAATTGCCTCAGCAAAAAAAAAAAAAAAACCAAACAAACCAAATCCAAACCACTCCACAATCACCAAAAAAAAAAAAAAGTTGATAAACATGGAAATGTGTTTAGAAGAATTGCACATGTTTAACTATATTGAATTACCTGTTGTCTCAGGAAAGAGTTGGGGGAAAGGAGAAAGATTAGGAAAGCTTTGCAGGGGTGAATGCTGAAAACTATCTTTGCATGTATTTTGAAAATAAAAAGCTATTGAAATATATGTTAAAGTTTCTCTTTACATAGAATTGGAAAAATACTTTTTAAAAAGTGTATGATTACGGCATTAGAAATGTATGCGGTAAGTGGGCGCACGCATCAGAAACGTGCGCGCGAACATTAGGGGCCAAAGCAGGAGCAGTAAGCGCAAGCGCATACCCGAAAGCATACAGGAGCATGGGGGCGGTGAACTCGCTCTTTAGCCGGGGTTCTTCAGCGGCCGGAATTAGTTCCGTCGCGGAGGTGTTCGTGCGTGCCAAGAGACGTGATTACGTCTCGCCTGAGGCCGAGGCTATCCGCGGGAAGCGGCGGTTTCAAAACGAGGTAAGCTTTGTTGGTGCTAGGCGCCGGCCTCGGCCGAAAAGGAGGAGGCAAGTGCAGGACAAAGAGTGTGGCGTGGAGCGGCACTAAGTAGAAAGCGGTCCTTCCTTCTCACTGGTGGAAGGGGGCGGGCACAAAAAGGGCGGGGTGCAAAACGCGGATGAAAGGGCCGGACGGGACACCCGGCGGATGGCACCAGGGGGAAGACCCGGATGGGGAGAAGAGTGGGGAGGAGGGGGAGGGGAGGAAGGGAAAGAGGGAGATTGGGCGAAAGACCCGGATGGGATGAGGCACGTGCGCGGAAGAGCTCAGTCATGGGGAAGTTCTTTGGGACTAAATAGCGGGATTTTTGGATTTGTTTTATAGATAGAAAAATTAAGTCCCGGAGACGCTGCAGTTGATTTGCCTAATGTTCCCGTAGTAGATAGTTCTGGACTTGCAGTCAGAAGAGATCCCAGTTACTTTCCCAGTCTTTCTTTGTGCCTCAGTTTCCTTATTTGAAAAACAGGTGGAATAACACCGATTTTAGGCTGCTTGAGGAGACCCTAAATGCCAAGTGTTGTTTTTTTTTGGGGGGGGGGCGGGTCTTATTTTTTGAAGGATATGGAGTCAGGGATCTGGTCATTCTCGTTAGCCAATGACTCAACTAAACCTTAGCTTCAGGCTCCATTTCTTAAATTATTTTTTAAAAAAAATCCCTGGCAAACTACTTTTGAGTCTGAAATGAGTAGCTTTTTGCGAACTTCAAAACATAGTCTTCATAAAATTTATAAATCCTGCCTGCTTTGGCTGCCCTATTCAGTGCCTCTTAATATGCTGCCAAGTGGACATTCATAAAGAATAGGAACTCGCCCTGCCTTGTGCTCTGCTCAATAAACAGTGATTCCCTATGGACTAAAATTTATATTATTATTCAAAGCCATCTCAATCTGAATCTTTCTACACGGTCTCATTGGTTCATTTGCTGCTTCATATATGGGGGTGTAATTGGCTTATTTGCTGCTGCTTATAGATGACGTTCTGATTGCCATCTCTGTCATTGTAAAGTACCTCTGCTTTCCATCTTTGAAACCCTTAGTTGACTGCAAGACAAACTTCAGGAAGCCTTTCCAAATTCTCCCAGTTGTAAACCTTCGATTGGCCCCACTCCTCTATTTTATTTGATACACATTTCTCCGGTCCCTATTGATGGACATGTTGTAGTTTCCTGGCAAGCTGTAAGCTTCTTGGGAACGAAGATTTTGCTTTAGCAAAGGGTGTGACATAGTAGGTGCTCAATCAATGCTTGCTAAAATGGATTATCTTTAATATGTGTGTGTATGCTATCTCTTACTCATGCATCCCCATCTTTTGTTTTTAAGGTGATTTTTAAAATTAAAAGGTAGAGCTTTACACTTATATTTCATCTTGACACATATTTAGGCTTCTGTCAGAACCCCAAAAGACTTTGACACTGTCCTCTTTATTTAACAATGCCTCTGAGCTTAAGTTGTCTTCAGATTTGACAAGTATGCCATTTATAACTCCATCTAAGTCATTGATATTAAATAGCACAGGATCAAAAACAAGCCCCTCCACCTTATTGTACTCCAATTTAGCCTACATCCTAACCCCAAGCTTGACATGAGAGAGCCTAATCCTTTGTTTAATTCTAAGCATTTTAACTATACAACGTTCCCCTTATTTGACACTACTTACCATGATAAAAAAGCAAATGATGTGATTCTGGAATTTTTCATTCCCCTCTTTTTTTTTTCCTCCCATCCCTCTCTGTTGACCTTTATTTGGCTCAAATCCTGTTAAGCTATTCTATCTCTTAAAAAAAAAAGTTTTTATTGATATGTTTTGATTTTATATTACAAGTATTTACAGTTGTTTTCCTTTACATTACTGCGGACATCTTATAAATTTTTCTTCCAGTTCTGAGCATTTCACTCTGCATCAGTTATACAAATCTACCTGGGTTTCTTTGAATTTTCCATTTCTTAATGCAAAATAATATTCTACCATGTTTCTAGTAGTGTAGCTTTTCCCCAGTTAATAGACACTTAAATTGTTTACAATTCTTTGTCCTAATAAGGTGTTGCAAAAGATATTTTTGTACAAGTGGTTCTTTTCCTTCTGTCTGTTGGGGTACATACAAAGTAGTAGTATTGCTTTACCAGTGGAGAATCAATGAAAAATTATTAAGTGTTAACAGTTTGTTCCACCTTGTGCTAAGTGCTGAGGATACAGATATAAAGTCAAGATAGTAGCTTCTGTCTAGGTGTTCACCCGATAATGGGAAAAACAGCACAAAAAGGAGAGTTCAGCTATAGGACAGTCAGTCAACAAGCAGGTATTAAGTACTTAGTATGCACCAGGGGCACTGTGAAGATGGAAAAGCCCAGTAGACCTTAGGTACAGGAACAGGACAGATAATTGTTAGTGTCTTGTCCCACTGACAAAACCATCTATGTTTATGAAGTTGAAAACTTTCTTTTGTTTTAAAACATAGGGGGTTTCTGAGGGGGTACACATAAATCCATCAATATGGGCCAGAACTTTGTAACAGATATACATGGTATACATAAATCCATCAATATGGGAGGCATTATACATAATTTACATAAGTACATAGCAATATAACACAGGCTAGTAGTAATGTAACAACATGAATCAACCTAAAAATTTACACATGTCCATAAGTCCTAGAAACAGTCCAATAGGATTCCATTGTCCATTAGTTCATGTGCCAGGAATCCAATAGTTCCTGTAAGCCCTGAAGTACTGCAAAAGTCTCATCAACAATTTTTCATCTCAGGGAACCCAATGATTCTTGCTGGTTTTTCAAGAAGTAAAACAGTTTCATCTTGTGTTAGGAAATCCAATGATTCCTGAAGCTTTTAAAAGTCTTTTTAACAGTTTCATAGTCAGCCATCTGATTCTTTCTCCATCTGTGGAAATATAAGCAGATCCTCTTCCCCAAGCAGTTAATCTAATTCCCTTCTATTTACCAAATTTGAGATTTCTCCTCATCATCTGGTAATTACATTGGAGTCGTTTGCATTGGATATTGTCTTGTTGTCTTAAAAGGCCTGTATTCTTCCCAACTGTAATCCTGATTGCTTTTCTGTTGGTTGATGACATCAGAATCCTGAATTTCCAATTTTTCCGCACTGAAAACATCGACGAGTTTCTCTAGAATTCCTCTGCCAAAAAGGACCTTGTCTTTCCATGTTCATCATAGTCTGGGCATAATAAGCATTTGTGCCCACTGTGGCACAGCGTCTAATGATTTCTTCTAAAGGAGCATTTTTGTCTAGCCCCCATATAATTCTCTTGCAAATCTCATTGGCATTTTCCTTAGCCAAATGTCTAGTCATTATTTCTGTTGCTGCATTGTCTCCAATGGTTCTTATTACAGCTGTTTGTAAACGTCCCACAAAATCTGCAAAAGGTTCATTGGGACCTTGCTCTATTTTTGTGAAAACATTATTTCCATCTTTCTGTCCAGGGAGAGAATTCCAAGCTTTTATTGCAGCCTTAGAAATTTGCTCATACACTGTCATGGGATAATAAATCTGTTCTAATCTTGTCAAATTCTGCTTTACAGGAGAAGCTGACTGTGTTTCTGTCTCTCTCCTTCCCCCTTGTTCCACCCATGAAGGGTTAATTGCGGGGGGAGGGTCATGAGATGTGGAATCACCTAATTCCTCCTGCTGTGAAGTATCATACTCAGAATTGTAATTAACTCCATTCTCATCTGATTCATCCTCCTTTTCACCTAGTAAAGTTGGCAATTCTTCCTCCTGTACTTTCCTTTTCATCATTCTATCACTTAAATAACTTCTTATAGCCAATTGTATTACATTATATGTATTAATTATTGAGTTAGGCCCATTTTTATTATAGAATTGACAAAGATCCTCTCCAACCAATTTCCATTCATTTAGATCTAATTCCTTATCAAGAGAGAAACAAGGACATATGTCCTTTATAGTTTGTAAAAGTTCAGTGATTTGCTGTAAACTTATAATTAAACCTTGGCTTTCCATAACTTTGACAATGCTCTCTAAACATTTTCCTTGAACAGAAACAGGCTGTTTTCTAAATATCTGTCCCATCTTAGATGAAATTCTACTTTAACTCTTCTAACAAAATTTCTTTGTTGCACTCACCCTAATTTCTGGGTTGAAGTCTTTTCCACTGGATCAGGATCAGAGGCTTTTCCACTTGAATCAGGATCGTAGCTTTTCCACTGAAATCCACTGAGGGGTCTGTTAGTCCCTGTTCGGGCGCCAAATGTGGTAAGCTTTTTCTTCTCAAAATTCAGCCAGGTGATAAAAGTTCAGATCTTTTATTATCTCTAATATAGCCCGGTTAGCTTAGAGGCATATCTCTCTGCTTGGTTCCAAGAGCTCTCTCCGAATGTTCCAAGAGCTCTCTCTGAATGTCACCAAATCCAAAGGTCTGGTCCTTCAGCCTCTGCCTCTGCTTTCTTCAGCCTCCAGCCAGCTCCAGTCTTCATGTCATTCCGGTGAAATCTCGACTTGTAGCCTCTTCCTCTCAAGAACTCTCCGACTGGCCCATTGGCCTATTTATGCTCCTTCCAGAGAGAGGGATTATGGGTAGTTCTACTTAGTACCTTGTTTCAGGTTCTGCCCAAAACATCTTCTTGTAAGATTAGATCCAACACAAATGGTCCTTTTCCTTCTGTCTGTTGGGGTACATACAAAGTAGTAATATTGCTTTACCAGTGGAGAATCAATGAAAAATTATTAAGTGTTAACAGTTTGTTCCACTTTGTGCTAAGTGCTGAGGATACAGATATAAAGTCAAGATAGTAGCTTCTGTCTAGGTGTTCACCCGATAATGGGAAAAACAGCACAAAACGGAGAGTTCAGCTATAGGACAGTCAGTCAACAAGCAGGTATTAAGTACTTAGTATGCACCAGGGGCACTGTGAAGATGGAAAAGCCCAGTAGACCTTAGGTACAGGAACAGGACAGATAATTGTTAGTGTCTTGTCCCACTGACAAAACCATCTACGTTTATGAAGTTGAAAACTTTCTTTTCTGGGTCTTTATTTTGCTGTGATTAATGAGGTGGGTTACTGCAGCACCTGCAGAGGTAATTGCCGAATGGGCAGCTGTAGGAAGGAGGATCTGGGCTGGATGAAAGGGTTGGGGAGGACCTGCTATTTCTGGGTCCTAAGGCCAGCACTGCTTCGTACATGCTGTCCATTTCTGCTTTGGCTAGGTGATGATTTATTCATTCAGTAAGCAATTTTAAAGCACATCTTTTATGTGACAGACACTGCTAAACACTGGGGATTAGAAAAGATGAAACTGGTTCTTGCCCTTTAAGAGCTCACACTCTAATAGAGGAAATTCAATGTTCTAAAAAGTTTCATATAGGATACACAGGAGATATCTACAAGGTTATAATAAAGGGGGAAGCAAAGAGGACCAGGAAAAGCTGCCTGTAGAAGGTGGAGTTTAAATTGTCTTTTGGGGGTGATGGGGTGGGGGAGGCAATTAGGGTTAAATGAATTATTCATAATGCACTAAACCACCTACTGCCCTCTAAACTGTCTTTTAATTTTTTTCCCATTAAAAATATTTTTATTCTGAACTTGATAAGTATCAACAATCATGAATTTTTCCTCATACAAAAATTATATATGACATTAAATTTTTATTATGTGCAGCTTTTAATAAAGCATATATTACATTTAATATGGTAGTTCCAACATTGCCCTTTATAGTGGGTTGTTCCTGCTCCTCCTCTTCTAATTCATTTAATGTAAGAGTTTCAACAAATTAGATGTCTTTATCTAAAGCTAAATGCTTTAGGATTGTATGACTATAAAGACATTATTTTTAATAAACTTGTATCCAATTATTTTATATTAAATATAGTCACAAGTACTAAGGAAAGGAGAGGAAGTGATTGTTGCCTACTTCCTTAGGGCAAGCAGCAGTTTCTCTTGAGTAACAGAGAATACTTAATTCTGTATTTACTATCCATGTATTTCCTTGGGCACATAAGCCACAAGATTTTTAGTTTTTATTTGTAAAACCATAAAAAATATGGTTTATGGAGAATGATAACATTTCACTCAGCCATCCTTTGTTTTTCTAGCATGTTAATTAAAACTTTTACCATTTTCATTGGCCAATATTATGAGGTTTGACAATGAATTCTATTTCTGACCATCCTAGATCATAAATATTTTTCTTCTCTTTTCACATTATGTTGTATATACCGCTGAGTAGAGTAGTTTTAGTTATTTTGTGAAGAAAATGGGCGACATTTATTTCCTCTTTATCTTTTCATATTTCAAATAATCATGATTTAAACGTTTTTGACAAGTAAAACAATTCTATATGTAAAAGCTTCAGTCTAACTTGAGACTTTATAAACAATTATTTAAACATACTCAAAGACATTTAAAACATATGTCTGTGTATTTAGGCATCTGTATGAGAATATTTAAATGCATCTGAAAGAAATTCTAGTCTTCTACTTAGTATTTCTTCATTACCTTCAGAATAAAACTGAAAACACATATTTTAGAACTATCATGTTTATTTTGCATTTTGTCACTGTTCTTAATTTAAAAAAAACAAAACCAACATTTGGAAATTAGTTACATATCTAGTTCTCAAAGGGAAATAGACTAATCTTGTTGCTTCCTCAAAGTAAAGTTTTCTGCTTTGTAAAAAATACATTTTTGTCATATCACATCCTTTGTCCCCCAGATCATTCAGAAAGAGACTATTTATTCCCAGATCATTCAGAAAGAGTGAGATACTTTAAGGACCTAATTTTTTTCATGAATATATGTATGTTTATATATTCATATATCTATAAGTATTAGGGAGAGGATGGCAAGCCTAAGACCTGATACTCTTAATTGCTTAGGTAAAGAAATTGAAACAACATGGAGAGCATAGATTCAGAATAAAAATAACAAATTTTCCATCAAATTGTAGCAACTTAGAGATGTTTGAACATTGTAACAATAAGATTCATTATTTTTAAAAAATCTTTACAATTCACCCTTAATTGTTGTGAAAATTTGTTATGAAAGGAAGGAGAGAATCATGAAAGAGTGCCATTTTATTCACAGGATATCATAGCCAGGTTGAGGGTTAACCAGATGGAAAACCTTCCTGTTCAGAAAAGAAATAGCACAGTGGGAAAACTGAGTCAAGAGGATCATGCCATTACTTTTAAAATAAGGTCTTCTTCTTAACCACCACTTCATTTATATCCTTTGGTAGTATTTTTCATATAATATTCTCTTTGTGTGACTCATGGCATTTCTTTTGAATGGTACAATAGTAGATTAATAATAGTCAAATAGTTATACCTTAATTCATTTATAACAAGTCAAATTATAATCCAGGAGTGCATATTTCACTGATTACAGATTACAGGCTACAATTCTTTTTCTTATTTCAGTATTAATCAGTTAACAGTAAATAAAAACATTTACCTACAGGGATTTTCCAAACGCCTTCACTCAACATCTTTTCTATTTTAAACACATCCTAGTATAAAAACCTAATTTAAAAATTTTTTAAAATTAAAATACTTAATATCCTCATATTCTTGTACTTAGTTCACACCATCAAAGTGATCTGTGATAGTTCGTTCAGTGCCTAGAATAGCACCGGCCACTATTAAGCTTCTAGATTTACCATATTTGTAAACTAAGTTTCTGTGTAACATCTAAGACAAAATTGATTGTTCTAATAACCTTCAGGGTAGGTGTTACTCAGATAGCACCGAGATCATCAAGGAGCCTTCTGTCTTTGGTTGCATCTCATCAGTGTTACATGCAGGTGTATGTAGATTACCAGAAGCTTCTTCTACAAGATTTCTTCTATCTGCCTGTCTCTACTTGCTCAGTCATCACTCTAGTTCAAAGTTTTGTCATCATGGAAGGTTTTTATCAAGTATTACCTGAGACTTCAAAAATCTTACAGGCTAAGGAATTACAAAGCCTATAAAGAAGCTCCACATAGGGGTTGCTCTTTGTCTTTTTCTTGTTTCTCAGGGAGCTTACTCCAAGTAATGACTCACCTTTTTAAGGAACATGTCAGATCAAACCCAGGAAGGAAGCATACATTTCCCTTTCCCCTACACTCCTTACTCTATCCAGAAGGACTTTATGGCAGAGTTGTACCGTGTTTTGGAAGCTGGAAAAATTGGAATATTTGAGAGTCCAACTGGCACTGTAAGTATGAACTTAAAAGAACGAAGAAGAAATGGGGAGGGAGTGGGGTGAATGAAGCTTGGAGACAAAATTGCTTGATTCTTCCATTTGTTCTCTCATTTTGATTACCAAAATAAGAATAAAAAAACCAAAGAATAAAATAAAAATAAAAAACCCAAAACCAATTTTATCAATTAGCATGTCTGTCTTCTGTGACAAAATACCACTCTGTTTTGGTAACTGTATTTTCTAGTTTGAGATTAGGCAAAGTTGTTTGCCTGTTTTTGTTTTCACTCCCACAGCTATGAACATGGGTATAAGCCCAATAAGAAAAAATTTAGTCTTTGGGAAAGCATGAACTTGAATTCATATTCATGAATCACAGCACTAAGAACTTTTGTCAAGACTTCTTATGCTTTTATCAGCATTGTTTTGATGCTGGGCTGTGTATAAGAAAGATTGGGCTTCTTTATAGGCTATTGTCACCAGGTAGATTGGAAAAGAAACAAAACGTTCAACTAGGTGTTTCAGGGCTTCATTAAAAGGGGGAAGGACTGGAAGGAATTTTACAGTCTCTATCTAAAATTTAATTTTTTTTTCTGTAGGGTAAATCCTTAAGTCTCATTTGTGGGGCCCTTTCTTGGCTTCGGGACTTTGAGCAGAAGAAGCAGCAAGAAGAAGCCCATCTTCTTGACACAGGAATTGCTCCACCAGATTACCTGGAAGAACACCCACCTCACATGTCTACTAATCAGGAGGCTCCAGATGCTCCAAAGTCTACTGGGGAGCCTGATTGGATTGTCCAGTTTGTGCAGAAGAAGGAAGAAAAGGACAGGATAGACAGACTTAGGGTAAAAATTTGGGGATAGTGAGGAAGATAAACATTAAGAGAAGGTAATCATTATTGTGGAATTACTCTAGGCTGAAAAGGATTTCATCTCAGTCTTTTATCTATAGATGCCAATTCAATTTGGTTTATGGACTCCAAGATCCTAGTATCAGTTGATTCTTCATAATACTTCTTAGCTCTCCCATCTTCTGCCCTTAATTAATTATACTCCTCCATTGCTGTGATGTTTGCAGGTTGTCATTAAGCAATAGCATGCAATTTTTTTTCCAGGCAAGATTTTTAACAGTGCTCTATTTGGGAAATGACCTATCCATTTTTCTTGGCAATGTGACTTAGTGGCCATAACTTTAATTAAGGAACAAATCAATTAAGAGAACACAATTGGGGAGAGAAAATGCTGGTGTTTCTTATCATGGGTAGCAGAACTGGAGCTTTGAGAGGTTTAGGAAAGAGCTATAGCTACTTAGCAATTTCAAATATATATTAGAAAAGGTATAGGAGGAGAGAGTGCCTCTTGTGAAGATGACTATGACAAGTTCACAGAAAAAGGTCAAATGTAAGACTCTGTAGGAGCTTCTATTAGACTTCTATATCTTTTAGGATGAACAGATCAAGAAGAAGAAGCGAGAAGAACGTCTCCAACAGTTACGCCACAATGTACATTTAAAATATGCAGCCAAAAGAATGGTGAGTTTAGTATCTTGAAATAGCTTAAATCCAAGTTTTTGCCCTTGTAGTTTGTGAGAACCATATATTCTGTTAAGTAGAAGTGGCCATGATTTCAGTTGCTTTCCCATTATCTGAATTGCTGGACAGTTTAGAATGAAGTATTTATCAAAGAGACTGCTTTCAACCAATGAAGTCTTAAATGTTATCTCTTTATGGCCATTCAATAGAATTCTGTTAGCTTTGGAAAACTAGGGGCTAAAACTCGCCCTCAGAATAGAAGATTGTTCTTCTCTATGTCACACAAGTAGGTTGATATATTCCTAGTAGGGAACATATAAAGTCATCACAGTAGGACCATGTGGCCTGTTTCTGGACACGTGACTCTGTGAGAGACAGAGTAGAATTTTAAGAGGTAAAAAACAAAACCAGTGCCCAAAATGAAATTGAACCCCAAACTCCAGGATTGTCTTATTGCTGAAGGTTCCTTCTTCTCCTACTTATGATGCAGAGACAGGAAGAAGAAGAGATGGAGCGCCTGTTGCACCTCAGCAAGGAGATGTTAGCAGCAGCTGGGAGTGGACAGCCAGAAGAAGAACTCTGCAAGGAAGAAGAGCTGCTGCTTGCTGAATATGAAAGTGATGAGGACAAAAAAACAGTCAGTGGGTGAGATACTGTTTCCTCACCTTAAGTTACATTCCTCATAAGGAACTAAGCACTCATAAGGACCCAGGTCTTTTAACTCTCCTCTTTTCTTTGACTTTTGACTCCTGCTTCAGCTTTTGGGGACAAGTGGTTACCAATGCTGTCTCATAAAGAAAAAAAAAGATTGTATTTCCTTCCAGTTTGTTATCTTATATGACTTTCTTTGCTTCCTGCTTTACTCTTTATAAAGAAGGAATGTGATCAAAACTAGTAATCTGTTACTGAAGCTGTCTGTTCCCATGCCATTCATTTTCTTTTCTTTCTTCACTCAGACCCCAGTCACTAACCTTATATTGGTTTTTTTTTCCTTTTAGGATCTATCCTTAAGGTTGAAAATTTGCATTCTCTCTCCAGCTCAATCACTCCTCTTTTCCCTTCATATTTCCTGAATTTTCTGTATTTGTACACCAAACTCTGTGTATGTTCAGCCTTTCTTTGTCCAGTTCAATTAAAATGAATTTCATATGACTCATGTCTCTTCCCTTTCCTTCTTATATACTCCCGTTCTGTGAGATAGTAGGTTCTAACCCTTTTTCCTCCTTCCCTATTTTATTCTTTTCCCCTTCCCCTTTCTTTCTTTCCTTAAAAATCCATAAAATCAAGGGGAAAAAAATCCTCAGGCATGTGATATTCCTTAACTCCCTCTCTGATGCTTGGAAACAATAGAGTTATAAAAGGGACAGTTGTCTCTTCTCCCTCGATTATGAATGAAAAAGCATTATTAATCGCTTAGCATATGCAAAGCACTGTGCTGGGAATACCATGAAAAAAGCAAGACATTTTTTTATTTCAGATGACTCACTTTAGGAAAAAAACAGTTCATTAACATTTAGTCCTTTCCAATCAGTCATATATTTACTTTTCTACCCCTTGGCTTCTGGGTGTGCAATTCATTTTTTGCCTAATTCTGATCTTATCAGGAATGTTTGAAAGATTTTTCATCTCTTAAAGGTCCATGCTTCTCTGTAGGATTATATTAAGTCTCTTTGGGTAAATTTATCCTTCACCTTTTGTAAAATGATATACCTCTTTTTTATTTTCTCTGTCTTCTCTCACTTGGTGATCTCATCAGCTTCCTTTGATTCCATTACCATCTCTCTGTAGATGATTCCCAGATTTATCCATCCAGCTGTAGTCTCTTTACTGAGCTCTTATCCTGTATCACCACTTATTAAGTATATGAAATTTGATGTACTGTAAACATGTGAAACTTAACACATCCCAAAATAATGCCATGTCACTGTCACCCCTCCTCCTTTGCCCTGAAATCCAGTGCCACATTCAGTGGTTTCTCTAAAACATCTCTCCCATGCATCTCTTTGTGTTCAGGCCCTTGTTGAAGGAGCATAGCTTCTAAGGGGAGATAGCACTAGGGAAGTCCCCTCTCCCCCTTAGGGTGCTTCTGTCCTAACAATCTGTCAGTGATGCTAAAGTCTTCTGGCCTTAGGATAGTCCAGGTCTGCTGGTCAGTTCTACTCCTGAGATTCCTCTCCTCAATTCTACCTCTGGGCCACAAACTGAGTATATATGACATAAAGAACTGGATAAAAGTGTTTTCTTTCTCCGGGTGCTTTGCTAAGTCCTTTTGGAACTTTGTGTTAAATTACAATAAACTTTGCCCCTTGACTTGAATGTGGCGCAGATTCTTTTGAGATGCCTCACGACACCAGTCTGAAACCTCCAGTCTTTTGGGGTCTCTTTCCAACCACAACATTGTCACTACTAGATTGTACTATTGCAGTGGCCTTATAGTGACTCACTACCCTTAGTCTCCCCACTCCAGCTGCTGCATGGAGTACCGTAGGGCACAGACCAGTTTTACACAGTGGTTGCTGTTTAATAACGCCTAGATTCTGCTGTGTGGGTTGAATCCCAAGATTATTGGATAAAAACCAGTTCCATTGTTGTCAATATCAATTTTACAAATGATTATTTTTCATTAACCCTGAACAATTTTATCATTGCTCTGAGGTTAATAAAGCTTATTTTAAAAATTCTGTTCTTTGTTTATCTCCTATATAAAGTGATTATAAAGGGAATTTTTACTTAATAGCTCACAGTATAGTAATTTATAGTTTCTATAAAGTATTCTCCATACAACAGCTCGATGACATTAGTAGTGGAAGTATTATTCCTATTTTAGAGATGAAGAAACTGAGGCTAAAAAAAATTAAGTGGCTTGTCCATAGTCACAGGACTAGTAATTGTCAGAGCCAAGTCCAGTGTTGATGCCATATGGTGTAGCCACTGCTTGTGGCAGAGAATTTTCAATGATCAGGAATGTAATATTTGCTCTGAGGAAACACTGAGAGGGTTGTTGCTTCCTTGTTGATTGGGAAAACTAAATGAGTAATTCTCAAGGGCCAAAGAATTTGAACACAAGTATTCTAACTGCCAGTTAAGGATGTGGATTGGTTATGCCCTACAACTTTCTTCAAAGTGTTAACATCTTCTCATGTTCAATTTTTTCCAAAAGTATGGAGGTTAAGCTAAGTAGTTTTAAAAAAAAATTGAAATTTGTCTATCTAGGTGTGCTTCTTAATCAGAACAAAGTTTTTCCCTAATGGGTCCTTTGTATTATAAAGTGTATTTTTATCTCCTTTCACCCAGTATTTGTCCTGCTGACTTTTTATTATCTTCTGAAGCAAAGTTTTATCTACATTTTCCTTCCTTCTGCCCTTCTAATGTTCATTCAAGTAAATATTTCTTTCTTTTTGTGTGTATTTTTCTCCTCTGTTATTCAGAGCCCATGAAGAAGATGAGGAAGATCTAGAAGAGGAGCATGTAACTAAGGTGAGACTCTGTTACATTTTGGGGATTTTTTTTTTTAATTCGCAGTACCTAGCTGGTTCTGGATAAGAAAAGGAAGAATCAAGTCAGCTTCCTTTTGTTTTTTAAAAAAATTTTATTGCTCTCTTTTGCTTTTACATCACTTTTCATTTTCCCATTATGTCCATTCCCTAGTCAGAGAGCTAACCTGTATAACCAAAAAAAAAAAAAAAAGAAGAAGAAGAAGAAGGAAGGAAGGAAAGAGGGAGGGAAGGAGGAAGGGAAAGAGGGAGGGAGTGTTAATAAAATGGACCAACCTATCAACTGAGACAGTATATGCAAGGTTCTGTACGTAGTTTTCCTCATTCCTGCAGAAAAGGAAAAGAAGGTATATTTTTATTTCAATTGTGTGCTAAACAAAGTATTATATTTTTGATCATAGAGGTAATAAGGAGCTATTGTAATTTACAGAAAAAAGGTAATGACATCACACTGTGCTTCAGGAAAATCACTTTGACATCTAATTCTAGCATGGTTAGAAGTGGAAAAGGATATGGGACAAGGAGACTAACCAGAGGACTAATGTTATAGTTCTGGCATAAATGATGAGAGCCAGTGTCATTAATGGTGACTCTGAATAGAGGGAAATGCTAATGGGACATAGATTAGAGAGTTTGGGGAAGATAGAAATGACAAGACTTGACATAAGGTAATAATGGTAATAATGGTAAAATAAAATATAATGGTAAGCTTGAGTAAGAAGTCAAGGATGACACTGAGGTTCTGATTTTCAGGGACTGGGAGAATAGTGATACTTTCAACATTAATGGGAAAATTGGGAAGAAGGAAAGCTGGGATGCAGGGAGGGAGAGATAATAGTTTTATTTTGGTCATGTTGAATTTGAGATGTCCACAAGGCAGTTGGTGATGTGTAAGTAATTCAGGAAAGAAATATACAGCTGGATTTAAAAAAAAAAAAAAAGAATCAGGGAATTATTTCCTTAGAGATGACAATTATATTCGTTGGAGTTGATGATATTAATAAGTGAGACTGTGCAAAAGACCCAAAATAAAGCCTTGGGGGACACACTCTGTTAATGAATAAGAACAAAAGAGACATCTAAGAATAATACGGTTTTTGTGATTTGTTGTGGTTTGGCATAATATAAGTGATGAGGTCAAGGAAGTTGAATGTAGAAGGTATTTTAGTGTTGAATTGATTTACCAAGGGAAGGAAACCAGTGAAGGGATGATGACTTGGGAAAGACTTGAAAGGTGAAAAGAATATTGGAAGTCTTGTTGAGGATGAAGGACAAGATTGGGGGTCATAAGGTATTCACTTTTTATAATTTTAATTATTGTTTTCTGTTCACATGACTGTATATTATTTTCTTATCTTTTTTACTTCACTTTGCAGAACTTTTAAATTCCTCTATTTATCCCCATAGTATCCATCATCCTTTTGGTGCAGTAGTATTTAATCATATATAATGGCTATCTAGTTTGTTTCTGATTTTTTTGTTACTACGAACAAAATACTACTATAAACATTTTCATGTATATTTTAGTTTTTTATGGTCTGATATTTACAATCAGATCACATACTCATTTTAAGCTTTTTGTGGTACATTTCGTAAAATCCAGTTTCTGCTTTCCAGTTTTCCCAGAAACGCTGATCAAATAGATTTCTTCCTCAAGAATTTTTGTTTTGGCTTTATTAACACTAAATAACATAATTATTTCTGAGTTCTCCTTATCCTTTTGACCGATCTGCATTTATATAACTGGTACCAAATAGCTTTGATAATTTTCTTCACAATTGATTTGAGGCTAATTTTGAGTATTCTTCTCCTTCATTCTTACTCCCCCCCCCCCCAGTATTTTCGTTGAGATTTGAAATCTTTACTTCTTCCAAATGAACTTTGTTATTATTTTCTCTCTCTAGAAAATGTTTTTTTGATAATTTGATCAATGTAATACAAAATCTGTTTATTTATATAGCATTATGTGTCTTGTTTTTAATGTTTTAATTATGTTTTTAATATGATTAGCTACATTATTTTCTTGATGCTAAACATCCTTGTATCACAAGTTGATCATAAAAATATTGGATATATTGTTGTAGTCTTGTTGCTAAAATTTTATTTAAATTTTAGAATTGATATTCTTTATTATTATTGATCTATTTAAATTTTTTAATCCTTTCCTGCTTTAACAATTGATATATTTGTAAAAGAAGTTTTATAGTATTTTCTTGCTCAATTTCTGACAATAGATTGTGGAATATAGATATTAATTATTCTCTGAAAGTTTTGTAGAGTTTGCCTCTAAACTCATGTAGATCAGTATTTTATCCACTTCTGATACTTACTTTGGTGACTCAATTTCATTACATGGCATATAGTGAGCACTTAAAGGCTTTGTTGCCTTTTTCTGAAGTTGTATTGTTTGAAATTTTTATTTCATGTTCTGCTAATTTGGTTATGTTACATATTTTAAACTCTCAGTTTTGCTAGCGTATGGTTATTTATAATAGGTTTTGATGATATTTTTATTTCTTCTTTTGTTAATTTTAAAATGCTGTTAATTTGATTTTCTTTATTTTTTAAATTAAATCAGCCAAAAGTTTTATTTTTTGTGTCATTTTTAAAGAATAAATTTTAAGTTTTGTTTATTAATGCCATAATCATTTTGATTTCCAGTTTATATCTTTTCCTTCAGTTTTTAATATTTCCTTTTTAGGGCTTTTGTTAGATTTGTCCATGTGTTGATTTTCTTAATTTTTAAAAATTGAATATTAAATTCATTAATACTTTCTTTTCTGATTTGATAATGTATGTTCCCAGATATATTTCCTCAGAGGATTTGTTAAGCTTCTTTTACTGAGACTTTCTAATATTTTCTAATGTCCTTATTATTCTCTTTCACACTTCTTTGATGCATTTGTGTCAGTATTTATTTAAGCCTATATTTTTAGCGTATGTTTTTAATTACTACTTTTATTATGTTAAAAATGCATTTGCTTTTAAAAATTCTTTCAATTTCATCTGAGGCTGATGAATGAATTGAAGCAAATTTGGATTATTTTCATTAAAAATGGCTGAGTAACTTTTTCTCAAAGATTTGCAAAAAACTTTAAGATTGTAAATTTGGCCTTAGGACTTTTATTTTAGTCATGTCTGACTCATTGTGACCCTATTTAGGATTTTCTTGGTAGAGATACTGGAGTGGTTTGCAATTTCCTTTTCCAGATCATTTTACAGATGAGGAACTGAATTAAGCAAGGTTAAATGACTTGCCCAGGATCACTTAGCTAGTATATATTTGAGGTCAGACTTGAACTCAGGGAAATGAGTCTTACTGACTCCAGGCTTTCTTTATCCTGTGCTACTTAGCTGCCCAGGAGGACCTTTGAACATTATTTAATTGAACCTCCTCACTTTACAGGCCTCGAAGTTGAGGCCCTGAGAGGTCAGTGGCTGCCCAGGGTCACTCTGGTAAGTGGCGGAGCTTCAAGCTCGGTTCCCCAGCTCTGCAGCCGCTGCTCCTCCAAGGGCACCGTGGGCCTCCTTGTTATCCCTTTGTATCCCTGGGCCTCCTGCCCTATGATGCAGTGATGGGAAAATCAGCTCGAGGTGCCACAGTCAGTTGTTTGAAATCCACCCTTTGTCTCCAATCAGATTTATTACTGCAGTCGAACCCACTCTCAGCTGACGCAGTTTGTGCACGAGGTGCAGAAGAGCCCCTTCGGCAAGGAGACGCGCCTCGTCTCCCTCGGTTCCCGGCAGGTGGGTGCAAGATGAGCGGCCTGGGCCCGGCCTGCGGCCTCCCTGCCACTGTTGGAAATGGCCTCCCCAGACTCCCCGACAGCCGCTCGGTCCTCTGTGCCCGGGAGTGCCCACGCGCCTCTCCTTCTCTCTCGTAGAACCTTTGTGTGAATGAAGAGGTGAAGCGCCTGGGCTCGGCCACCCTCATCAACGACCGCTGTCTGGAGATGCAGAAAAGCAAGCACGGTAATTCTTCCCGAGCCTGCGCCGTGGGGGGCCGTCGGCACCAAGGACTTGTTGTTCTATGGTGGGTACCTGGAGGGAAGGCGAGGCGGGCGGGGGCCTGAGAGAAAGAGGGCGCCTCATCGTGCGACCCCTAACCTCCATTGCCACCCCCACCTCCCTCAGCCCCCAGATAGGAAAGTCAGCCAGAGAACAGCCCTTGGCCTCCAGAGGGCGTCCTCTCCAGGAAGTGCCCTTGCTTTCTGGGTAGGACCAAGTCAGTCATTCAGTCAGCAGACATTTATTAAGTACTTACTGCATGCCAGGCCCTATGCTAAGTATTTGCACAACAGTCCTTGGCTCAGAGAATTCAGATCCCAGTGCTGGGAGATAGTCTGTCTGCAAATAACTGGGCGTATACAGTATATGTACAGAACAGCTCTAAATTAATCTGGCAGTGAAGAGAATTGATGGTTAGGGGGATTGGGAAAGGCCTCCTGCCAAAAGTGAGATTTGAATTGAATTTTAAGGGAAATTAGGGAAAGTAAGAGGCAAAGACAAGAGAACAGAATATTCCAGACCTGGAAGAAGGTAAAGCAAAGGTAGAAGAGGTGGAATTTGTGAGTAAGCCCTTGTTGCTGAATTATAGAATATGTGAAAGGGAGAAATAAGGTCAAAAGGGGCCAAACTGTAAACAGCTTTGTGTGTCTAACAGGACTTTATAATTTGATCCTGTAGGTAATAGAGAGCCACTGGAGTTCTTTGAGCAGAGGTTTGAAATGTTCAGATGTGTGCTTTAGAAAAGAATCATCGTGGCAGCCAAGTAGATGATGGATTGGAATGAAGAGAGATGTGACACAGGGACTAATTAAAAAGGATATTATGGTTGCCCAGATCTGAGGTGGCAAAGGCATAATAATAGGGTTGTGGCCATTGAGTGGAGAGAAGTAACTACAAATGAGAGACACATGGGGGTAGGAGTTAGAAGATTGGATATGGGGCAAGCAAGGATGAGGAACTGAGAATAGTCTTGAAGGCCCTGTGGTTACTAGGAGGATGCTGGGGCCTTCAATCGCAATGGGAGAATTCGGGGGGGGGGGGGATGGGGGGGGAGGTACGGAGATAGCTCATGAGTTTTGGGCCATGTTGAGTTTGAGATGTCTAAGAGACTCTAGGAAAGGTGTACCTGTTCCAGCAGAGAATCTAGGGCTGGGAGACATCAGTCTGCCCATAGATGCTGATAGGATTGCCCACTGAGTCAGCCATGGGAGGGAAGACATTAGTGAATTGTGGGCATGAGAGAAGGAATACACAGAAAGCATGGAGAAGTAGGAGAGCTGAGAGAGCAAAAGCATGTGAAAACCCAGAAAGAATGCAGAGCATGGAACCATAAGCAGCATCCCATGCTGCACCCAGCGAGGGGCAATGAGAATGGAGAAAAATGAGTGAGAGTTTATAGGACCAGCAAATTTGGCTCAGCAGTTCTTGCTTTACATAAATTTATATTGCAAATTTAAGTTCACGTAAATAATTTTGAAAGAAAAACACATTCCAAAAAACAAAACAAAAACTTCTCTGACCTTCACTCTGCACTGTCCCCTCCTACCCCTTGGCTTGGCATTTCACAGCCTCTCACTCCCTCTCTCCCACTCTTCCCCTACAAAAAAAAAGTTTTAACAAAACCATTCTCCAAGGGACTGTGGAAGAATAGACACAAGGGAGACTACTTTAGCTGGATCTGGGGCTTGACCTGAGACTTCTGGTGGGGCCCTAGAGAGAAGGCCTTTGCCTTGCTCTTCCCACTTGCTCATGTGTCTGGTCAGCGTCTCTCTTCTGTACACTCTAGTAGCATGTGATTGCCCTGGACCCCACATATCACCTATTTCTGTGGTTTGCCCTCTTGTATCTGCCTTCCCCCATGTGTCCACCTCACCCTGTGGTGGTCTTCCTCTAGGTCCCAGTCAGGCCCTTATGTTACTGGCTTTACCCATTTCCTTACCCCTTCCTCCCCAGCTCAAACTCATAACCCTCCTACTCTTACTGCTCTGTCCTTGGCTCCCACCTGTCCTTGAACTAGGTGCAGGCTCCCTCCATGGGTAGGTGCACAATCCCTTTCCTGTCTCCCTTTCCCAACTCTTCAGGCAATTTTGCATTATATAAAAATTGCTTTATATGCTGGTCTGCCAACTAGTCCACTTTTTGTAGAGTTGTGCAGAACGGTCCACCTGTCACTTTACATAGACTTCTGTGGAATGGCTCACTTCTGAGAAATGCTATGATTATTTGTTAAGAAGGCTTTCTTTTTTTCTTTTCCCAGTGAAAGTGGAGAGGAGAGGTTGGGAAGGGGTAGATAGAGTTGCAAAAAAAAAAGAGAAAAGGAAGAGAGGGTCATTGAGGCAGCTTAAAAAAAAAATTATAGAGAAAGGAACAAGCCAATGCCAGAAAAAAAGCACAGAATAGCTTTGGAAACTTCAGGTTGAATTTATCATATGCTTAAAAAGCAAACTTGAAAAAAATGGAGATTTGCGTTTTTTGAATAGTCCTCTTTTTCTCTTTCACCACATGTATGAAAATGCCTTTTTTGTTTGGTTTTTGTACCCTAAGTCCAGCCTCAGATTGAGTCTTTGAATAACTTTGAAATCTTTACTGTTTTTTGTGTTGGCTTTTCTCTGGCTACAGGGACATTCTGGAACTCCGAGGCCCTGTCTCGAAGGAGTCAAGGACTGGGGATGCACTTCTGGATCTTCCCTAAAAGAGCCAGCCCTGCCTCCTCTTTCAAGTTTAATTGTCCACTTCTTTTTCTGCTTGTGTTACCCTTTTTGTCTTCCTCTGTTCAGAGAAGAAGAATAAAGATGACGAAAAGGCAAAGAAAAGGAAAACGGAAACTCGTACTTCCTGCCCCTTCTACAACTATGAGCAGATGCAGTTTCTTCGTGATGAGGTTCTCATGGAAGTGAAAGATATTGAGCAGCTGGTGGTGCTGGGGAAGGAGACTCAAGCTTGCCCCTACTATGGAAGCCGATTTGCCATTCCCTCAGCCCAGGTGAGCACTCTGAAGGAGGTGGTTTGTTCCTCCTTTAGCCCAGGCCACAAGGCCTATAGCCACCGGCTTGCCTTTTCTATTTAGTTTTCACTAATCTTTTGATTTTCAGCTACTTGTCTGTCACATACCTTTTGGGTTAGGTGTTTTCCTGATTAAGAAAATTCTAAATAAAACAGACTGATAAAGATTATGTCAGCATGAATTGGACTCTCACATATCATTGTGGTTATGTACGGGCTCCTCTCTGAGCCTGTTTCCTATGAAACAGGAAAAAAACCCACATAATCTCTAGCCCTTTGACTATCTTCATTGTAATAGGAGTCCAGCTATTTCTGTGTGAAAGCCACTGTTTCTGAAAGGAAAATATTTATTAAATAATAATTTAAAATCTTGCCTTACATATTTATAGACATATTTTTGAAGCATCAGTATTACTACCTTTTGTGGCTTAATACTCAGAGATAATAAGTAAGATGGGTTATTATTTTTCTGTATTCTGCATGTAGGGAAACCGAAGCAATGAAAGTTTTAAGTGGTTTTTCTGATGTCTTATAGAATGTTAGTAGTAGAACCAGGTTTAAAAATAGCCCTTTTGATTGTTTCTTCACACATTTTCTGTTGTTAACCTAGTTAGAGCTTCTATTGCTACAGGACTCAGGAGATATACCTACACATGGATGTGTTCCATACAGGAAAAAAAAAAATGTTAGTTCATTCTCCTGCTTGTCTAGGGCCCTAGGAATTTAGAATTTGATGCATTTGAGTGAATTCTACTGACTATTAATATAATGTGTATCTCTCTAACCCAAAGCTGGTGGTACTCCCTTACCAAATGCTGCTGCATGCAGCTACCCGCCATGCTGCAGGCATTAAACTTGAGGGACAAGTGGTGATCATTGATGAAGCCCACAATCTGATTGATTCTATCACGAGCATCCACAGTGCTGAAGTTAATGGTTCCCAGGTGAGTTGGCAAATGGCAATGTCATAAGGATGTATTGCCTTTCTCAGAAGTGTGAGGAAGGGGATGCAGGAAGTCATTTGGCAAATGGAGAGATATTATATTTGAATTATATATATTTTGAATAAAATCCTCCCACCTTTTCAAAGCCATGGAGCTGTTTGGTCCGTGGTCATAACACAGATGAAATGTCTTTTTGTCCTTATTTCTTCTATAATATAATGGGAGCTCTTAAATTCTTCATTACCACATAGGAAATGTTCCATGATTGCAAGCAAAGATGTTTTGTTCAACAAAGATATGTTGAAGGAAGAATACAGAGGACATCTTGACTGAAAATTTCCTTCTATATCTTTTATAATACTGACATAAGAGAAGGATGTCTTCATCTTCTAGGGACCACCATACTTTTTTCCTGACCAAGCATAAGTTACCAGGGTGTGCTACTGTCTTCTTGGGTCCCAGATTCCTGATTTTGAAGCTAACTCAGTTCAACAAGCATTATTTACATTGCTACTGTGTCCTGGGTACTGGAGATAATAACATTAAACAAAACAAAAAATTCCTGCCCTCAAGAAACTACATTTTATTGGGGATATGCAATATGTGATAGATAAGTAGGTTCATGATAATTTAATGATAAAGAATACTAAAAACTACGGGTCTTTGTTGGATCTCAGGTGATCATTCAGTAGAAAATCTTTAATTTAGGACTTACTGAGGGTGGGAAGGGGAAAAGGGAACATGCTTTATTGAGCATCTATTATGTGTCAGATACTTTATTTTATCCTCATGACCCTGGGAAAGTAGGTACTATTATCCTCATCCCCATTTTATAGTTGAGGAACCTGAGGCAACTTATGTCACATAGTAGATGTCTAAGACCAGATTGGAACTTGGGTCTTCTGATTCTAGGCCCTGCACTCTGTCCTTGGGCCGCGTCAGCTTCCACTGTTTAATGGTCACCTAGGCCTGAGCTCTGCTCCTGTGTCACCAGCTGAATGTTAGATATTTTGAACTTGATGTCTGGTATTTCTCTCTTAACTCGCCATGTCCAAAACACAACTTGTTCTCCTTCTCCAGCAACCTGTGCCTCCTCTAGACTTCCTTCTGCCTGTCCGGCAGCCCTGGAGAATCTTCACTTCCTCATTCTCACTTCATTTAACTAATCCGTTGCTCGACAGTGTAATTTCTATCTCTAGGGCATCTGTTGTATCTCCCCCACCTATGACCTAAGTCTTCACGGTCTCTTGCCTGAACCATTGAAATAACCTTGTAGTTGGTTGTCAGGGACCTGCCTCAGATCCCCGCTCTTCTAACACTTTGTTCACTTAGTTACCAAAGTCAGTTTCCTAATGTGCAGAGCTGACCATGTCATACATCAAATGTCCTGTTACCTCCAGTGCCCGGCTCATTGGCAGATAGTGCTTTGGAACCATCCTGCATCCAGGCCTGCTGCTTCTTTTCTCTTTTCTGTACTCATGTGAATTCCTGACTGTCATACTTAAGGCCTGGTTGGAAATTTCACTTTTCTATGAATGCCTCAGCCTTGAACCAGGTCCTTCTTTCACAGCCATTTTCTCTGTTCACTCCTAGCTCTGCCAGGCTCACTCTCAGCTGTCCCAATACATGGAGCGATACAGGTGAGCTTCTTCCTGAGATATAAATGGAGATTATACAAAGACTTGGGCTTCTCCTAAGTTTTAGCTTCTACAAGTTGAAAGACTTTTAGGTATATTTCTCTCATGCAGCCCTGGAGCAGAACCTTTACTGAGTTAATAAGTGGAATGAGTCCCATCACAGACTTATAGTTCATCTCATTACTAAGCTACTGATTAATTAAGTTCTTAGATAATGGGGGGCCAGCTTTTTCCATGGTAAAAGCTTCAGACAAAAGGAATTTGCTGAGGAGCCAGAGAAGTAGGGCTGGGAATATGGGTGCATTATTTTAAAGGTACTTGATATTCATTGGCTTTTTTATAGGAAATTTTTGAAGGCCAAGAACCTGATGTACATCAAACAAATTTTATATTTGCTGGAGAAATTTGTGACTGTTCTGGGTGGTAAGAGACATTCTAACCTCATCTAATCTAAACTTCTAAAGCAGCTAATCATTTTTTTAACTCTATCATGACATGTTCCCCCAGCATATTGTCCACATCATGCTTGAGACAAGCATTCTAGACTCCTGGGCTCTGTTGATTTTATAATTGATTGATTATGGTCACAGGGTTTGTTCTTTAGTTCTTCTTGTCCTTCTGTAAAATAAGATTATCCCTTTTCTCACTCTGCTTTAAAGGAATGTTGTATAACAAAGAAAAAAAAATCTAACAATCTGTGCATTCCTATAGGGAACATGGCTTACTGGGTTTTGTGTGTGTGTATGCACATACACATGTTCTTGCATGAACACATGTGTGTTGGTTCACTTTACTGTCTGAGCATTTGGGTGAATTGGAGCAATGGAGAGTAACAGTCTCATTATGTCATGGCTTGATTTTTCACCCTCTCCTCCCCTCCAGGAAATGTGAAACAGAATCCCAACACGCAGAACCTCTGTCAAACAGGTAAGAATGTGACTAGCTGAACTGGGTATAAAGAGAATTTCAAAACTTTGAAGCTGAGATCTGCCGAACTCAGAAATACTAGGAATCTTCATTTTCTTTGTTCTTAGGGACTGAGCTGAAGACCATCAATGACTTCCTGTTTCAGAGTCAGATTGACAATATCAACCTTTTCAAGGTAGAGTTTATGTATATGCCAGGTGTGTCCATCTATAGAATTTCTGTGATCTTTTGACACTCTATTCAGTCATTCATGAAACTTCAATCAGTTCTCATTTATGTGCAAATAAATCATTGTCCTAAATTCTCTGAAAGAGATTTTGTACTGAAATAGTTTATGGTCTAGATAGGAAGACATAATAAATATGTTAAAAATGGATGAAGAACACTTAAAAGTAGCATATCAGCAAATGCAGAGTATATAACCAAGGATGCCAAAAGTATCTTAAAGTGTTATTATAGGTGGCTATGGTTTTATCCCATGGAATAAAACAGGGAAGGCATCTTCTGTATTTGAAGGTTCCATTGGAACCAAGTGATTAGTGTGAGCCAAGTCCTACCCCATTGCTGAAATGGATCAGAATGCTGATAAAGGATCATCCAGAGGTGTTGTCTACTATTTATTTCTTTTCCTGTCTTAACCCTAGTGAACCCACTTTTTCCTGGTTTCCATACTGCCTCAGATTTCTTCCTATTCAGGTTTCTTATATGTAGCTTTCTCTTGGACATTTCTACCTAGTTAGCTTGGTGGTGCTTCAAATACAATATTTCTAAATCAAATTTATATTTATTCCCAAATCATTTATTCCTCCTTGTTTCCCTATTTCTGCTAAAGATAGCACCACTCAGGCTGAAAACCTCAGAGTCATCTCTTTCTTCTCACTCTCCTGACATCCAGTGAGCTCTTGAGATCCATCCATTATAGAGGGAATTCCCACAAATTGGACTAGATGGTTTTTGAGGTCTTTTCTAATGTAGAAATTTCATGATTCTGTACTTCTTCTTGTACAATGTCTTGAAATTTTTTCTTGGCAAAGGAATTCTATATCAAACTTACCATCCCAGTACAGGTTTTTTTTTTTTTTTTTAATTACAAAGAGTAAATTTATTTTGTTGTAAACTTAATATTTAAAATAAACTGTACTTAATTAAGAATTGACCTGAATAAAGGGTAATTTTTAAATAGTGATTTCCAAGAGCAGTATATCTAACTCTTCCTATTTGAATCATTTATATCTTAAGTTATATATGAAGAAAGTAAAAAACAAAAATATCCATCTATACTATTGCCACCTTACGAATGGAATCTTGAAGTCCCATTAATTCTATTTACTTTGGCCTGAGAAAATCTGATTGCATTTACTGTGTAGCAAATGATCTGATTACTGTTTTGTGCCCTGAACTTTGTAGGGTCTTGGCCTTGGTTTGGGGTCAGGGTGATATAGCTGTAGGTTCCAGATTCTGTGACTCACCTTTGTTCATGTGCTGGAAAGCTTCCATGTGTTATGCTCTTGGGCCCACATGCCTTTGGGGGTAAACCTCTTCCCTAGTGCTTATAGGCTTCTGGCTATCTATATAAATTAATCCTGGTTTCTTGAAAGTAGTAGTCTTTGAAGGATTTGGTATAATTAGATTGTAGCATTGAAGAATTTTAATGAAGAACAAGAATAAAAGGTGTCAACTAGACAGCCTTGATATCCTTAAGGAATTTTCCTCTAGTAGATTTGGTAAACTCTGATGCGTTGGAGAGCACATAGATAAGAGTCATACAAGTTGAGCAGGCCAGGGATTGGATTTAAAAAATATCCAATTCTATGAGATCAAAGATCTTGTCTGATTATTTTTCATTTTCTACTTTATCCACATTATCTGCAATTTTTGTCTTGACCAGAAATTTTTAGCCTGTATTCCAATTCTGTAAGATATATCTTCCCAAAATATACTTCCTTTGATCAAAAACCTTGAATAGGCTCCCAGTTTCTATCATTAAAGTTCAAATTCTGTATCTTGGTGTGCGGGATCTATCACAATTTGGTTTTGTTCCTTCCCAGCCTTATCCTTTGCTAACTTCATTCTGTATGTTCTCCTTAAACTTAGCTCCTTACCCTGTGTGGTTTTTTTTTTTTTTTTATCATATCTACATCTTTCCAGAAGCAGTTCCTTCTATTTTCAGTGTCTTGGATTTCATTGGTACTTATAATTTTCCACCACATCCTACAAGACCCAGTTCTAAAGTTTTTTTCTTCTAAGTGCTCTTTCTTGAACCCTGCAGGTAGAAATGACTTCTGAATTCCCCTTATATAGTACTTTGTATTATTTGTGGCACTTAATGTCTTATCTTATGTGAGTTACTACTATGCTTGTGTCCCTTACATTATCTCTAAGGTGCCTTGCAGTGGTAGGTACAGAATATTTATTGAATTAAATTATGATAGTCAATAGGAAGAAAATTGAGGATAGAAAAGATGGGAGTTCGTTGCTAAAAAGCAAAGAAACAAGAGTGTTCTACATGTATAAATCCACCTAACATGCATATTAAATCCTAGGATCATGATGTTGCCACCTTTCATTAAAGCTTGGTATGTATGGAACCCTTGGTACCTCCCCCCTGTAGAGATGTTCCTGAAGAGAAGAAGCGTGCTATTTGGCATGGGAGATTTATCGTGAGGAGGTGAATTGACTGTAATCAATTTGATGATTGATTACACTGGTGTTTTTTTTTTTTGTTTGTTTTTTTCAACCATTTGGCTGTTTCCCTTCTGGGTTGAACCTTCACTGAAGTAAGCAGAAGAGAATCTGTTTTATCATTTGTCATCTAACCCTGGGAACATTTTGACATGAAAGGTTGAACTTCCTGGCTAAAATAAGACTTTAGATTCCTTGTTTCTGCAGGTACAGCGGTATTTTGAAAAGAGCATGGTCAGCAGAAAGGTAAATATTCTCTCTTTTCTCTTGGGACATCTTCCAATTTAGATGGACTTTATAGTACAGATTTGGGACGCAAGGAAATGGCATTCACTTCCCTGACTAATTAGTATCTTGTTGGTCCTTTGGAAATATAATTCAAAACTGTTTCCTTTCAAAAGGCTTTATAGGTAATCTTCCACCTACCCACCCATCCTTCCTTTTTAAAGCAACTACCTGTAATGTTATAATACCTGGAGTGCTAAGACTGGTTCTGCCACTTTCTAGTGGTACAGTCTCGTGCAGTTTATTTATTAACCTTTCTCGAGCCTCAGTTTCTTGATGTGTAAAATGGGCATCTTATTTGCATTTGGCCCCAATACAGCTGTTTGGGTTCACCACGGAATACGGTGGTGTTTCTATCCTTCCATCTTCTAAAGAACAATCCAAGTTGACTGGTTTCCAGCACTTCTTGCAGAGCCTTCAGCCCGGGCCTGGAGGTGAGTTAGGGAAGGGGGAAAAGCAGCCAGCCTCCAGATCCTAAGGCAGAAGGGACATCTGATAGCTTCAGGTACGTTTTTCCTTCTCTACTGTGGGCCCGTCCTTTCTGTGTTACAGCAACTCCTTCATCTGCTCCTGGAGAGGATGAGGGTGGCCCGCCACGCCTGGGCTCTCCATTGATGCAGATTGAAAGCTTCCTTGCAGCCCTCACTACCGCCAACCAGGACGGCAGGGTGGTCGTGAACAGACAAGGTAACTGCCCGCGCCTGGAGCTCTGTAGCGAGTGCCTCTGTGCGGAGCCGGGACCATATGCGCGGGGGGGTGCTCAGGAGGCCATGTGGGCCAGGATGCAGCAGGGGAGCACCAGTGCTCTCCCAGGGGTGCACGGAGGGAGCCGCTCCCTCCTCTGACAGCTGAGGAAAGGGGGTGTAGGGCAGTTGTCTCACAAGGTCACAGAGGCCCGATCAGGAGCCCGGCAGCGGTGATTGCCACGCCTCTTAGCCCCTACAGTGCGACAGCATCTGTGGCTCTCCTGTGCGGCTTTGTTGCTCATGGAGGAGCAGGTGTCTGTGGGCTGAGCTCCTTGAATTCTCAGGCGCGGTCTGCCATCTCCTTCCTCTAGGCACCCTCAGTCAGAGCAGCCTCCGGTTTCTCCTCCTGAATCCCTCGGTGCACTTTGCCCAGGTGGTAAAGGAATGTCGGGCCATGATCATCGCTGGGGGCACCATGCAGCCGGTGAGGCCTGGGGGACCTCTCGAGAGCTCACTCCCCTGGCACCCCTGTGCCTGGGAAAGGGTGGTCAGAGCCAGGCTGAGGCGGCGCCCCTGCCCTTCATGTCCCTTGGCTTGTTAGCATCTGCCCGCGGCATGTGCCTCAGCAGCCTGTGGACCCTGGTTTTGTGCCTGAGAAATCCCTTGTTCGCTTTTGTGCATTACCTGTATGCTGCCCTTTTCTCCTCACCATGTTCAATCTCTTCCCCAGTAAAGTTAGGTTCAAATTTTGGCTCTTCTTTTTACTAGCACAGCATCTTGGGGCATATTGCTCTCTGGATCTCTTTCCTCATCTGTAAAATGCTAGGATTGGACTAGATGATCTTCTGATTCCCCCCAGGTTCCCCCTCCCACCTCCATGCACATTTCTACTCTCCTTCCATGACCAGTACATGCAATACAGCCTCATTGTTCTTTCTCCTATCCCCATTGTCTCCCATTGGTCAGTGGCTTTTTGTTTCTTGGTTTTTATTTAGGTGGCTGATTTTCGGGAACAGTTGCTAGAATGTGCTGGAGTTGGAACAGAGCGAGTGGTTGAGTTTTCCTGTGGTAAGTAAGTATTCATGTCTAGTATGGGGCATACTATACCCATTGCCCTATCTTTACATTTTGTGGTGGTACAGTTTGAGGGCTCTAATTCTGGGTCCTTTATTATATTTTACTTCCCAGATCTGACTCTGATAGAATTGAAAAATTCTGACCTTATCCTAATTGCACTGAGCACAAATGGTTTTTTCCTTGGCTTTCTCCCAATTATACACTTTAAGGCCCATGTTTCCATCTTCCTCTTCTCCATCCATTTTTCCCTAGGTCATATATTTGAATGTTTCCCTAGAAGAGAAAGACCTATCCTTTCATATTGTTATTTCAGAATGCCTTTGGAAGGACAAGGATAATTTTTTGTATAAGTTCTGCCTCTAGCTATAGTTTTGGTCTTCATTTCAGTCTTTATTTCTGTTTTTTTTATCAGGCCATGTAATCCCACCAGACAATATTCTACCCATTGTCCTTTGCAGTGGACCGTCTAATCAGCAGTTGGAATTCATCTATCAGAAGAGAGAGCTGCCTCAGATGGTCAGTACTGATCTGCTTGTTGTAGGAGAAAAATTATTGTGAAGTAGGGAGAGTAAAAATTATTTTGACCCAAGAAAGAGAGAAGGTGAAGGGAATAAATATTCATATATTACTTAATATCTACTCAGGCACTGCGCTAAGTGATTTTTGCAAATAGTATTTCATTTGATTCTCAAAATAATCCTAAAAAAGTAGTTGTTGTTTTTATCCCCATTCTGCAGTTGAGGAAACTGAGGCAAATAGAAGTTTAAGTGGCACTAGTGCTAAGACCACATTTGAACTTGGGATTTCCTGTTTCCAGACCCAGCCCTGTCTCCACTATGCCACATAGCCTCAAGCAGGAGGACAGTTTAGAATTTTATTTATCTTTTAGAGCCAAGCATTGAGTCTCTCTATTGTTCAAGTAGATTGATGATGTGTACCAAATGCAGAAGGGATGGGAGGAGACCTTTTCCTTCTTCTTTCTTTTAAAGAAATCCAAAATTCTAAAATTCAAATAAGTTATTTTTTTTTGATGAGGCAAGTGATAAAGCTGTCTTCGAACCCTGCTCTTTCTGCCTCCTTTATCACCCCCATAAAACCAACTCTGCCTTTGACACATTAAAATTGAGAGGGTATTTAATATTCTATCTAATATCTGATTTGATCATTGCTGGAAGCTCCAAAACAAGTAAAGATGGAGTAGAAGATTCAATAGCATATTTCAAACATGCTGTGTCTTGGTTAGCATTTTAAAGTTATTTTACCATCTGCTACAAAGCATCATTTAGGATCATGTGCTTCTTGGCACCAGGATGGTGTTCTCCCACATTTTCTCTCACTGACTCCTAGATGTCTCTAGATGTAATTAATGGTTTTGGTCTGTTCCTTGAGAGTCAGTGCCTCATGCAGCCATGGGCTAATGAAAGGAACTTGGTTCTCCTTTTCAGATGGATGAAGTCGGCCGCATCCTCTGCAACCTCTGCAACGTGGTCCCTGGGGGCCTGGTCTGCTTTTTCTCCTCCTATGACTACCTGCACAAAGTATACGCACACTGGAAGCAGAGTGGGCTGCTGACTCGTCTGGCTGTAAAGAAGAAGGTGAGCCTGTCTGTCCCCAGAGTTAAAGCAAAATCTCCACCCAGGCCATGACCTTCCCCAGGGATGCTTCCAAATACCAGACCTCTGTTTCCAGTCTTGAATTAGTATTCCCCACCCCCATTCCCCAAGGCTACTTTTTTTTTTTAAGCTCCTCAGCCATTCTACTCACTTTCCTGTCATTCTGGTTGGTAATTTCTCTGGAAGCAGCTACATAGTCCAAAAGATCATTGACCCATGAGGGTGAATGATACCAAGTAAGTGTTATTTAGAATACAGACCTAGGATTCCTTTCCTTGATGTCTTTTTACACACACACACACACACACACATTATAATTTGTTCCAGATATTTCAGGAACCTAACCGAGCAAATCAGGTGGAACAGATGTTGACCGAGTACTCCAAGTGCATTAAGGTAAGAGGTGCAGTTGCAAAACTGTAGGGCAAAGTAATGTGGATGTATAAGTGCCCCATTATAGTTCATCCTGGGTAACATCCAAGTCCCTTTCGCACAGAGACCCATGATGCCTAGCACATAGTAATCACTTAATACATTCTTTTTTGATTGTTTTATTGAAATAATGTCTAATTAAGCAGCTTCTTGATCTGGAATGCTTTTTTTCAGCAATGCAGCCAAGTGAAAGGTGTGATGACTGGGGCCCTTCTCCTTTCAGTGGTTGGAGGGAAGATGAGTGAAGGGATCAACTTCTCTGATGATTTAGGGCGGTAAGCGTGAGCTTTGGTTCCCCTCTTCCTTCTTCCCTGCCCTCCCAGAGCTGAGAACCCAGGTGCATGGTCTGGTGGTTGTGGCTGGCAACAAAATCTTTAAGCTCAGTGACACGGACTCCCTTTTACTTAGGTAAAATTGTCCACAGGTGCTGGACAGATCTAAGATAGTGAGCTTGGATAAAACAATGTGAAGGATGCAAACTGGCATGGGTGTGGCTGTCTGCATTCAGTCCCAGGGAGACCAGGGTAGGTGGCTAAGTAGCAGGCGGCACTGTCAGGGAAGAGTGTCAATCGGATCCTTCCTCATTTCAGGCTTTGAGAACCAGGCACATAGCCTAACAAGTGGGACAGGGGAACTTTGATTCAGGAGGCTCCTGTTCTCACTCTCCCTCTGATATTTACTTGTTTTGTGGTCCTGTGCGAGTCATTTAACCTTGCCAGGCCGCTTTTCCCACCTGTAAATAGGGAAATATAAAATGTATGCATATATGCAAATGTAAGGTGCATGGTATACACTGCCTGGCAAACCTTAAAGTGCTTGGTCTAATTCCTTGGAAGGTGTGTGGTTATGGTGGGCATGCCCTACCCCAACATCAAATCCCTGGAGCTGCAAGAGAAGATGGCGTACCTGGACCAGACTCTTGTGAGTACCCTTTGTCATTGTCAGGAATTCTTTTCCCAAGTTCAGGCTCTTCCCAAATTCACCGTCTTTGGGGCTGGATGGGGTTATGGGATTATGAGATTGTGCTGAATATCAAGAGTTGGGCTGTTCATTACTGTCTCACCAGAACTAGTGAAGTTCTGTAGACCTGGGCAAGATTATCTTGAAATGAAAAGGGAGTCTTAACCACCATCTGTATGCTTTGCAGCCAGCCATGGTGCCACCTTGAAGCTCTAATTAGGAATAGGAACAGTTCAGCCAACCCTCTTGGTCTCTCTTCTTTCTCATGCGGTCACATGGGGATCTTGAGCTATTCTGTAGTCTTAGTTATGGGAATGTCATTTTTCTTAGGGATATTGAAGTAAATGGAATCTATAGCAGGATAGGTTCTTTGTTTAAAACCAGTACTGTTAACTTCTTCATTTCCCCAGCCCAATAATCCAGGGAAATCCTTGATGGAAAACCTGTGTATGAAAGCTGTCAATCAATCCATAGGTGAGCCCCACATGCATCCTGAGTAGTTAGCAGGGGTAGTAAAGGAAACAAGGGTGGGAGGAATTGTCTCACTTCTATGAGGGTGATGGTTCAGAATGATAAGGACTAATGAGTCTGCAAGGTTTTTGAGTCTTCTCTGCTCTGAGCCCTGGCTTCTGCCCAACCCAGGACGGGCCATCCGGCATCGGCAGGATTTTGCCAGCATCCTGCTCCTAGACCAGCGTTATTCCCGCCCGTCCATTCTGGCCAAGCTGCCTGGCTGGATCCGAGACCAAGTGGAAATCAAAACTGCATTTGGGCCAGCCTTTGCTACATTGCGGAAGGTAAGTCTTGGCTCTTGCCATTCTCCAGCCTGTTCCCTTTCTTCCCTCCCTGTAACTCTTCACTAGAACAGAGGATTGTGAAAGACTTTTGGTATTTTTTTCCAGTTTCACCGGGAGAAATCTGATCCTTCCTGACAGATGAGCATCGCTCCCTGCTCCATGCCTAAGCCTCCTACATTTGTTAGTTCATCTACAGGAATTGTGACTGCAAAGACAAAACACAGATGGATAAGGGTGGGATCTAGCCCCTGTTCTTCTTGGTCTTCGTGTGAAGGCTACAGGACTGTTTTATGTTGGTGAAAAACAACTGGACAGCAAGACTTGGAGGACCACCTTCTTAAAGGTAGAAGTTAGAAGAGAAGCTTGGATTGGGAGCAGAAGACTGAGTTGGAGTTAGTAGGATAGGGTGTTGCAGGGTTTGTTTTGCACTGGCTCTCAAATGACTGAGAAGTTATGGCATAAGAAAGATGAGAGTTGAATTTCATTTGAGTAAAAGTAGAAAAATTTGTTATTGGAGGAAACATTGGAAAAAGGATTTTTTTTTTTTTTTTTTTGCACTTGATGATTTTACTGGGTAGTTCTTGCCTCCCTTCCTACTGCTTTGTTGTGAAACACTGTCCAGACCCAAGATGAAGCTGCCACTAGAGAATCATAATAGTGGACCCACACAAATTTCTCCTGAAGCACATCTTTGTGTAATATATTTTTTTGAGGATTTATAAAGAGATTTACCTCCAGCCTCCTGCCATCTATCTACCATCTCCCATTTAGTCTTTTTCTCTCACAAAACATTCACTACCTTTGCTCCCCAGACATCACCTCACTTCCCTGCCTCCTGAAAAGGGTCTGGGGTTTAAAGGTGCACAGTTTCATATTCCCCTTTCAAAGTCAGTGGCAATCACTACCTCCTTTCATTGAAAATAGCGTTTATATGTTAAGGGCTATAGGACTCCCAGTATGACTATTTTAAACAACCCTATGTCCACTTCTGTGTCTTTGTTGTGTGGATATCTCTACCTTGGGATATCTGAAGCTTCCCTTTACTATTTACTTACCTGTGCCCCAAAGAAAAGGACCTCATCTTCTCCAAGAATGGTGAAAAGTGGGGCTGGCTTTTACTGTCATGGATTAACATAGTTACAGTGCCTTAATTAAAGAGTACATTTGGTTCATTGTTCTGTGATTCATGTTCATTTTAAGCTCAATGGAAGAGTGAAACATGCAAGTTAAGGAAAGAGAACCTTAGAGCAGAGGTGATACATGTTTCATCTCCAGGATGAGCTGAGGAATCTTTAATAAGAACTAAATTAGAGTTAAACTTTAAGGGGATACATGTTTCATTTGATTTGGGGCAAGAGCTCAGATGTGCCTTCCAAGGAAAGCAGGGGCCTCCTATGAATCCCATTCATCCTCATCTTCCTCTCCAGGTGGTTGCTGTAGCATCGGTAAGGGTGGAATTGAGTCTGACATTCGGGCAAAGGCTCCTCCAGGTCCTTCCCCAGTGCTTGCCCCAGGTCCTTTCCCTGAGATGCCTAAAAGGAAAAGATTACCAAAGTGAGGGAAGGTTGGGCTGCCTCAGCTTCAAATAATTTGAAGCAAAAGGAATGAGGATAGGCCCTCACCACAATTGCTTACCTTTGCGCCTCATGACTAGTTTGTTGAAGAGATCTGACATTAGGTCACCACCTTGGCTTGTGGCTCTCACTGTAACACAAAAATTATGGTTAGGACTGGGAGCAAGGGGAGGAGATAAATAGGAAATTTCTTAGGATAATACTTTTCATGATTAGCATTACTTTTTTATCTTCCAAAGGATTCTTTGAACTTCAGATTGTTAGCATCAACAAACAATATTACAATATTGTAACCTAAGTGATTTGTAATAAGTAAAAAGAGAGGCAAAAAGAACAGCTTCATATAAGGAAAATTATTATAACATTTTAGAGCAGAATGGGCTGCCTTGGGGGAGGGTATTCCTTCAGTGAATATCTCTAAGCTGGATGACTATTAGGGACTTTGGAGTAGAAAGGGATTCCTTTGCATCCTTGATGGCCTCTGAGATCCCTTCTAATTAAATCTGATGAATGAAAATAGATTTTTATGGCATTCTGAAATAAGCTTTTTTTGTTTGGTTTTTGTTTGAGTTTTGAAATGAGAGAAGAGCATGCCGAGACCAGATCACCCCAAAATGCAGTCAGGAACACTGCTCTCGACTTGGGAGAGGGGACTACAAATACACCATTATCCACCACCTGTTTCTCTCTTTATCACAGGTCATAAAGCCATCCCCAATCTAAGCTGGAATCTCTGTCTCATCCTGAACAAATTTCCCTTTATTGCAGACTGTTTTTTGTATGTTTCTTTAATCCTCAGTAAGAGCTGGCTTTATACTAATGATCTTTTCTCCTTGGCCTTCCTCTCCAGTGAAAGCTTCAGTCCCCAACCAATTGCTGGAATTGGAAGACTCCTTGCTTCCAGCATTATTCCCAATCTCAACCTCTCCTTTTGTATTCAAAGAATAGATATTTTCTATTCAGTTTGGGTAACAGTGGCAATTACATCCTGTCTCTAGGGCACCTCTTTCCTCAAGAAGTTCAGCATCTGGCTCACTCCTCTCCTCCTAAACTCTTGCCCTATGAGATATTACCATCCATGCTAATATACCCTCAAACTTGTTTAGGAGCTCACCATTCCAAAAAATGCTGTTTCCAACACTTCTCCATCTGCCCTATTCTCCTTTTACACTCTCTCACACTCTCTCTCTCTCTCTCTCTCTCTCTCCTCCCTCTCTCTTCTTTCTCTCCCCTCCCTCTCCCTCTCCCCTCCCTTTCTCTCCCTCTCCCTCCCTCCTTACACCTCAGTCCTTCTAAACTAGGAGGAAGCCGGTCTGTAGGAGAAGGCTGCTAAGAGTGGTTCCATAAGGCGAGCCCTGGCCAACAGCAAGAGTCCATAAAGCAATGATGGCCAAATGGGCACCTTCACCCATTCTGGTTTAGGGGATGACCCAGCACTCTAAAAGGAAAGAAGCCGTGGCCTAGCTCAGTGGGAGTCAGGGTGGGCCCTACCTTGTTCCTGTTCCTTCTGCTTCTTTTTCTCCAGCTTTCGTTCCTTCACGCTCCGTAGCTTGGCCTTGCCGATACCTCCAGCCTGGCGGATTGACTCTAACAGGTTTGCCCGACCTCCGGAAGGATCCACTACTTCCTTGGGGGGCACTGAAGGAAGGGAAGAGAAGGCAAATTCCAGAATGGACCAGGCAGGCAGGCAGGGGCTTTGGCTTGCAATGACTTCTAGCCTAATCTGTGAAGGAACTCTTCCCCCCTTCCCTTTGCTGTCTAGTAAATGACATGGAAAACTGCTCTCAAACAGATGGATTCCTGGTACATCAAAAAAGGATTTACTGAAAACTCCTATTCCATAAGTGCTCAGAGATACGGGAATAAGATTAGGACCTATGCTGCCCCCTCCCCCCAATGACATCACACAGCTTCTTGTGCCTTTGTTGAGAAGAGGTCACTTTGCCAGAAGAGTGGATGTGTGTGTATCTACAGTACCCAGAGGCTTGCCCTGGCAGGCCTCTCCCTGGTACCTGAAGGGCACGTGTTGCTGCTGTCCTCGCTGGCTGCTGGGGCAGGGGTGAGCTGGGGCAGCGGTGGGGGCGGAGGCGCGCTGACCAACACTGCAGGGGCTGGTGGAGGAGGCGGAGGTGGGGGTGGAGGCGGTGGGGGTGCTACTGGTGTATCGCCATCTAGTTCTGAAAATAAAATACTGTTATATACCCATGTCAGTTGGGGGCCAGAGAAATAATGTATGAATGACAACCCCTTCTCCTCTTCAGAATACCTGGCTTAAAAGGCTCAGCAAGCTCTGTGTTGAAGGTGGGTAGCTCAGGAATGGTGCCAGGGGCAGAAGGTGCTATGCCAGGGCCTAGGTCAGCACTGTACATGAGGTCATCAGCAATACCAGGAAGGTCAGGAAGGTAAGATGGCACATCGATCTCAGGTACTTGGCCCAGATCGGGTACGTAAAAGTAATTCTCTGCCACCTAAAAGAGCAAGTGGGAAGTGGAGAAATTGATTTGGGGGGAAGGCTGGGTTGGTGGACATACCTGGCTGGGCCAGATTATTCCAAACTGAGATCAAACAGAATGGGCTAGGTGGTTACCCCTTCTTCCCACCAAAAGAAAGCATGACGTTGCGTAAATGTATTCATAGTGCTTAACAGTTTACAAAGCACTTGCTTCCCAGACATGCTCTGATAGTACTTGGGCTCTGAAGCTTCACCTCCAGTACTTTCCCCACCTCTGACATTACCTGCTGCTCCAGCTGCTCCCTTTTGCTGATGGATAAGGGGGCATCAAACAATTTCTCAGTCTCTGTCCCTAATGTCACATGAGTCTTTGTCACAGCCCCAGCCAGAGGGTCCAGAAAGACATACTTTTTGTACCTGAAGAACGGAGGGTAAACAGTTGGCAATCACCCGAGTGTAGGGTATAGTTATCTCCCCTCTTTGCTTCCTCTAGTAGGGTCAGGTTTAAATTTTGGGAAAGGGAGGTATGAATCAACAAGGCTCTGCTGGCTCCACAAAACCTTATCATCCCCCCCTCCCTCCAGACATCAGTCCTGCCCTTCCCCTTTGTCTTCCTGCCAGTCATACAGGTTCTCCGTGGTGTTGAAGAGCAGCAAGGAGCTGAGGGAGTTGATGTTGCTGGGAAGGCCACCAAGTCCCTCTTCGGCCTCATCCTCAGGCTGGGGTCTGGTGCTCACACACACAGGGAAGTACTTCAGCTTTTCCTGAGGATCAAGGGGGTCATGAGAAGCAAGCAAGCCACAAGCAAGCCTGGCCCACTCTCATGGACCAGGAGAGTATATGGTGACAGCCTGTCACTTGAACTCATTTAGCACCATGTTTCTATAGCATTTTAATTTAATAACTCTATACAAATCAGTATTTCCCTTAGATTATAGATGAGAAAATGGAGCCGCAGTAGCTGTTCAGTTGCCTGTATCCTTCCCACTCAGCCTGGCTAGCCCCTCATTACCCTATTCTCATCCCCACAGGCCCTCTCCCCCCGGGAGCTGAGACCTGCAGGGCCCTTTCATCTAGGGGTCGGTGTTTGCTCTGGATCTTATGTCGGATGCGCCTCTGAGACCCAGGATCTTCAGCTCCTTCAAAGATGGAGTTGTACTCCTGCAGTCTATCTGGGGCTGGATACTTGGCACTAGAGAACACCTGTGGGGAGACAGGAACTTTCAGGGATGAAAGGCACTCTTTTCCTTTGATGGAAGACCCCCTGGTGAAAAAAATTGGTAAGGAACACCTTGGAAGGAAGAGCTAGGGTGGTTATGAAATACCATGCCCTGGGCCAAGCTTGGAGGCCCTGAGCTTGCCCCAAAAAAGTCGGGATCTCTGTATTGACATTTGGGGAGCGAAGAGGAAAAAGATGGTAGTGCCTTTTACCTTAATTGCCTTCTTGCTGCCTTTGATTTTCTCGATCTTGGCCTGAGCCAGAGAGACTCTCTCTCCAATGACTTGCAGCTGGCTGCGACTCATTTCTACTCGTTGGGAAATCCTACCAGGAAGACCAACACTCATGAGTGAGGGGCCACTCCAAAGGTTCTGTGTCCCAACTCTCTTATGCCCCAGTGTCCCATGTGAAGGAGCGCATTCTCTGAAAAGACAACTCTGAAGGATCTGTCTATATGGAGAACTCCCATCCAGTAGGGATTGTACAAAAGGACTTCAATAGACTGACATAACTCTAGCCCTACAGAACAGACATTCAGAAACACCGGAACCTTCCCTACAGCAGGCAAAATCATAACTAAGGCGGGGGTCACAAGGTTTTCACACTATTTAGTATCCAGAAAGCTTGAAATGACCCTAAGGGCTTCAGCCTCCTTACACCAATTCAAGAGAAGTTCAAACATACTTGTTAAATGCCTACCTCCCTCTGGTTCATCAAGGATTCCTTGATATGTATGTGCATTATTGTCATAACTATTTTGTAGAGAAAGTCAAGAAGTTATGTATTAGGGTAAGTTACTGATTTTTTTTCTTAGTTTTCATTTGAAGGAGGGGGAATTTTAAAAGTCTAGGATTTTTTTCTGAGTGTGACAGTCTTCTCTAGATCCTGCCTAAGGCTTCAAAATTATGTCACCAAGGGTACGTAATCTTTTTTGGTATGGTCTTAAAATACAGTATCAGGAGCAAACAGGGGAAGCTGCCTTTGAGAACATTTGCTCTCTATAATACCACCATGTTATAGGAGAATAAGACTTTTGGGAGGTTTGAGACAGTACAATTTGAAATAGTATTTTTATGAAATTTTATTCAAATGCAGTAGACCACAGGCTTGTTTAAAGGTAAGGGCTGTTTAATTTCTGTCTTTGTACCACCATGCCTTGCATATCCCAGGCTTTTACTAAATGTTTGAAGAATTAAATTGAATAGCTTTTAATTAGTCAACTTTTTGTTTATACAGCTGTTACTTTAATTTTATTTTGGCATGTGATTTTATGGATGAGGAAATTTGAGGCTCAAATAGATTAAGTGACTCGACCTTAAACAGTTCATAAGGACTAGACCCAGAGTCTGTCTCCTAATTAGCTTTCTTTCACCATATTCCCATTTAGAAAGGATTTCATGTATTAGGTAGAAAGGGGATATTAAATTATTTCTAAAATCCCTTTTAACTCTAATATCCTATTTTAAGCTATTTATTGAAAACTTTCTCATTATAGTCAGACCTCATATGTCAAGGCAGGAATGAGAGTCAAAACACAAGTATTGTTAACAACAGAAATGACCTTGCCCAGTACCACTCAATCCAAAGAAGGTCCTCGCCTCCCTCCCAGACCCCCAAACCTATGCCCTGTATCCTTCTGGGTCTGATCTCTTCCACATTAAAGATGTCCCGGGATGAACTCTGCCAACTCCTCAGCATCTAAGTCACCAAAGCCAATTCCTATTCTGGCACTTCCCAAAAGGTCCTTGACCTTTAAAAATCACTGGCTTTTCTTCCTTCCACTTTTCCCATTTTGTTCTTTCCCATCCCCAGGCAAAGAAAAACTTGAACCTAAGCTCTCGTCACCTTTCCCTCCTGAGCTCTTGGGATAATTAAGAACAATCTGCTAATTATGCAAGTAGCTGATTGAGTATTCTGTAACCTGGCGCTCCCAGGTGCCAATCATTTGAGAGAGGCAGAAAAAGATGGGGCAGAAGAAAGGGGGGAGGCAAGAAGAAAATAAAGGAAAGCTATTAATGCCATCTCTACCTCCTTCTTGCATGTCCCCCACTTTGCCTAGAGAAGGTAGCTTTTCCCTCTCAAAGTTATTAAGTAGGCGTGAGAAAAGGAATAAGTATATAAGTCAGTTGTATCCATGCTGTAAACCAGAGAAATTGCCCTTCCCTAAGCCCCAATACATACGTCCCTTGACATATAAGTCCTACAAGACGGATACACTGGAACCATAGGGTTAGGCCTAATTTCTCTTAAGTGAAAGTGGGAGGGGGTGGTTGTTAAAAAAGAAAGAGCTAGAAGAAAAGAGGAAGCTATTGGAGGCAGAACAGAGAAAAGATTAGAAAAGGCAGAAGTCTGTGGCGAGAGTTGTAATTCCTTCAGAGTCTCTCTGAAAATCTCTGCTGTCACATTTTCTAGGCTCCAATTCACCTGGTTGGAATGAGGGCAGAGCAAAGAGTTCCTACCTAAACCAGAGAAGGGAAAATCTGTTGTCAGAGGTGGAAAAAAGGAAAATGTTAAAATAGGTTTAAGACCATTCTGGAGAGCAATCTGGAATTATGCCCAAAAAATTATCAAATTGTGCATACCCTTTGATCCAGTAGTGTTTCTATTGGGCTTATATCCCAAAGAAATACTAAAGAAGGGAAAGGGACCTGTATGTGCCAAAATGTTTGTAGCAGCCCTGTTTGTAGTGGCTAGAAACTGGAAAATGAATGGATGCCCATCAATTGGAGAATGGCTCGGTAAATTGTGGTATATGAATGCTATGGAATATTATTGTTCTGTAAGACATGACCAGCAGGATGAATACAGAGAGGCTTGGAGAGACTTACATGAACTGATGCTGAGTGAAATGAGCAGAACCAGGAGATCATTATACACTTCGACAACGATATTGTATGAGGACATATTTTGATGGAAGTGGATTTCTTTGACAAAGAGACCTGAGTTTCAATTGATAAATGACGGACAAAAGCAGCTACACCCAAAGAAAGAACACTGGGAAACGAATGTGAACTATCTGCATTTTTGTTTTTCTTCCCGGTTATTTATACCTTCTGAATCCAATTCTCCCTATGCAACAAGAGAACTGTTCGGTTCTGCAAACATATATTGTATCTAGGATATACTGCAACATATCCAACATATAAAGAACTGCTTGCCATCTAGAGGAGGGGGTGGAGGGAGGGAGGGGAAAAAAATTGGAACCAAAACGAGTGCAAAGGATAATGTTGTAAAAAAAAAAAAAAAATTACCCTGGCATGGATTCTGTCAATATAAAGTAATTATTAAATAAAAATTTTTAAAAAAATAAAAAAAAATAAAATAGGTTTAAGAAAATTCATTTGGTTCAAAAATTCTCTCCTTCCTTTGCATCTGTCTTTGTCCTCATAACCACCAAGTCCTAGGAACTTGGGGCTAGAAATTGGGGAGTTTATATGTTAATATAATAAGGGAATCTAGGGAAGACATTATCAGATCAAAGGGAAAATTCTCCAACTCAAAAAACATGGACATCCAGATCCATGTTATCTTTTCTGAAAATAGATGTGATATTTTGCCCACTCCCTGATGATCTCAGGATTATAGATTTAAAGCTAAAAAGGATCTTAGAAATCATTAATTGCTAACCCCTTAATTTTTACATATGAGGAAAATGAAAGGTTAAAGTAACTTGTAGAGCTAGGAATAAAGATCTTTTCATTACTAGTCTTCATTTATGTGTCTTATCTTCCTAACTAAATTGAAAAGAAAGTATCTTACACTTTGATATATACCTGATAATACCTACCAAAGTGCTGGACACATAGCAAATACTCAATAAATATTGAGTTGACCTGACTGCAGAATATGTCAGTTCTTGACAGAGAAGGATCTGGTGTTTTGAGTCTGCTCTTTGAGGGCAGGAATTGTTTCATTTTTGTCTTCAAAAAGTGCCCAAATGCTTAAAAAATGATTGTTGATGTACTGGACTGGACACAGAGTTTAAAAAAAAAAAAAAAAAAAAAAAGCAAACCCAAACAAAACTAAAGATGCTAGCAAAAATCCAAATGTCTTCTTTAGAAGATGACAAACATTAACTCATGGCCACATTTGACAGATTTTTTTCCCCTAATCTTTTAATATCTATGTCCATTCCCAAAACTGAAAGTTCCATGACAGCAAGGCTATTGTTCTCTTCACTTTAATCCCTTCATAGGTTTGGGAGAGAGTGAGAAAGTGAAGTCTCTGAGGATGGATGGCTTTTTCAAGAAGTTGTGAAGGGAAGGAAAACTACCAGGGGCGGTAGGATCTCATCAGAATTTTTAAGGATGGGGGTGCAGGTGTGCTTGTAGGCAAGGAACCAGAAAACAGGAAGAGACTGAAGATTAAAAAACAATGTGAGGATGATATGCAGGACCAGAGTTTAAAATATGACAGACTCCTGGTCAAAATAGAGTATATCTAATAAAGGAAGGTAAAATTTTCTGTTGCTTGATGACTTGAAAATCTAACTAAATTTTTATATACACCAAGTTAGATATTATAAAGAATAATCTGCAATAAAGGATGCATAGCAGCTCCAGAAACTTTTAGGAGACAAAAATCCAAGAAAGAAGCATTATTAATTCAAAAGTGGCAAATTTGACCTTATCACTGAGACCTGATATGATAGAATGATTCTGGATGGATATGCCTTTTGAGGGATGGAATAGCAATGTAACTGAAATATTCTCAAGTGAGGAAATCCAAGAGTAGAGGGAAGAAAGCATGTCAAAAATTACTGGATAAAAAACAGCGGAGGGAGAATCAGAAGAAGTTTTTTCATAAAAGTATACCTCAGCATATCAAAGATCAACTGTATGACAAGTTGAGATAAATGATACAATAGAGAAACTGAATCACACATTCAGCACAGAGAAATAGAGGCAAAGGGCTTGAAGTTCAAAAGACCTGACTGAGCAAATCACTTAATCCCTCAGTTCCTTATCAGTAAAATGGGGACACACTGAGAAATGGCAAGGCATTCCAATGGTCTTACCACTCCAGCAGTCTTGTTAAGTTTTGGACAGAACCAACAGAACAACAAAGGGAAATCCAATCATCCAAACATCTACTCTCTTTGCCAAAAGCATAGCAACAAGTTCTTGATTTGCTTCAGTCGAGGTAAGAATGACAATTTCATCCTTCTAATGGTAAAGGAACCAATAAGAGGAAATTCTAATCTAAATCTGAATCTTACTAATGCTACTATGCCATAGGTGAAACAAGGATGCCCATTATCACCAGTTATTCAACATTGTAATAGAAATGATGGTTTTAGCAATAAGAAAAAGAAACTAAAAGAATTAGAATAAGCAATGAGGAATGTATCATTCTTTGCAGATATGATAATATACTTAGAGAATCCTAGAAAATCATCTAAAAACCTACTTGAAACAACAGCTTTAGCAAAATTGCAGGATATAAAATAAACCCACACAAATTATCAGCATTTCTATTACTGACAAAACCCATCAGCAAAAGAAAGAGAAATTCCATTTAAAATAACTGTAAGCAAAATAAAGTACTTGGGAGTCAACCTGCCGAGACAAACCCAAGAACTATATGAACACAATTATAAAACACTTCTCACAAATAAAGTCGGATCTAAACAACTGAAAAAATATTAATTGCTCATCGGTTGGCCAAGCTAATGTTTTAAAATTTTTTTTTATTAAAGCTTTTTATTTTTCAACACACATGCGTGGACAATTCTTTTAACATTAGCTATTACAAAACCTATGTTCCAGTTTTCCTTCCCTTTACCCATTTCCTCTCCTAGATGGCAAGTAGATCAATGTATGTTAAACATAGTAGAAATATATGTTAAATCCAATATATGTACACAATTTATACAATTATTGTGCTGCATAAGGGAAATCAAATCAAACCAGTAAAAAAAAAAAAAAAAAAGGCAGCAAAATAAAATGCGAATAAGCAACAAAGAAAAAAGTGAAAATGCTATGTTGTGAACTATACTTAGTTCCCACAGGCCTCTCTCTGGGTGTAGATGGCTCTCTTCATTACTGGCCAATTGGAACTGGTTTGAATCACCTCACTGTTGAAAAGGGCCACATCCATCAGAACTGATCATCATACAGTCTTGTTGTTGCCATGTATAATGATCTTCTGGTTCTGCTTCCTTTACTTAGCATCAGTTCATGTAAGTCTCTCCAGGCCTCTCTGAAGTCATTCTGTTGGTTTTTTCTTACAGAACAATAATATTCCATAACATTTACATACCACAATTTATTCAGCCATTCTCCAATTGATGGGCATCCACTCAGTTTGCAGTTTCTTTTGGCTGAGCTAATGTAATAAAAATGACAATTCTGTCTAAATTGGTCCTTGTTCAGTACCATAACAATCTAATTGCCAAAACATTACTTTATTGAACTAGGAAAAAAATAACAAAATTCATCTGGAAGATCAAAAGGTCAAGAACATCAGGGAATTAATGAAAAAAAAATACAAAGGAAGATGGCTTAGCAGTACCAAACCTAAAACTATTATAAAGCAGCAGTCATTAAAACCATTTGGTACTGGCTAAGAAATAGAGTGGTAGATCAGTAGAATAGATACACACAACACAATAGTCAAGGATTATAGTAATCTAGTATTTGATAAACTCACAAACTACAGCTTCTGGGATAAGAACTCACAAAATTGATGGGAAAACTGGAAAATAATACGTCAGAAACTTGGCATAAGCCTATAGTTCATACCACATACCAAAATAAGGTCAAAATGGATATATGATTTGGGCATAACGGATAATGCCATAAACAAATTAGGTGAACAAGGAATAATTTACCTATCAGATCTTTGGAGAAGGGAGGAATTTATGACCAAAGAAGAACTAGAGAACATTATGAAAGGCAAAATAAACAATTTTGATTAAAAAGTCTTTCTACAAACAAAACTTAAACAAGATTGAAAGGGAAGTACAAAGCTGGGAAAAAATCTTTACAGCCAGCATTTCTGATAAAGGATTCATTTCTAAAATATATAAAGAACAATGTCAAATTTATAACAATATAAGTCATTCCCCAATTGATAAATGGTCAAAGGGTATGAACAGACAATTTTCAGATGATGAAATTAAAGCCTTTTATGGTCATATGAAAAAAATGCTCTAAATCACTTAATTAGAGAAATACAAATTAAAACAACTCTTAGGTACCCCCTCACACCTCTCAGATTGGCTAAGATGACAGAAAAAAGATGAAAAATGTTGGAAGGGATGTGGGAAAACTGGAAAACTAATACATTTTTAATGAAGTTGAGAAATGATTCAACCATTCTGGGGAGCAATTTGGAACTCTGCCCAAAGGGCTATAAAGTTGTGCATATCCTTTGACCTAACAGTGTCATTACTGGATCTGTATCCCAAGGAAATCATAAAGGAGAGAAAAGGATTCACATGTGCAAAAATGTTTGTAGCAGCTCTTTTTGTGATAGCAAAGAGGAAAATAAGTAGATGCCTGTCAACTGAAGAATGGCTGAATACATTGTAAAATATGAAGGTAAAAGAATATTGTTGTGCTATAAAAAATGATGAATAAGCTGATTTTAGAAAGGCCTGAAAAGATTTATATGAATTGATGCTGAGCGAAACAAGCAGGACCAGGAATATATTGTACACAATAACAGCAAGAACGTGAGATGATCAACTATGAGAAACGGTCAGTGATCCAAGGCAATCCCAATAGACTTTGGAAAGAAAATGCCATCTGCATTCAGAAAAAGAACTATGGAGACTGAATCTAAATCAACACATGCTATGTTCACTTCCTTTTTTTATTTTTTTTATCTCTTCCATGGTTTTCCCCTTTTACTCTGATTTGTCTCTCCCAACATAATTCATAAAGCAATGTTTTATTAAAAATAAAAATAAAAACAAAAAACCCCACTACTATGCCATGAGCTACCACAATGCCTGGCTTGTTGATTAACCCAAGGGCAGAAAATAGAAAATGAATATAAAAAAGTAGCATAATACTATGAGACCCTAAGAAAGGGAAACTGGTCGTAGGGGTAAAAACAATGGGAACCTTGGGAGGACATGATCTACAATTTGTGACAGAGAAAAGGAAACCTAGCTATAGGCTGACAAACCTTCTTGATTTTGAAAAAGAAAATGTCAAAGTTCAGAGGAAATAAGAATTCTACAAGGGAAGTCATCTAACAAGGGATAACTTTCAAGAATGAAATTCTTAAGACACAAAAGGAAATAATTCCAAGAAGAAGGGAAAGTGGAAGTTGTCAAAAGAGAATAGATATAGATGCACAGAAATCTTGCCAACTATAAAATGTGTATAAGAAATGAAAGGACTATTGCCTCCTGGACAAAATATAAACTCCTATGTTTAGCCTTGACTTGGCCCTATCTTTTTAGGCTCACTGTATATTACTCCCTTTCCTATATGCTGCAATTTAGCCTGGGAGTAGAGCAGTTGGGAGGAGAAGATGAATATTAAAAAGTATAATAGTACTGTAAGAAAAGGACCATCAGGACATCAGCTTAGAATGAGTTGAAGCTGTCAAGGAAGGAAATGGAAAACAGAAAGGGTGATTTTTAATAAAAGCTGTATTAGGGGAAAGAGGAGGATCAAAGAAGGCCAAGGGTGACTAGGATAACAGTGATAAGAGAGAAGTTTATTTGAAATTTAAAGCCCCTCAAAACCTGGCTCCAATCTATTTTTGCAGCCAAAATGGCCTCCTTACTATTCCTCACATATAATACTATTTCCCATCTCTATGCTTTTGCTTTTCTGTTCTTTTCATCTGGAATACATTAAAATCTCCAGTTTCTTTCAAAGAGCAATGTAAGTATGTGTTTCTCCATAAGGCTTTTTCTAATCTCCATAGCCTTTCCTCCTCAAAATTACTTTGTATTTCTTTATTTTGAATATATTTATGGTACAGAGGAGAGCACTGATCTAGAGTTAGAGGATCAAGGTTCAACTGTTCTTTCTTGGGTTTATTACATGGGTTACTTTGGACAAATTATTGTGCCGAAGCCTAAGTTCCCTCATTAGACTGACTTGAAGATGCCCTTTCAGGACTTCCTAAACTTTTTCCACTCTCAAACCCTTTTTGCCAGAGAAATTTTTATGTGGTCCTGGGTATTAAAGTATATAAAAGAAGCACACAAATCAAACATTTACTGATAATAAATCATAATTCTGTGACCCCCACACTTAGTTAGAAGACCCCATATGGTATAGCAAACCACAGTTTAAGAAGCTGGGACTTAGATCAGTGTCTCCCCTGACGATACAAATTTGATTTTAGTCTTTGTATCCTCAGTGCCCAACAGAAAAGGTGCTTAATAAATGTTTGCTGCTTGACTGACTGAAAAAGGAAAAATGTCCTCATTTTCAGGAAAGGCAACAGAGTGCAAAGTGCAGGACTATGAATGTGATTCCAATTTCTGAAAAAAGTTTAGAATTGATTATTGAAGATGGACAGTAAACAGAACGACTTTATTTTCCTTCCTGACAGAGAAATTACACTAATGGTTCAAGGAATATTGTAGATATGATTTGCCCAGATTTCAGCAAAGCATTTGCTATAAGTATCTCACGTTATTCTTATGGAAAAGATGGAAAAGATGAGGACATGGACTAGATGACAATATAATTACATAGAACTGGTTGAATGACAATGGTTGGCATCAGCTTGGTAGTTTATCTTCAGTGACGTGCCCCGGGGATCAATGCTTGTCCCTGTGCTGTTGGACATTTTTATCAATGACAAAGAAAGGCACAGATGGCACGCTTATCAAATTTTCATGACACAAGGCTGGGAGAGATAGCTAACTTGCTGAAGGTCAAAGTCAGAATTGAAAGGGAACTTGACAGGTTAGAATATTGAGCTTAATCTAATCATATGAAATTTAACAAGGATAAAAAAAAAAGCCTTACACTTGGGTTAAACCAAAAAACCCACAACAACTCAATTTCATAAGCATAAGATAAAGGAACCATGGGCAGACAGTAGTCTTGTCTGTCACCATGGGCAGACAGTAGTCTTGTCTGTCATATATATATATATATATATATGACAGATGTGTATGTGTGTGTGTGTGTATCCACGTATATATATCTCCCCTCATCCCCAAATACACAGCTACCATCCTGGTCAGGTCCCCATTGTCTCTTACCTGTACTTCTACAACAGTCTCCTATTGCTTTTCCTGACTTAAAGCTATCCCCTTTCCAATCTAACCTCTGCACAGCTGCCAAAATGACCGTATTATCCCCTGCTCAAGAAGCTCTGTGGCTCCCTCCTGCCTCCAGGATCAAATACAAACTCCTGTTTGGCATTTAAAGCCTTTTATACCCTGACCCAAGCTTGCTTTCCGGCACATGACTCTTATTCACATACACTAGGGTCTTGCTGAACTGGCCTATGCCAGTAGCTCTCCATGCAGACTACTCCTCCTTCTGTCTCTATGCCTTTATTCTATGCTCTTTCCTCACCTTTGTCTAACAGAATGCCTCCCTTGCTCCAAGGTCAGGCCAAGTATCACCTTCTGCTCTCGGCTTATTCTGATCTCCCCTCAACCTCCAGGCTCCTTTTCCCCCACAGATGGTGCGCAGAGCATTTACTTGGACCCCTTAATGCCATCCCAAGTGCTAATGGCCTCCCCTCCTTCTCTGGGAAATTAATTTACTCTGCATATAGTTGATGTAGCTGTCTGTGTTCCCGATACCCTGGGCCATGCCTACCTGCTGAAGATGTCACCAGATACCTTCTGGAGGTACTGTAAGGCATCTGCCACTTGCTGAATTGCCTCTTCTCTTCGAAGATCTGGCTGGATCAGGGGCACAGAATAGGCCTGGCCCTCCAGGTAATGGGACTGAGCCATGGTGGTCATGGTGCCTGTGGGAGAGGGGGAAAGTTAGATCTGCTCCAAACCCTCTGAAGTTCCTTACACCCGGGGGAGCAAGGCAAGCTGGGGAAAATCTAGTGTTGCTCTCAGTACCCCCACAACCAGGGAGTCCAGGCGTCCAGGGGGCCAGAGAACACTTCCCACCTTAGAGATGCTGCTAAGAACGTGAGACTGGGGGCGAAGTAGGAGGGGGGTGCCCAGCCGAGCTACTCCAAGTCCACCTTTTGCATTCCCTCTCTGGCTTGGCCGGGGAAACCAAAGCCTGGTGCGGGGGGCGGCTCAGATTGGCTCAGGGGATGCAGGCCTGCAGACAGGAAAGCAGGGTGAGTGTGTCAGGCCTGGAGGTGATGGGGGCGGGGGAGGGGAGAGGGGACAAGGGGAGGGCGAGAAGAGGTGGAAAGGGAGCAACACTCCAGTAAATTTCGAGGCAACGGCAGTCTATTTATATTTGGTTTAATTAACTCGGCTCCCCGGTGCCACTGGAGCACAATCACGCTGAAGACGGTACTGATTTGATTGGCAAGAGAAGCGCCAAGCAGAATATTAAGGCGAGGGCCCCTATAAATAGGACTAATCACGATCCTAGCACTGAAAGTGGCAAGGAGGACATTCATCAGCACCAGCTTCCCAGCCTCTGATCTAGGAATCGCGGGGGGATGGGGCATCGGCGAGGGCAAGGGGACCATGCCCATTTCCCCCACTCTGCGGGTTGGAGGAGGCCGCGATGTTCATGCTTTCCTCCTTCCACCACAGCCCCTCTGTGTGTTTAGAAGAGGCTGCCTGGGCACCCTTGGGGGTCTCGTCCTGCGAGCAGGGCCTGCGGACTCGGAAGCCTCCGCCACTCTTAGGAGAAGGCGCGCGTCGCTCCGAGAGCCCCCGTCTCGTTCTCCCTCCTGCCCCGCCCCGCCCGGCCCCGCCTCTCTGGGGGCTCCAAGCTCCAGCCACAAGGGGAAGGATGTTCGGGCTGACAAAAGGAGGGGGTCCCCCCACAGCACATTACGTCACTAAGAGCTGGACCAGTAGGGGCACTCCTACCCTGCGAGTTCCAAAGGAGAGATGGGGTTGGCCGTCTGAGGACACCGTAGTTGCAGGCCTAGCAGGATCACGGGGAACATTCCCCGACGGGTGAGGGAGGAGTCTGCACAGTCACGTGAAAGCCTGGAAGGCAGACGGGGCAGGCTTCCGGGAGTGACGGGCTAACTCCTTTCTTCCTCAAGTTCTGGTCCTGGGCTGCCCTGGCCAGGCTCGGGTCTCTGGGGGATGGAAAGAGTCACTGTGTCCTCTGGTCCCTCGCGTGCCCGTCTCTCCACAAAGGAATCCCCTTCCCGCCCCCAAGATTCTGGCTCACCCCCCCAGATTGGCCCAGGCACCGCGGCCGCTCCTCTGGATTTGGACGCCCCGGGCCTGGTGCAGCAGTCTGGCGGGAGTCTGACGTCCCTCGTTTCCGCTTCCCTCCCCCTCCCCCGGCCGCCGGGTCCTAGCGCCCTCCATTTAGTCCAAGGGGAAATGTGGGAGCTTCCCTCTCTGCGAGCCCCCGGGGTCTCTCGAATCTCTGTGGCCCTGGGCTCCTTCCTTCCCTAGAATCCTCTCCCTGCTTTCCCTCATCGCTCCCGGGTCTGCCCATCTTCCTTACCCGAAATCCGCCCTGGTGGCGGTAACTCCCGTGGCTCGACCCCCCGCTCACGGGCCTAACTTTGACCCGCAGGCCTAAACTATCTTTTCTTGTGGAGCCTACGGGAATCAGGGCGGCTACAGGAAACCATAACAACCCAAAGGCCTCGTTCTTAAACTACACAATTTGAGAGGTGGAAGCCTGGGGATCCTTGGAACCATTTGGTCTAACTTGTACTTGAAAGGAAGCTTCCCGCCACTGGGATAATATGCTAGTCAAGCGGTCATCCAGCCTCCATCTGGGAAAGGGAAACCTGAGGCATCTCGTTTTAGGTGTTTTTTTTTGTTTGTTTGTTTGTTTTTTTTTTTTTTTTTAACTGAGAATGGTTGATAAGGGGAATCCCTGATCGATCTGATAAATTCCTCGACCCACCGCTAAAGATCAATTAATGGGTGTTTATTAAATGTCTTAACCTTTTTTGTGTCTTAGATCCTTGTGAAGCCCATATGTTTTAAAATAATAATAGCATTTATATGGAAATTACCAGGAGCTTTACAAATATCTCATCTTATCCCAACAATCCTATGAGGCAGGTTTCAGGATTATTTTAATTTTATAGCTGAGGAGTGGTGGGACAGGTGGCGTGTCCACTGTCACAGAGCATCAGTCTCAGCAGTTCAGGTTTGATCTAGGGATTTGAAGCAAGAGATTCTATGTTTAAATCTTGTAACTCCTGGCCAAGTGCTCTATTCACTGACATCTTTAATGCATTGAATAAACTAAGTTTACAAAGGAAACTGATTATGTGGAAATTATAAAATTACAATGTCCTAAATTAAGACAATCAATAAATCAATACACTGTTCCCAGTTTTTCCAGTGCTGAATATATATATATACACACACACACACACACACACACACACACACACACACACACACACATTCTTGGGCCTGTGGGCTTCTTTCCAAGCTTATTAAAGTCTATATCATTATTATCAAAACCCACTTTTCAAAGCATTAATTTACAATTAATTTACAAATAGATTAAAAACCTTCCTTGAACCTGACATAATTTTCTCTAAAAAATGCCATTACTGTTATAGGTGATAGTGAGTATGAAATTATGTATTATTATTGCATGCATGTGGATTAATTGCATTGACCTTCAGTACCTTCTTCTCTATTTTTCCTTTCAATACACTCTTCTCCCACAATGGCCTCTAGAATACCTAAATCCCATTTGTGTGGAAGCCAGGAAAGCAAGGCAGGGAGATTAATCTCTAGGATGGATTAACTCAGGCTCTGTTTGCTCTGAAACAACAATGTCCTAGGAAGAAGGAAAACTATAGGAACAGACAACATCAGGGTGATAAACGAGGACATCCCAGTTGCAAAACATAGGGAAAACATTAAAGCATAGGATAAAGGAAAGGTGGCTGTGAGGATGACATGGTGAACCAGGGGATTTTAGAGGATTGCTGTTGCTCACAGAAGGGGACACAGAAGAGTAATAGTTCAAATCCATGTAGTACTTTACAATTTATAAAGTGCTTTCTTCACAACAACTCAATAAGAGATATTACAAGTGTTTTTAACCTCATTTTACCAATGGGGAAACTAGGCCAGAGAGAATATGACAATGTCACTTAGCTAGTAAATTTGAAATCAAGAATTTACTAATTCTATGCCCAAATACAATTTTACTCTCACTACTTTACCATGCGGATATAGAAATTTTCCATTTCTCTAATGCTAAAATCAGAACACAATGCCTTCTTCAGATTTTTTTATTTCTAATTTTTCATTAGATATTTGTTTCTAATCAGTAGAGGAACACATACAAGAGCATAAAGAAATAGGCTTCTCTCCTGCTCCTTTGTTCCCTACTGTGTTACAGTGGAAAAATTGCTAGATTTAATATCTAAAATCCATCTATAACTCTGTAAATTGGGACACCCATCATATCTGTATTCTAGGCATTCTTTTCATTCCGTGCTTTCTCATTTTTTTTCTGTTCTTGTGGGTTTAATTATTGTCTCTATACATATGACTATTCAGATGATTCTCATATTTTCTTATTCACTCTTATTCTCTCAACTTCTGGCCTCTCATTGTCAACATGTCTAGTTGGATGTCCTATTGGCATTTCAAATTTATGTCCAAAATAATTCATCTTTCTCCCTAAATCTTAACCTCCTCCAAACATTTCTGTTAAAAAGATTTCTTAGCCATCTGGTTTCTTGAGTAATCTTTGACTCATTTAACCAGTTGCCACATACTGTGGATTCTGCCTCCAAAATATATCTTGCATCTATCACTTTCTCTCCATTTATTCAGCCACCATCAGGATCTCAACACTTCTCATTTGGGATTACTGTTATATCCTCCTAATTGATCTCCATACTTCTGAATATTACCTCTCCACTCATAATCTATGATGTTGCCAAAACAATCTTTCTAAAGCACAGTTCTATGTCAAGCTATTTTGCTCAAAACTTTCAGTGGCTTCATACTCATAAAATATAAATTCTTTAGCTTAGTGTGTAAGTATCTCCACAATCTGACTTCAACCTACTTTTCCAATCATAGTTCACATTTATTGTTTTTTAATCTCTACATTTTAGTCCATTACTAGCTTTACTTTTATTTATTTAGTTAGTTATTTTTATCAAGCTTGATGTAATACCCTTTCCAGTTCTCTACCAATTTGCACTTTCTTACATTCTGGATCTTCAACAGGATGATTACCTACCTTTAAAGTACTTTTACCCTAAGGTAATTACTCCTTCCAATATATCACAGAAGCCCCTATTAATTTGCTTCATATTAATAATCTATAAATTAATTTTAACAAAAGTATAGTTATTTATTAAATTTACTATTTACTAAAGAATTGACTTTGTAAAGTAACGATATATTATTACTTCATAGGAAGACTTCTCTTCATAAACTTAGTGTTCATTCTTTCTTCCATAGAAAAAATGGGCTTAGAGCATATAATTAGTTAAGAGAATATAATCAGTAAAACACATATATAAGGACTCACATGTAGCAAAGGATAACTCATTGCTCCTGACTCAGAAGTTCTTTCAATCTGTAGAGTCCTTATGTAGCTCCTCTTAGGTATAGTTACGTCAACTAAGAAGAATGCTTAGCTAGTCTCCCAGGGTTTGCTCCTTTTCCAAGTCGATATCTTTCACTCTTCTCTACTACAATGGATCACTCTTTCTGAAGTTGCCTCCTCCTCCCCTGAGTTTATGTCTGTCTTAGAATGGGTTTCTGTTCTCTGATAAATGCATTATCTCCAACTAGTCCAATAGCTCTGATGACATGGAAGATGGAGGGAGGAGGTAGGAGTAGGGTGAAGAGAAAATCCCCTTTATATAGGGCTAACAGCCTTCTGAATCTGGACTTCTCTGAACTCTTGAACTAAAACTATTAAAATTCATCCAGCTATTTAAAGCTCTCAGAGGCAGGGCTAACTTATTTAACCAATCTCTCTATTTCCTCCTTACCCCAATCAAAGAGGTTAAAATTCATAAAAAGATCATAAGGAAGAGACTCATCTTGTTTACAATTAAAACCTCATTATGTGTGACTACATTCTTTGATTACATCGGCTAAGTTGGGTTGCAGGAATCAACCTCCTCCTTTCTTACATTGATATTCCACCTTCTATGCCTGTGTTTTTATATGACTCATCCCCTATATCTGTAATATACTCCCTCCTCACCTCCACGTCTCAAAATCATTATCTCCTTTCAAAGCTCAGCTCAGGCATTACCTTCTCCATGAAGCTTTCCTTAATTTCACAATTGTTGATACTCTCTTCTTTTTCTGAGAGGTATCATGAAATGGCAGATAATATGCTTGACTTGGAGTCCTGGGTTCAAATTTTCCCATCATTTCTTAGTTTATGTAGTCCTGGGTTAATCCCTAAACTTCACCAAAACTCAGTGCCCTCATTTGTAAAATGGAAGTAAAAGTATACCATAATTCTCACTTCAAAGGGTTGTTGTGAAGCTTAAATGAGTTAAAGTTTATAAAGCACTTTGCAAACTACAAAATCATGCAAGCTATTATTATTCTCAAATGACTTTGTATTCATCTCTATTTGTAATAGTCCCTTCCCCCAGTGGAATGCAAATTCACTGAAGTTAGGTACTATTTAAATTTTTTAAGCCCCCAGTGCCAAGCAAACTGTCATTAAACCATAAGTTTTTATTGAATCACAAAAATGTTTATTGAATGGCAAAGTATAAACATTTCAGAGCCTTTTAATGTTCTAGGAAATATGGCACTTAGAAACATCTCCTAACTCACAAAGATACTTCAGATTTAAGGTATTCTGTGGGTCCAAAATCTACTAATAGTTCATGATCCCTACTGATGTATTCACCTTTAGAAGGAAGTGGTTCCAATTATTTCAAAGCAAAAGCATTTAATAAAATGGCATAAAATAGTAGTAAAGCAATCCCCCTATAAATCAATAAACATCCTTCCATACATATCATTAATGATAAGAATGAACAATACAGGAAACACATATGATCAGGGCATAAGAAAGTTATAACATATATTATGAAGAATATACATGTGTTAAATAAGCTTTAGTCAGGCATGAATTAATAGTGCTGTTGGCTGTGAGTTCATTGATAAGAGTCATCAATATTGTGTATCCAGAAAAAGAAAAAGGAAATTCATACATCTGTATGTAAAGCCACTCTGAAAAATACTAAAATAAATTTTATGACCAGAGGCTCAAAGTAACCTAACCATGCATTTCTTTTAGGACCAATGGTTCAGAATTAGCTAATTCATTATTCACAGTAACTTTATAGAACAGAATTAATTGAATCATGAGAACATACCTACATATATATTATATATAAAATAACATTCTTAAAATTTCTTGGAAAAGGCATGGGCAAAAATGTGAACACGCTGGCCCCAGTCCTTGGAATCTCTAATTCCAGTCAATCTTTTAAAATTTCTGCATTATGACTAAATCCAGCCCATTCAGAGAATTAGTGGAGTGCTACAATAAGAGAGCAATAACTGAACATCTTGACCATCAGTATGTTTTGTGCAGAAATTTACTGCACAAAAAAAGAAAGAATATTAGAGGAGAGGACAAGGGGTCACGGTTGCATGGAGCTGAACCTTCATTTCCATAGGAATGGGGTTAGGATGAAGGAGTTCTACTTTGGATATCTTCTGGTGGAAAAAACTTATTATGAAGGTTGAAGTGTTTTCACCACGTGAGTGGGACACAGGATATGGGTACAATCTATTTCCACAACTTCCAGTACTCTTAAAGTTGTTTAAAAAAAAAAAAAATTACTCTTGGAGCAGCTAGGGGCGCAATGGATAGAGCACCTGCCCTGAAGTCAGGAGGACCTGAGTTCAAATCTCACCTCAGACACTTAATACCTCCTAGTTGTGGGACCCTTGGTAAATCACTTAATCTCAATTGCTTCAGCCAAAAAAAAAAAATCTTTAGAGAAGAAGAACCTCAAGAGTCATGAAAAATTTGTCAATCAATAGGATTATTAAAGTTCTTTAGTTATGCTTTACCTGCGTGATGATACTCATGGGATTGCATACTCATGGGATTAAGAAAGATGCTGAAAGATAGCAGGTAGACTACTGAAGATATTAAATTGACTAGAGACTTTCTTAAAGTTGTCAATTCACTAAATGCTCATTCTGCTGAGTCTCTCTCCATAGTATAGTCCCAGGCATATGGTACAGTCACTTCCTCTTACTCAGTCAAAGCTTCCTGACTCAATCACACTTTCCAGGGTGTATATGGGATCTCATAGATGGACCAACACCATATAGCTGGAACTGAAACTCTTAAGGTTCTAGGGGTAACTCTACTGTAGTGGGATAATTTTCTACTACTCTCACTACTATAAATCTTGAGCCCCTACAGGTGTGCTTTTCATTTTTGTAAAAATCAGTCACTGAAACTATTAAGTCTTAAACATAAAACATTACTTGATGAAAAGACAAAAGCAACAATAACCAATATCATAGTTACTAATTATGCTGTAAATAAAGTACTCATGAATACTTTAGAATTCATGGTTTCCCATTATTAGTGTACATTGGAAGAATGAACATACATAGAAAAAATAGCAAAGAAACACGAGTGAGTAAAATCTGTATCCTTGGGGCAACTCAGAACTCTGGACTACTGGATTTACCTTGTTTGGTTCCTTCAAGAATAATCTGCACTACATAAAACCACTACTTTGCTAATTGTTCCCCTTCTGTTCTTCCACTCTCTTGCTTGCCAAATCTACTTTTCTACTACTTTCAAAATGATGAAACAATGACAGCTTTTTAAATTCACAAACTCCCTTAAAAGAGGGCTAAGATAGTGTTAGACTATTGTAGTGACAAGCTGTGAAATGCCAAGTTCATTAAATAGGTTCTAAGGGCAATGCAGACAAGCCTAGCCAGCTCTTTCTTCAACAGGATTCTGCATCATCCAATCAGCTCTTGGCAATTTGTTATAGCAAAATAGAGTCTGCAACACTTCTCTTCCCCATCTGCTTTCCCCTTTTAAACCAGAGAGGAGTACTAAAATACTTCTGATAAGTTTGCTCTTTCTCATACTGTAGATGGTGCTAAAGGGCAATAGCTGAGACTTGAGCAGAGCAGATCTCTTCCAATTATTAGAATCCCATTCTTTTCTTCAGCCAATATACACATGCTTCTATTTCAATCATTAGGCTGCCAAGTTCAGTTGCTAAAGCTTATCTATCAGCATATCTTTATCTGACAGACTTTATTTAATCTTTCATAATCTCCAAAATATTATTTGACTTATCAACTTTGTGAATTTTAACCTGTCAAGCTCTAAAAAGAATGTCATGTAAATTAGTCAAGGGATCAAAATGCTCTGTATCCATAATCATTCTCTTACCTCAGACAGATTCTCTCAGTTCTCTATATAGTCCTCCTCACAAAGTGTGTCAAGAAAAACTTTGTTTCTTTACACATGAATTTTTATTAATTTTCCACACACAAAGTTTTTTTTCCCTATTCCTTTGTTACCAAACTGTTCACATGTGAAAGGGAGAATACTTTCCATCTTTTACAAATTTATTTAATCTGATTTCTTTATATAACAGTAGCCCTTTCAACAACCCAACAACTCAAAATAGGTTATATAGTGAAACTTTCTTAAACTGTGCGTTGTGACCCCATATGGGATCTCGTAACTGAATGTAGAGGTCATGGAATTATGATCAATAAATGTTTGGTTTGTATATGTACCTTATATACTTAAATACCCAGGGTTGCCTATAATTTTTTTTAATGAAAAGAAATTAGGAATAAGAAAAAGTTTAAGAAGTCCTGTGTCATATCATCAGGGAATGAGAAGACAGAATAACTTCTCTCTTATCTCTTAGAAGAGCTTCTGCCTTCTCAATTATTTACTACTCCAGACCTAGTAATTCAGAGAAAATAACAAAAGAGAAGATACAAAGCAATTTTGGTAAGAGCAGGTAAGCATAGTAAGCAGTAAAACAAAACATACTTAAATTGTTTCAAAGGAAAGAAAGGGGTTCTCAAACTATGGCCTGCGGGCTAGATGCAGCAGCTGAGGACGTTTATCCCCCCTCACCCAGGGTTATGAAGTTTCTTTATTTAAAGGCCCACAAAACAAAGTTTTTGTTTTTACTATAGTAAGCCCTCCAACAGAGTAAGGGACAGTGAACTGACCCCCATTTAAAAAGTTTGAGGACCCCTGGATAGACATTTGCACTAAACCAAAGAAAATGGTACCTTTTTTATCAGTCCGTCAGTCAGTATTTGTTAACGGTACACTATGAACTTTATTCAGATAGGGTAAAGACTTAGGGTCAACTTCCTGGAGCTATTAAAATTTCCTGAGTTTTCTTTTATAGTCATAAAGCAATTAAAGGGAAGAAAGGTATTGAAAGAGAGAGAGAGAGATTTATTTTATTGAGATTTAACAGGAGAAAAATGACAAATAAAGGATAAAATGGAATTAGTTACCTCAATTTTTACCAGGTCACTTTTAGCTCTTAAAAAAAACCTTTTAGCATTTTATATGATAAGACAAGGTTTCTTTCTTGCTTTGCAACTGAGCTTAGGTTAATTTCTGCCCCCACCCTTCTGTGCAAGGCAACCCATCTATTCCCAAGTCTTAATCGGCCTAGAGGCCAAAGCTCAGTTTGTACCTACCTTGATTCAATTTCTGCATAGCTTGGTAGCCTCTAGATCGTATTAATGTATTGATCCTAGCCACCTGAGAACATAAAAAAGGCTCATTAAAAAATCAGGGCCTTTCAGACTTGGTACATGTTGCAGTATCCCTCAAATTACTATACTAGATCAATTGAGTCTTGGTGGCTTTCTCAACACCAATTCTTTGTTTGAAGATGCAACTCTCTCACATCCAGAAATTGCAGAGGCAAGATTTCCCCTCTCCCCAGCCATCTAAATCCTGCAGTGCTCAGATCTCCTCATGACTATGGCACATGCGCTTAGATAGGTCTGCCTATTTGACAGTGGTTGATAAAGAACACTATACTCCTCTCTTTATTTTTGTCTATGAATCTGGATAAATAGGTATTTGTGGATATTGAAATGCATTGAAGATCCCATTATTTTATCTTTCTTTTCAAACCTGATCCTTTTCCTAACTTTCTTATTTCTGTTGAGAATGGTACCTTTCTTACCATCACCAAAAAATCCACAACTTCTGTCTTCCTGAAGACCTTCTCCATAACCCAAATATTCCATCAATTACATGCTTTTTCTGTCCTATTTCCACAACAACTCTTGCCTTCATCTTCTCTCCACTTTAGTGGTCATCCATTGTGCCTAAACTATTGCAGTAACCTCCTAATTATTCTCCCTTCCTCATGGCTCTCCACTCCAATGTATCCTTCACATAGCTTTATTCCAAAAGTTCGAACCTGCCCATATTGCTTCCCTACTCAATAAATTCTAGGGGATTTATAACAATTCAGATCAAATATCCTTTCTTTTTATCTCATTCTTTTCTATTTTTAATGGAAATTTTATAATATACACAATTACTAGTATAATAATATACTTATGTGACTTATGAATAAGTATATACCCATATATTGGGGGTGTATGCTTAAATTATTTTGTAAACAGGGGTCATGACCATAAAGGACACCTAAGTGGTGCATTGAATATAGAGTCAGGTGTGGAGTCAGGAAGTCCTGAGTTTAAGTCTGATTTCAGTCATTTAGTAGCTATGATGGGACCTTGGGCAAGTCACTTAATTCTGCCTCACTTTCTTCATTTGTAAAATGAGCTGGAGAAGAAGATGGCAAACCACTCCAATATCTTTGCCAATGGTTTAGAGTTGGACAAACAATTGAAAAACAACAACATGACTACAAAAATTCATATACCACTGGACTAATGAATTTGGATTGTATCTAACATGAAATTCAGAAGGATTAATTATAAAACCTTACTTTTTAAAATAAGATTTACACTTGTTTAAAAAAATCAGCTTCACAAGTACAAGATGGGTAGACATAGTTAGAGAGCAGTTTGTCTGAAATAAAATCTGGAGGTTTTATTGGACTTCAGATTCAATGAATCATCAGGGTGATATGGTAGCCAAAAAAGTAAATGCAGTCTGGGACTCCATCAAGAGAAACACAGCTTCCAGAAATAAGGAGGTGATAGTCCTTTTATACCCTTCCCTGATCAGACTATATCTAACATACTCTATATATCTGATTCACTCTATATTTCTGACACATTCTACTCAACTGTGAGTTACAGGGAGTGCAAGAGACTTGATTCCAGATTATATGTGGCTGAACTGAAGGAACTAGGGGTGTTTAACCAGGAGTGATAAAAAGACTCAAGGGAAACAAGATACCTGGGTTCAAGTATCTGAAGAGTTATCATGTGGAAGAGGGATTAAACTTATTCACTTTGACCCCAGAAAGCAGAACCAGGACTAATAGATGGAAATTGGAAGGAAAATAATTGTTTTAATTTAAACAAAAAAAATCTAACAATTAGTGTTGTCTAATAAAGTGGTCTGTCTAAGGAAGTCATGGGTTTTCCATCATTACAGGACATATTTGAGTAGGAGCTGAATGACCTTTTATTGAATATATTGTAGTGGATATTTCTTTTTGGTTTTGACTATTGTCAGTCCCCTTTAATTCTAAACTATAATTCTGAAAATTGATCCTATGATTCCTGTCATGTTCTGACTCCAGGCCAAATAACACATAAGTTGCAAAAATAGCCATATCTATCTGGGACAGGACTATTTCTAATGTAAACTAGGTCTCAGATACACTCATATCATTTGAGCCAACAAATCTATGTGCAAAGCCTGTTTACTAGGTTCTCAGTTTACAAAGATTAAATTTCTCTCTCTTTTGCCATCTTGAAGTTTGGTGTCATAGATAATAATGGAGATTTGGCAAAAATTTGGATAATTTAATGCAATCCCAATATTGCCACAGGAAAGAATAAGATAGAATGAGTCCCCAAGGAAATCAAAGTGCTCAGAATGAAATTCTGGAAACAAATACACACAAATGATTATAATAAGGAAGAAAAAGGGAGTGGCTTTTTAGTATATTGTTGCAGATGTACAGAAGGCTCATTCACCAATTCAGATTGCTTGGGAAGCAACAATCAGACGAGAATATTAGGAAAGGATTGATAGATACATGGAGCAGAAAGAATGATGATAACAGACAATGAAGAAAACTAAGAGTTAGCTAAATTAGTTCTTGTGGTCTAAATGAACTATATTCCAGAAAAAATTAGTAGATATGATTACTAAACCACTGTCAGTTATATTGCAACAATCATAGTCAATAGGAAAGTATTGAAGATAGGTATATGTTATTCTAATTTTCAAAAAGAGAGAAAACAGTAATCTTCAAACTATAAACCAGTGAGTTTGAATTTAGATTGCTTCAAAATTCTAGAAATGCATTGTTAAATGGGTAGTTTGTGGTAATTTATAAAGGAAAATGGTAGTCACTAAAAGTTAGCAGAGGCACATCAAGAAGAAGTCATACAAGGTGGTCACTTTCCTTTTATGGATGGAGAAAGGCTGTAGGCATTGTGCTTATATTTCAGCAAAGCATTTATCAATCTTTCATGCTATCTTTGTGGACAAAGATGAGAGATGTGTCTTAAATAATGGTAATAATTAAAAGCTCTGTAACATTTTAGATAATAGTATGTTTATGGAGATTTGGGATTGATTGAATGACTAGAGTCAAAGTGTTTTCACTAAGAGCCCAGTGGGTAGGTATCCTAGAAGCTGGAGCTAGAAGAAATCTCGAAGTTTATGTGGTCCAATTTCATAAGTTCATATTCATCTTACATAGCTAGATATTTATAAATAAGCTATAAAATGAAGATAATATCCATTATCATAAGGTAATGTGACACTCAAAGGAGACAATGTATATAAACTCTTAAACTTTGAAGTACTACATAAATTCTAGCCAATAACATTAGCAGAAATTATGATGATAACAATAATAATAGTAGAGGAAGAAGATGGAGAAGGAAGAAAAAGGAGGATGAAGAAGTTAAAAGAGTCAGAGAAGGAATAAAAGGAGGAAGAGGAAGAGAAGGATGAAGAAGATGAAAAAAGGGAAAGAAGAAAAAGAAGATGGTGATGATGAAGAGGAAAAGGAGGAGGAAGAGGAAAGAAGTGTGGCCTGTACAATTCCATCTCAAGATACTCATGTAACAGATCAGAAAAGAACAAACACAAAGAGGGAAAGGCAACCATGTGCTTATAGTCACCAAGGCTAGGCGGAAGAAAGAGAAATGCCTTTCCCTTACTCTCTAGTCTGGTAAGCAGATCAGAATAGTTCTATATTCTTATTACCAAAAGAAAAAAAATCATGAAGGAGCAGTTCACTACTTTTTATGTCCACTGAGTTTTGGCTCAGCAATCCCTGAATTATCAATTCTTCAAGCTTTAGCATCTAAATAGAGGATTCTTCATTATCACATGACACAAACCAAGCATTGAGTTTTTGACCAGAAGTAGACTCATCCCAAGCTTTCATGTATTTGTACTTGCATCAGTCAGGGAAAATCAACTTATACTACATAAACTGACTCCTCATGGGCCAGTCCCTTTCTAATCAATCAGTGAAAAGGACTCTCTAAAAAGTAAAGTCCATGCCTTAAAGCTTTCATATTTTATGTCCCAAGCACCTACTATCTTTAGGAACACAAAAGAAAAATAAGACGTGGTTACTGCCCTAGAGCATGGCAACTTTTTGCTAGATAAGATAAGACAAAAATAACTGTAAGGTAGGGTAAGTGAAAAGAATAGGGTTGATCTTGGAAGTTCTGACCAATTTGATAAGTTCCCCCAAATCAATTTTATGCAGTTACAAAGAATGACCATTTGTTTAAAGACATATAAAGGGCATCTCTCTGGAATATGGATGTATCTATACTGATTGAGTTTCAGGGACTGGGGTTTGTCTCCTGATAAAGAACTTGCTAAAAAAATCAACTACCTCTATCCTCTCATGCTACCTGGACAAGCACATTCACATTACCATGTGATTCTGCTATTTCTCCATTTGGGGAGGAAATTTTATGTGAGTAGAAGTGCTCCACTCCCTCCCTCCCCCTTTTCCCTGCATACCTCATGAAATTTAAAAGAAAGTCTTAAAAAAAGGGCACATGACTTGATTTTATAGATCACTTAAGAGAGAAAGATAATTCCTAGGGGGATCAATCATTAGGATCTAGTCTTTGAAGCCTAATCAGAATGGTGCCAGTGGGCACGTTTACATCCCATGGGGAAATATCCTTTAGCTGTTTCCAAACAAAATTACTTTTCTAGAATGGCTGGATCAGTTCACAGCTTTGTCAACAATGAAGTTATATACATCTATATATGTTTTCCTCAGGACCTCTAATATTGATCATTTTCTATATTTCAGTCAACTTTGCCAACCTGAAAGATGTGAAATAGAAACTCAGAGTCACTTCAATTTAGTACTTTTCTGATTATTAGTAATTTAGATAATTTTCCTTTATGACTATGATAGCTTGAATTTCATCCTTCTAAAACTGCCTTCTGAATCTTTTGACTGGTTATCAATTGAGAGATGTTGATGAGCAATTTTTTTAATCTTGTCACCTCACTACTGTTTCACAAAAGATCTCTTATCTGAGCCAAGCTGATTAACTTATAGTTTCTGAAATATATTAAGTACTTTTACATATTCATGATTGTGCTTATGCCTTTTAACATTTTTCATTTATTTTATTCTGAATTTATGGGATAAAGCAATAATTTCCATAACATAGGATAATAAAAAGGATGATTGCACATGAAACTACAAATCAATTGTGTACAACTTGCTATACCTTACAAATTATAAATATATAACAAAGTGATCATGTAATTTTTTTTCCTTTTTTTCTTTCCTTTCCCCTTTTCAACCTCCTATAATTCTCTCTCTCTACTATCTCCCTACCATCCCTCTTTTCTTCAAGGTCTACTTCTCTTCTTCAAGAAACTTTCCTTGACTGCTGATCACTTTACCCCTCAGAGAGATTTCTCTCCTTTAGATTTATAACATTTAGAATCACATGAGATGTAGAACTGGCAGGAAACTTAGAAATCATTTGATTCAATATTTCCATTTCACAGATGAGGAAATTATAATAAAGGCTAGGATACACACACACACACACACACACACACACACACATGTAACACAGTGGAGTATTTACAAAGAAGAATAAAATATAACACAGATATAAAAATATTCTCCCTATATGCCAATATGTGGAGGATATGATCTTTTCCCCCCCTGCACCACTTCAGTTTCTGGGGAAGGGAAGGATTAGGTTCATAGCTGAGCTTAGTTCCCATAGAATACAATCTCTCCTCAAAGTCTAAATCCAGAGGGACCTGAGTCCCAGACACCTGGCTTCTCAAAGCTTCCATACCACGTTGACTGTACCACTCCTGCCTGCAATTCTGTCTCCAAATCATCATGTCTTGAGCTCCTGGTCCATGAAGATCCCCTTTGACATCTAAAACTATGGAGGACAACACAGAACAGAAATAAACATCTCCCCTCCCCAGGCCCCTTTCTCAAAGTTAAAGAAGAAGATTAGGGAAAGGACAAGTCCTTACCCCTTCTTACATATTCAGTTCATGATGTCCATGTTGGGCTCAACAACTAGGAACATAGCTGAAATGATTGTGAAAATAAGGCGTGAACAGCTCGAGGGCACTACTTTTAAAGATTCAGATAGATAGTCAATTAAGGGGTTGTAGGGGATGAGATGAGTTCCATGTGAGATGCTCAAAATCCAGGTTACATACAAATTCAAGATCAGACTGTAAGGTAGGTGTTTATTTTAGCCCCCTTTTACAGATGAAGAAATTGAGAGGTTGTGATTTCCCCAAAGTTACACAAAGAAAGTTAGTGGCAAAGGCAGGATTTAAATTCAGCTATCTTGCCTCTAAGCCCAGTGTTTTATACACTCTCCTGTTCAACATCTCAGGTTACTGATATTAAGTGACTTACTTATCCAAGACTGGTAATAAGCAGTAGGACTGAGATTCAAAAACTTACTCTATAGTTGATATTTCTTTGTTGCTTAGCTAAGCCGTGTGATACTTCAAATGTTAGCTATTTATTCATTATTGTTATTATATCCTCTAGCATTAATTGCATTTTCCTATATCTGTCTCATACCATCATTACTATATTACCTTGAGTCTTATTTGCCTTTATATCCTCCCATCGTGCCTTACACAGGGCTACATACATTATAGGATTCATTTTCTATTTGGATAAAGGAAGAAACCAGTGAAGGAATAAATCAAGTTGAATAAATCTGGAAGACATTATATAGAAGACAATAATAGATTTGCTTGATTGGAAAAGAGGGATTGATCCTAGGAGCAATAGTAGGTAAGAGGATCAGATAAAGGAAGAGAAGCTTTGATGAAGGATCCTGCCAACTATGATGAAGAACTGAGGTGAATAGAAGCTATTATTGGGTATTTTTACTATGAATTGTGGGTCCTGATCTGGAGTTCTTGGAGGATCCAAAAATAAAGACTTGGTGGCAGATTATTTTGCTTGAAGGTTCAGGTATTATTAATAGATCCACCTTTCTCACATCCTCTAAGAGAATCAGAGGTGATACCTCACATCCCCATGTGCTGTGTCACCCTAGATAAAGGAAATTATCTCATTTTAGCATTTAAACCCAATATGACCAAATCATTGCATTTTGGCATATTGTGCTCATGCATATGTATTCACTTGGTTCATATGCTTTGGGGGGCAGAGGGTCTTGCAAAAATGGATTGATTTGATGTACTGTGTAAATGAAAGTGTAACCCAGGATTCTGGGTAACAACACCTTCCACAAGAAGAATAATATACATATATACATACATATGCATACCAATATATAATAGCATATATAAAACTTAGCAACTTACAAAATGTTTTCCTTATAAAATTCCATTTAGGTATTATTATAGATGAAGAAACTAAGTCTCAGAGAGGTTCAATAACTTGCTTTAAGTTTCATAAATAGTAAATGACAAAACGAGAGCCTTCAAGTCCAGACTCTCTGAGTATATATCCAGTGCTTCTTCTAGCATACCTTACTATATCAGTGTTGGAGCAAGGAGAAAGCCTTTAGTAGAAAAAACCACAGGATGTCATGAAAGCCTCTGTACTAGAAGGAATCTCCATAGGTCATTTGATCTCTCACCACTCTGAATAGGATGACAGCCACTTTGTTCCAGATGGAGGCAATTTATTTTAGCCCACACATACTTCTTCATAATTTTGGATGTAGAGTTCTGCAATCTGTTTTTTTTTAAACCAGGCAGTGTGCCTAAAAGAAGTACAATGAACTATATTTTTGTGTTAGCATATTGATCAAAGAGAGACATTTAGCATGCATTAATATTTAGTAATCAACTACTTTTTTGTTGAATTGTAATTTAGTATCTAGGACTAACTTATGGGCCTAGAGCAAAATCTTCTCTAGAGATGAGTTATGGTCAGTCTTCTCTGAAAAATGATTAGAATAGTAACTCCTTTTTGGACACAGATACTGCTCTAAGAATAGTGTATAAGGGCACTCTTGTCATCATCACATTCAATCACTAAGCAGCCTTGGGAAATAGGTGATGCACCCTTCAAGAGTTGGAATCTTTTTTTCAAGGGAGCCTTCTTAGATTATGGGAATTCTGGCTGGTGGTTAACACCAGGGAACCAAGATTACTGCTTTTCCTGGATGACTACAAGTCCGATTTTGGCTAAACTGCCCTGCTTATACTCTTTTGTTCATATTCACTCATAACTCTGATAATTCAGTGTTACCTCAAGCTCTCTCTTGGAACAGGAATCTGGGGATGTAGTGGGAGTGCTGGGGAGATACAAACAATAAGGCAGAGAATGTTGGAGTTTAATTCACACTTAGGACATGTCTTCAGAATGTGGGTGGAAGGTGTTACATGACGTGGATGCAAAATAATTGTCAAGAAAGACACAATTTATGGGAGGATTCTGGGAAGATGACAGAGAAGGTCGGTAAATTTCAAGCTCTCCAGATTTCTCCACAAACAGAACAAACTTATACCTCAGAGTATATATAGTCTGGTGAAAAATCAAGAAGATTTGGGGCAGAATAGGAATCTACCTGGGACCACCAATAATATCTGAAGAAAGAGCCAAGTTGGGATTAATCAATGTAAAGTGCAAACATCTCTGGTCTAGCTCCACAGAACATCAAGTAGGGACAACTAGGGCAACTTGGGCTTGGCTGGAGCCTCAGCAGGAACCATAGGAACTTTTATCTCCAGACTGTATATGGCGTTCAGGGGTTGAATAGAGAAAGACAGAGAGAACCTCAGCTGATTAGGAACACCAGGCCTAGCAGTGCTGCTGAGACTCAGCTCTGGGTGAGAAGGAACCAACAAACTGGGAGTACGGAAGTTGGAGATGGGGGTGCTGCTGGCACTTGCAGGAGGGTGGAGTTCTTGGTTTGGGCTTCCAGGTCAGAGGGGAGAGCTGAAGTGAAGCTAGAGACACCATACTTCTCATTTTTAAAAATGAATTGGCAAAGAAGAAAGAACCCAACCATAGAAACTTATTATGGGAATAGAGAAGACCAGTGTTCATCTTCAGAGGAGGACACTAAAGTAAAATAAAACTTCTTCTACCCCAAAGAATAGCATTAATTGGCTCTCTACCCAGAGAGAATTTATAGAAGAATTCAAGAAAGAATTTAAAAATCAAATGAGAGACATGGAGGAAAAAATAAAAAATAGAAAACCATCCAAGAAAAATGAGATTATGAAAAAAGTTACCCAATTAGAAAAGGAGATATAGAGACTTAAAGATGAAAATAACTCTTTGAAAATTAGAATTAGGCAAGGGAAAACCAGTGAAGCTACAAGAGATCAAGAAATAACAAGACAGAATATAAAGAATGAAAAAATAGAACAGAATGTGAGACAGACATCTTATAAAAAAAGATACAGAGTACAGATCAAGAAAAGAAAATATAAGAAAAATTGTACTACTTGAAAGCTGTGACCAAAAAAAAAAAAGGATTTTGTCACAATAATGCAAGAAATAAACGAAGAAAATTGTCCTGACTGATGGAATCTGAGAGGAAAGTAGAAATAGAAACAGTCTATCAATCACTACTTCATAAAGATCTTTTGTGGAAAACACATAGAAATTTTTTGCCAAATTTTGAAATTCCCAGATCAAAGAGAAAATTTTGCCAAAAAAAAAAGAAAAGAAAAGAAACCATTCAAATATGCTGGAGCTACAATTAGGATTATACAGGACTTTTCAGCAGTCACAGTAAAAGATCACAGGTCCTGTAATCATATATCCAGGCAATCAAAAGAACTAGCCCAAACTGTTATATCCAGCAAAATTATCCCTAATATTGAATGAAGAAAATGGATATTCAATGAACTTTCTTTCAACCAAGCCCAAACTTAATTTCATCATATAAGAGCCAATATCTAAGATTAATTTCAAGGAACTTAACATGGACAAATTGGTATGGTATGGTATAGACATGATATACATGGAAATGTATACCGTATATTTAAGATTGACATCAGTAATTGGGCAACTCAAAAGAAATATTTATACAAATGAGATGAGAGGAAGAATAGACACAGAGGCATTAGAGGGGAGAGGAGCTCTCATAATTCTGAAAATCTACTCACATCAGGAATGAGTTAAATAGTCACCACTACATATATATATATATATATATATATGTGTGTGTGTGTGTGTGTGTGTGTGTGTGTGTGTGTGTGTGTACAATCAAGGGTAGTTATATCAAAATTTATAAAGAAAAAAAGGGAGGAGGAATGGGCAAAGGGGGAAGCAAAGGATGCAGGAAGAAGACAAGGGAAGGATCTATGGATGAAATAGAAGCAAGGCAAGTTAAGAGGCAGAATTAAAGCAGAAGAGCAGGGATAGGAAAGAAGAGATATATAAACATTACAATAAGGAGTGAATATAGATATATGTATAGTTTATGAGTCTGTGAATGTATATGTGTGTGTATGTGTATGTGTATGTATCTATTAAATATAATTGTGTTTAATTATAGCCTGTTTGGGAGATGTGGAGGGGATGAAAGAGGAAAGGAAAAAAAATAAAGTAGAAGTGCGTATCAGAGAGCAAAAAAAAAATCTACATATATTTTGAATCCTCACTGATGTTTGCTGGGTACATGACAATGTTCTGTTCTGTTCTGTTCTGTTTTCCTTTTCTGTATTTCTTTTTTCTATTCTGTTTTTTTTAATAAACAGAAAAAAGGGGGAAAAAATAAAGACAACTTATTCTTTTTCAGAGGAAGATATAGTAGTCTTTCTCTGAGATAGGTTTCAAGGGAAGTAATTCAGCCATTTATGGTTCAAATGGAATCCCCAGGGGAAGGAAGTACTTGGAAGAGAGGCCTTTGGTTTATTCAATTGCTCAAATAAATGGATTAAATGCTCAGTGTAAACAAAAGCCCCAAACCAACTATTCCTGAGAGTAAGGAAAAGAGCAAATAAAGAATAGGGAGACATAGTTACTGATCTCAGAAAGCTTAAATTAAAAGTAGAATGCAACTCATGTATAAATGAAACAGACTTAAGACCACATCTCCCCAAAATATAGCCAACACAAGCTAACTAATTATATAGACCAGTGTGGCATATGTATGCTTAAAAGATACTGTGGGATACAGTAGCACTAGGACAGTTATAATTAATCATGGAATTAATGGAATCATGGAAAGAGTTTAAGGACATTTTCAATACCAGCAATGCCTTTTCTCTTCCCTGTCTCTGCCCATCCACATTCTACCCATCCTTCAAGCTTTTTTCCTGTGAATCTTTTGATTCTCCTAGTTGAAAGGTATGATATTATAGAATTTTGAACACATTTTATTTGAATATATATATTTATGGATCCATTTGATCACTTCTATTGAATTGTAAACATCTTGAAAATAAGAACATGATTTATTTATCTTTGTGTTCCCCAGCACTTTAGATTATCCATTGCACACATTAGGCGCTTCTTAAATAATGGGTGAAGATTGATTAAAGACATGAATAAATAAGAGGAATAATTAAGAGGAAAAGACATGGTTCTTGGTAGAGAAGATGTCTCTATAAGGGTAATAAAAACTGAAAATGTGCAGATGATATAATGGTATACTTAGAGAATCCTAGAGAATCAACTAAAACTACTATTTGAAATAATTAACAATTTTAGCAAAGTTGCAGGATATAAAATAAGCCCGCATAAATCATCAGCCTTTCTATATATTGCCAACAAAGCCCAGCAGCAAGAAGTAGAATGAAAAATTTCATTTATAAAATAACCATAGGCAATATGAAGTACTTGGGAGTCTATCTGCCAAGACAAACCCAATTACAAAAAGCTTTTCACATAAATAAAATGAAATCTAAACAACTAGAAAAAATATAAATTACTCAGGGGTAGGCTAAGCCAACATAATAAAAATGACAATCCTACCTAAATTAATTTACTTACTCAGTGCCATACATGTCACACTACCAAACCCCCCCCCCCTCTTTTATAGAGCTAGAAAAAAAATAATAAAATTCATCTGGAAGAATAAAAGGTCAAGAATATCAAGGGAATTAATAGGAAATAATACAAAGGAAGTGGCATAAATATAAAGTGGCAAAAATCAAAACCATCTGGTACTGGCTAAAAAATAGAGTGGAAGTTCAGTGAAATAGATGAAGTACACAAGATATAGTAGTAAATGGCCATAGTAATTTAGTTTTTGTTAAACCCAAAGATCCTAGCTTCTGGGATAAGGACTCACTATTTGACAAAAACTGCTGGGAAAACTAGAAAACAGTTTGTCAGAAACTAGGTATAACCACATCTTACACTGTATATCATGATAAATTCAATATGGTTACATGACTAAGACATAAAGGATGATACTAAAGGCAAATTAGGAGGGTAAGAAATAGTCTAGCTATCAGATCTATGGAGAATCAAAGAATTTTTGACCAAATAAGAAATAGAAAACATTTTAAGATATAAAATGGATAATTTCAAATATATCAAATTTAAAAGATTTTATTCTATAAACAAAACCAATGCAATCAAAATAAAAAGAAAAGCAGAAAGATGAGAAACAATTTTTAAAGCAAGTGTCTCTGCTATAGACTTCATTTCTGAAATATATAAAGAATTGAGTCAAATTTATGACAATGCAGGTCATTCCCCAATTTAATAAAGAGTCAAAGAATATGAACAGGTAGTTTTCAGATGAAGACATCAAAGTTATATATAAACATATGAACAAATGCTTTCAATCACTTTTGGTTAGAGAAATATAAATTAAAACAACTCTGAGGAACCACCTCATACTCATCAAATTGGCTAATGTATTGAATTGAATTGAAAATGGCAAATGTTGGAGAAGGTATATGGGGAAATTGGGGCACTAATGCACTCTTGGTGGAGTTGTGAACTGATCCAACCATTTTGGAGAGCAATTTGGAATTATGCTCAAAAGGCTATAAAATTGTGCATACCCTTTGATCCAGCAAAACCATTATTCGATCTGTATTCCAAAGAGATCATAAAAAAGAAAATAGGACCTATATGTACAAAAATATTTACAGCATCTCTTTTGTGATGGCAAAGAATTGGAAATTGAAGGAAAGCTCATCATTTGAGAAATGGTTGAACAAGTTGTGGTATGTGACTGTAATAGAATATTATTATAAGAAATGATGAGCAGGTGGATTTCAGGAAAACTTGCAAAGGCTTACATGAACTGATGCCAAGTGAAGTGAGCAAAACCAGGAAAACATTGAACAGTGATGATCAACTATGAATGATTTAACGCTTTTCAACCCATGTCTAAAAGATTTATGAGAAAAATGCTATCCATATCCATGTAAAGAACTGAAGAGTACTATTTTCACTTTTTTATGTTTCCTTTTTCCCCTTTTAATCTATTTCTTCTTTCACAACATGGCTAATATGAAAATGTTTTACATGAATGCACATATATAACCTATATCAAATTGCCACTTAGGGAGGGAAGAAGAAAAAAGGAAAAGAAGGGAGGGAGAAAATTTGGAACTCAAAACATTTTTAAATGAATGTTTAAATTATCTTCATATGTAATTGGAAAAAAATAAAATATTATTTGAAAAAAATACCTGAAAATGGTCAGAAAGGTTATAGGACAAGTTAGAATGTATAGATCTAAGATCTGATGTTTTCAGTATGATTGGGAAAACAAGTAGGATACTTCCTAATTAAAATGAAATTGATAAATAAACTTAATTAGTTAAATTAGTAAACTTTAAAAAATAAGTTATAATTATATATATTTACATATATATGTTTATAAATATAAATCTTACAATTTAATATTTCATTGAATTGTAACAACCATGGGACATAGACAGTATATTATCACCCCAATTTTATAGAAAGGGTAACTGAGACTTAAATGTAAATAACAAAATGTCAATAAAAATAATAAATCATAAAATATTTACTTCTGGTCTAGTGCTTTGTAGAAATGAAGCAGGCAACAAAAGAAACTTCAGGATTAGGCAGTCTATAGTTGATAAAAAATACAATGTCCAATCTGGACAAAGAAGTATGTTGTAGTGAACAAGAACCCTAGTTTTGAATCAGAAAACTATTAATGTGTGAAATTATGGGAAAATGATTTCACCTCTCTAAGCCTCCCCTTACTCATTAAGGAAGGATGGGCTTGAATTAGATGATTCCTTTATGCTCTAAATCCCATGATTTTTATGATGAATGAATCAACAAAAGAAAATTTAATTAGTGCTTACCTTGTACCAGATAAGTTGTACAATACAACAGATAAAATATTTAGGAAGGATCTATGTGCCAAGACACAGTGTGCTAAATGGTGGAGACACAAAATAAAAAAAATTAAGACAGTCTTTGCCTTCCTGGGATTTACAATCTAAGGGAGAAAGAAAAAGTAAGCTAAAAAGAGGGAATTGGATGGAGCAAAAGAGTCAAAACTAAGCAGTGCCTCTGGTGGGAAATGAAGAAATGGTTTTATTTTTATTTATTTATTTTGCTAAGGCAATTGGGGTTAAGTGACTTGCCCAGGATCACACAGCTAGGGCATGTTAAATGTCTTGAGGTCGCATTTGAACTCAGGTCCTCCTGACTTCAGATTTCTAAGCACTGTGCTACCTAGCTGCCCACAAGAGATGGTTTTAAAGAGAGTTTCTGAACCGTATTTATATGGAGTTGGTGGGAATTTTATACTCCATCTTCCAGTCCTCCAGAGGCAACTGAAGGTACTGACGTGGTACCAAAGTTGAAGCTGTCTCTGTGATGATGAGTTTCCTAGTGATGAAATTATAATTAGGGCAGAAGGGGTGGAGAAACAGGATGATGGTGAAGTTGAAATCAAGCTGTATCCTTTCCATATGTAGTCAGTGGAAAATGAATCAGCTATGTGATAGACACTATGTTAGTTGCTAGAGACACAAACACAAAAGAGACATATTCCTTGTCCTCAAGGAGCCTACATTCTAGTAGGGGGTTACAAAACATATACAAACATTGTGGCAGGCATGGGAATTTTAGCTGCCAGAGTAGACAGATGGATATGAAGCATTGTCTGGTGAAGCTAGACATACCAGAAGGTGACTCTCAGTCATTAGGACCAATCAGCTTCAGGGGTGGAATTCCACAACTAGAGAATTAACTTTCTCAGGGAATGGAGTAGGGAGGAGGGATAGGACTAATCAATCTTCAATCGACAAACATTTATTAAGTACCTATGATGTACTATTATGCTTGGCACTGGAAAAAGCAAAAATTAATAAAGAATAGAAAAGAAAAGAAAAGGGAAAATAGTCTCTGCCCTGAAAGAGCTTTCATTCCACTGACAGATAATACAAAGTAAACTATCACCAAAAGAACAAGGGTTTAGAATTATTTAACTGGAACTCACTTGGAAGGAACCTAAACATATCTGAATAGGAATTACCTATAAAGCATAAATGATAGATATCAGCATCTGCTTGAAGACATAAAATACTAGGGAACCCATTATTTCCTAAAAATAGCCTGTTCCAGTTTGGGGACAGATCTAATTTGTTAGGAAGCTTTGTTTTTGATTTTACTTTGAGATGAAAACTTTCTGTATTTAATTTTCATCCATTACTGCCAGTTCTGCCCTATGGAAATGAACAAAATTAGCCAGATATCTTCTTCGAATGACAATGCTTCAAAGGTCTCTTTCAATTTCTATTCCCTGAAAAGTATCATTTCTTCAACTGATCATTACATAATGGGGATTATATCCCTCAAAGCATGGGTAGAAGTACCCTGCCTGTTTCCAACTGACTATATATTGCTGTTTCAGCATTGAAGGAATCAGGCACTTTGGAATAGTGAAGCAATCCTCTTGTGATGGTGCTGAGGTAGGGGATTCATTAATTTTAAAAGAATCAGCTTCTGATTCACTCTTCTTTCTATTCTCCCATGTGGCAAATAGCTCCCTTTCTTTAGACTTCCCATGAGGGGGTGGAGATAATGTTCTTTCTCCCAATGTTGAAAAAAAAAAAACAAACTTCAATCAAAGCATGTGTGGGTTTAGGCAAGTTAAATCTGAGCCTTTGGTCCTGAAATGCCTCTTATTCTTGATGTTTCTCTACTCAATCATAAGTAGCAAACAGCAATCCTGGGAAAGATAAATCCACCTTTGTAGTCAACTTTTATGAGTTTAAGAGTTCAAGAGATACTGGTTTCCCCAGTAGGAGTTTACTGATGTCAGGGGGAGTTTCCACAATGGACAGTACTGACACTTGGTCTGGTTTCCCAGAAGATTTAGGACCTGGAGAGAGTTGTTTGGATAGTACAGAACCAAAGTGAAATAGAAAGTGACAATTGACTAGTCCCTCAAAATGTTTTATGTATTAATGGTGTTAAGTTTTATCTGCTCAGGAAGGATTTAAACAATTTAAAGTTACTATTTGGTTGTAAGTCTTTATTAAAGATTATGTGCAAAAACTTTTTTTCTTTTGAATAGAGGAAATATTTGATTCTTATTTTGGAGAAATCCTAGCCACTAATCAAAACTAAGCATTAAGTAATTTTCTTTGAAGTTCTGGAATTGAGTATAAGAATCCAAATGTGTGTGTGTGTGTAAACCTAATTATTCTCATTAGTTACATCCTGATTTCTTTAACTGGCCTCCACCAGAAAAAAGACTATATTCTGATTTATCTACTTCTTATCCTCATAGGTTATTATTCTGCTGACCAAAAACCCTAAATGCCAATACATGAATTCTCTATTCTACTAGACTCTTAGAAATCAGTCCATCAATTTGACATAATGAAATCTTTTGTGAGTACAAGGAAATCTTTTTGAATTCTTTCAAACCAACTACAAACTGTGACTCTGGGACACTACAATACTTTAGCTCAGTTCTTAAAAAGAAAGATCTCAGTTCCAAGTCCAACTTTCCCTTCTTCCCCCACTCATTTAAATGCCAGGTTCCCTAACTTATCACACTTCCATATCAGGTTGGCTAACCGAACCACCTTGCTGCAGTCCTGACTCCAAGATATGCCATGACTCATACTCTTCAAGTCCTGTGGGGATTGCCTTGGCTTCTGAAACTGAAACAAACCACCCCCCCCATCCCCCTGCTCCCCCACCCCCCACTCATTTCTGAAAGCTGGGGATAAAAGAGAAGGAGCCAGGAAAGGAAACTCCTTCTCTCACAGGTTCAGTTCTTGGAATACTCATGGAACTGGTATCTTCACTCTAAATGCAACAGACCAGAGTTGTCAAAAAGAACCCAACAGAGAAAGAGTGAATAGCTCAGTCTTGCAGTTTTAAAGATGCAGATAGTAAATCAAAAGAGGCTGCCTTCATTCCATGAAGACACAGAGAGTTGGACATGATAGGCAAACTGGACATGCTCAACAGGTCCCTTGAGGGTATCTCCATCTAAGGAGAATTGGATATACCCAGAGAAGCCTGAGTTACATTTCACTACTTAGAACTTCAGTTCCCTCCACTGTAAATTACTCTGATTTAAATTCCTTAGTTGTAAAATAGTACATACATTATCTCACTTACACTGTTGATGTGATGTTTCTGTTTTGCAAAGCATAAAGTTCTATATCAGTTATCCTTCTGAATAATTATCATAGGTGTTGCATGGGGCACAAAGTTACAGAAATCTTACAATGAGGTTTCAGGTGTTCTCTAGTCAAAGCAGATAAAACAAGAACTTGGACAGCTCCCTTGATTAGTTATATAGCTTTCATCTGAAGATTTCTGACTTTGGAGAACTCCCAAACTTTTGAGGAAAACATTTCACTCCTGGAAAAAGTTATTTTTTTCTTATGTTAAGCTGGAATCTGTATCATGGCAACTTCTACAACTTCTACCCAGAGATTTCTGTCCTCTGGTATTTCTGTCATATGACAGTAAGAGAGTTATCACATCTTCCTTAGGGTTTCTCTTTCTTCTCATTTATTTCATAAGCATTTATTAAGTACCTATTAAACACAAGGCACAGCGCAATCTGCTGGGGACACAAAAATGTCTCCTTCTGTCAAGAAACCTACATTGCATCAGAATATGTACATAAATACAAAATATATACAAAGTAAATGTAAGGTAATTTGAAGCAAAAGTAGAGGAAAAAGCAAAGACACTAACAACTGAAACAAGAATCACTAGTTATAGCATGAATTCCACATGACTTTGGAACTCTTTGCTAGCTTAGATTGAGGGAGAGGAGAAATCATAATTATACATGTAATTCGAGACTTCTTCAGACATGTAGGTGACTAGGCCTTAAGTGCTGGGCTTTAAGTCATGAAGTTCAAATTCATTCTCAGGCACTTGCATAATTCTAGGCGAGTCACTTAATCAGCTTCCCTCAGTTTTCTCTACCATAAAATAGGGATAATAATAGCACCTTGAAGAATAACTGTAAGGATCAAATGAGGTAATATTTGTTAAATGCCTAACACAATATTTGGCACTTAGTAGGTGCTATATAAATGTTTATTATCTTCCCTTCATCATTGTGATCTCTACTGAAAGATAAAACCAGGAATCATAAATCAAATATAAAATTGCATAACTGAGACAAAACAGCAAAATTAATACTAAAGAAACAATTCTCTTCACCTTCATCCTACCTTCCAATCCCTATCCCTTTAAAAAATACAGAGAAGTACAATTTTTCATGGACTCCATCGTGACTGATGGAAGAGGAAATATAGTCTGGAGAAACTGTCAAGAAACTCTCTCATAGATCTCTGTCTCTCAGCAACCAGAGGCTCACAGATGCTTTATTCCACCTCCAAAGCTCCTGTTCCTCTCTGTCTCTGAAATTATCACTTATTGCTCTCCTATTAAGCTGCTGCTGTTATATGCTACTCTGTTGTTTCTTCTCCATTGAGATGCTACAATTGTCTTCTGGTGGTTGACTTCTTTTTCAAAGAGAGTATTGTTGCTCTTATGTGAGACCCCCCAATCAACTTGCCTGAGGCTAATCAACACATTTTCCCTTTTTTTTTGCAAGGAAGGGATATAGTTACAAAGCACAAAGGGCCCCCTGAAGTTGGTGTTTTGCTACTTTTCTGTTAATCTTCCTCCCCTCAAGGGGCAGTTTCCTAGTCTTCCTAATATTCATGTTGTAATAAATAAGTTCCTTTCAATTCAACTAAAACCAAGTCCTTGTAAATTATGCTGAAGTGTCTACAAAATTCAAAGAGATCCTTGGCAGAATTGGTGGGATAACAGAAGTATGGCCTTTTACTCCTTATTACTGACACTAAGCCTTGATCTCAGTTTTCCTTTACCAGTTCCTTCCCATAATCTTCCTGGAGGGAGTTTACAACTGGTTTTTCAAATATGTCACAGTTTGTCTATAACTTAGCAGATTCTCTTTAAGAGTTGCTATGGCCAAAAAATTAATCATTCTTTCCCAAAACAGGTGATATGCCTCTCTGAATTTAGCTAAACCTAGTTTTCAATATCTAAGCCTAGTTCTCAATCTACACACTATCTACAAAATTCAAGTGTGATGGACATGGCTCTTTTCAACAATGAGGTGATTCAGGGCAATTCAGAATTACCCTGTTGAAAAGAGCGACATCCATCACACTTAATCATCACATAATTGTGTTGTTGTTATGTACAATGTTCTCTTGGTTCTATTCACTTCACTTAGCATCAGTTCATGTAAGTTTTTCCAGTCTTTTCTGAAATCAGATTGTTCATCATTTCTTATAGAATAACAATATTCCATTACATTCATATAACATAACTTATTCAGCCATTCCCCAATTGATGGCCATCCACTCAATTTCCTTGCCAGTACAAAAAGGACTGTTACAAATATTTTTAATATATGTGGAACCTTTTCCCTTTTTTATGATCTCTTTGGGATACAGACCCATTAGAGACACTGCTGGATCAAGGGGTATGCACAGTTTGATAGCCCTATGGGCATAGTTCCAAATTGCTTTCCACAATGCTTGGATCAGTTCACAACTCTACCAACAATATATTAGTGTCTCAGTGGAAATTACATTCTTAATGGGAAAAAAACTGTCTTTTTAAAAATTTGTATCCTGAGTATTAAGCCCAATGCCTTGAACACAGCAAATAATGTATAGCAAATGCTTTTTCTTTCATTCATTTATTCATTCTTATAGAGATAAACAATACATATAGGAGAGCGGTGGCCAGTGTCAAAAAAAAATCCAAGACCTTTAAGGCTTTTTTTAAAGAAAAAAATTTTATCATCATTTGGCAGAATAGAAAGCAGAGAAATTTGTGACCAATTCCCCTCTCAGTCTTTATGACTCTTACATTAAGTAGAATTCAAACAAGGGTGAAATGGCAAGCAGATAAGTGGCTTACCCTAGGCAGTTTCCAAAAGGGGATAGTTTACAGATAAGCACTTTGGTTTCTTGAGGTGTATATCAAGAGGCAAGTTTAAACATTCAATAAAATTTGGGCAAAAGCAAAACACAAGCTTTATGGTTAGGTCCCAACATTAGACCTGGGTGGCATCCAAAGTATTCTTTGAAGCAATCTCCAGATCCCCAGAAGTTTTTGGGATTAGTATTATTTATACATTCTGCAATGCAATATTTAGACACACAAAACTAGCTTTGAACAATATAATAACTAATAAAGATTTCTCATACCAGAGAAAGTAGTTCTTGTTCTAGGAGTTGATGCAAGGAGGTACTTGACATTGACATTTCCTTTTTTGAAGCAATGTCATTATCAATTTGATTACTTTTTCCCAGAATAAGAAGTGAAATGTCGGGTAGTAGGGCAGATTGCAAGATGATCTCCGTGGACAGGTGGAAGGGATGTGAAGCATGATCTTCTAAGACAAGCTAGATGTGGTGGACTAGGGGAGTTGACATATCTACACCTAATAAAGTATCCCAGCCTCAGGGCAGGTGCTCCCAAACTGATAACATTAACTGTCTCTGGGACTATGGTAAGAGTTCAACTCCTACCACAATAAAGCTTGGAGAAGATTTTATTAGAAGTTGAATGAATGAATGAATATAAAGTATCCAGTAGGTTAAAAAAAAAAAGCACTTCAATGGCCTCCTGGATATGTTCTAGCATGTTCTAGACATGTGCTTAATCAATAAATATTTAAATACTTGTTGAATTTTAAAATGTGAATGGAAGACATTTGTTAATAAATAAAGTGCAGTACTGGAAGCCATAGAAAACCTAGGTTCAAATTTTACTTCTGACATTCTGGACAATCCACTTACCCTTAAAAAAAAAAAAAAAAAACTTACCTGAGTTACCCTCAGGCAACTCCCTGGAATTTATCTTCTAACTATAGTTAGGTCACATCTAGTAGAGCGACTTCACATGCTGGGTTTTCCTCAGGATTATGAAATCACAAATTCATGCAGTATAAGCCCAATGTGGTACGATGTTTTTACTTCCAGAAAGAAATTTCATTTTTCTTCAATGAAAAGAGAAACTTGAACTAGATTTCTCTGTCTTCCCTTTAAGCTAAAATATTCTATTATTCTAAGTAAAAGACATGATCTCCTTCCTCAAAGAACTCTTAATCAAGGAGTAAAAAGAGGACTAAATTGAAAAACAGAATATCGTAGTCTTGGCTTAGCACTAATCGATTATGTGGCTTTGGACAATATGCTTCATCCATCTCTGTTTATGTATTCAAAAAATTTTAAAAGGTGAAATAGGTGATCTTTTAAAGATCCTTTCTTCCCAATAAGATCAGGAGTGAAACAAGGTTGCCCACTATCACCATTACTATTCAATATTGTATTAGAAACGCTAGCCTTGGCAATAAGAAAGGAAAAAAAGAGATTAAAGGAATTAGAGTAGGTAATGAGGAAACCAAATTATCACTCTTTGCAGATGATATGATGGTATACTTAGAGAACCCCAGAGAATCAACTAAAAAGCTATTAGAAATAATCCAAAACTTTAGCAAAGTTGCAGGATATAAAATAAATCCACATAAATTAATAGCATTCTCGGACATCACTAACAAAATCCAACAGCAAGAGATACAAAGAGAAATTCCATTTAAAATAACTGTTGATAATATAAAATATTGGGAATTTATCTGCCAAGGGAACATTAGGAACTATATAAGCAAAACTACAAAACACTTTTCATACAAATAAAGTCAGATCTAAACAATTGGAAAAATATCAAGTGCTTGTGGACAGGTCGAGTGAATATAATAAACACAACAATACTCCCTAAACTAATCTGTTTATTTAGTGTTATACCACTCAAACTCCCAAGAAACTATTTTATTGACCTAGAAAAAATAACAACAAAATTCATCTGGAAGAATAAAAGGTCAAGAATTTCAAAGGAATTAATGAAGAGAAAAGCAAATGAAGGTAGCCTAGCTGTACTAGATCTAAAATTATATTACAAAGCAGCAATCATCAAAACCATTTGGTACTGGCTAAGAAATAGAGAAGTTGATCAATGGAATAGGTTAGGTTCACAGAACAAAGTAGCCAATGACTATAACAATCTAGTATTTTACAAATCCAAAGGCCCCACCTTTTGGGATAAGAATTCACTATTTGACAAAAACTGCTGAAAAAAATGGAAACTAGTATGGCAGAAAGTAGGCATGGACCCACACCTAACACTGTACACCAAGATAAGATCGAAATGGGTTCATGCTCTAGACATAAAGAATGATACTATAAACTAACTAGATGAAGATAGGATAGTTTACCTCCAGATTTGTGGAGGAGGAAGGAATTTGTGACCAAAGAAGAACTAGAGATTTTCTTCTTATTGATCATAAAATAGATAATTTTGATTGTATTAAGTTAAAAAGGTTTTGTACAAACAAAACTAATGCAGACAAGATTAGAAGGGAAGCAATAAACTGGGAAAACATTTTTTACCTCCAAAGGATCTGATAAAGGTCTCTTTTCTAAAATATAAAGAGAATTGACTCAAATTTATAATAGTTCAAGCCATTTTCCAATTGATATATGGTCAAAGATATGAACAGACAATTTTCAGATGAAGAAATTGAAATTATTTGTAGCCACATGAAAAGGTGCTCCAAATTCCTATTTATCAGAGAAATGCAAATTAAGACAACCCTGAGATATCACTACACACCTGTCAGATTGGCTAAGATGACAGGAAAAGATAAAGATGAATATTGGAGGGGATGTGGGAAAACTGGGACACTGATACATTATTGGTGGAACTGTGAACAAATCCAACCATTCTGGAGAGCAAATTGGAATTACGCTCAAAAAGTTATCAAACTATGCATAACCTTTGATCTGGCAGTGTTTCTACTGAGATTATATCCCAAAGAGATTCTAAAGGAGGGAAAGGGATCCACATGTGCAGAAATGTTTGTGGCAGCCCTCTTTGTTGTGGCAAGAAACTGGAAACTTAGTGGATGCCCATCAATTGGAGAATGGCTGAATAAATTATGACATATGAATGCTATGGAATACTATTGTTCTGTAACAAATGACCAGCAGGATGATGTCAGAGAGGCTTAGAGACACCTTCATGAACTGTTGCTAAATGAAATGAGCAGAACCAGGAGATCATTATACACTGCAACAACAAGACTATATGATGACCAATTCTGATGGATGTGGCTCTCTTCAACAATGAGGTGATTCAAACCAGTTTCATTTGTTCAGTGATGAAGAGACAGAGAGAACCCAGAGAGAGACCCATGGGAACAGAGTGTGGAACACAAGATAGCATTCTCACTCTCTCTGTATTTGCTTGAATTTTGTTTTCTTTCTCAGTTTTTCTTTTTCTTCCTTCTTGATCTGATTTTTCTTGTCCAACAAAATAACTGTATAAATATGCATACATATATTGGATCTAACATGTATTTCAACATATTTAACATGTATTGGACTACCTGCCAGCTACGGGAGGAGGTGAGGGGAAGAAGGGGAAAATATGGAACAAAAGGTTATGCAAGGGTCAATGTTGGAAAATTACCCATGCAAATGCTTTGTAAATAAAAAGCTTTAATAATAATAATAAGATCCTTTCTAGTTCTAACATTATAAGAACGTTAGAGTTTATCTTTTGTCATGCAAAATGGGACAGAGGTATCACTTCTCCTTATGTGACAGGCATATGTAGCTGTAGGATATTGGCTTCAAGATTTTCCTTCATCCTATTATTTGTTCTTTCTCACGAGTTATAAAATGTCCCCAAAATCTTGAGGAAAGAAGTTTTGGGTGCTGAAAAGAACATGATCAAAAAGAAGAAAAATCTGAAAGGAAGTTTAATATAACCTTCTTTAGCTCTTAGCAAGGGCACAGAGGAAGTTTATTTTCATTAGCAGTAGCACTGCAAGAGAAAATTCATTCAAATCACGGAGGGAAGTGTGTGTGTGTGTGTGTGTGTGTGTGTGTGTGTGTGTGTGTTGGGGTAAGGGGAGGAGAAAGGTGACAAATTAAGATAGATAACAGCAAGAAGTCCCGACGAATATGAATTGATAAGTACTGGAATAGCTAACCAAGGCAATGAATTGGATCTCCTTTTCTGGAGGTACTTAAGATGTCTATAATGGTTTACAAAAACCCAGCCTTAAAACTAGGGAGCAGATGGGGTAACAATATGATCCACAATCTCCTTCTTTCATTTACTCCATCTTTTCTTTTCCATTCTATCCTTTTAAAATTATCCTTCCTCTTCAGTCCTTTCTCCTTTTGCACTCTTTCCTCCCCATCCACCTTCTCTTTTTCCTCTTTTAGCCCCCACCCCCCCATTACTTTCTCCAAACCTTTTTCTTTATTTTACTTCATTTTCCTCTTTTTTTCTCTCCTTAGATCTCTCTGAGCCCTGTTTCTTATCTTTAGATCATTTATTCCTCTATAAATTCTCTGGATTTCCTCTCCTGCTTCTTCCTTCCTTTCCCTTTCCAGCTTTGCCCTCCAGAAAGCCTATCCTCCTCAGAGAGATGGGTGGGTTTGGAGCCGGAGTCCCGCCCCTTTGGATGCGTGTGTGTGTGTGTGTGTGGTGTGTGTGTGTGTGTGTGTGTGTGTGTCCATGACGCGGCAGTGATGGGGAGGGAGGAAGGACAGGGAGGGGAGGGGCGCATTCTACCCGGGCTCCTCCGCTCCCCGCACTCCTTCGCTCTCCACCGCCACTAAGGCGCAGGCTGGGCGCAGGCGGTGGCGGGCCGGCATGGAGAGCCTGTTGGAGAACCCGGTGCGTGCTGTCCTCTATCTGAAAGAGCTCACGGCCATCGTGCAGAACCAGCAAAGCCTCATCCACACCCAGCGCCAGCGCATAGACGAACTGGAAAAGCGGCTGGACGAGTTGAGCGCTGAGAACCGCAGCCTGTGGGAACAGCAGCAGCTTCTGCAAAACCATCCTCCCCCTGGCTTAGTCCCCCAGTCGCAAGCCCCGCTCCAGGCTTCCCAGGCTTCTGCTGCGGTCAGTTCCCCCGAGCCTCCCCAGAACCAGGGACAGCTCTCTACCATCGCCCCACTGCCACCGCTGGCAGTGGCTGCGCCGCCGCCGCAGCAACCGCCGCCGCCGCAGCTGCAGCAGCCAGCTCAGCACCACGGACAGCTCGCAACACAGCCCCAGCCGGGCCCCAGCAGAGCTTTAACACCCCAAACACCCCACCAGCATACCGCGGTCTCCGGAGCCGCTGCCGATAAGGAGAAGGAGCGCCCCCCTTGTTGCGCTGCTGCTGGAACCCTCCTCCCCCACAAACCCCCTGCCGCCCTAGGCAAGGGCGTCCTAGGCAGGAGACCTGAGTGAGTGGATAGAGGGGACCAGGGTCACTGGGGAGGGGGACAGTATGAGAAAGGAGAGCCAAGGGAAAAAACGGGGGGACAGTGAAGAAAATGGGGAGCTTAGCAAGGGGAAGCCGGAGACCCAAAAAGAATCTGAAGTGAAGGGGGAAAGATGGGTATTTGGTGGTTAAAGTAAGTAGGAGTGTCTCAAGGGGATTTGGGATGAAGAAGAAAGATGTTAGTGTTTGAAAGAAATGTAGAGGTTAGTGTTAGATTAAGTTGAGGTGAGGAGAATAAAAGGCGAAATCGTAGTCATCAGTGATTTAAGGAGATGGTTAAGTGGAAGGGGCAAGGTTGATTCTGTAGTTGGCAAAGGATAGGGGCTAGTTGGGGGAGGCATAATCTTGGGAAAAGAGGATCTATGTTTAGGGACTTAGAACTTAGGCAGAAGGATTTAGAAAGGTTGGGGCCATAAAGGATACAATTGTGCGAAGGGTTTTTGGTGAAGAGATAAGGTGGAGGACATTAATAGGGGACTAAGGGAAGTAGAATTGGGATATGATGGGGTATGGAGTGAAGAAGACAGGGAAAGATATGAGGAGAGGAAAAAGAGAGAGAACACATAGGCAAGCAAGAAGAATGTGCTAAGGTAAAGGAGTTGGGAACAGTGGAAAATGAAGAAAACAAGCAGGACTTCTCCCAAAAGGAAAAATAAATAAATCAGCTTTCAGATTGAGGCAGGGAGAATAAGAGCAGGGAGTTACTCCAGCAGTAGTCAAATTCTTTCCTCTCACTGTGTTGTCACCCTGCCCCTGAAAAAACCAATAGCCACCAAGAGGCTAAAGAAAATCAGTCCACCGAGCCATTTGTAAAGCTATGTTCTGGTTATAGCTCATTATTGCCAATCCAGGGAGCTTCCCTTTGCTGATGAAGGATAGATGTTGAAGGAAATATTTGACAAATAAGGTTGACTTTTGCTGGTTATACATATCTTTGTAATTGGCAGCTGCAAATCCAGGCTTCTTCAACTTGAGTTTTCAAGTCAGAGATGGTTTCAAAGATGAAAGTAATGAAGGCTACAAGCTCTTTCTCTATCCCATTCAAGATATCTGAGAGCTTTTCTACTATTCCCCTTAGGAAAGATGAGACGAAAGGAGCTATTTATTCTTTCTTTGTTATGAGGAAGGTACCATAGTACCATGTTCCCTCCCCTGAGTTAGGCAATGGGAGGACTTTATGGAAGGCACATGCACAGGGGTAAAGCATTTGGTTTTTCTTGGCAGTGATGCTGAGGGAGTTTGTGTACATGTGTGTCTTAGGGAAGGTCAGGAAAGGGAGACAGTAATTCCATTTGTGTTCTGGTTACATTCAAACACTTGGTAACTGGGGGAGAATTTGGGGAACTTGATGTGTATTTTCTTCTCATTCTTGCTCTAAGGCTCTAAGTTGGAATTTCACATAAGATCACAGAATCATTACAACACATTACATCAGAGTTGAAAAGGAAATCAGAAATGATCTAGTCCCACTCTGTTTTATAAATGAAGAGATTCAGGATTTGAGAGGCTAAAAAAGTTGCCAATTACATAGGTAATAAGTAATGGCATCAGAATTCCAATTCAGATTTTTCTATTTTAAATCCAGGGATTCACTTTAGATTCAAAGGTTAGAAATAATAAGTGAAAGGCCTTTTTGGAAGCTGTGAGTATTAAGGAACAATGGGGGTAAAAGCAGGTGAAGGATCAATGTAAGTTATCCAAAGGCCCCCAAATGATGGGAAATAAAGGAGAAAGGTGAAGTAAGAAAGGGAGAGAGGGAGAAGAACATGCTGTGGAAAGGAAGTTTATAGCTATAGGGGACACCATTTTCTAAGGCAGCCCACTCCACTCTGGGAAAACTCTAATTTTTAGGAAGTTTTCCTTTACCTTGAGTTAAGATCTATTCTCTCTAACATCTGACCATTTCTCCTAGCCCTCTGGCCTAAGACAATTCACCTTTGAGTGAGTCCATTCTTGCCTGTTGGAAGCAGACAAGATTAGGAAATCTCAGCAATATGGAAAACTGAGCAATCTGAAGAATTTTGCTCAGATCCCTACTAGATTCAAAGTTTTGCCTCCTATTTCCCTTTCTTTCCCTTCCCATTCCCCACCCTGACCCTGGGCCTTCCAGTTTCTCCTGTGTCTTTCCTTTTTCATAAGCAATGAAAAGTTTAGTGGAATGATTTCTCCTTCACATTCATGGCTTGATGGAATATTCTTTTTAGAGGGAGTTCTATGAGCCAGTCCTGAGGCAGGGTGAGGGAGGTGAATTAACATAGACCTAACATGCTTTACTGATTGATTGATTCCTTGTCCCTAAAGGTTATTATATATTTTTTGGTGATTTTACCTTTTCTTCTTACCTTTGCTCTGTTGTCAGCCCCAATCTATACCCTATTTCTCCCACTCTATTTCTGGGAGTTGCATTGTCAGCAATAGCCCAGAATCAATGGCTTCCCTGGATTAAGGTGCCCTATGGTTTATTTCTAGCAGCTAGTTAACCTAGATGATACAGGAAGCCCAAATTCTTCCACCCAAACACTGCTGCTAGAAACCCAGTGCTGTTCAAGAAGCTTCCTATTTTATCTTCGTGTCACTCACCAAGGAAAGAAAAAGAATACATAAGTTTCACTGAATTTACTTTTCCCTTCCAGTTTTGAAACAAGATGTGATTGGGCTCATTGTAAATCACTTCCACTTAGAAAGCTGCTATAGTTTTCTTTAGGAGAGAGGGTACTTTCCCAGCTTGTCATTTCTGTCCCAAATCAGCCTATCTTCACATAGAATCATAGCAATCACCATTTTTTTTTTACTATTCCCCAAATCTCTCAAGGTGCCCATCCTAATCTCTAGACTCCTTCCTCAAGGTTTTAGCATTTTGCATCTTATTTTGCCCAAATACTCATAACCAATGGTGCAGGATATAATTTAGCAAGAGGAACAATGTGTGTGTGTGTGTGTGTGTGTGTGTGTGTGTGTGTGTGTGTGTGTGTGTGTTGCTTCTTTATGTGGTTCTTCCCTATGGAACTCTCTGCTATCAGGATGGTGAAAGGAAGCAGAAAGAAGTTTAGTCATATTTTTCTTTTTTTCCTGACATTTTTGCTATCTTCTCTTTATCCCTGCTGCAGTGCCATTGGCCTTTGTGGGGGAGAATGTTGGTTAGGAAGGTGAGAGTCTGGGAAACAGAACTCAAAATGCAACTTATCTCTCTCCTCCCCAGGTTCCCCCACTTGCTATATAGGCAAGAGCTTAGGGAAGCCTGTGACTGGGAAAGATAAAGGGCTTCTCTCTTTCCAACTAATTAATCACCTCCTGATCTGTATTAACATGCATCTTGAGCTTTCTCTTTCTTTCCTTCCTTAGGCTATTGGAGAAACAAAAGAATATATCTTAGGGGGTCAGGCACAAAACAGTTTAAGGAGTAAGGGAGTGGAATGATAGGAGAAAGCAGAGTAAAGATGTCACAGAAGGATAGAAGCTGGCAAGAGGGAAATCTAGAGGGCATAGATTTCTTTTCCTTATACCTTCTGACTTTGGCTTCCAGTATTACAGGCCTCTTAACTAAAGCATGAAATACAGTTTGATCAATTTTATTTTTTTTCAATCAAGATTCCTAACACATAGAATTGATTATTTTTGGGGGGGTCTGGAATCAGAATCACAGCCTGACATGGCAAAGTTCTTTTCTTGCCCACCATGGTCTATAGAAGTTGCAAATTCTTCTGCTTTATCTGCCTTGGGCACCATTATTCCTAGGTCCATTAATACTTTGAATCCATTAACACCAGGGCAGATCTACATTATGAAGTCTTATAGGCAGGGGACTAATCATATAGAGTAGAGGATAATAAAATAGCCATGCAATTTGGAGAAATGAGGAAGATATACTCATCCTATTCTCCCTTTTTCTTAGTTTGCCTCTCCTTTCCCTTCTCTCTTCTACTCTTTATAGTTATTTTTTTCTTTTGCTTTCATTTTTCTCCCCCAGCTCCTATCTCTCCCTCCCTTTCTCTTTACCCCTCTTTTTTCTATCTTGCTTCCTTTTTCTTCCCTTGCCTTTTCTCCTCTTCTCTCCTTTCTTTACTCCCTTACCTTTTTTCATTTTCTCTTTATTTTCTTTTTCCTACTCTTTTTCTTTTAGTCTTTCCCTCCTTTCCCATTCTACTTTCTCTTTTTCTTTAAAAATATCTTTATTGATGCCTTTTGCCTCTACAATATAGTTATTTCTGGAAAAAGACTACATCTTCCGAAACTCCAGCCTCACAATGAATCCTCCTGAATAACAAAGAAAAATAAATAAAATTTCCTGTGAGTATAGTATATGTGCTCCTCTTATGACAATAACACAACTCCATGGGAGGTAGTTTCTACATTTAATATATACTAATATATGAAAATAATGTAAATGATAGATATGGGAAGGTTGATGATGAATGAAGAGGAGAGAGGGATTCCTTATTTTGTAAATATCCTCACTCATAAACATATGTTTATGTAGTATATGGGAATAACAGTATGTCCATCAACAAAGGAGTGTAAAATATGGTTCCTACAGAAAGCAACTGCTTTTATTTTTTTTATTATAGGCTAACTTCTGCCTCAATGGATTTTTCTTCTTTTGTCTTGGGAATTTTTGATTCACATCAAGTTATTAATCTTTCTTCATTTACAATCTTTTCTTGAAATGAGTTTCAAGCTAGATAACGAATATAGTGATGGAATGAACAAAATGGGGATCTCCAGGGAAAATATATCAGCATCCTTTCAGTCTTCTCACTAGAAGCTAGATGTTTCTCCTACTTTTCTCAGCCTGACTAGCTTACCCAACTTCTATCTAAAATGTTAGAGTTGTTTATGCAACAGGGGTTAGTGACCACTAATGCATACATACACACATAAATACATAAACATATGTCTACTGTATATGATACACACATATATGATATAAACACATATATACACATTAATATTATACCTATGAATAGATTATACAATAATGAAGGAGAGAGCAAAATATTTAAAGGGGTATCATTTATTGGATATAAAATACCTAGTGCCAAGCATTTTTGACCATAGGGACAGAAAATAGCTTTTCTGTATAAATTTTTTCCCCTTCATAGGAAAGAGACAGAGAAAGACCTCAGAATAACAAGTGCATCAGTCAAGAAGTATTTACTCTGTTTCAAGCACTGGGGATACAAGGAAAGGCAAAAACACTGTCCCTTCTTTCAAGGAATTCACATTCTAAAAGAAGAAGCAACATGGGAAAAGCATATTTATTAGTTGTATATCATGCTAATGAAAGGTATAGGGGGTACTCTCTTTGACTCACAGGCTAAGAAAGGATATTTCTGAATTTGCTTAAGTCATTTTTACCAATCTGTGTCTTTATCAGTACAGTAATAATAGCATAGTGGTACAGGGTTGTTGTGAGGATTAAATGATCTACATGTGAAGCCTTTTGCAAATCTTAAATCACAAAAAAGGCCATAGTATTCCCATTGTTCACTAGAGTTCTCAATTTGTAAACTTTTTGACTCCCCCTCCTATATGATTAAGTTTACTAGGCTTGTGGCACAGTATTGGTCACATCCACAAGTGATCTAAGGGTGAGAAAACGAGAAAGTGGAAAATCATTTCACATTCTGAAATGTGAAAATTCTTTATTTGGCTCTGAACCCCTTTTCTACATTTGGGAAATCTTCTGTTTCCAGTAGACAAGATTGACAAGTGATTTATGAAAGCATAATAAAGTGAATAACTGTAGAAGTATTGTACATAACTAAATTGTAAAGAAATTGTTTCGCCTTCCTGACAATCTTTCTTACAACTTTCATTTTTCCTGGGAAACATGGAGAAGGAGTAGAGAAAAAATTATGTGATGGAAACTCATCCAAATTAGCCCTACAACAATTGGGGACAATATGGGGGAATCTCCAGTAGCTGGAATTCCTTTGTCGGACCAATTTCATTAGTTACTGAGGTTTCACAGTAGCACTGTTATATCTCCTAGTATCATCCTGTTGGTTTTGCATTACTCCTCTGAAACAATAGTGTCCTAATCTCATTTCCATTGCAGATTTCCATATATTTGCCATTGCAGCCATCCAGGCTTTGGCTCAGCTCACTCTGCACCCAGATGGGGCTAGAGTGACACTGGACCTGCACCAAACAATAATGAACCTCTCTGCTTCTAGCCACATGAAAAAAAAAATAGCATGGAATGGAATGGTGGACTAGCAATTTCTCTTCCGAGCAAATATCTCAAAATATCCAAATGAGGGAAGGATTGGGTTAAAAGCCAACAAGAAAATTATCTCCAGACATCTGGAGCAGTCATGATGCCTCCATCCCAATTTTTAATTCACACCGGGGAGGTCATGATAGATACTATAACAGTAGCTTCTTCTAATGCAAACCTGTTTGGACTTCAGCAAAACTGAAGATTAGAAGTGGCAAAAGAAGAAGTAATGAAATATAAAAGGAATTCACTTTCAGATGTAAAAGAAGCACTTCTTATTTAGAAGAGGTATGAGCTTAAGATAGTTGAATTACCTAAGGAAAGGCAAGCAGAGACAATGAACTTGTTTCTCAGAATATTGGCTGGCTTTATTCTTCTTTTGGGAGCAGGTAGGTGGCTACAATGCAGGGTCTGAAATCAGGAAGACTCATCTTCCTGAATTCAAATCTTGCTTCAGACACTTATTAGTTGTGTGACCCAGGGAAATTCACTTAACCCTGTTTACCTCAATTTCTCATCTGTAAAATGAGCTGGAGAAGGAAATGGGAAATCACTCTAGTATCTTTTCCAAGAAACTCTAAAGAAGAATCAAACATATTGAACAACAAAATTCCTCTCTCTGGGCAGTCATCTGCATAAGATGCATCAAAAACTAGTTAAGTGTAAGCAAGTAAAATATTCACCATAAAAACAGAGAGTGTCTCTTGCTGAGAGAACCCTAATCTGACACAGGTGGTCTATTGAATAGGAAAGACTAGATGTGTTTCTACTTTGTATCTGGAGGCAATAAACCTTAGAGCACAGAACTTGAAGGAGTAAAAGAAGAGTGGCACATGCCAAACCTAGGGTAAGTGCTATTGCCATTTCTAAAAGAGTACAACAATACTCAAGTTGAAAAAAGAACTGTAACACTCCAGTTGAAAATAGAACTATAACACTCAGTCAAACTAGAAGCTGGAGGGAATGAAGACTGTAGTGAGTCTAGACAGCCCAATAAGAAGTCCTTCTCTAGAGAATGAATCTGTCAGTGATAGTATGAGTTGGGAGAGTGAACTCAAAGATGATGCTATATATTCAATTGAATTTTTTTGAAAATTGTTCATATACTTCATTATTTAACTATTGGCTAATGGTTCTTAGCCTTTCCCTCTTTTTCCCCCTCTATCTGTTTTTCTTTTCTTCTTTATTATCTTCTTTTCTCTTTTTCACTCTCTCATTTTCTCTCCCCCTTTTCTCTATTTACTCTCTTTTCCCTTTCTCCATCTCCCTCTGTGTGAAGTGAAGTGAAGTGAAGGCCCACCTATTCTTTTTATCTCTCTGCACCAATATTGGCAAGTTGGGGTTTCCAAAAAGAAGTGATGATAGCTGTAACCAGTCTTCTCAAAGTTCTAGGGGTAACATTTGTGGGTGACTATCTTCTTACTACTGTATACTGTGTTTCTTGAGCTACACTGTGGTATGTTGCCCATTGAACAAATCAGCGGATGCCATCAACTCATCTAAATATTTACTAAATAGAAGGCAAAGCAAAAATAATTATAGCATAACATGCTGTTGTTTAGTTGTTCAGTCAGGTCCAACTCTTTGTGACCTCATTTGGGTTTGTTGGGTTTTGAGGTTTTGGGGGACAATGTTACTAGAAGCTAATGCTATTTCCTTCTCCAGCTCATTTTGCAGATGAAGAGCTGACTTGCCCAGGCTCACACAGCTACTAAGTGTCTGAGGTCAGATTTGAACTCAGGAAGATGAATCTTCCTGGATCCACACCTGCTACTATATCCACTGTGCCACCTAACACCCATAAAACTTCAATCTAATACACAAAGTATCAATTCGGGATAATGTTCCTAAGCTTAAAAGTATCATGAAAATGAGACGCAAAGATAGAAAGCACATTTGCCCAGAACAATTCATATCTTTGGAACTGTGGGCAATTATGTTATTTCTTTGCCTCAGAAAGAACTCACATGTAAGTTTATTGATGGGTGTAGCTTTGGTGTTGGATAGATAGATGGCTCTGTTTCTAAATTGGGCAGCTTCAAAGCTAGATGGCTGCTTCATCGTTGGATTACTTACCACTAAACTGGCTGCCTCTCTGTTGGGTAGGAAAATTCTTCACTGCTGAAGTCGTAGAATGCTCTGCCTTGGCTGAGTGTTACAGTGCCATTTTCAGTTACAATGTTACAATGCTCCTTTCAGTTGAAATATTACTATACACTTATAGTTCTTCCAGCTGAAGTGCTCTTTCAGAAAGGACAAAGACCTTTAGGCTGTAATTTGTTGACCTTTTCTAGTTCTGCTCTCTCGTTGGACTCAGTGTACTCATCAGGCTCAGGGGGCTTTTCTTAGACCTACTATACTGATCCAAAGCTGGATCTTTCAATGAGAAACTTCTAACTTGTAGGGATCTATCAAATTCTCATTTTTGCTAAGTCATAATGAGGCAATGTAAATTTGTCTAATAAGGACAAAACAGTTCTGACTTTTTTAATTTTCCAACTATGGACTAAAGTCCTCAAGCCATTTTTATTTAAATTAGATGCTAAGTAATAAAATATTGTGGCCATCTTTACCTTGGATCTCTGGGGGTTCTTTTCTCAAATTATACATTGACAAATATTAAAAATCTGAAAGGGTCACTTTTTAAAATTTTAATCTCTTTTTCCACTCTTTCCATCTCCTTTTTCATTCTTTCTCTTTCTATTCCCTTATCCCTTTCACTCTCTTGTCTTCCCTCTTTATTTTTTTTATTACTATTGTTCCTAATTCTTCTCATTTCTCCTTCTCTTTCCACTTCTCCTGTTTCTCTCTTCTTTACCTCCCTTTCTTATTTCCCTTTCTCCTTTTATCTCCTTGTTCATTCTTCTTTTTTCTACCTTTCCCCCCTCTTTTTCTGTTTTTTTCTTTTCTCCCCCTTCTTCTTCTTATCTTGCCCTACTCTTTCTTTTTCTTTCTTACTCTCTTCCTTCCCTCCTCTCTTCCTTTACTTTCACTCTCTTCCTCCTTCTATTCATTCTACAAAGGTAAGATTGTTCTCCTTCTTTTGATTCTCCAATCCTTTAAAAATAAACTTTAGATAGTTATTTGAACTCCTTCTTCAAAAAAGAGAAAAATGGGATAGAAAAGGGATAATAAAGGAGGGAAAGAACAAGCATGTATTTGGTGCTTATGTGCCAGTCACTGTGCTAAGTGCTTTTTTCAAATATTGTCTCATTGGATTAAATAAATTAGATAATAGCTAGAGTCCAAGGGGTCTAACCCTTTTGAGCCTAAGGAGTTCAAGATTCTCAGGACAATAAATGTTCCTATCCCTGTGAATTGTTATTGATTGATATTGTCTCACAAAAAGACTTTCACATATATTCAGACTGATTTATCTGGGGGGGGCAGTTTACATCAAGACAGCTATTGGATATATGGAGGCCATTTTTATCGATCAATCCTATATTTTGAGTGCCCATTATGTGTAAAAATCTGAATTTGATTTTGCAGTATATGGAAATAACAGAGTCTCTGGTTCCAGAGAATTCATGTTTAATGGAGAAAACAGAAGAGGCACACATATAAGCATATAGAAGAAATGGCATATGCCCTCCAGAAACATATAAACCAGTATGACTTCATCAGACACAGATTGCTCTACAGCATGCTTACTTGCCACAATTTTGAAGTAGTGCAGTAAATATCATGTGCAGCTGCTAAGATCTCCTTATCTGATACATATCTGATTCAGAGAGTATCTGATCTGATCAGACAATAAGAATGAGAGTTAAAGGTAGTGAAGTAGGAGACAAAGCACACTACTCTACTCTAGTTGCATTGACTTTAGAGACAGTACTGCCAAATAACATAGGATATGCTTACAAATTTGGCCCTTATAGATAGCTACATCACCTCTTGATCAATCAGTCAATCATCAAGTATTTACCAGCTCTACTCTGTGCCAGATATTGTGTCAGGAATTTGGAATATAAAGATAAAAATTAAGCTGTCCCTACCCTCAAGAAGTTTATGCTCTATCAGAGGAGCACACACACACACACATGATATATATATAGTATATTTGAGAGAGAGTACAAGCAATTATGGGGATCAAAAAAAGGTTTCATGTAACAGTTGGCACTTGAACTGTGTCTTAGAGGATTTAGGGAATGCTATAATCCTTCAAAACCTGGTTCCAACATATCTTTCCAGCCTCATTATACATCATTCTCCTTTCATCATTCTGTGATCCAGCCAAATTGGCCTTCATTCTGTTACTCATCCACTATACTTTAGGTATCCCCTCTCTTTGTCTTTTCAATGTCCATCTCTATACTAGAAATTCACTGTCTCATTACTTCTGCCTCATAAAATCTTTTTCCCTTCAAGTACCACTTTCTACAAGAAGACTTTCCTAATCTCTTACAACTACTAATGCCCTCTCGTATTCATATTTAATTCATACATATGTTTAAAAATATGTTTGCATAGATGTGCATACATATATAATACATATTTGTATTCTTAGAATGTTAGCTCCTTGAGAGTAAGCATTGCTTCATTCTTTGTATTTGTAACTCCAATCTCTAGGATTTAGTAAATATTCCATAAATGCTTGTTGATTGATTAGCATGAACAAATATGAGGAGAAAGAGTATTCCAGGCATGGGGGATGACTGGACAGTTCAGAGAGGGAAGATGGAATGTTGTAGTTGAGGAACAGTAAAAAGAGCCAGTTTGACTAAATAAGAAGAATGATATGTAATGAAGCTATAAAGATAGTTTGAAACTATCTTTATGAAACCAGGTTGTGAAGAACTTTAAAAGTCAGAAAAGTTTTTGTTTTATCCTAGAGGAATAGGGGAGCCTAACACAAGGTTTGTGGTTAAGAAAAATCACTTTTACTTCCTAGCTGTGTGACCCTGGGCAAGTCACTTGATGCCAGCTGCCTCAGCAAAAAAGAAAGAAAGAAAAGAAATGAAAGATCACTTTGGCAGTTTGTGGTTGGTAGATTGAGGTAGTCAGAGACTTGAGGCAGAGAAAGAAATTTGGAGGTTATTGAAATATTCCAGGAGAGAAGTAATGAGAACCTAAAATAAGACCATGGCTTTATGAGAAGAAAGAAGGGACTGAGGGGGTGGAGGGAGGGAATAGGCATTTATATAGTCTATAGTGTCTACTATATACCAGGCACTGGGCTAAGGGGTTTATAAATATTTTATTTGATTCTTATAACCCTATGATGTAGGTGCTATTATTATCCTCATTTTATAATTGAGGCAAATAGAAATTTAATGACTTGTTCAGGGTCACACAACAATTAAGTGTCTGAGATGAAATTTGAACTCAGGTCTTCCTGACTCCAGACCTAGTGCTCTACTCACTGTCACCTTGGATTTGAGAAATATTTTAGAAAGAAAAATGGCAAGATTTGACAACTGATCAAATATGAAGGATTTAGGAGAGTAAAATGTCAAGAATAATACTGAGTTTATAAATCTGGGAGATTAGAAGAATTGCAATACTCTTGAAAAAACAGAGTTTAAAAGTGGAGGGGCAACTGGGTGGTGCAGTGATACAGCACTGGCTCTGGAACTAGGAGAACAGAAGTTCAAATCTGACTCAGACACCAGTTGCATTTCCCTAGGCAATTGATATAATCCTGTTAGCCTCCACAAAAAAAGTAGGGTGGATTTTTAAAGAAAGAAATCTTTTCTGTTTTGTACATGTGTTTGAAATGTCTGTGGGATATTCAGTTTGAAATATCCAATAGATAGTCTATCCAATAGACAATGAGGGACGAGAGCTCAGGAGAGAGATTGGAACTAGATATATAGGTCTGGAAATCATTTGTATAAAGATGATATTTAAATCTCTGGGAGCTGATGAGGTCATCAAATGAAAAAAAAATAGAGAAAGCCTAGAGAGAGACTTGTGACATACCTCTAGTTAGAGAGTAGGATATAACTATAAAACTAGCTAAGGAGATTGAGAAGGAAGGAGTTAGACAAGCAAGAGGAGAGGATTTCACAAAAACTCAGAGAAGAAAGAGTAGTGGGTATAGAGGGGAGTATCACAAATGTCAAATGCTGCAAAGTATTTGTTGAAGGGTTAGCCTGGACTAGGAGAAAGAGTCACTTGTTTTTACACATTGTAGCAAAGGAGAAAAGAATAAGTAATGATGACAAGGGATTTTGAGATGAGATGAATATTGGAAAGAAAGAAGAGCCCATGGTGAATTTTTCTTGCATTTTCTCAGTAAAGTATGAGATGAGATCCTTGGATGAGAGGAGAGGGAGAAGTTTGAAAAGTTTGGAAGAATCTCTGTGAGGAGAATTATAGAGAATCATGTAAGAACTAGTAAAATGATTGCATTGCTTCAGTGAATACCCAGTTAAGATTAGACAATATGAATTTTTAATGAGTCCAGTCAACTGCATCAGGTGACTCCTCTTAGCTCCATTCAACAATATGTGAGGAGGCAGATGGTAAAAATAATCCAGCATTAGGGTTTTGTAAAGTATGAACAGCGATAGGACAAGAAGACAACAGATTTAAAAATAGAGGACAGTGCAGAGTTGAATTGATTCTAGCTAGTCCTGCCTCTACCACCTTATTATCAGATTGGTGATGTATAAAAATGTGTCTTATTCTACATATTAGTCCATCACCTCTTGTTCAAGAAGTGGGGAGCATTTTTTGTCTCTGGAATCACAGTTGATTATTTTGTTGATTAGATTTCTTAAGAATTTTTACATTGTTTTCATAATATAAATTGTTCTCTAGGTTAAGTTCATTTCACTCTGCACCCATTCATACCAATTTCACCAGGTTTCTCTGAAATTATCCCTTTAATTATTTCTTATAGCCTAAGAGTAATCTGTTACATTCATACACCATGCTTTCTTTAGCCATTTCCCAAATGAAGGGTACTCCTTAGTTTCCACCTCTGTCATATCACAAATCTTTTATACATAAAGGACCTTTTCATCTCTCTTTGCTTTCTTTCTGTCTCTATATTCAACAGATTGGCAATATTAAGGCCTAGAATAGGTATTAACTTGCCTAAATTCCCACAATTAGCTAATGATTCTTAGTCTAGTGTTCTTTTTACCACTTTATATCAAATGTAAACAGCATAAATACATAAGCAGGATTAGCCATATAGTTAGTAGTTACCATTGTCATACATACATATATGTGCATCTATATATTATTCCAAATTTCACCACTAAAATTTCTTTCAGAGACAGATGTATAGAGTTGGGATGTAGGAAAAAATGGGTATAAACTTGTAAAGGCTATTCTTCAAGGTATCTATGCAAATGACATGTTCTTCCATAATTCCAGGAAATGGAAGAAATTAAGCAAAGGGTCTAAGGAATGAAATGAATATGGTCTCCTTTCTAGATTTTTCATAGCATTTATCTTTATAATGCTTCTTTTTTTCTTCTTGGGATTTTTCATGAGACTTTGTTAAAACTCGAGATAGACTATATGCTTACTACTAATGCACGCAAGTTGGTGTTCTCTGACACAAGAGATGAGGAAGAGCAATAAAAGAATTCCAGCATGTCAAGGAAGGGAAGCTGATGGACCCCTCAGCTTCATGTTATTCTAGTGCCTGGATTCTTGTCTCTAAGTACTCAGCTAAAGGGAAAACTTGTTGAAGGTTAAAAAAAAAAAAGTAAAGCCCTGGGTATGGGGTCCTGAGTCCATTAATTGTCGGGAAAAAGTTTTAGAGAGGCTGTCATTCCAGAGCTGGAGAAAATCAGATTAGAGGCCTTGGGGAGAGATGGCAAAGTAGGGAATTATGACTCATGAATTGCCTCATCAGGATTCAAGAGGATGTACTAGTTGAGGTGGTGATTGTTTGATGTATTTGGCACATGCATCTCCCCATCAGGTGTTTAGTTTCTTTCGTCTAGGCTGGCTTGCCTGCCCATTGGTAATAGTTGTTATGGAGTGGTTGCTGGTGATGAGAATGGGATCCCTCTAGATTTATAGGATCAGTTGGGAAGTAGTACTGCTGTTCTGGGAGGGTGCTGCTATTCTTTATTAACTGTTTGAAATATAATGTAAGATGATAATATAAGAAAGAATCTGTAGACCAATAGTAATCTCTCTTTTTATTTTATTAAAATCTACTGACTTTCCAATTCTTGTCTGGGGTTCCACATTCTTTAGTTCTCATTTGCTCTTTGTCCCTAACTTACTAATTCTAAGCAAGTACATTTTAAATCTAGAATCTGCAACTAACAAAAAAAGTATTAGCATTGTAAAGACAACTTTGAAAAACTTGGAATCTTTGATCAATACAATGACACAACTGTGATACTAGAAAATAGGTGTTGATCTATATTATCATATACTGACAGAAAGGTGATAATTCAAGATGTAGAATAAGACATGGACAATGTAAAATTTTGTTTTTGATTGACTAGGTATATATGTTATGAGTATTGTTTTTATTTTAAATTGTAGGGAGAGAAAAAATAAGCACTTAATAATGGAAAATAATTGAAAAATAAAAATAAGAGAAGAGATATTATAAGGTTCAAGTTTATATTATATTTTTCAGAGAGAAATTAGGCTTAGTTTGCAGCAGGAAAAAAATCCAGAAGAATTCCAAAAAACAGCCAGCACTATGAGATTCCCAGAATTGTTGATAAGGAAGGCTCTGAATTATTTTCTCTATTGAGAAGATTGAAACCATCTAGATTGAACTTTAGCTTACTTCTTTCACTCCTGTAAAATCTCATCTTATTCCCTTCATTCTTAGAAGTGACCACTTCCTTACCATGGTTAATTGAAACACTTGTACCTTTGCTTATATCACCTCTTGCCTTCTCTGCAAGCTTTCTATAAGAGTCATATCTCTCTTGCATCATCAGTTTTTCATCTGTAATCTTTGCCCACCAAACATGTTTGAGTCTCTTTTATTCTAAAAAAGTACTTTCCCTTGGCCAAGTTACTTTCTATATATGTCATCCTATCTCTCTCTTTTCCTTCAAGGCCAAAATCACAGAAAGAAGAGTTTACACTTGATCCATCTACTTCTTTACCATTCATACCTCATCCCTTTTGTACACTGTTTCCTACTCTCATCATTGTCTTTTTCCAAGGTCATTTAACCTTATCACCAAATAATAAACCAAATTAACAAATATCGCCTCATTTTAGTATTTATATTCTTTGACTTTTCTGTAATACTCAGCACTATTGGCTTCCTTCTTAATTCTTTCCCTTCCCTTGCCTACCATGATACTATGCTTTCCTGGTCCTCCTTGTCTAACTTCTTTTTAGTCTTTGCTGATTCTTTACCTATTACCTTATTACTAAAATGTCTATGCTACAACATTATGTTTATATTTATTGTCTATTGGCTCCTGACCTTACTATTCTACCAAAAAATCTCTTTCAAAGATCGCCAAAGATTTAATTACTAAATTTCATAGCCTTTTCTCAGGTCTCATCCTCCTTGACCTTTTTCTACTTTTAGACACTGCTGGCAATTACTATCAACATGGATACTATCTCTCTTCCTGGCTTCCGTGACATTGCTCCTTCCAGAATCTTCTCCTTTCTGTTCCTCTGGTTCTTAAAGTCTTTTTTGCTTTTTCTCTTCTTCCTTTCATCTGATAAGCAAGAATGGCTCTGTTCTGGACTCTCTTTCTTCTCTTACCATATACTCTTTTTTAATTAAAGCGTTTTATTTTCAAAACATGCACAGATAATTTTTCAACATTGACTTTCAACACAGACTTGTGTCCAAATTTTTCCCTCCTTCCCCCAAATGGCAAGCAATCCAATATATGTTATACATGCTAAAATATATGTTAAATCCAATATATGTAAACATATTTATATATGTAAACATATTTATACAATTACCTTGCTGCACAAGAAAAATCAGATCAAAAAGGAAAGAAAATGAGTAAGAAAACAAAATGCAAGTGAACAACAACAAAAAGAGTGAGAATGTTATATTGTGATCCACACTCAGTTCCCACAGTTCTTTTTCTGGGTATAGATGGCTCTCTTTATCACAAGATCATTGAAACTAGCCTGAATCATTTCATTGGTGCAAAGAGCCATGTCCATCAGAATTGATTTTCTTATAATCTTGCTGTTGCCTTGTACAATAATCTCCTGGTTCTGCTCATTTCATTCAACATCAGTTCTCCAGGCATCTCTGAAATCATCCTGCTGGTCATTTCTTACAGAACAATAATATTCCATAACATTCATATACCACAATTTACCCAACCATTCTCCAATTGATAAGCATCCATTTAGTTTCCAGTTTCTAGCCACTATGAAAAGGGCTGCTAAAAACATTTTTGCACATATGGGTCCCTTTCCCTCCTTTAAGATCTCTTTGGGATATAATAAGCCCAGTTGTAGCACTGCTGTGTCAAAGGGTATGCACAATTTGATAACTTTTTGAGCATAGTTCCAAATTGCTCCCAGAATGGTTAGATTCATTCACAGTTCCACCAACACAATGCATTAGTGTCCCAGTTTTCCCACATCCCCTCCAACATTCATCATTATCTTTTCCTGTCATTTTAGCTAATCTGACAGGTGTGTAGTGGTACCTCAGAGTTGTCTTCATTTGCATTTCACTGATCAATAGTGATTTTTCTTACTATATACTCTTTTGCTTAATTCACCAGCTATATATGATCAGAGGCATCATGGTATAATGGCTAGAGAATCAAAATCAGGAAAACCCGGGCTCTAGTTTTCACTCTGATACATCATACTGGCTATGTGAACTTGGGCTCTAAGCAGCTCTCTCAAGCTACAAGGGGCAGAAGAAGTTTGGACTTGCATTTAGAGGAGCTTCTTCACCTGGAAGTTTCTTCCCCTTGTGAAATCACAGATCCAGTCCCCCTTTGTTCTATTTCTAATTTCATCCTCCTGAGCTCCAGGCTCACATTTCCAAACAATGGATGGATATCCCAAACACCAAGAAATCTCCTCAGAACTGCATACTTGAGATTTCCCAAGCTGAACTCATCATTTTTTCCCTTAGTCCATCTCTCTTTCCAACTGCCCTATTTCTATTGAGGACACCACCATTTTTCCAGTTACTTGGGCTTAAAAATTCACAGTCATCTTTGACTCATCCCTCGCCTTTACTCTGCCCACTGCATCCTATCATTTGCCAAGATCTGTCCATTTTACTTTCACCACTCTTTTGTATCCATTATCTTCCACTTAGACTGAATCTATCTTTATTCAGGCCTTTTTCTCTTCTACTGATTCCTGGAGTCAGAAAGGGCTTAGATCAAATGCAGTGTCATTTATTATCTGTGAGACCCTGAATAAGTCACCTCTGCTTGTCTCAGTTTCTTCAACTATAAATGGGGATAATGAGAACCCCTACCACACAGGATTGCTTTGAAGATCACATGAGATAATAATGTACTTAATGAAGTGCCTAGTACACAATGTTGTATAAATGTGAATTCCCTTTCCTTCCTCTCTCCTTCCTCCATTGTAATAGCTCTTTATTTTCTCTGTTTCAATCTAATCTTTACACTGCCTCAAAAATAATCTTCCTAAGGGACTAGGTCTGACTATATTACTTGTAAGGCAACTAGGTATGCTTTCCAAATGTGCCCCAGACATTTACTAGCTTGGGTAAATCTTCTAACTTCAATGTGCCTCAGTTTCCTTAACTGTAAAATGAGAATGATAAAAGTATCTATCTTCCAGGGTTGTTCTGAGGATGAAACAAAATAATAATTTGTAAAGTGCTTAGCATAATACCTAGCATGTAGTAGGTGCTTAATAAATTCTCTTTCCTTCATTCCTGCTGAAAAATTTTCAGTGCTTCTCTATTTCCTTTAGAACAGGAGTTCTTAACCTGGGATCTGTGAACTTAAACATTTTTAAAAAACCTTAATTTCATTATAATTGTTTTTGTAATTTTGTGTCTTTTATTTTAAGCATTTAAAACATTGTTTTGAGGAAGGGTCCATAGGCCTCATCAGATTGCCCAAAAAACTTATGACCCCCCCAAAAATTAATAAGCCCTGTTCTAGGACACAGAGGCACTTGACCCAATATTTGAAGCCCTCTACTATCTATTTTCAAACTGCCTTTTCAGTTTTGTTTCATGTTTTATCTATTCTATCTGGGGAATAACTAGCTGTTCCCCTAACTTTGAAGTTTGGTTTTCTTTAGGTACACTGTCTTTAGCCTACCCAAATTTCTGGAATGTGCTTCTTAATTATCTCCACTTCTCAGAATCTGGATCTTTCTTTAAGGATCAGCTGAGATGACACCTCTTCCATGTAACCTTCCTTGATTCCCTTTATTGTAGAGTACTCTTCCTCTCCCCTAATTTTTGCAGAGTGCTTTGCTGGATTCCTCTTTGCCATCTTCCATCATTATCTATCTGCTTTTGTTTTTGTTTTTGTTTTTTTTTTTTTTATTGAGGCAATCGGGGTTAAGTGACTTGCCCAGGGTCACACAGCTAGAAAGTGTTAAGTGTCTGAGGTCAAATTTGAACTCTAGTCTTCCTGACTTCAGGACTGGAACTCTATCCACTGCACCACCAAGGTGCCCCATCATTATCTATCTTGTATCAATACATATCTTTGCACATGCTGTAGCATCCTCATCAGTTGATTATAAATTCTTCGAGGGCAACAATCTTGTTATGTTGTCTCTGTCTCTCCAGTACCTTGCAAAAGTGCCTTTTAATTAGTAGGTTGTTAACATTCACTGAATTGAATTGAATTGCCATTTGTTTGCTGGGATTTTCTGCTTGGATGTCCCAGCTTCAAGATAAATGTATTTTGAAGAGGGGATAATCCTGTCCTAATCTGCCCTGGTCAGACAACATCTGGAGTACTTTTTTCAGTTATGAAGGACGTTCACAAGATGAAAAATGCCCAGAAAAACCCATGATAATAAAGGGCTACAAGTTTATGAAGATTCATTAAAGGAAATGGTGGATGCTTAGCCTGAAGAAAGCCAGACTTGAAGAAAGTGAGAAATGAAACTTTGTCAGGCTGCGGGAAGATTATAATTGCTTTGGCTCAAGGGGGCAGAAAGAGGAGCATTAGGTAGAAATTGCCCAGAGGCATATGGTAAAATAAACATTTCCTAACACCTAGAGCTAGTTAGAGGAGTTGTGAGCTCCTTCAAGTGGGCTTCCCTTCACTGGAGGCCTAGAAGCAAAGGCTATTGGACAAATTGATGTATATTATGGTAAAGAAGGTTTTTATTCATATAGGGGTTAAATAAGATGGCTTTTGAAGTCCTTTCCAACTCTGAGATTCTGTGCTTCTACAGTAAATCTAAAATTGAAATCATCATCTTCTATTAAAACTTGTACCTCCCTCTAACTCATACCTCCCTCTAACTTTTCTATTTCTGTTGATAGCACTACTATTCTCCTAGTAATTTAGCCTAGGAACCTTGGAGTAAACTTTGACTCATTTCTTTTTCCTCCGCATTTCCAATCAGTTGCCAAATGTAGTTAATTCTATCTCTGAGGTATCTCTGACATCTCATCCTTCTTTTCTTTTCTCTAGTTCAGACCATTACAGACTATTAACTGGATTGTTGAGATTGGTTTTTAACTGGTCCCTCTGACTTTGGTCTTTTCTTTCTTCAATCCATTTTCTATTGCTGCCCGAATTACCTCCTTTACATTTCTTATGTTGACATTTAAATCCTTCATAATCTGGTTTTCTCCAACTCTTCTAGTATTATCGTACACTTCCCTTCCCCTCTATACCTTCTACATTGCTACAAACAAACACTCTTTCTCTGATTTTTTCCCTGCCCTCTTCATTCTTTTGTGCTTTCCCAAAATTACCCTTCAAGGATAAACTTTATTCTCCCTTTCTATTTAAATCCATCACTTCCTTTAAAGCCCAATTCAGGGGGAGCCTCCTATGGGAAGCCTTCCCTGATCCCTTCCAGGTGAAAGTGATTTCTATCTCCTAAAATTTCTCATAGCACAATGCTTGAATTTCTTGGTACTTATGAATCATGTCTTCTATCATACTTAATATTTTGTCCAGACATGAGATTTCATTGATTTTTGGAAACTTCCTGTGAGGAAACCTTCTATACAAACGCATATCGACAACTTTTCTGCAATATATAGTCTTCAACATATAGTGTGTTGCTTAGGGATGCTGAAACCCAGAATCACATAGCCAATATGGGTTTAAGTGACCCTTCAACCCTGTTCTTCCTTCCCTTCATAATTATTCCATTAAGTTGTGAGTTCCCTGAAGACGGAACCTGTGTCTTATTTCGTTTTTGAATACCCAGTTCCCAGCATAATGACTTTCTTTGCATATAGGAGAGTCATCAAAGACATGTTTATTGAGTGAACTGAATTTATTGAATTGTGGAGAATGATACCATTTGTCTTGGATGAATGAACCAGCAACTAACTCTGCCTTAGAAAAAGGGTTGGGAGAATGGATAGATCAGATGGACACTTCAGTACCCTTTCAATCATAGATATTTCTGATTTTATGGATTGTGTATCAATTACGAAGGAACAACCTGCAATCTAATCATTAAGAGATTAAGCTTTCGAGTGGAAAAAGGGAAGGACTATTTGATTTCTTTTCCTGGTCCCTGAAAGGGCTACCTACACACCTATCCAATCCCCGCTCCCCACCCCCACCTCCCTCCTCTCCTCTTTTGATGACCTAGCTTATGACTAAGAAAAATTTCATTTCTGTTTGAGGAAAAACCTCTCTCTCCTCTGGACTTCATCCTAGCCCTGGGGGATTTACAAGAAGGAGGGGAAGGAAAACTGTTCTGGGCAAAGCTGCTGACAGACTGCATGGATTCTCCCCAGCCCACTCGCTCCCCTCCTTTCTCCTCCCCTCTCGGCTCTCTCCCCAAGCTCCCCGATTTGCGTGGGCAGGGGCAGGGATGCCGAAGGAACGCACACTGCAATCCTCTCTGCCCGCTGCTCATGCACCATCACCACCACGCACGCACACACGCGCGCGCGGACACACACACACACACACACACACACACACACACACACACACACACTATCAAGGTGCTGAGTCACATTTAGCGCCGCACAAAATTAAGTCTTTTCTCCTCACTCTTAGACACACACACACACCGTGGTCCTGTGCACAGATATGCACATGTGTGCATACTGGCGCTTACCGACATAAAAAGCCCATCACCGTCCCAGTACTAATTGAATAAAAGCCATTCTGTTATTCATCCCACAACTCTCTCCGGCTTCTAGTCGCCTCCTGCCTGCGTCTCACGTTTTCCCCAAAGCAGCCTGGCTCTGTCACTCACTTCACCTCTTCCATGTTCATTCTTGGTGTCTTTGTCTGTCTGTCTGTCTGTCTGATTCTCTTGTTCTCTCTGGGTCTGTCTCTGTCTCATTCTGCTTCCCCCATCCCCCGCCCCCCTCTGTTTTTTTGAGCAAAGCTTCTGGGAGATCCGCTCTGCTCTGCCGCCGCCTCCCACGCTCTGCTTAGAGGGATTCTGCGGGGGCTTCCACCCAGACTCACGACCTCAATGTTGCTGCCGCTCAGCAGCCAGACAGGAAGCCCACCTCGTGGACGACTTCCAGCTTTAGATGAAGCTAGTCTCCTACCACCCCATTGTTTCCTCCTGCTCCCCTTCCCCAGGACTTCCCATACTCCCGGCATGCAGCAATGAGAGTTGTGAATGAACATTCCCACTCCCCAGTCTTTGCAGGGAGATAATAATAGCAGATGCTGTATAGAATGCTACCTCATTTACTTCTCACAGAAACTCTGTAGGGATAAGTAGTGCAAGGGATATAGTTCCCATTTTACAGATGAGGAAATTAAGCTCACAGAGATCAAATGCACGCAGCTATTAATACCTAAGACTTGTAACTCTGTTTTTCTGGTTTCGGATTGAGGTTGCTCTTTCCATAGGGAAAAGCAGAGTAATGAAAGATCAAAGGGGGAAAATGAACTGGAAGCCAAGGAGGCAGCCATAACTTCCCTGCCTTCTCCAGCATCTTCTTCATAATAAGCACACATTAGTATGTATGGGAGTCAGTTATTAAGTCATCTTGGCTTTCTCTTTCCTCGGTTAAATAACACCAGCTTCTTTTGCCTTCTATTTTCCACAGAATTTTAAGGGACTTCAGAGGTAACAGTCCAAATTAAATAATACACGGGATTTTAGATCCCCTTCACTGATACTGAGATCAAATTGATCAAATGACCCACTCGTGATCACAGAAATTAAAGTCTCAGAGCTAGAATTTGAACCTAAGTCCTTGAATTGCAAATCCAGTTCTCAGTCCATTACATCTTGCTATAATCCAGTATCTGCTTGAATATCTTCAGTGAAGGAGAACTACCAGGTCATTAGGCAGCCCATTTAATTTTCTCATAACTCTTTATTTGTAAAAAAAAACATTTTCTCTTATGCTGAAATGAAATCTGTCCCCCTAATATCTTTGACTCTTTTTTCTATTTGTGACCTCTGAATTTGCATAAAAAATAAAATACTTCTGCATTATAGTCCTTTACATTTTGAAGACAGCTAGATTGGCTTTAGGTACAAGTTTGCAGTGAAGCAAGAAGGTAGTCTAAGTCATTTTATAATGGGAAAGACTCTGGAAATGGGGATCCAGAAGATTGGGTTTCTAGTTCTGATTCTGCCAGTTACTATGTGACTTTGGGCTATTCAATCCATACCTCTGGGTTTTCCCCTTTATAGAAAAAGGGGGAATTGGATAGGGTTGATTAGATGATCTTTCAGCTGTTTGGGGGCACTGCCAGAAACAAGTACAGGCATGGGCATCTAGTCACTCACTTTTATGGCTTTAGAGGTAACTCTAGTAGGGAGAATATACTCCTATTACTAACAACTATAGTTTCCATGCTTTCCATTAAAAAAAAAACAGTCAGGCTTTAGCAATAAGAAAAGAAAATGAAATTAAAGAATTAGAATAGGCAATGAGGGAATAAAATTATCACTCTTTCCAGATGATATGATGATATACTTAGAGAATCCTAGAAAATCATCCAAAACCTACTTGAAACAATTAACAGTTTTAGCAAAGTTGCAGGATATAAAATAAACCCACACAAATCATCAGCGTTTCTATATATTACTGACAAAGCCCAGAAGCAAGAGATAGAAAGAGTAATTCCATTTAAAATAACTATAGACAAAATAAAATATTTGAGACTCTTCCTGCCAAGACAAACCCAAGAACTATAGGAACACAATTACAAAACACTTCTCACACAAATAAAGTCAGATCTAAATAATTGGGAAAATGTCAATTGCTCCTGGGTAGGCTGAGCTAATATAATAAAAATGATAATTCTGACTAAATTGGTCTACTCGTTCAGTGCCATGCCAATCAAATTGACAAGACATTATTTTATAGAACTAGAAAAAATAATAACAAAATTCATCTGGAAGATCAAAAGATCAAGAACATCAAGAGAATTAATGAAAAAAATACAAAGGATGGTGGCTTAGCAGTACCAGACCTAAAACTATATTATAAAACAGCAGTCATTAAAATCATTTGGTACTGGCTAAGAAATAGAGTGGCGGATCAGTGGAATAGATTAGATACACACGACACAATAATCAAAGCCTAGGATAATCTAATATTTGATAAACCCCAAACTCCAGTTTCTAGTATAAGAACTCACTATTTGACAAAAATTGCTGGTAAAACTAGAAAATAATATGTCAGAAACTCAGCATAGACCTACATCTCACACCCTATGCCAAAATAAGGTCAAATGGGTACATGATTTAGCATAAAGTATGATACCATAAGCAAATTAGGAGAGCAAGGGATAATTTACCTATTGGGTCCTTTGGAGAAGGAAGGAATTTATGATCAAAGAAGAACTAGAGAACATTATGAAAGGCAAAATGGACAATTTATTAGAAAGGTTTTGCACAAATAAAACCAACAGAAACAAGATTAAAAGGAAAGTACAAAGTTGGGAAAATTTTTACAGCTAGTGTTTCTGATAAAGTTTTCATTTCTAAAATATATAAAGAACTGTGTCAAATTTATAAGAATACAAGTCATTCCCCAATTGATAAATGGTCAAAGAATATAAACAGACAATTTTCAGATGATGAAATTAAAACCATGTATAGTCATATGAAAAAAATACTCTAAATCACGATTAATTAGAGAAATGCAAATTAAAACAACCCTCAAGTACCAACACACACCTCCCAGATTGGCTAAGATCACAGAAAAAGTTAATGATAAATGTTGGAGGGGTTATGGGAAAACTGGGATGCTAATGCATTGTTGATGGAATTGTGAAATGATCCAACCATTCTAGAGAGCAATTTGGAACTATGCCCAAAGAGCTATAAAACTGTGCATATCCTTTTTGATCCAGCAGAGCCATTCCTGGATCTGTATCCCAAGGAAATCATAAAAGGAGGGAACAGGACTCGCATGTTCAAAAATGTTTGTAGCAGCTCTTTTTGTGGTAGCAAAGAATTGTAAAATGAGTAGATGGCTATCAGTTGGGGAATGATTGAACAAGTTAATAAAATGTTATTGCTCTATAAGAAACAATGAACACACTGATTTCAGAAAGACCTGGAAAGATTTACATGAATTGATGCTGACAAAACAAGCAGAATCAGGAATACATTGTGCACAATAACAGCAAGAATTGTGATGATCAACTATGAAAGACTTGGTTTTTCTCAGTGGTTCAGTAATTCAAAGTAATTCTAATAGACTTAGATAGAAAATGCCATCCACATCCAGAAAAAGAACTGCGGAGATTGAATGTAAATCAACCCAATGATCCTTAATCAAAAGCATTTATTAAACAGAAGGCAAAACAAGACTAATTAAAACATAACATTCCATCCACAAACCTGGGAAACACTAGGAAAAAGGTTTTTTTTTCCCTAGTCTAAGGGGGAACATACCTACAAAATTACCAAACCATATCAAGGACATGAATAGGTCACATACATGCTTGGGGAAACTCAACTTTGTAATGTGGGCCTTGGTGTCTTTTATCTAATTCAGGGATAATCTAAACAACAGTTCACTTGTGGGCCAGCCCAGTCTTCTTCTGGGTCTTTCTAATATTCTATATAGAGCTGCTTCTTTATTGGATTTTCTTCTTTTGGGCTACTAAAACAGTGCTATTCTCCTCCTGCGAAAGCTATAATCCTAAGTCTACTATTTGTAGAGCTTTTCTAGGTCCATTTACTTGGCTGAATAGTGTCAGGTTTCCACATCTTAGGCACCAGGTGACCACTAAAAGTTCAGAATTCTATTGCCAGATCTCAACAGCTGGTCTCAGCTTAGGTCTATTTTGATCTAAGAGATCTGGTTTTAATCAATCCTACTGATCCATGGCAGAATCTCTTGTTGGAAATGAGAAGCCTTTCCCTCAAAGTAAAGAACCCAAATCTGCATTTCTGTTATGAAAGCCGCCACTAGGGAATATATAAATATTTTTCATAATCACCAAGCAATTCTAGGTATCAGGGATCCCCAATTATCATTGTCAAATTCTTCATGTTATTTGTATACAAATTGGACACTGTTATTTTGTTTTATCTTTCATTTTATCTATCTTTACCAAGTATCTTTTCTCTGTGGGCTTTCTCAAATTTTTTTTGCCCTCTCTCTATTAATAAAATTATCCAATCAGAAAGTGGTTCCATCTTACACAATGTTTAGATAAAACATAACTCCTTCCCTTTAGCTTGCCATCTATTCAGTAAGACAGATAACCATACTCACTATAAGCAGAACACTGGACCAGACACTCTGAGGAGACAGATAAAGATATAATCCCTATAGTTTAAGGACTGAAATCTATGAGGAAGTTATTAGCATATTATCATAGGCTTAGGAAGCTTGAGTTGGAAAGAACCTCAGAAGTTTCTAGTCTAGCTTCCTCATTTTAAAGTTAAATAAACTAAGGCCAAAAGAGGTTAAGTAACTAACATAATGTACATACTGTTGAGGGAAATGTGAATGGAGTCATCCAAGCTTGATGCATTAATCTGAGGAGGCTTTTTGAATAAAAATAATTTTGAATAGGATATCTCAAATTTTCGGTGTCTCAAGTTTTTCCAGGTCAGGGAATGTGTTTGAGCGTCTCTTTACAGTTTCTAGCATGATATCAAATTTAAGTGCTGACCAGATGTTGCTTGGTGATAAGGATACCTGTCAGAAAACTTCTTGGTGTAATTGTCCTATTCATCTCAACTTGTCTAGAAGAGCCAAACCCAGTAAATTATGCTGGACTATATGATCTATTCTCAAGGGGCTGGGAAAACTGGCCAACCTAAAAGTGGCTGGTATTTTCCAATAAAAAGAGTTTGGCATCTGACATACTAGATATGATAGTCCATGGCTATGGACCCAGTGGTGTGATGTATGAGTAATATATCTAGTTATCACAGTAAAATCCACAAGTGACATGTGGGTCTTGTGAAGATCATTAGTCCAATAAATTTGTCATGGTATTTGTCCTTTCTGGTTTCTTTGCCATGAGAATTGCATGGAAGCATAAATAGAAAAGTAGTAAGGACTGTGTTTAGGGGGAATGTTGGGTATTCTGATGAAGAATGTTCTTTTATCTTAGAAATAAATGTATATATATGCATATGTTTAGGGACATTGTTTTTGAAGGTGTTTGTGTATGTATATGAGGGAATGTATAAGTATAAATGGGGGAATATAAGAATTAATCCATAGTTATAGTGGTATATTTGTATGCTATATGGATATTAACTTTGTATGTGTATACACAGATGTGTATCATTAGTTTAAGTAATTCTCTTACTTTCATTTGTCATTTGTTTCCTTTCTATTATCTTAGACAGTCTAATGATTGTGAAGAGATATCTCAGAGTTGTTTTAATTTGCATTTCTATAATTATTTGTAATTTGGAGTGTTTTTTCATATGATCTTGGGAAGCTATGAGGCCTTTGTAATTATCTATAAAATGAAAGACTTAGATTATGATTTTTAAATAAATAATTTTATTGATATATTTTGCTTTTATATCATCTTCATTTTTCAATCTGTCCCTCCTTCCCACTCAGAGAGCTATTCCTTATAACAGAACATTAAAAAAGGGAAAAAAGGAGAAAAAGCAGTTAAGTACAACTAACATATTGATTGATTCTAACAATATATAGAATGTTCCACACCCACAGTCTTCTACTTAAACTAAGAAGGGAGGAAGGTTCTTTCTCATATTTCTTATTTAGCCTATTCTTTATAGTTACCCAGCATTCAGAATTGATTTTTGTTGCCATTATTCTTTCCATTTATGATTGTGTAGTCATTGGATACATTGCTTTACTGGTTCTACTTATTTTTGGACTTCAATTTTAAGGTCCTTTCCAGCTCTGAGCCTTATGATAAATATGTGTCAACAGTGTGTGCATATTTGGCCATGAAAATGTATATTAGAGTCCATATATGTTTTATATAAACACTGATAGCTATAGTCAGTATTTACTTAGGTCATCTGCTTTTTAGAGAAGTATTTATTCTAGCAAGATCTGGATTTTTTTGTTTCTGAACCAGGCTAGCATCTCAACTCCAGGGGACCATTTTGCAAATCTGTTCTTTTGATTACAAATGGATGGATACAAATGGATGATCACAAGAGATTGTGAATGACTAGGCAGTCAGCAGTCATCACTACCTCTCCTGAAAAAACAACCACAACAAAACTTCTTAGCCTATGTATATGGTGGATCAGTGAGTCCAGAATTTTATGGAAAGAAGAGAGCTTTTGATTTGGCGTTTTTGCAAATTCATGGATGCAGGCTTCTGACAGAGATGCTACCTAAAGGGCTTAGTGAGCAGCCTCTCTCCCTGGTTCTCGGAAGCTAGACGGGCAGCAGCTGTCTGTGGGCAAGCTATACTCCTACAATAAAGGAATTTCTGAATGGAGGTAGAGCCATCAAGATGAAAGAGGGCAAAGGAAGAGAACAGAACAGGAATTCTATAGAAATGGAAGCTTCTCAGAGCCAATTTAGGGAGATGTTAGATTTTCCAAAGACACTGAGTTTCCTGTTCCCTAAGGTTTCTGAAGTACATGATTGTGTGTGTGTGTGTGTGTGTGTGTGTGTGTGTGTGTGTATAAAGAAAGGTATTTTTTAAATTCACTTTTATTTTGTTTCAGTTCCATATTCTCTCCATCTTTTCACTATTTTCCCACCTATTGAGATGGAGTGAAATACAAAGCTCATTACAAATATGAAGTCATGAATAATATATTTCTGTATTAGCTATGTTCCAGAAAAAAGAGAAAAAATATACTTCAATCTGTAGTCTAAGTTCATCAATTCTATATCTAGAGAAAAAATCATTTTTCTTAATAGTTTCTTTGGAACTGTAGTAGGTCATTGTATTGATCAGAGTTACTAAGTCTTTCATAGTTGATTGTCTTCAAAATATTGAGATTATTGTGTGTGTTCACTTCATTCTGCATCAGTTCATACAAGTCTTCCTAAGTTTTTCTGAAACCAGGCATTTCATCACTTCTTTCATGATAATAGAATTCCATCACATTCATTTACCATAACCTGTTTAGGCATCCCTCAAGAGAATGAGTAGCAATGAATATCTCCTCAGTGTCCTTTTCTTTGCAAACACAAAAAAGAGCTGCTGTAAAATTTTGGGGATCCTCTTTCCTTTTTTAATTTCTTTAGGGCAGAGGTCTAGTAGAGGCATTGTTGGGACAAGCACAGTTTAGCAGCTTTTTAAGAAATAGATCTAAATTAACTTCTAGAATGGGTGAATTAAATTACAATTCCACCAACAGTATATTAGTGCACCAATTTTCCTACATTTCTTCTAGCATTTGTCATTTGTCATCTTAGCCATTCTAATGGATGTGAGATGGAATCTCAGAGTTGTTTTAATTTGCATTTCTTTAATTATAAATGATAGAGCATTTGATACGACTATTGATAACTTTGATATCTTCCTCTGAAAACTGACTTCATATCCTTTGACCATTTATCAAATCGGGAAATAGTTCTTATTTTTATAAATTTGACTCAATTCCCTGAATACTTGAGAAATGAGACTTTATCAGAGAAATTTGTTGTGAAGAGTTTTTCATATTGTTGCTGAAATGTGGATTAAAAAAAACTTCTGAGGCACTTCTAGAAGCAATTCAATGAAACCAAAAGATCATTGGACAGAGAGCCAGAAAACTTGGATCCAATTTCTGGTCACTAACAATGTGGATTTGAAGAAATCACTTTACCTTTGAGTGTCAGTTTTCTTGTCTATAAAATGGGGATAACAATAATATCAATAATATCAATATTTACTTAAAGGTTTTTGTGAGGAGAGCACTTTGTAAAGCTTTATTAAAATGTGAGTAGTTACAATCTTTTCTGGTTGGTACCATCTGTATTAGAGCTCTAGATAAAGAGATCTGTAGGGAAGACATGGTATTGATGATTAGCATCAATAATGCAATTACATGAGGATGAATGTATAGCATAACCAGAGTCTGAAAAGAGAATCTTTCAAAGAAGATGTCAGAAAGTAGTGATAGGCTTTAGAAGAAGGGGAAAGCTTCTCCACTTCTTATGATCAAAGATGGCAGCTAATTTAATGGAACTGAGGCAAACTTCAGAATGAGAAAAGGAGGGAAAGCGCAGTTTAGATTAGCAACTAGTCATTTTTCACTAAGGTTCTTAAATAGAACCATCAACTCTAGACTTTATAATTTCATTATAATCTGCTTCATGGACTATTTATTTATATATCCTATAGAGTTAACTTTTTCTTATAATCTTCCAAGAGTAGAAGTGACTAGAGCCTATTTCTGCTTTGTGATATTTACCCTTAAGACATCAATCATCCACGCTCTCTTCTGCTATTTAATCTCTTCCTTTCTAGTGACTCCTTACTCACTTCCTACAAATGACATGAAGTCTCTTCCATCATTAGTCAATCTTCTCTTGATCCTGCCATGCCCTTGAACTATCATCCTATATTTCTGCTCCCTTTCATTGCAAACTCAAAGAAAATTTTGTTTTATGCTTCCTATTCTTCCTTATCATTTAGTTACTTCTTAATTCCTTTAAATCATATTTCAGAACCTCACCCAACACTACTAAAATTGCTTTCTTGAAAGTTACCAATAATCTCTGAGAATCTCAGTCCTTTCCTTAGTCCTCATCTTACTTAATCTCGCTGTAGTTTTTGAAACAGATGGCCATTAGTTTCTTCCAAATGTTCTCTTCTTTTTTGATTCTGTGACAGTAACTCTGCCCTTTCCTTATTCTTCATCTATATTCTCTACATATTCTCTACATCCCCACTGCCACTTAGCTCTCAGTATCTTTCCCTAAACCTGAAATTACCTTGCTTATACTTCTGTGTATATCTGCCTCCTCCAATAGATTGTAAGTTCCTTGAGGTATTTATTTTTGTCTTTATATCTCCAGTGACTAGCAGAGTTCCTGGTACATAGAATCATTATTGTTTTAGCTGATTGATTGCCCTCTCCTGAATCTCCCACCTTTCTAATCTTCTTTACTAATTCATTAATTATCTTCTGTCCTCTAAAGAAGGAGTTCCCACAAGTATCTTCCCAGGAATATATTCTCTCCTTTTTCTATATTTTCTCCCTTGGTGGTCTCATCAGCTCCCATTAAAGTAATTATCATCTGTATGTAGATGTCCCATAAATGTATATAACTATCACTAATTACTCTCCTGAATTCTAGTCCTGCATTGCTAACTAAATGCTAGATTTCTCTAAAGATTATCTGATAAAATGTTAAGTTCAATATATTCCAAATGGAACTTATCATCTTTCCCTCCTCCAAACTATTTATTTTTATTTTTTTTAATTTTTATTTCTATATTTTGTTCTTATGTAACCATCACTTCACAAAATACTCTAGTTATAAAAAATACACTCTAATTATAAAAATATATATAGTTTTTAACTGCTATGGCTTAGCAGTGGGATATATAGGTCAAAGAGTATGGACACTTTAGTAATTTTCTTTACATTATTTCAAATCACTTTACAAAATAATTAGACCAATTCATAGATCTATCAGTAGTTCCTATCTTTCCTCATTACCCAACTTGGTTATTTTCATAGCTCTTAGGATCATAAATTTAGATCTGGTGAAACATGAAGACCATGTAGTCCAGTTTCCTCATCCTTTAATCACGTTGTCTAAGATCCACAGGTAACATCAAATCTAGATTATATTTTGTGATTACCTCTATTCCATATATGGTTAGTGACTCAACTTATAGTTTTAGTATGGACAATACCTGATCTTATTCTTATCTAATTTTTTTAATGGAATGACCCTTAAGATTGAGCAAACTTCCCTCTATCTGTTGACTATCCTTCTTATAACATTTTAATTATTCTTGACTCTTCTCTCTCCTCTTTCCAGACCCTTTCAGTTACCAAAATCCTGCCAATTCTAGAACTAAAACATTACTCCCATTCATCCATTTCTCTCTACTCACAAAATGACAATCCTAGTTCTGGTCCTCATAATCTTTCACTAGGACTATTGTAATAATTTCCTAATTTGTCTTCTTGTTTTCAGTTTCCCCCTTGTAATTCATCTTCCATACTTGCCACAAAACTGACCATCTCAGTTCCTTGCCACCAAATCTCTAGTGGCTCCCTATTTGCCTTGGGATAAAACATAAACTTCTCAATTTAACACTTAAAAGTTTTCTATTATGAGGCTCCAATTTCCTTTTCTAGCTTTTAAAAAATTGTTCTTTATGTAATCTATTTCAACCAAAATGGTCTAAAAGTTACTCCCTGAACGCAGTGTCCCATTTCCTACCCATGTGTATTTGCAAAGGTCACTCACCATGTCCAAAATATATACCCTCCTTACCCTCTATTTTTCTTTTTCTTTTTTTTATTAAAGCTTTTATTTACAAAACATATGCATGGGTAATTTTTCAACATTGACCCTTGTAAAGTTCCAAATTTTCCCTTCCTTCCCCCCATCTCCTCCCCTAGATGGCAGGTAGCCCAATAAATGTTTAATATGTTAAAGTATATGTTAAATCTAATATATGTATATATATATATATATATATATGTATATATATATATATATTTATATAATTATCTTTCTGCACAAGAAAAATCATATCAAGGAAGAAAAAATGTGAAAGAAAACAAAATGCAGGCAAGCAACAGCAAAGAGAGTGAGAATGCTATGTTGTCGTCCACACTCAGTTCCCACAGTCCTCTCTCTGGATGCAGATGGCTCTCTTCATCACTGAAAAAGGAACTGGTTTGAATCATTTTATTGTAGAAGAGAGCCATGTCCATCAGAATTGTTCATTGTATAGTCTTGTTGCTATGTGCAATGATCTTCTGGTTCTGCTCATTTCACTTAGCATCAGTTCATGTAATTCTCTCCAACACTCTCTGAAACCATCCTGCTGATCGTTTCTTACAGAACAATAATATTCCATAAAATTCATACACCATAATTTATTCAGCCATTCTCCAATTGATGGGCATTCACTCCATTCATTTCCAGTTTTTTGCTACTACAAAAAGAACAGCCACAAACATTTTTGCATGTTACCCTATTTTTCAAAATGTTGCTCTTCTTATTCTTTCTGGTCTTCTTCTTCTTCTTATCCTTTTCCTTACCTCCTCCTTTCTCCTTCTCCTTCTCCTTCTTGCTCTCTTCCTCCCTTTCCCTTTCCCTCTTCTTCCTCTTTTTTTCTTCCTCCCCCTCCTTCTTCTTAGCTTAGGCAGTATCTTCTTTTCAAGTCTTCCTTGATCCACCCCCCCCCCCCCCGCTTTGGTTATTATTGCTCCTTCTTTTTCTCAAATTACTTTCCACTTCCTGATCTATATACAAATCCCTCAGTAGAATGTAAACTTCTTGAGGGCAGGAGTTATTTAATTTTTTAAATATGATTAGAATTTATCATCGTTCCTTGCACACAGTAGGCATTTAATGTTTACTATTTATGTAGTTGATCAGTAATTAGATTCCTTACATATTTGTTAAGCTCCTAGAGTGTTCTGGGTACTATGATTGATGCTAATGATACAAAAACAAACATACAAGACAGAAAACAAGATTTGGAGTGATAGGACCTAGATTTGAAATCTAGTGTTAATGCCTTTTATCTAGGTGATCTTGGACAAATCCCTATACTCTTTGAGCTTAAGTCTAATCATCTATAGAATTAGGAAACTAGATTGAATTATCTCTTAGGTTTCTTCTGGTTCTAAATTCTGTAATTCCTTGAAGTTAAAGTCTAATGAATTTAACTGAATTGCTTAAGTCATATGATGATTATGAGCCAGTGACAGCAGGGAATGAATAAAAGTGACTTGGACTAGACAACCTTTAATCCTGGAAGTTATGAATTGAATCCAGGTTTCTTGTGTCCTAAACCTTTGTTCTTTTCATTTTAACATGCTGTAACCTCGCTTGACAATTAGGAATAATGCCTTTTTAAGACAGTGAGAGTTTATGGGGAGAGAATGTGTTTTTAGGAATGGGGCTTTTGGGGGAGCATTAAGGAAAATGACAAACACCTCTTTTTCTGTGGTATTTTTACTCTTCTTTTCCTTGGAGTCAGGGTGATGAACCAGATGACAATTAGAATGAGTCCCATGGTTATAGAGGATATAGATTTGAAACTTAATTCTACTAACATTTTACCTGTGTGGCCTAAGGCAAGTTCCTTATACCCTGTGGGTAAACAGTGGAGAAATGAAGGTCTAGAAGTGTGTGATGTCACAGACACTGTTAGACATAATTTTTGTGACATCTTTACATAATATTTTTCATTATGGTGGAAGTTTATATTGAGAAATGATTGTAATGCAAAGGGTAATAATTACACTTTTTATGAAAATTGACAATCAAGGCACTGAATGTGGTAAATATAAAACATTACAAAAACTGAAAATCATTTATGAATCTATTTGTCCATGTAGAGTTAGACCACCAGCTTGTTAGAGCAAAGAACAAAGTCAATATCAAACTTTTAAAAATCCTTTACAAATATATGTATGTGGGACAGGTTGAACCTAACCTATTTAAAAATGATAATTGAATGAAATAACAGACATTGACGCAGACTATAACCATTTCCTGAGGAAGTTTCACTGATTTAAATCAATCAGCACAATGATGAGGTTGAAAGATTCTAGAAAACACCTTACCCATAAAACACTTGTCAAGTGGAGAGATACAGCAGCCAAGTGCAACACCAATTTAGAAGTTAAATTTGTTTGTAAAATCTTATGACTGAAGATTATGCATATTATCACTTTATGAAAACACTGAGAAGCAGTGAAGGGGAAACACAAGTTTACATAAAGCTTGTTAAGAAGTTCAATTATGTCAGCACATGCTGAGAATATTTGAGGATGAAAATGGAAGAGAAGACTTTAAGTGAAATAAAAGTGGAAAAGATCTGTCAAGGTTTCTATAACAAATTATTTATTCCATAACTTTGCTTGATGATCCCCTTATTATTAATATTAAACAAGGCATAAGATATAGAGACAATTGACCGCCAAAGGTGTTTGCCACTATCATGAGGGATATTCCTGTATAAAGGAGAAATAGAAGTATGATTGCTTATTAAATTGATGAAGTCATCTAAATATTTCTGTTTGAGAGTTACATTGTGCTCATTACACCAAGTCCAGAAACTCTTAAATGAGACCCATTTCTTTTTTTTTTGATAGGCTCATTAGGCAAGTGGATCAGAGAATGCTACAGACATTTATTTTAGTAAACTATTTGACAAAGCTTTTATTTGTGTGAATAAGATGGAAAGATATAAACTAGATAATAATACAGTTAGATTTGGAACTAGTTGAAAGATTAGAATCAAAGGATATTCGTTAGTGACAAGTCAATTTGGAAGGAAGTCTCTGATAAAGAACCCTGAGGATCTATTCTTTATTCTTTGCTATTCAGTATTAGTTTTAATGATTTGTATGGTGATATAAATGTTATACTTAACAGCTTTGTAGATTACATGAAATGAAAAGGATATAAAAATATCTCAGCATGTTAGAATATTATACAAATATATTAAGAATAGGTTTGATAGTGATAAATACAAGATCCTTTGCTTGAGTTAATAAGATAAATGTTAAAAGGATAATATAGAAATAGAATGGCTAGACAGGAATTTATTTTTTAAAAAAATTAGTGATTTTTAGTACATTTCAAATGCAACAGGAGTCAAAAGTAGAATATGATAACCAAAAAAAGTTAATGTGATCTTGGGTTGTATTAAGAAAGTCATAAATGTTTAGAACAAGAAGGAAGACATCAGAGTGGTACAGTAGATAGAGTACCAAGCCTGTAGCCAAGAAGCCCTGATCTAGCACATTGCCTGATACACAGTGGCACTCAGTAAATACTTATTTCCTTCTTAATGGCACCACCTTATTCTTCCTTGGTCAGACTACATCTGTGATATTGTGTTCAGTTATTGGTTCTACATTTTAAGAAAGACATTGAGAAGCCAGAGATTATTAAGAACAGGCAACATTAAAAAATCTGACAATGTAAAGATTAGTTAAAGGAACTGTTTTTTCTGGTCTGGCAGAGCGAAGGAATTATGGTCTTCAAGCATTGGAAAGATTGTTATGTGGAAGAGGGATAAGTCTTGATCTGCTTGTCTCTAGAAGGTGAAAAAAAGAATAACATGAAAATTTCAGAGAAGTAGATTTAGAGTTTTAGTAAGAAAAGTTTTCTAACAATTAGAGTTGTTAAAAAGTGGAGCCGGTTCCTCCTCACTTCAGGTTTTCAGAAAGAGGCTCGATGAATATTTGGCAGGGATGCAGTGGAAGCGATTCTCAGATAAGAGAAGATTCTATTAGATGATCTCTGAGATACCTTTCCATTCTGAGATTCTGTGTCTGTTTCAGTCTTGTTCTCTTAAGAGTTTCATTCTTAGGGGCACCTAGATGGAACAGTGGATAGAGCACCAGCCCTGAAGTCAGGAGGACCTGAGTTCAAATTTGACCTCAGACACTTAACACTTCCTGGCTGTGGGACTTTGGGCAAGTCACTTAACCCCAATTGTCTCAGCTAAAAAAGAGTTTCATTCATAGTGATCAGAATCAGGAGAACATTGTACACAACAACATGATCAACTTTGATAAATTTGGTTCTCCTCAGGAATGGAATGATAGAAGCTAATTCCAAAAGATCAATTATGGAAAATACTATCTAAATCAAGAGACAGAACTATACAGTCTGAATGCAGATCAGAAAATGCGATTTTAACTTTTTCTTCTTTCTCATGCTTTTTCTCTTTTGTTCTGATTCTTTTGCAACATGACGAATGTGGAACTATATATAATATGATTGTGCATGTATAATCTATATCAGATTGTTTAACATCTTGAGAAGAGAAAGGGGAAGAAAGAAAAGGAAAATATGGAACTAGAAATCTTATAAGGCAAACGTTGAAATCATTTAATTGGAAAAAATAAATACTATAAGAAATTAAAATTGAAAAAAAATTAAGTTGCACTCTTCCCACCAAGGATAGCTCCATTAAAATTCTTCTTTTCATGCAATAGTAGGAAACGTATTTTATATTGGAAAAAAATTGGATTTATAGTCAAGAAACCTGAATTCATTTTTTGGGCTCTGTCAGTTGGGCAAATCACTTCATTTCTTCAGTTTCCTCATCAGTAAAAATCAGGGATGATGGTAAACTAAATTATCTCTAAGATCCTTCCCATTGTTAAGAATTTATTACTCCATAATTCTATCACTTCTGTGCTGTATCATATTCTATCAAGGAATAGGAAGGTTTCATTTTTTAGAGGGCCATCCTCTCACTCCAATCTCTACCCCATATTGGAAATGTTAATATAACTGTGAACAATGCAATTAAGATTTCTCGTGATAGTCATTTGCTTTCCTATGAGAGAGAAAATAAATATGATATTAAAACCTTTAGTACTTCAGAGTTTTTCCCAAGGAACTTTTATATATATTATCCATATTATGTCATTTAATATACATCTATAGACCATCAAAGGAGTTGGGAAAGGATCTTCTTACAGATCTTCTTTGAGTTTTTTTTTTGGTAGTTTTGCAAAATCATTTTCAATTATTTGGACGTTTTCCATCCATTTACACTGTTATAATCATTATATTTATTGTTTCTTGTTTACTTCAAACTGCTTCTGTTCATTTAAGTCTTTCTATACCTCTCTGTATTCATCATACTTGTTATTTCTTATAGCAAAATAATATTTGTTACATTCATGCACTATCATCCTAGTTGAAATACCTACTTTGCTTACAATTCTTTTCTACCACAAAAGTGTTACTATAGACTTTTTTTTTAAATATGGAGCATTTCTTTTTAATGATGGTTAAAATCTTTATGGTAAAGGTCTGCTTGTAGAATTTTTGGGTCAAAGGGCATAGATAGTTTATTTAGACAATTTCAAATTCCTTTTCAGAATGATCATAGCCAATCACAATTTGACCAACAATGTATAAGTACATCTGTTTTTCTATACTCCCTTCAACACTGAACCATTCCACATTTTGTCATCTTTAACAATTTTTTTCCTTGAGGCTGTCTTGAATTACATCTTTCTTATTAATAATCTGGAGCATTCTTTCATATGGTTTCTAATAGTTTGAAATTCTTTTGAGAATTGTTTGTTACCACTGGCAAATGTCTTTTGGCCTTATTTTTTTCTGTTTGCTGTCTCTATGTATTGGATACCAAATCCTAATCTGATAAATTAGATGCAAAGATTTTTATTCCATCTGATTATTTCTATTATTATTTACAATGTATTAATTTTGCTTCTTGTTTGTTGGTTATAAAAAAAGTATAGGATTCAATAGAACAAAATGTTATCATAGATGTCTCCAGTCCATACAATAAATTCCTTGGAGTCTGTAACAACAGAAATAATCTTCTTGAATAACCTTCTTATAATAAATATTAGGTGAGGCATAAAAAAGATATACACTTGCCAAATATATTCACCATGATGATTGAGAAGTACTAGCATAGACTCCAGGTCAAGGAAGAATTTCCTGTCAATGGGGAAGTCTTCTAGACATTCCTATTTGAGAATGACATATATCAATCAAAAAAATATTACAGAACTTCCTGGAAGAGATCTTAAAGGAGTTTGACTTATTTGTACTCATAGAAAAGAACAAATATGCAGAGTATCAATGTGCCCAGATTTCAGCATGCATTTGTATGGATACCCTATTGAGTATATCCAGTAATATGCATATCTGGGACAAATAATAACAGATGGACAATGAAGTAGGTCCAGAATTGAAAAAGAGAAGAGTAGACAAGATTGCTTTAAGGAAATTTTAGTGCTCTTTTATTGACTCTAAGCTTCTTATGAAAGCAAAGGCTCATTTTTTTCAATGTTAAACATCACATGGCAATAAAAGATAGAATATCACTGCCTCCAAAAAATTAAATATGAGCACACAGAGAGTAAAGAAAAGATCCATGGTGAATGTGAGTAGACTACAACATATAACCAAAAGGAACTTCAAAGAAGAGAAAGACAAAAATTTTATCTAGGTATTTTATGACAGAAAGAAAAGAGAGACTACAAGATCAGGGAACTTTTAGATGTTGAAAGAAAGCAAAGAAGGCCTTGGGAACATTGGATATACCCAATGGCAACTTTTGGAGGAACACAGATAGGAGTCATAAAAGATGGATAGAAATGGATGGATGTGATCTGAATCATTGAAGGGAACTCCATATCGATAAGATCACAGCACTATTTGAGTATTTGACTATTACTATGTGCTAGAATCACTGTGTTAAACCTTAGGAGAACAGATATAAGAAGTGAGAGACTCCCTACAAGAATAGGACTAGAAGTTAAGAATACCTCAAAGGACCAATTAATGTGGCTCATTTTTTAAATTACAGATCTCTTCCAGGAAGTTCTGTAATATTTTTTTTGATTGATATAGTCAACATAATGTCATTTGCAAATAAAGAAAATAGAAAAAGGATGAAGATTTTAATTTCAAAGTAAAACTATAATAAGATTTTTGTGTGAATTGACATGCTTTGGTCTCTTAATGTTAAGAAGCCTTGCATTTGAATGGAGAGGAAAAAATACTAAAAGGATGGTGACCAAGGTGCAATTTGGTCAGAGGAGTTGAAAGAATGGTGAGTTGATCCAAAGGGCAGTTAATTACATGCCTTTTTCAGAGAGAATGTTACTATTCAGTTATTATGTTAATGGTAATAAGTATAAAGGAATAGTGAATACCCAGGACAACAGGGAACTTAGTAAGATGAAGTAAGAAGTGAATAGTCACTTAACCTCTGTGGCCTTCAGATTTCCCATTCATAAAATAAAAGGATGGTCTTTAAAGTTCCTCCCAACTGGAAATCTCTGATCCTGAGTGATCATAACCCTCATAACCTGAGGATTAATTGAAAAAGGTTTCTTGGAGGAGGTTTAAAAAATTAAATATTTGAATAACTGTCTCCATCTACTCTATAAATCTATATAAATATATCTACTTATATAAATAAAAAAATAGTGTGTGTGTATGCATGTGTATGTGTGTGATTTGGAAAAAAAGCAACAAAGGAAAAGAGCAAACAGGCAAACAAAAACAAGGAGGAAGCTGAAAAGAAATGATTCCCCTTCTCATGGTCTTGTAGGCAGTCTAAGAGCACACTGGCCCAAAAGACTTTCTTTTATATTCTGGGTTTGCTACTTATTAGCTTCAAAATTTTGGTCAAGTCATTTAATCTCTGAACCATAGGTTCCATATTGGTAATGGTGCAGCCAGTACAATGGATAGATTCCTGGAATCAGGAAAACCCAAATTCAAATCTAGCCTTAGATGCTTAGTAACCATGTGATAATTAACAAGTCATTTACCCTCTGTCTACCTCAGTTTCCTCATCTGAAAAATAATTAGAATAATAGCACCTAACTCATTGGGTTGTAGTGAGGATCAAATAAGATAATGAAAAGATAATATAAAATGTTTACAACCTTAAAAGACTATATAAATGTGAGGATTCATTATTATAGTTCAAGTGCTGTGTGATCTGGAATAAATTTCTTCTTTGGACCCCAGTTTTTTATCTATAAAGTGAAGGGATTGTCTTGGATAATGATCTCTAAGGTTCCTCCTAACTTTGACAGTTAGTGAACTGTCTAGTGCTTCCTTCCACTTGAAGGTACAGAATGATTTTCTTCTTCCTGATCTTTCCTATTTTAATTTTTTCCATGGTGATCTTCCTTCATCCCATCCACTGCAGTGCAGTGTAGCATAGATGGTCACCTTTTATAAAGTGTGTAACTATTTTTACCACAGTGCAGAGAGATGGTTGGGGGCAGAAACTAAATATAGATCAATTAAATTACAGGTGTGATACAGTCTCTCTTGACTCAATTAGCTTGACACAGGTTGAAAGCATTAATCATTCTCTTTTGGGTACTTCCTGTTTCAGCCTTGATGAGGTAGAAGACTCCTGTTTTAGCTCTAACCCTCAGTGATAACCTATTATCACTAGAGGACTTTGAGCAAAAACCTCTCAAACATTTTTTATATGTAAAATGGGAATATGAGAGGCCATGTGGCTTAGTGCATAAAAAGTTGGTCTCTGAGTCAACAAGATCTCAGTTCAAAGGTTGTCTCTGACATACTGGCTATGTAATTCTGGGCAAGTCACTTAACTTCTCAGTGTCCTGGGAAATTCTTCAAGATATAGAGCAGATGAAGGTCTCCTTACTAGAAGCTCCCTACAAGGATGAAATCACTGGTACCATCATAAAACAAAACAATACTTGCATTTTGTAAACTTGTAAATGCTGTATAACTATGAGTTATTAATCAGGGGTACACTGGAACCAAGTTGAAATAGGCTCTTAAGGCAATTGCTACATTCTCAATGGAAGCTTTTATACCTTAGAAATCAGTAAATGCTACCGGTTAGGCTGCATTTATTGTTTTGTTGAGTGTCTAAACATAAGGAAAATAATAGGAAAAAATGTTAATACTGAAGCTTAAACTTAAAAGTATGTGTTGTATATAATTTTGGGGGGGGTAGGATGAGATCCTGTTGTTAAACATTTACTGGTACATCCCTGATTCATTATCTTTGGAAATGCTTTTAAACTTCTTTATGACTTTGTCTCCAAGATCTCTTGGCTCCAGGCTCATAACACATTAAAAGTTTCTATAACCCACCTCTCATTCTAATGTGAGTCTCTGACAACTATTCAAGGAATGTTTAGAAATTGCCATCACAGAATATGATAATTGTAGAAATATGTATAGAAGAATTACCCAAAAAATATTGGATTATTTGCTGCCTAAGGGAAGGAGTAGGGGGAAGGGAGGGAGAAAAATCTGGAACACAAAGTTTTGCAAGAGTGAATGTTGAAAACTATTTCTGCATATATTTTGAAAATAAAAAATATTATTTAGAAAGTAAAAAAGAGAGTTCATTTCCGAGATTTATAAATAATAAGCAAATATTGCTGCCTAACAAATAAGTAAGTCATCAAAGAATATGATCAAACAGAAATTCTAAGTATTCACAGCCAGATGAAAGAATGTTCCAAATCATTAATAATAAAAGAAGTGTAACCCTAAAATTTACTTCATTGGCAAAATGACTAAAGAAATGGTAATAGTCAATACAGAATGAGGTGTGGGATCAAAGGCATACCAATATATTGTTGTAAAATTGTTAGAACACTTTGGAAAGTTGTTTGGAATTACGCAAATAAAGTAAGTAGAGTGTCATAAAAAAAAAAAGAAGAAGAAGAAAGAAATTATCAGCACAGGAGAAAAACAAAACAAAATTAAAAGCCTCCTGTGTGCTGGGATGCTATTGATGAGAATACATCCCAGCTGCTTTTGCTGCTGCTCCTATATGTCTGATTCTGCCAATGATGCTTCCTTGCAGAGCCGCTGATGGAATTTGCTGATCCAGGTATCACCTTCTTGGGTCATTCCCCGTGCTTAGTTCAAGCTATTTGTTCACTTCCTGGGCTTTTTTCTTTGATATGCTGCCAACTGTTGGCTCTTTATACATGATTCTCCACTGAGGCAATGCAGTTTGCTGGTTTTCTGCTAAAACTGCAATGATTATGCAGTATCCCCCACTCTAATCAGCATTGCTTTTTTGATGTGCCTCATTCCTAGCCTTAAGGCTATTTCAGTACTTTTGTGAATCAGGCCCACAGCTTTATTAAATGAGTACTAAGATTTTTCCTTTAAATGAACAAAATTGATTAAATTCTCCTCCTTAATGAATGTGGTAAATCAGTGTCCATACTGGGAAGGAAAAGGGAGAGAGAACCCTCACACAAAACTTACATATTCAAATAAGATTTATTGAAAGGTATTCTTTACAATTGATAGAGGCCTCCAGAGGGCCAAAGATGGGGGTACTGAGAGTGATGCTTCATATCTTTAAGTCTATATCCAGGAGAGAGAATAGCCACTACAAACATCCTATAACTTCCTCCTTTTATTACAGGAAAAGTTCTGTCTCTGCCCTTCACTAATCAGTTTTTCTCACTTCCCAAGAATTCAGGACAGCATTTAAAGGGAAAAGTAAAATGTTATCAGTTAATGTTGCTCTCAGACTTATATTTTAGGCTTTGAGTTCAAGGAAAGGAGAAAGAAAGGGATGCAGGGAGAGCTTCTGACTAACTCATCACTAACTTTGTACTTGTTTCTCAGTCACTTCAGTTCCTCATTTGGGATTTTCTTGGCAAAGGTACTGGAGTGACTTTGCCATTTGCTTCTCCGGCTCAGAATCTGAGGCAAACTGGATGAAGTGATTTGTCCAGGGTCACACAGCTTGTAAGTGTCTGAGGCCAGATTTGAACAGGTCTGGCACTCTATCCACTGCATCACTTAGTATTCTTACTTTTCTAGAAATGGGAGTCTTGGCTTTCAAGGCTTTCTAATAGGTCCCAGAGGAACCAAATAACCAAAATTTATTCATGAGCCAAAGTTATGATTTAACTCTTCATTCCTCTGAAGTATAGATGCTAAAATATAGCATAATAAAAAATCTGTAGGCAGACTGAGAACAGTTTAACTTTCACTCAGGGCCTTTTGTTTGATCTTTCATGTATTAGGATGTCTTGGATCTATTAAATAGGCTGGCAGGCTCTAAAGACTAAAGTAGGCCTTAAGATATCTTGCAAATCAACCCCAAAGCCCACATGTTGTCTGTCTGCTTTGTTTCCTCAGTCATGACTGTTATTTGAGTTGGAATGAGAAGCTTTTTCCTTTCAACTCCATTACATTCCTGGTAACTAATAGGAGAGTCATGTAAATTATCTTGTAGCTGAGTTAATTCCATCTGTTGCTTCTTATAGTCTATTCATTGTGCAGCTTTTTCCCTATAGCAAGGTCACCATTCTTTTTTTGTGTTTAACTCATAGCAAGACCTGAGGCACCTGAGGAATAGGACTGAAGGCCTTTCTCCTGCATTCCTATAGATGCTAAGGTGCTCTCTGTACATTCATTCAAACCTCAAAGTCTGCCCTAGGTGTCACATCATTATTTTTCTTTTATAACATTAATGTACTTGTTCACCCACCCTTACTTTTGTTTTTTAACCATATCTAGGCTGCACAATACATTCTGAGATCTTTATAAATTTGTAGAATTTTGAGTGAGTACTAATTTTCCTTTAAATGAACAAAATTGATTAAATTCTCCTTCTTAATGAATGTGGTAAATCAGTGTCCATACTGGGAAGGAAAAGGAAGAGAGGACCTTCACACAAAACTTACATATTCAAATAAGATTTATTGAAAGATATTCTTTTTTATTTCAAACAAACATTTTACTATTGCCATATTATATTCAATAAGTAGAGGCTAAAATTCAACTTTTATTTAATTTTTGAACCTTTCAGTGAAATACCCATAAACATCTTTATGACTACCTATAATAAAACATTAAGCTAATGTTTATTGTTACAAATTGAATTATACAATTAATTTTATAAATAATCTACATGGAATGTCTGCCAATTTGGGACAAAATATTGTCATACTAGATGTAATGGATATAATGTATACGTAGCAAATTTTTATCAGCTAGGATTTCTTTTTTAACTAAAGCTTTCAAAACATATGCATGGATGATTTGACATTGATCCTTTCATAGCCTTGTGTTTCAGATTTTCTCCTCCTTCCCCTATCTCCTCCCTAAATGGCAAGCAATCCAATATGTTAAACATGTTAAAATATATGTTAAATCCAATATGTATAAACATATTTATACAATTATCTGGTTGCACAAGAGAAATCAGATTTAAAAAGAAAGTAAATGAGTAAGAAAATAAAATGCAAGTGAACAACAACAAAAAGAGTGAGAATGTTATGTTGTGATCCACATTCAGTTCCCACATTTCTCTCTCTGCGTGTAAATGGCTCTCTTTATCACAAGATCATTGAAACTGGCATCAGTCATCTCATTGTTGGAAATAGTCATGTCCATCAGAATTGATCATCGTATAGTCTTCTTGTTACCGTGTACAATGATCTCCTGGTTCTGCTCATTTCACTCAGCATCAGTTCATGTAAGTCTCTCTAGACCTCTCTGAGATCATCCTGCTGGTCATTTCTTACAGAACAATAATATTCCATAGCATTCATATATCACAATTCATTCAGCATTCCCCAACTGATGGGCAGCCACTCAGTTTCCAGTTACTTGCCACTACAAAAAGGACTGCCACAAACATTTTGCACATGTGGGCCCCTTTCCTTCGAAAGGTATTCTTTATAACTGTCTCTATTTTGACAGAGGGTTTTATTTTGGAAGGATTTTGGCAGAAAGGGGATACATAGTCTTGGAAGTGAGGGACACTGTATATGGTAATAAGACCACTGGATAATCAGAGGCCTTGGGGTCTGATCTTGGTTCTTCAATTTAGTGAAAAAAGCACTGGATTGGATCCCATTTTTGTATAACCTCTCTAAGCTTTTACTTCTTTACTTATGAATTATGATTTGGGAGCTAAATTTGAATATGTAAGTTTTGTGTGAGGGTCCTCTCTTCCTTTTCCTTCCCAGTATGGACACTGATTTACCACATTCATTAAGAAGGAGAATTTAATCAATTTTGTTCATTTAAAGGAAAATTAGTACTCACTCAAAGTTCTACAAATTTATAAAGATCTCAGAATGTATTGTGCAATTGAACCTTGCTCTGGATGGGGATTCCAGCATGATCTGTACTTTCTTTTGGGGGGTAAGAGCCCTCAAGGCATTGCCACATGGCTAAGCTTTATGGAAATTCTCTTCACTTGCTTGGTGAAGCATCTATGTTTTTCATGGCTACTCTCAATCTCACTTTCCATTTTAATGGAATAGGAAAACAATAGTGTCAGCCATATATCTTCTGCCTTCCATCACAAGGTGAGCTGAGAATACAAAGAATTTGAATACAAAACCTTTGAGAAGAAGAAGAAGAAGAAGTTCATATTTATTTATTTTTATTGAAGCTTTTTATTTTCAAAATATATGCAAGGATAATTTTTCACCATTGACCCTTGCAAAACCTTGTGTCCCAATTTCCCCCCTCCAATAGGTGGCAAGTATTCCAATATATGTTAAACATGGTAAAAAAAAATATGTAAACTGAATATAGGCATACATATTTATATAATTATCTTGTATGTAAATCATATTTAGATGGATTTAATAAAGGACTTGTTTCCTGGTAGTTCTATCCATTTATGGATGAGGAAACAGAAACTCAGAGAAATGATTTTCTTAATGAGTGCCACAAGTGAAGAGCAGGATCAGATCTTCTGATTCTTATCAGACAGCTGGGTGGTATAAAGATCTGAGTTCAAATCTGGCTTCACATACTTCTTACCATGTGTGACTCCAGGCAAGTCTCTTAATAGCTAATTGCTTCCATTTCCTATTCTGTAATATGGGAGTAATAATCACACCTGCCTCCCAGGGTTGTTGTAAGGATCAAATGAAATAATTATTGTAAAGCACTTAGCGTGAGACCTGGCACAGTAGTAAATACAATATAAAGTCAGCTAAGGTTATTATTACTGCCCAACAAGGACATTACTACTGGGAGTAATTTGTGAGCACTTGAGGGGAAAAACAAGAACTTTAGCTGTAGGGCCAAGGAAATCCTTTTGGAGGCCTAAAATAATTTATTCATTGGTTGATTACAGAACTCTTCCTTCCTTTTTTGGCATTTGAATTGGTTGTCATTGGCTGATCAGAAAGAATAGCTTCATCTACTTGCTCAGAATTTTACAGACCAAGAATTTTGGTCTAAAATCCTGAGAAATGTAATCAACCTGGAAGCACTTTGTGAGCATCCAACATGAATGGACTCATGCAGTAAGAGATTCAGAAAATTACTTCCTCAGTTCTAGGTCATATGTGAAAGGAAATCACAGGGGCCCAGGGAGGTTAAGTGATTGGTGCTAATTAGAACAGGCTGCCTCATGACATCATGAGCTCCCTGTCAATGGAAGAGTACGAGGAGAAGCCGGATGACCACATGCCATTTGTGTGGGGATGGGAACTCACCTGTTGGCCATATCTCTAATTACTTCCAACTCATAATATCAGAGAATCAGAGAGTTGAAAAGGGGACCATTTAGGAAGACCATTTTAGACTATTTAGTCCCATATAGGAAGGAGAATTTCCTTTATTATATATCCACTAAATAGTTCTCTAGTTTTCACTTGAAGATCATCAATAATAGAACATCAATTAACTTCCAAATTTCACTTTTGGATAGCCCTAAGAGTGAGTTTTTTCTTGCATCAAAACAAAAATTTTTCCTCAGTCACTCCACACTCCCCTATATCTCCTTATCCTACCCTCTACAGTCAAAAAGAACAAGTCCAACACTCCCCACAATGTCACCACAAGCATTTGCAGATCAGTCTCCTCTTTGTTCCTTTTCTTCTCTAGATCTCACAGCTTCACTTTCTTTAGCTGATCTTCATATGGCAGAATCTTGAAGTCTTTCACCATCCCAATCATCCTTTCCTAAAAATTCTTCAGTTTACCAGTACTCTTTGGATTATCAATCAGAACTGAAGATAATACTCCCAATATTATCTGATCAGGGGAGAGTACAATGGGACCTCTCTAGTCCTAGGAAAAAAGGACTGCATAAGTATTTTTGGGTGTCATATCATACAGTTGGCTCATGCTGAGTTTGTAGTCCACTGAACCCCCCCAGATATTTTTTAGACAAATGGGTTTTCTGTCTGATAAAAACAAAATTAATTTCTTGAGCTCAACTTTACAGCTTCATAATGATTTTTATTAAATCTTATATTGGTTAAATTCAGCCCAATGTTCTGTCCTATCTAGATTTTTTTGATGATTCTTATTGACACTTAACATGATTAGCTATCCTCCTCACCTCTATTATCTACAAATTTTTAAAGCATAACATCTGACCTTATTCCAATTCACTGATTAAAAAAATATTAAACAACAAAGGCACAAGAACAGATGCCCCAAGATGTCCCATTAACCTATAAGTGACCACACTTTGGGTCTTGCCAATCAACCTGTCCTCAATTAATCATATTATTATATAGATCCCCACATCTCTCCATCTTTTCTATAAGAATAGGTATCATGTGACACTTTGTCTCTGCCAGGTACTTTGCTGAGATCTAGGCAAATTAAATCTATAATATTCCCTGCCACTAACACTTTAACACTCCAATAAAAAAAAATGAAGATAGTTTGGCATTATCTGTTCTTGATGTAGCTTTGTTGGCTGATCACTGTTTCCCTTTCTGGATGTTCACCAATTATCCCTAATAACAGTTTTTAGAATTTTGCCAGGAATTTAAGTCATGATCATTAACCTTTAGTTGACTACATTCTCTCTCTTTTCTTTGAAAACTAGATCAAGATTTGTCCCTTTGCAGTTCTTTGGCACCTCTCTAATTCTTTTTAATTTTTCAAAACTTCCTTACAGTAGCTCAGGAGGCACAGGAATTAGGTCTTTCTGTACTGGAAATGCAGCTCTTCTGGGTCTAGAAACTTGAACTTAGCCAACACCGGTGATTTCTTGTCTTCTCTTAATTATCTTGCATATCACTTCCTATTCACCAATTCTGTTCTATTGTTTCCAATCCAAAGTTCATTTTAACTGGGCACAGAAATAAGAAGCAAAATAAAAATGAAGCAGCTTTGTTTTTCAACTTGAAGATTCAAGATTGCCTCTCTTGAAAGACACACTTGAAGCTGGTAATTTCAACCTGAATTGGTGATGGTCAGTCTGTTTCTCTTCCTGGAATGTGGCTTCCAATGGACTTATTGACTCTTCTGGGGAGAGGAAAGAGCAGAGAAGAAGGGGCTGTGCTGTTTTAAAAGCCCACAGGAAATGCAGGGTCCAATGGAAAGCTGAGGAATCATTAAAAAATGGCCTGACTTTCTGGCTCATAGCATATTCAAAAGCATAGTTGACTTTAGGAATAAATAGATTAAGCTGCCTTTGGCTTCTACCTGGTGGTATAGCCTTTTTCTGTGTGGCATGATTTTCTATGTGGATGACAAGGTCTTGTACCTTCCACCTATGTACCACACCAAAAATTCTACAATCCTTTGGCTTACGCTAAAAAAATTCTTTGTCACTTTCTCAAAATACAAACATCCCTTGGGAAAATAATATGTAAGGCAAGAATCCTTAAGATTTTATTAATTCCATGATCCCCTTTGGTCATTTAGTGAAGCCTATGGAATCCTTCTCAGAATAATGTTTCTAAATTTTAAAAAAATGCAAAGTAAAAAGATTAACTTGACAAAAAGGTGTAATTTTTTTTTCCATTCAGGTTTATAAGTTCCCTGAAACTATCTTGCTACTTTCAAGTCTATAGACCCCAGGTTATTACCTCCATTAGCAGTTACTTATTTATTTATATGAATAAATTTTATTACAATGTAGAATTGGGAGGGTGCTTCAGAGATTATCTAGTCATTTTTCAGAGAAAAAACTCAGTTCTAGAAAAGACAATTGATATATTTGAAGTAACTCATACAACAAGTGGCAAAACCAACACTAGAAACCTTGACTTCTGACTCATTGGTTAGCTATTTTTCTACTACATGTCATTTCCTCCATATCAAGATTTCTTGACTAAGGGAGCAGATGACTTGAGGGCTAGAACTGAACTTCCCCTACATTACAGTTTTCCCTGAGGCATCTCTTACCCAAGGGACATGGCTCAAAATGTATATGGGGGAAGTAATGAGAGAGAATGAGATGGAAGGAGAAGAATTAATTTAGCATAAGCAAAGTATCACCTAGGATTATTTTATTTATAATGAAAATAGTTAAGCATTCAGAGATAGGTAGATGGTATGTTGGGCATACCAATAGCCTAAAGAATGGTCTTTCAATGGATGCAGAGGTGGGGTCCCATCTCCCCAGAAGTCCAATCTGCATCTTTGCAGAGACTGGAGGATTGAGTCATAGAAGTAGGATGCCATTAATGGCAGAACTGTAGGCATAGTAACTCAGGTCTAAATGAAGGAATGAGATTGCATTAAAGTTGTGTAGGACATTACTCAGCCAACCCTCCTCCACTGTCAGTCAGTCATTCAACAAACTTTTCACAAAATATTTACTGTGTATAAAGAGAAGAAAATGATGAACCAGTCTATTGTCTTTGCCAAGAAAATTTCAAATAGGGTCATTGACGAGTTGGAAATGACTAAACAACAACATACCGAAGGCACATATAAAGTGACATGCTAATGGAAGAAACATACAAATACCTATGAAACAAAGGGATTAAGATTGATGGAAAAAAAAAAAAGGTCCAGGCAAAGTGATATAGGGAATTTGAGGAAGGCTTCATGGAGGAGGTAACACCTGAGTTAAACTTTCAAAGAAAGGAAAAATTTAAACCAAAAAAGGAGAGGGAAGTTTATTCCATTTGTGGGAATCTCTGGAGAAGAATAAAAGAAAGAGAACGGAAAGAGAATGGCTCCTTGAGAAGAGGCCAATTTGACTGGTATATAAAAGTACTTGAGGGGTAATTGTAAGAATTGCTGAGACAGGTTAAAGCCAAATTTATGGAAAGCCTGGATCACTACTATATTTTTTAGGAAATGAGAAAGTATTGAAACTTTTGAATGAGGGCAAGGAAGGGAAAGGGAAGAGAATAAACATTACTGTGCCTTTAAGCACTTAGCAACATTTTCCAATTCAAAAAACTAAGGCAGATAGAGATTAAATGACTTGACCAGGGTCACACAGCTTGTGTGTCTGAATCTGGTTTTGTACTTCCAGCTCCAGGACTAATGCTCTATTCACTGTCTGCCTAGTTAAAATGGAGGAGTGACATGATCGCAGGAGCATATTGGAAAGATTATCTCACCATACATTGTGAAAGGAGAAAGGAGAAGTGAGGGCAGGAACAAGAGAAATTGCAGTGGGAATTGGGAGGAGGGAATGGATGTGAGCAATATTATGGAGGGGGAATGGACCAGCTGTGACAACTGATTTAATTTGTTATGAGAAGAAGATGAAAGGGAAAAAAATGATTTTGAGGATACAAGTCTGTTGGAACGGGAGAATAGTGGTGCCATCAATAGAAATAAACCTATGGGAGTTGGAGGAAAAGATGCTGAGTTCAGGTTTAGACATGCTGAGTTTGAGGTGTTGCTGGAACATTTGGATGGAGATATCCAGTAGGCAGTTGATGATAGGGGACTTTAGTTCTGAGGAGCAGTTGGAGGTAGAAATGTAAATTTGGGGATCATCTGCACAGAGGCAATAACTGAAGCCACAGGAGTGGAAAAGATCACCAAGTGAGAAACTGTAGAACAAATCTGGTGGGCAATCCTTATAGGATTAAGTCCCTTCCCAAGACTACAAATACTAGCATGCACTGCTCAGACTCCCTGAACCAGAGAGAGATTGGAAGGGAATATGAGAATTCTATGTGCCTGATAAAGAAAGGAGTTGGAAAACTACAATTATGGATTATGTAAAATTTACAGTCCCTGAAAAGGGCTAAAATTGTACCTCACCCTGAATGAAAAACAGAGAAAAACAGTAAGTGCTTTACAAGGAAGATGATTCCTGGCAATAGGTTGTAGCATTCAGAATGAATCCTAAGAGAGAGGGATTTTATCCGAGTGGGCATTCCTCTTTCCAGAACTCTAAGGACTAGGGATGTGAAGAAGTTTCTGTTGGTTTGATTACAAATCACTTATGGTGTTTGTAAGAAATTCATAGCCTGTTCTTCCTTTGCCCAATTTTAAGTGGCGATGCATTGCTACCTCAGCTGCTAGGAGACTGCGATCTAGCCGTCTAGGCTCTGTAGGGACAGATCTATTACTTCCAGTGGCAGTTTAGCATATTCAGCTACTCATGTTTTTCCTGCCTCTCTCTCTTTCTTGTTCTGGCCTCTGAAACCTCCCTCCCTCTTCAACTTTCCCCAGGCAGTGACAAAGTAGATGGGGATTCACAAAGTGAATCTGGACAGTTAAGGTTATTATGGTAGAGTCAGGAAACATTGGTTCTAGTTTCTGCTCTGAAAGAAACCTTGGGCAAGGCATTTACCGCTGGTCCCTGTTTTCTTATTTTAAAACAGGAGTGTCAATCTAGAACAATTCTAAAATCCCTCCCAGAAAGGCAGGAGGCCCAGAATTTTAATGAAGAGATTTGATTTTGAATCTAAGCTCCAGCTCTTGCTAGCTGTGAGTCCCTGGGTAAATCACTTCACCTGCATGATCCTTTTTCTTCATCAGTAAAAGGGATTTACTTTCTGTCCCACATTGGTTTTTTTTAAGCCTCCAAAATTTATTTATTTTACCCCTTTTAAAATAGTATTTTATTTTTCCAAATATATGCAAAGATAGCTCTCCTTTTGAATTTTTCAACGCTTTAATGAATACTCTATAACATTTATTGTAAATCTAAAGAAAGTTATTACCCCAGAATTATTTTCATGAAGCAAATATGGTTTTGATCTCTAAATCAGAAAAAAGATAAAAGCAAAAAAAGAAAAAAATTCAGTCTAGTCTTATTAATATTGACACAAAATCTCCAACAAAATATAGTGAACAACAGAAACAAATATGACCAAAAAGTATTCATTGCTACCAAATTGTGATAAGATTATGAATGAAATCATCACTCATTATTATGAAAAATTTCATCATATTAATAGGCAAAAAAATCGGTTTTAAGTGATTATAACAATATGTAGAGATAGATATTTCAGAAGATGTCACAATGTACCAAATATTTGTTAAGCACCTACTAGATAAGAAAAAGATAGTTTTCAACATTAACCTTTGCAAAATCGTGTATTCCAAATTTTTCTCCCTCTTCTCCACCCCCAAGCCAGCAAGCAATCTTCTATCCCACGTTGTTGTGAGGAAAATACTTTGGAAATCTAAGAACATTAAATGACTATGAGTGATCATGATGGGGTTTTCACTGCATTTTTTAGTTTCTCCTTGTGATCAGTGAAAAAAGGAAAAGCTGTGACTCAGGGCTGTAGGAGGGACCATTTTTTTTTCTGGGAAAGAGCAAGATTCTAGAGCAAGAAAGGACAGTTGTCTTCTTATCTCAGCTTTGCCACTGACTTGTCCAAATCACTTACTCAGATCTCCTTTCTCTCAACTGAGCATGATATCATCTTTCTTCATGTAGAGAATTCATTCTACTTGTGACTACCATGTCATGTCCCATCGTTATCCATAACTTGAGTTTTCAATTTGTAATGCAAGATTACATTCAGAAATGCATGTGTATATATGATTATGTGTATATGTGATGATGGGGCAGCTAAGTGATAGAGTGCCAGACCTGGAGTTAAGAAGACTTGAATTCAAATTTGGAATCAGACATTTAGTAGCTGTATGACTCTAGGCAAGTCACTTAATCCTGTTTGCCTTAGTTTCCTTATCTGTAAAATGATCTGGAGAAGGATAAAGTAAACCACTCCAGTATCTTTGCCAAGATCCCCCCACACAAGTTCATAAAGAGTTGAACAGGACTGAAATGACAGAACAATTGAGAATACACTAAGGTTTCTAGAGCATTACAGACAGTGCGTTGGAGAAAGAGTGTCAGGGTGATAATGATATTTCACATTTCATGATCAATCTAAGGCTTACAAAGTACTTTTCTCACAACCTACCTGTGAAGTAGGTGGTACAAGCATTCCCATCCCTCTTTTACAGATGAGAGAACCGAGGAACCAAAGTGTTAATGACTTTTCTAGAGTTTCATAATTAGGAAGTAGAAGAAGCAGGTTCAAATTCAAGTCTACTGAGTTTAAGATCAATATTCTCTCTATTGTGTGCATATTATTGTATGTCTTATAGGAAAGAACAAATGGAGAGAAAGGCTACCAGAGGCTGAGATCAGTAGGGATGCTTAGTTCTCCCTGCCCTGGATCAGGGACTCAATTGTGTATAAAATATGCTCATGTGTAAGGGTTGTGCTGGTGGGATTTGTGGGGTCCTCCAGCACTAGCTAGAGCTCTGACTGGCCTCTGTCTCCTGTCTCCAGGAATGAGACTGTGCTGCACCAATTCTGCTGTCCAGCTGCTGATGCCGAACAGAAGCCTGCATCTTCAGATCTGGCCTCCCAAAGGTGGGAATTTGGATGTCTGTCTCTTTCTTTTATCATGTTTGGGTATTCCTTTAGATCTTTCCTATCTTCTTTCCTACCTGATCCAACCTTTCATTTCATGCTTATATTCTTTTCTTCTGGTCAGTTTTCATGAAATTTCTTATTTTTCCCTCTTCATTTTGTTTTCAAGTCACTTAGTTTCTATCTGCCTCAGTTTCCTCAAATGAGATATTAATAGCACCTACCTTTTGTGATTGTTGTGAGGATCAAATGAGATAGTATTTCTAAAACTTTTAGCACAGTGCTTAATAAATGCTTGTTCTCCCCCTCCCTCCTTAGCCTCTTTGGGGTCTGGAGTACCTTGCCCCTCTTCATTATAAAAATGCCATATAAAGTGCAATAATTTTTAAAATGCAAATTGAATTAAAACTAATTTAGTTTTAACGTATTTTATACCTATTCAGAGAATTGGAAATAGCGGGGGGGAGGGGAAGGGAAATGTTGAAAAACCAAGCATGAGGAATTTTGGTGCTAGGTTTTGGCTTTCTGGGAGGTAAATATATAAAGTATAAATTAGGTTTTCTTCCCCAAGGAAGAAGATATACTTCTATGTGTCATGCATACCTATGTTTCAAAAGGTGCCGACATCTTCCCTTTATGTCCTCTCAATATAAGTGCCCATGTCCCTAATCGCTCTATTCTGAGTCATCTTCCCTTATTTTTTCATTCCCTGAACAAAGACCAAAAAACTGATGAGGAGTTCTCATCCAAGTTCTCATCCTATAACAATTTTGGTGTTTCCGACTTGAATCATAGTATTTAAGACAAAGAAAACATCAAATTCAAACCCCACATTTTACAGATGAGGAGTTGAGGCGGAAAATAAAGTGATTTGTCCAAGATTACCCAGTTAGCAAGGAAAAGAGGTCAAGTTTTAACTTATACCCTCTGATACAAAACTCTGGGCTCTTCCCACTCCTCTCCTTTGCTTTTTTTGTATTTCTCCCCTTTCTGCCCCTCTTACATCACATAACATTTTAACACCCTTCCAGTCTCATGCTGTCCCTCCCACCCCATCCCTGAAAGCCCCTTCCTGCTCCTCTTTAGCCTAAACATGATGGGTAAGGGATGGGCCAAGCCGCTGGTACTTTTGGCAAGAGGTGAGAATGTGATTGACTTCAAACTCCAGAACAGACAGGTAACTGATTTGGGTTGGGGAGGTTATAGAATGAAGCTTTTTCTTGAAGTGGGATTTTTTTCATGGGGTCTGGGACCTCCAACATATTAGGGGACCTTGTCCCATGATTTGAGATATGTTAATGGGAAATCTACCATCTTAAAAGTTTCCAAGAAGACTGCCATTTGCCTTTCATCTTGAGGGGCTATCAGCTAGGTTTGGGGACTCTAGAGGGAAATGTTTTTCTTTGGTTTGGTGTTGGATTTGTCAGCGGCCTGAAAGCCCTCCCTTTCCTCTCCCCTCCCCCTAATTCAATGGGGGGGGCGGGATTGTGACATCCCCAGGTTGGTCCAGGACTCTGGTTCTCTCTCCATCTCTGTTTCCTGGCTTCTCCTAGATCCTGTTGTCCTATTTGTCTGTTTGTCTGGCTTGTGGCTTTCCACTGTGTGTGTCTGTCTGTCTGTGTTATCAGGGCCTCTGATTCTCTGGGAGGATCCTGCCTCTTTGTTATCTTGTCTTGCTGCTTTATAGAACATGTATTAGTCTGTTTGCTTCTGGATGTCTCAAGGGGGAATTCTACTTTTGTTTATCTTCCATAAGACCTTCCTCCTTCTCTGCCCCTTAAATCCCAAGCCCTGGGATGGGGCATGGGATGCCCTTATTGTTCTCTTTAACGAGAGGAGGTCATCTTTGGGGAAACTGCAAGTCTAGTGACTATTAACTCTTAACCATCTCCTCTATACCTTGTTTTGGGCATAAGGAGAGGGGCTAGGACTAGGAATTAAGCAGAATTGCTAAATTCAGATGGGTTGCACACAAAACTCCTAATGGCCTCTCAGAGTAAAGTCTCTTTGTAGATCCATCTAGGTCCCTCCAATTTAGCCATGCTCCACACACAGTACAGCTTCCCAATGCCATCCCTAGGATAAGCCATTTGGGTATCCCAGGGACTCAGAGAGGAGCCCAGCAAAAGTTAATCAGAGCTCAGCATGGTTTCCTGGATGGTTGTAGGTAGGATAAGGTAATTGGGTCTCAGCTTTCAGCCAGTCAAATTTGCCTGTTGGCTTGATCAGATTATAGGAAAGGATAATAACATTTCTCCCCAGCTTATGTTCCGGGCAAGAAGGGAGGACAAAAGGCTCTGGGAGAATAGGAATAGATCCAATCAGGAGAGGTTTGTCCACCCCACTTCTAGCTATTTGCCCTCCTGTCCTTGACTCTCTTTTAATGAGGGCAGCCCTCATGAATACTCTGACTTTATCCTGTGTGGCTGGTTTTAGCCAACTGGACTGTCAGAGCCGGTTTGTATTATCTCCTCCATCCCACCTTCCAAATGTGGAGCTAAACAGAGTATCTTTAATTAAGCTATCTGGGTGCTACTAGTGTGGCTTGTCACTCTAAGAGGATTACTTGGTCCTGGGATTAATCAAATGGGCAAAGGGAGGACCGACTCATGCTTCGGTCAGCTGAGCACTCGTCCTGGTGGTCCAGTTTCCATTCTCTAGTGTGGCCCCAGAGAACCCCTCACAGAGCGGCTGATAGAAGGAGAAAAGCTTGATGCTTGTGAAGGAGAGTCTGCAAAAAAGGAAATATTTTTCTTCATAGGACAGAGAATGAGGAACTAGGAGGGAATAACATTGATTCTTTTCTGGTAGAGAACAAGAGGCAGAAAAAGAACTCATGTTAAGCCAGTGAGAAGGGAAGGAAGTCACATAGGGAGAGCATCAGGGACCAGAGCAGTGGGAAACAGTTTGCAGAGATAATTCAGCATCCTCAGAGTCTGTGGAGCAAACCCTCCTGTGCCAGAGCACTGGGGAGAATCTGTAGGGCTTTGAACCAGCACTGCTCCCTCTGGCCCCTGGTTAAGTTCAGAAAGGTAGGCCCCTTGGCCAGGCTCTCCCTGGGTAATTTAGTTACGTTAGCACTTCATGGTGGGGTTGAATGGGACTGGAGCAGGGTTAATGAGGCGATATTCACTGTCCTATTATTTGGACCTGGGAAGCAGCAGGAAGAACTCTGCCTCAATACGGTTTGAAGAGTATAGTCTGACCCAAGCCTGGCTTGCCCCTCCCCATCTTCTTCCCCCCAGCTAATGGTAGGACTTTATTCTGGGGAGCTGAATAGGCCAGTAATTGCAGCCCTACTTTCCATCCCTTTGGCTCGGCTCCCCATCCCTCTCTCCCCATCTCTCTGTGACACGCCAAACAATGACCCAGGAGCTGGCCAGGCGCCTCTCAGCAGTGAGCAGAATTGCAGTCCATTTGTCTCTGTGGGTGGCAACGGGGGCCCCGATGAGGGAGATTGGTTTTTATTAGAGTAATGAGAGGAGGCTGCTGCTGGGATGAAGCCAGAAGCAGCAGCTGCTTTTCTGGAAGGGGAGGCTCCAGCCCCCTGTGGGTCTCTCCAGCTTCCTGAGAAGGGGCTTCCGAGTCAGGAGAAAAAAGGTACTGCAGAGAGAAGCACCCTGGGGAAATTGGAACAAGATTTGGGAGACTTCTGCAGTACTTAAACCTCAGATCCAACAAAAGTACTCAAATGCCCATGATGCTCCCTTCACCTTCATTCTTGAGAATACTTCCTTCCCATCAATTCCTCACATCTATATCCTAGAAGCTAGAAAAATAAATATTCGCTGGGGGAGTTAAGATAAATTTTTGTATCCACTTATAATTTTTCCAACCTTAGCCAATCTTTCTATCCCCAAAACTGGCAACATGTTTAAGTTTCAATCATTTAAATTAAAAAAATTATCATTCAGGGCCTTATGCTAGCAAAGTGCTATGCCAGATATAGGAGATCCAAAGATAATGTGGATTATAAATCCACATTAATAAGTCCTTTACCCTGAGAGAACTCATATTCTATTGAAGATACAACATGGAAACAGATAAGTAAATATAAAATGATTTGAGAGGGGAAAGGATGCTAAATAACAATCACTACCACAATCAGGGAGCTCAACAAAATTTGTGGGTGAAATTTAGGATTCTAAGAGACTAGGTTTTGTAGGGTATATGTCAGGTATTGGGGAAAGCTTGTGCAAAGACCTGGAGGTAGGAAACAGAATACAGACGTCAGAGAACTGCAAGCAGGGCCGTTGGCCCTAAATGGATAGACTCAATTTGTGATTTTGTTGGTATGGGGAATTCCTAGATGAGGAATCTCTTTACCAATAATGGTCAGCACCTCTTCTAAGTCTTGGTGGTCTAGAGCATGGAGAAATGAGCTGCTTAGAGTCACATCCCAATTTGTGTCAGGCTTGGAACTTCATCTCAGGGCTTCCTGGTTTTTGAAGTTGCCTCAAAACATATGGAAGTGACTTAAAACAAGACTGAACTTCATAACTATATCATGGAAGGCTTAAATGCCAAGCTGGGAGTTTATGTTCTCTCTTAGAGGCAATAGGGAGCCACTGATGATTCATTTGGGGTCCAGAGTCACTTTATCTCTAACTACCTCAATACTGACCAGCCCTTTTGTCCTATGAGTATTTGTGTCAGAGACTGCTTTCCAATAGAGGCGGCTGGACTAGGACTCCTAGGTAATGGTATTAGTTTGGCGTGGAGGAAACTGGGAATAAGCTTGGAGAGAGCAAACATTTCCCCCTTTTCCTGCTTGTCTCTGAGTGGGGTTGCTGATATCGGGGCTGAGGTATGATCAATATAACTTGGCCAGTGTTTACTCAGCGATTATGGAGCAATTAAATTCTCAATCAATACAGTTTAAACTTCAAGCATTTGAGTTCTCCAGGCCTCCTGTGCCTGCTCCATTAGTCACAGCCCTGGCTTAGCAGCTGCCGGGAGCTTCTGGCTGCGAGCTGGATGTATGTCACTTCTTTCTCTTCTCATCCGTCCCTGCTGTTCAATGTTTAGCAGGGAAAGGGCCTGCTATTAAGCAAGTTGGATGAATTGCCAAGATGCTATTGGACAAATCTGAGGGATTCAGGCCATGGAAGCTAAGGTTTCCTGATAGTCCATGTTCCCTTTTTCCCAATCCACCCCTTTCTGTTTCCCAGCCTCTCTTGCCATTGTCCCTGAGAGATTCCTCAAACCAAAAGACCAGGGTATGAAGGGATGAGGTCAAAGGGAAAATATTCTTATTCCCATGGGACGAAGTTTCCGGGATATCATATCTTGAAATCCAGGACAAACAGCTATTAATGAAGCAGGGACTCATACTAGCTGACTTTTAGAGAGCTCTCTAAAGTTTGTAAAACCTTATGTATGTTATTTCATTTGAACTTCACAACAAATCTGAGATACAAGTTTCTTCACTTTACAGATGAGGAAAATGGGACTGGATGTGTGATTTGCCTCCAGTCACCTTATAGCTAGTGTTTAAGGCAATATTCAAATGTACGTCTTATCTGCAAGGCCCAGTGATCTATACAGATCTAGACCACATGACACCTTCATAGTTTGGAAATACATAACATAAATGTATATATGCATATATATATATATCTTCTTAGAATTTTTCTCTTTTATCTCAGAGTCTTTTTGCCACAAGTATGCAATTCCACTGTAGTTTCTGGCCATTCTCTAAGTCTTTTACCTCAATTTTAGGGGGCTTCTTTCCTCTACCAGTCCTTACTTAAGAATTTCCTCATCCTCACCCCACAAGCAGTGATGGAGGTGCCTTTAGCTTTTAACAAAGCTGTTATGCTGTTTACTATTTCAACATACATACAATACTTTAAACCAAAGAGTTTTCTGGCACTTTAAAGACAAAAAAGTCAACAAGGTAGTTTTGATGACTTTGACATTATTTAATTTAAATTATTTCAGGAGGCAAAGAAGATGAGAAAGACATGTTATTTTACAGCTTGTAATTGTTACCTACAAAATTCTGGTTAACACTTCCAGGGTACAATTTATGGTGTATCACTGAGTCTAAGTGAATACTGATCTGCGCCTCCTTAGTGCTGAAAGAAATTTGGAGGCGATAGACATTGGGTAACAAGGTCAATGGAAGGAAAATGCATGTTTGGATTTGTTGAGACATGAATTCTTCCTCATTTCACCCTTGGTTTTTGTCTAGAAGTAAGGTATTGGCAAATGTATTTTATTTGACAAGTTTTTGTTTATTTGCTGAGAAGTATGGACTGAAAAAAATACTGCATATAGATAGACCAGTAATAACAACAGAAAAAAGAAGCTTTAACTCATTTTAGTGCAATTAGAAAATATAGTTTTACATGTCAGTAAGAAGGATTTGGACACAAGAAAATCTGTCTTTCTGGATTGAGAAGATTTTTAATGTAAACCACCGAGGTTCATTAGCCTCCTTTTGTAGTGATTTTTAAAAATAAGATTGACAAGTGGGGGTATAGTTCATCTCTGAGATGGGGTAAATGGACTAAATTTTCTCAAAAGTCCTGTGTTGCTATGAGTTTTGCCTTGTTTGCCTTTTTTCCTACATTTGTACCCTTGTCTCTTGTGTCAAATGATCTCAGCTGGAAGAGGAAGGCTCTCTCTGGGAGGCATTCATGCAAACAGGGAATTGGGGAAGTTAGAGGTAATGAGAGGCAATGGCATTAGAACATTAGAATGGATTTGGGCGATTGGACATTGTGGGAATGGAAGAGACAGGAGAATGGCAGTCATATCCAAAGGAAGGAGAATCAAGGAGTTCATGCTTCTCTCTCCTTCATCTGTGTTCTTGGGCAACTTGTGTTTTATGGGAAATGGCCACTTTCTGTATATACTATAATCTGGATCTGGCCATCTGGGTTCTCTTTATGTTCCAAAGGCCACACAAGTATGTGTGTTACCGCTATAGACCCATATGTTGGAATGAAGATTCTTCAGCAAAGTCTTCTCATTTGTTACTATTGGATTAATGATGAAAAGGAAAGAAAATAAGCATTTATTAGACATCTACTATATGCCAGACATTGTGATAAACTCTTTACACATATTATCTTATTAAATCCCCCTAACAATCCTGGAAAGTAGATGTTATTATGAGGAATATTACAGTTGAGGAAATTGAGGCTGACAGAGCTTAACTGACAAATGGTTACTTTGTGTAGGTAAAGTGCTATATAACAATTATTATTATCTGTATACTATTATTATCAAGTTATTATTATCATATTTGTAAAAACTATTCTGCATATAAGTGAGAACAACTCTCCTTTGTAATAAAAAAAGTATGGAATACAGAATTGCTGATTTTCAGAGAATAGGAGTCAGTACCCAAGATGCTCAAAACTAACTAGTAGGGTTCATAGATGAATAGAAAATGCACAATCTGCCTTTAAATTAACTCAAAATGGGACAGTTTTTAAGACTTTCATGATTTATTACTTAGTTTAATGAGTTGTTACATTCAAATATACTTCAGCTATGGCCAACATTTTGGTAATTAGCTTCATTATACAGTAGGTTACTGATTTCCTAATTTAGGCCTTTACAATTTGATTGGACTTACCAGAATATGCTTCCCACGCACAGAGATAAGAAGAACCAAAGGTCTAGAATTACCTCTTTGCCGCATGAAACTTTGGAAGAGGATTTTTGTAGAGAAATAAGTCTTATCCATATACTTCACCCACCATTAGCAAAGAAAGGACTGATTCTTTACAAGATAATGCTGAAATAGATGTATCTATCATTCTTTTTTTTTCCCACATGGGTTCAAGAAAGTATGAGGCCAGTGGAAATTTTGACAGGAGGTCAAGATTTCAGCTGTGACCCTGTCCTTTAGCTGTTCTCAGAAAAAAGACATCTAGATGCCATTCTGTTTTCTACTATCCAAGCATCTGGAGGGGAGCAGACTTCCCAGTGAAACACAGAAGCTAAGAAAGCACTTGGCCAGACCCAAGACAAAAGATTAAAAGTGGACTGGAATAGTCTAAACCAGAGCAGATCAAAATGAAGTTAATAGAATTGGGCAGGTATGAATTCCATCAGCCTCAGGGACTTTGGAGGAGTGGGTAGGATGACCTTTTTCACTCTCCCTTTCCCACCCCCGTACAGGAACAGAATTTAGTGACAATGATTAGTGGTCATGGGCTACAGTCAGGTGTTTCAGTCTTATATCTTTTCTATGATATGTGAAATAAAGATTTTCTCATATCTATGACTCATACTGTATATTTGAGTGCCTGTCAGGGAATTGAAGATCCACATTTGAGAAACTTAGAGGTTTTGCTCAATGTATTCTAAGGTCGATGAAGATGTGAGAGACAGCCAAGGAGGGTTTCCTGGGGAAAGGGTCATCCTCAAGTGTAACAAAGTCTATGTGAATTAAGTTTCTGAGGGAGATGATCCCTACATCACAGAAGTAGCAGCTATGACATGGTTATATGTGGGGGCTAAGCATGAGTTCTAAACCCTGGAACTAAAGGGTTTTTAGCAATATGGAAAAAGGTTTTGTAAAGTCAGCATTACTAGAATCCTGCACTAAGGCCTGTGAGGTAAGTTTAAATTCTGGGGAAGAAGGTACCTAGGTCTAGGGCTGGACTAGGACGAAGATGTGACTGCATGAAGCCCAATGGGGTCTCAGAGTTCCTGACAACAGGAAAGAATCCAGTTGTTTATACCTAGCTTAAGGTTCCCCATGGCTCTAAGGAAGCACCAGCCTCTCTTGGTGGGCTGGGTTCAAAGAAAAGACAGTTTTCAGCTGCTCAAAAGAACTCCATTCATATCACAAATTGTTGTTGGTTTTAAAAGCTCAGTATTCAAAAGAGAAAGTTTAGGAACAGAGGGACTAATTTAGGGAAGACATCAAAAGAGCTATGCATCTGGAAGAATGCTAACATATGGGGGTGTGATAGATTAGAAGAAAAGATTTTCCAGGCATTTCAGCTAGAGAGAAATGATTTCACCTGTCATTGGGCTTCACTGAGAAGGACTGGTTTGGATTAAGAGCAGGGCGGTTTTATGGGTGAAATCTTCTTGCCAGTGGGAGATGAGAAAAGTAGGGAGAGAAAGTGGGGTTTAGTCCAGCTTAGTCCAGACTTAGGAAGTTTGGGGAATAGAGACTATCTCTGTCCTTTTTCTAGAAAGGTGTCCTGAGTTGGAGTGCAAAAGACATTTTCTCATGTCCAATATCTTGTAATAATTAGCAGTCTTGATGGATGTCTGGATCTTTGAATTCTTAAAGTGAAAGTTTGTTATGAAGTAATTCCAAAGATTGGAGATACTCAGGGAAGTCTCATTTCTGAAGTTAAAATCCTAGATTAAAGAATGCTCAGTTTTAGTTTTATTAAAGAAAACCCTTTGGAACTTATGACTTGGCCACATAATTTCTCACTTCATGGCTGCCCATATTGTATACCATTGGCTCTCCAAGGCTGATGTCAGGAACTCAACTTTGTCCAAAAGCTTTTTTAACAGACTCTGTGGGTAAGACAATGCCTGTGTCTGCCATATGTTTTTGCCCCAGTCATTAATGACTCCTGGGGACTGACTTTCCACATTTCCCATCTGCTGTACTCTCAGAATCTCTATAGAAGAAAAGCAGAAGGAAAGAAGGGAAAGAGTCTATATGCTTCCTTCTGTAGGTCAGAAAAAAGGATGGATCCTCCAAAAACAATCTATCTTATAATAGGGAGAGTCAGTCAGTTCATCTTAAGGACAGCTCCAGTGAATGAGGCTTAATTAGATGTCTTTAGTAGTTGAAACAAGATGCCACAGGGTTTGCCATCCTCTCAGTGGGGAGATACTTTAAAAACTCCTAAATACTGACTGCCCTATTAACCCATAAAGAATCTTCCTTGGGAAATGTTCCTCCAGAAACTTGGAAGGAAGTATTTGTTTTTATTCTTGGGCCACAGCAAATGGGTAAGGTAGCTGAAGACTTAGTAGTAGAAAAGACACCAGTACAATAGCCACTAAAAAGTATTTTCACCTCTTTTTTTGGTCTAAACCTTATTTTTTTATCATTAGTCTCATTCTATAAATTTGGCTGGCTTGCATGTTTCTACTGTTATTCCTTTAACAAATTTTATTGGCATTTTTTGTTCAAATCACTTACTTCTCTCAAATCCCTCATTTCTTCCTTTCCCAGAAAGCCATTTCATATATAGTGAAATGTCTTAGTGTGAGACTGAAGAATGCTGAATGAATGCTGAAGAATATCCAAGACTTTTAGGATAAATTAGCAAGAAGCATGTACACAAACAAGTTATCTAGAATTATATTACTATGGATAAAACCTTCACCTGTACAATGGAGAGGCTCATGTATCACTTATAACAGTCAATAATAGACATCTCTAGCATCTTCTCCCCTCTACCCTTCTCTAGGAGAAACTTTTATTGTTTGTCAGGAGGGGAAGCATGAGATTGGGGCCTAGTGTCTGGCTACTCTGGCTCCTCAAAGAGAGAGGGTACCAGACTACAATGGCATCTGTTTCTTTAAATATTATTAACCTAACCTATACTTGCCAACTTTGGCTTCATGTCTTAAACAAATTGATGGCAATGGTCTCCATCAGTGAGGAGAGAGAATCCCATACCAATATGCTTAAGGGCTCAGATTACACCAGAAAGAATATTTTTTAAAAAGAAAGGAGAAAAAGGCAGTTTGCCAAAACTAACACATGCAATATTCCATGACCCTCTTTCTTCCTCTTAATCTCCTAACACCATAACTATAGGTCTGGTTCCAAGCACACATCTCATGAAGTTGCAGTTCTGTAGACACCAAGTATACTGAAAACAAAAAATAAAAAAAAAACATGGAGACACAGACAGTAAGGGCAATCCAATGTTTTCTTAGTACAAGTAGTTGTAGTCAGGTTACAAAAGGCTTTAAATGAGATATTGAATGCTAGGGAGATGGTTATAGAGTGTCTTAGAAACAATGTGAAACGCTGAATATTTTTGATTGTAGGAATAACAGGCTGGGCCCATGCCCTAAAAAAGATCATTTTGGATTTGTATAAGATGCATTTAAAAATGCAGGGAGGGAAAGCAGAATAGCAATTTGAATGCTATTACTAGAATTCCTATGAGAATCAATAGAGACCATATGAAGAGAGCATGTACTTGGGAAACACTGTGAAGATAGAATTGTGAAGGTGTGGCAACTGATTCAAGAAGGAGGACGTTTGGAAGAAGGAAGAGTTAAAAATGACTCAAATTTTAAAGCTGAGTGACTGTAATGATGGAGATACTTTCAACAAAAACAGGGAAATTTAGAGGACAAATAGGTTTAAAGTAGCAGATAAGTTCTTGGATAGTTTGAAGTTTGAATTTTTAAAAGGATATTTAGGTGAATATGTCTAGAAGGAAGTTAATAATAATGCAGAATTAGAATTCAAAAAGAAATGAGTAGATGTAGATGATCATTGAGATCTTAGAAACTGATGAGGACATCAAGGGAGAAGATATAAAGAGAGATTCTTGAGAGACTCTAATGCTTAGGGGGAGGCAGTTGATGAATAATAATCTTGCAAAGGAGACTGATAAAGAACAATGAGATAGAAGAAGGACCAGAAGAGAAAGCAATATCCCAGAAGCCAAATTATTAGAGAGTATATAAAAGGAGGGAATAACCAATAATATAAAAAGATACTGCAGTCAAGAAAGATAAAGTTTAAGATAAGGTCACTAGATTTAGCAATTAAGAAGTTGTTGGAGACTGTAGAGAAATCAAGTTTATGTAGTTAGAAACCAAATGATAAAAAGGTAAGAAATAAATGTAGTACATGTACACAGAATTTATTGTAGAAATATACTAGAAGGGCCATAGCTAGGGGCAAAGATTACAGGAAAGAAGGGCTTTAAGAGAAGAAGGTAGGAGCAGTAAGAAATTCATAAGTGAAGCAAATTCCAATATTGGAGAGTGGAGTACCTGTTAGGGTAAATTAAAAGGAAAAGAATAGAATAAAAACATTATGATCAGGGACATAGCAAGTAATAGGGAGGAAAAAGTGAGTCAAAAGAATAAAAACAGATTACTTTGATCATGCATCACTAATTTTAAACTCATTTCTATTTAATAACCATTTTTGTTGCAAAGAAATAGGTGGAGGATAAGTAGGACAAGAATACAATGGAGGGAAACACACAAATAAGAATCATAATCCTGAATATAAATGGGATAGATTCACCTATAATGTGGAAAAGAATAGCAGAATGGATTGGAAAGCAGAATCCAGCAATATTCTGGGTAAAATGTTCATAAGAAATGCTTCTGAAGAAAGATTCACATAAAGTTAAAATAAGGAGCTTGATATGTCAGTTTAAATAAACACAAAAAGTAGTCATAATCTTAAGCTTGGTGACAGTAAAATTAGAAATGATTTAAAAAGATAAACAGGGAAACCATACAACTCACAAACATCATGTATAATGAATAAATAAAAATACTCATTATATGTGTACTAAAAGATATAAGATCTAAATACTTAAAGGAAAAGTTAATTGATCTGCAAGTAAAATAATAATATTGTGAAACCTCAATTTTACACTTAAAAAAACTAAAATGAGAGAACCTGAATAGAATTTGGAAAAGTTAGATGTAATAAATCTCTGGTGATTACTGAATGGAAACAGAAAGGATTACATATATTTACATTTGCCATGTCATTTATATAAAAATTAATAGTGGATTAGAGAATAAAAACGTCATAAAATAAGCATAAATATCAGACCCATACTTAACTGACCATAATTCAATAATATTCAATAAAAGACTTTGAGAAATGGATTACAAGTTAATTTGAAGAGTAATTTAATCCTAAAGAACTTGGGTGAAACAACAAAGAATATAAATAATAAGAATAACAACAGTGAGAGCATACCAAAATTTTTGGGATACAACTAAAGCAGTCATTAGGAGAAAATTATTTAATCAATGAGAGAGAGAAAAACAATTCACCAAATTGGGCAAGCAACCCCCCCCCCCAATAAATACCAAATTAGAAATTCTGAAATTCAAAAAAGCAAAGTGAAAGCAAAAACCAAATCTAATAAGAAAACATGGAAGTAATAAATAAAAAATAGGAGCTGGACTTTGGAAAAAAAATTACTAAAGACAGAAACAGTTTGATTTCTTAAAAAGAAAACCAAAGTTTTGGTGTCAAGAATGAAAAAAGATTCATAACAATTGAAAATGAAATAAAATACCAGAAATTATTTTTCCTATTTATATACAAAGACTGGTACTTCATATGAGGCAAACAGATATTTATCAGAAATATAAAATGTCTAAATAAATAAAATGAGAAATAGATTGTTTAAATAATCCAACTTCAGGGGGGAAATTTAAGAAGTCATAAATGAGCTCCCAAAGGGGGTAAAAACAAGACCAGATGGATTTGCAAGTGAATTATATCAAACATCCAAAGAACAGTTAATTCCAATATTACATAAACTGCAAAAATAGGAAAACACATTCATCCACCCCAGATATCTTGGGACACCTTGCAGTAAAGATGTATCCCCATTTAAATTTCAGCAAAATTGAAGGTTAGAAAGAGCAAAAACAAACACATTGAAATATAAAAGAGAAGTCTTTTGGGGTATAAAGGAAGATCTCACACCTAGGAAGAAGTTGAATAGCTAAACTAAATATGAAATGGTCACTGAGGAAAGTGAACTTCCCCATGATAAAAACAGTCTTAGTATGATTTTCCCAAGTCACTCATCTACAAGGGGACCCCAATAGGAGTCCAGGAAATGAAACTGGCTGGTTTTACATGTAGTGAGATAGTTCCTAACTGGGGAAAACATAGGGGAACTGTGAAATAAAAGAGACTTGACTTCTTCCATGTTATCTTAAGACATCTCCAGAAAAATAAAAGACATGGAGATTTGTTGTTCTATAGTTGCCCTGATGCTAAGTGATTTCTACATATGTATCTCACTTCTTCCAACCTCCCTTTAGGAGACTGAGTCCAGAGGGGATGATACTGAATGATCCAGGATATTTGAGTCCCTTTTTCATTTTCAAGGTCACACTGGTGAGATATTTTATTTAGCCACTTTTTCTTGGGTGCCCTATTTTTTGCGGGAACATGTTTTTTCCTATTATTGGTTTAGATTATAACAAGATACTGTTTCTCCATTTGTTTCATTTATAAACCTAGTAGGACATATATTAAAGTATGGAGGCTGATGTGAACAATATAGATGTTGTATTCTTAGAGCACTGAAGTGTCTAGAATTAAGACTAGAGCCACACAGAAGATTTTTAGTTGAAGGAGTGTTACAGAATTTGAGAGGCAAGGATATTGAGAGTGTTTTACAAAATGTTATTGAAACTTTGAGAAGATAAGTGTTCACTAATCAATATAATAGAATATGGTCTCTTTTTTGTACATTATCTAAGAATGTGGACCTTTTCAAAATTCCTGATTGGATAGAAGTAATTGATAACTGTAATTTAATAAAAGTAATTGGAAACATTATCAATCCTCTCACAGAAGATGAAAGGTTATTGCATGAGATGAAGTTTCCATTTATCAGTGAAAGAGTTTCTGGAGATAGATTATTCTGAAGCACTAGGGGCAGCTACAAGTGCCAACAAACCTTCACATGTCATAGTCTTAAGTGCTATATTACAGTAAAAATGCAAGCCTAGGTTAAGACTCCTCAGGAAAGGATCTATGTTACCCTAGAGAAAAAAAGGTGGTATATATGGGTCAGAAATGTGTCTTAAACACTAGAGCCCTGGGAGGCATCTGAAGTGGGTGAACAAAAAGGTAGATCACTAGAAAGTCAAAGTTTTGGAATTTCACAGAGTCTGAAGATTTCAAAATCTGAAATTATGTGGTAAGGATGCTTAAAAATATAAGAGGTTTTTCTTGTATTTTATATGCCAAGCATATGCCAAGTTCATTTATTCTACTATTAGCAAAAAAGGAGAATGGCCCTTCATGATTGTAACTTAAATGGACAGCCAATTGCAATGACTGATAGAGGAGCAATAAAAATCTGAGGAAGCAAATGCAGCTAATTATTAAGGTGAAGCACATTTAGGAACTAAGCAGTAAGACACTCATAATACCTGAGGTAACAGTACCCACTTTGTTATCACTCCCCCAATGTATACTGCATAGACAGTTTAGGACCTAGATTAGCATTTGCTACGTTGGTTTTTGGGTATAACCATGACAATGGCTATTCTCCTAACACTCAGGCTCATGAGTCCACACTGGTGTGCTTCCTTTTAACATTCAGCCAATAAATTTAATTGGGTTCTAGAAAAGGCATTGAAAGAAAGACAGATAGAAAAAATGACAGAGAGAGAGACAGAGAAAGAGAGAGAGATACACGCAGACAGACAGAGAGACAGACACAGAGACAGAGACAGAAAAGAAAACATTTATTAAGCATTTTATCTCTATCAGGAACTCTGCACTGATCTCTGAGAAAATAAAAACAAACAGCCAAAACAGTCCTTGCACTCAAGGAATTTATATTCTAATAGGAAAGAATAACAGTTCAAGGGGAGCAGGAATATAATACAAAGTCATGTAGGAGCATGGTGTAGAGTTGATCAGAAAAAATTAGAATTCTAGTTCCCAAAAAGTTGGGCCTGAAGCTGACCTCTCAGAGCTGAACTTTGGTATTTATTTGTTTAAATAGCATAGTAAAAACAATCGTTACAAAGCATTTCCTTCAGAAACTTGGGGAATACTTTCCTATAAAAACACCAGAATTTACAGTAGTAGCAGGGGAAGAACAGGTATGTGCTTTAAAGAATAATGGTATCTAGACACATGTATAAGCAAACACATATGTTTAAGGCAGTTCTGAAATATCCAGGCTTTGATCTCTTAAGTAGTCTTTACCAATTTCTCAGTAGAGAAGGACATTGTTCCAGTGGTGGATGAATCATTCCACTGTGATGGAGTGGCTCTCTCTAAGCCCACCAAGTCAGCTGTATGGTTTTTCATAGGGTTCCGTTGCATTTCTATTTGATCCAATGGATAACCTAAGTTTTTTAGGTAGGTACAGCCTCCATCCCCTTCAGCCTCTTTAGGGTTAATTTTTTCTCTTTTTATCAGGAGTACTGTTGGGTTATTATTATTATTACTATTATTATTATTATTATTATTATTATTAAGCAACAGCAGCAAGCCTTAGCCTAGGTTTAACAGAAGCCTCTCTCTTCTTTGACTCAAGACCTTGATTCTGAGGTCTGTCACCAGGAGAGAGATATAGTCACTCCAGTTTGACAGTTTCTCAGGATGAAGAGGAGGGAGGACTCTACCAAGCAACATCCTAATTTATGATATCTCACCAATTACATATACCAGACTCCTGTTGGAGTTCCATGTAGATGACTGCTTTGGGGGGAAAGGTAGAGAGGCAATCTGTAATAGAGGAAAGTTCATTGTTTTTGCTGCGCCTTTAACAATCCTGTCATTGAAGTCTCAGATACTTTCCAAGGTGTAGGATAGTTTCCCTCTTAAAAGACTTCCTCTTTGAGTCTGTCTTTGCTCCTTCCAACCTTCAAGTTTGCTGAAACCTAAACGAGACACACTCTTTTATTCCCAACATTCTGTCCTGCCCCTCTCTGCCCCTCCATCTTGCCCCCACTTTTGCTTGAGAATAGCCATCAAATCCAGTAATATCTTTCTTTCCAGAAAAGACCTATTAACTACCATATGGATCTACACAAAATTCCTCTGATCTTCCTAACAAAAGTTCCCTTTCCTGGACACCTCCTTATGTTGTGTCCCCCTATTAGAATGTAAGTTCCTTGGGGGCAGGGATCTTTTCCACTTTTATATTCTATCACCTAGCACACAGTAGGCACTTAATAAATATGATTTATTCATTCATATAAGACACTTTCTTTCTAAACTGCCTCCAATAATTTCCCCCAACCAGTTACCTGATCTCTGTATTTAAACCCCACTCCCCTCCACAAGTCAATCTGTTCCCCTACTCACCACTTTCCAACTCCAATATTCTTAATCAGGGGTTCTTATTTGCCATACTTTCTTCCCTTGTCCCCAGCTCTGTACCAATAGCTGTTACCCAATCCCCTCTTGAAACTCTCATTACCCTAGCCCCTAACTCCTCTCCACCTTCCCTGTCTCAAAGGAGACAGAATGACCTCCTTAAGCTCTCAGCTCGATGCTTCTTGTCTGGCTGTAGTCAGTGAATGTGTTGGTGCCTAGGGAGCCCGGGAGACAAGAGTGGAAATGGCAGGAAGAGCCAGAGCCAGAATTAATGTGTGTCCAACTTCCCCCTGCCCCACCCCCACAAGGATCCAGCAGCCCCTCTCTCTGCCTAAGGGTGGCTGGGTGAGTAGTGATGCTCATGCAAGCTGCCATCTGCTCTCTTTTTTTCTCCCTATTCATTCTCTCTCTGGAAAGGTCATGTTCTTTTCCTTCTGTGTGGAGAACGTGGAGTCTGGCTTTAGAAGGCTACCTCAGAGAAGAGAAAACTATAAGAAGTTTCATCAAGCCAGGTCCTATCTGTGACTAGTAGTACCCCCTCTTTCCTCTCCCCTCCCTAAGCCAGCTCTGAGACCAAGGATTAAAGCCACTGTGAAAATGGAAAAAGAAGGATAAATATTCTGACCCTAGGTTAGGAGGGGAAGTCAAAGAGAATTGGAAGATCTGCCCCAAAATAGTCTTGGTCAGGGACACCCTGGAGAGTCAAGTATTTGCTACAGCTATGTGCAATTCATATAAGATATGAACTGGCAAATCCTTCTTTTAAAAAAAAATTATTATTGCCTTAGGTTTTCACATCACCTATATTTCTGAGTATATATCTCCTTTCACCCAGTGACCCAGACCTTATAACAAAGAAGAAGAAAAAGAAGAGAAAAAAATAAGGTCAGCAGAATTAACAATCTATCAATCCCGTCTGATAGAAAATTCAGTTTGCCATACCTCTAGTCACTCACATGTGCGAAGAAGGAAGAGTCACTACAGTTAAACAGGAACCCAACATCTGTCTGCTCCCATACTGAGTTTCCTCACTTGAGATTTCCTTCTCAGGATACACTGGATTCCCATGCACGGACATGCCTCTGTTCATATGTCTCTTCCCCTCTTCCCCACAATGCCTTTCATTTCCCGTAATTGGATGTTGTGTCTCCATGCACTCATTTCCCCAGGGCCACTGAGTTTGGATACTTGAGTATTATAAAGCAGGGAAAGATCACTAGAGTGGGAAGGAAATTCATAGACAGAATGTCAAAGTCAGAAATGACCCTAGCGATCATCTGGTCTATTTTCCAAATGAATATACTCATGGAAAGTGACTTGTGCAAGATCATACAGATGTTCAGGGCAAGGATCAGAACTAGAATCTGTGTTGTCCTGATTTGCCAAGGTTGTAGCAAGGAGTAATGAGATCAAATGGACTTGAATTTCCTTTTTCTGTTAACATCTGCATAACTTTGCAAAAGTCATATCATCTTTCTGGGCTTCGTTGTCATTGTCTTTAAGAGGAAAAAATTGTCCTAATGTCCCTTCAGCTCTAAGTTCTATGTTCTGATAATCCCATGACTTTTATTAAAAGTACTTTTGCTTTCCATATTGGTCAGAAACTCATTATAAAGCCTTGAAAAGCCCTTAGGGTGAAAGATGCCCTAAAAATTGGAAGCGTGTTCTATTTGGAGAAGAGAAGACCAGGAGTGGGAGGAAGGAGATTGAATAACAAGTTTCAAGTCCATGAAGAACTATTCTGCTAGTGATAATGAATGGTCTTCCTTGGAGTTCCCAAGTATTGGTCTTATATTGAACCAAGAAATATTTCAAATGAGCACTTCAGAAGAACTTCCTTGTGTCAGGGTTTTGGTGTAAAGAACTTAAAGGGTATAAACTTCTTAAGGAGAGAAACTGGGCCATTTGGAAATTTTTTGGATGGCCAGCAGTATTTTTAAGGACTTCAAATTTACCCCTGAAACTACTTATTTACCACCATTATTAATCAAGTGATTAATCCAGTCACAGTCTCTAAAGAATTAAAGTTATGAGTTATAAGTAGCCTGAAGCTAAATACCAATGAGGATTGTGCAAAAAAATGTCATTAAAGTATAATGCCAAACAAAAAATACCACCAGAAGACGACATGGACCAATCATCTCTAATGTGCAACCTGGGTCCTCCACTGATATCCACAAAATATCAAGAGATCTAGGGGAAGATCCATTGCACAGTAGATGATCCCTCTAAAAGATATAGTAGAGGACATGGACAGCACATGAATAGGTTGGGAGGATGTTGGTGGTATAGTGCACTGGGCCTGGACTCAGGAAAATCCAAATTCAAATCCAGCCTTAATTATTTGTTACTTACTAGCTATGTGATCCTGGGCAAATCACTTAACCCTGTTTGGTTCAGTGTCCTCAACTATAAAATGGAGATAATAATAGTACTTATCTCACTGGGTTATCCATCAAATAGAGAAACTAATAGCACCTACTTTGAGAAGTTATTATTAGGATCAAATACTTTAATATTTGTATTTTTGCATTTAGCACAGTGCCAGGGCACATGATAGGTATTAAATAAATGCTTATTTCCTTCCTTTTCCCTTCCCCATTTCATTACTAAAGAGAATATCTTCATAGATGAGATCATAGATCCATGAAAGCATACTTAACACCTATCACAGTCCCTTGTACAATAGTGCTAAAATGCACTGACTGACTGAACACTTACAAGCTATGTGAACTTGAACAAGTCACTTAACTTTTGTCTGAACTGAAAGCAGCAGGAGTCTTTTCCTTCTGAGATGATTAAAGCTTAGTCCTGACTGGAGGTAGTGACCTAGATTAAATGTGCTCTGCTTACTCTCCCCAGCCTCAGGATCCCCAAGGCTATTAAACAGCTTGATGTAATAAAGTCTGATCAATATGCATGAACAGTAAAACACAGTAGCCAAGATTAATCAATCAACAACTATTTATTAAGCATCTATTATGTGCCAGGCACTATGCTGAGTTTGGGGGATATAAGCACAAAGCAAGAAACAATCCATACTTTCAAGGATTTTATATTCAAACAGGGGAGACCATAAATACATTTGTAAGTTATTGCAAAATACATAGAAATAGAAATTTTTAGAATAAATACAAAGTAGCTGAATATAAGGTAGTTTTGGGGGTAGACTACTGTTAGAAGCATCAAGGAGGATTTCACGAAGAAGGCTGCTTAAGGGATAGTCTTATGAAGCATGGTGAGGAAGAAGTGCCTTCCAGGTATGGGGGAAGGGGGATGGCCAATGCAATACACAAAGATGGGGGTTAAAGTTGAATGTATAAGAAAATAGAGATCAGTTTGGCGTATTATAGGATATAGGAGAAGACTTACATAAAATATGAGGTTGGGGCAAGATTGTGAAGGATTTAAAAAACTAAACTAAACTAAATATATATTATATATATATATTTTATATTTTAAAAAGTAGCTCATTAAGTTGATTGAAAAGATGAGTGATATGGGTAGACCAACATTTAAGGAAAATGATGTAATCATCAGTAAACTTTGGAAAATAGAATCAAGGAGACTGAAAGTTGATGGAAACCTGAGCTAAGAGAGTAGCTGTGTAAGTAAAGAGGTTGGATGCAAGACATGTTACAAAATGGCAAGATCTGTCAACTGATTGTGTATGTGGAGTGAGAGAAAGCAAGGAGATTAGAATAATGTCAGGGTGATAAAACTGGGAGACTGGAAAAATATGGGTGCCCTTCACAGAAACAAGGAAGTTTAAAAATGGATGCTTTTGGAAAAAAAGAAAATGAGCCCTATTTTGATCATATTAATCATATTTTGAGGTATTGAGACATCTAACCTGCCCCTTGTCCTATTGTCAATTATCCCTTGATAAATCTTAGTTGCGACCTAACTTTTATCATGTGTGTCTTCTATTCCTGATAGTTTGAAATATATTGTTTGCAATTTCTTTTTTAATTTCTTTATTAGTTTTAGATATTTCCTTTTATAATATTTTGATTTCCATTTTTCTCCCTTTATTCCATCCCCTTTCCTCAAGACAGCAAGCAATTTGATATAGATTATACATGTACAATCATATTAAACATATTTCCACATTAGTCATGTTGTAAAGGAAGAATCAGAACAAAGGGGAAAAACCGTGAGAAAGAAAAAAATAACAAAAATAACATGTGAAGATAGCATGCTTCAATCTGCATTCAGACTCCATAATTCTTTCTCTGCATGTGGATAGCATTTTCCATCATGAGTCTTTTTTAATTGTCTTAGGTCATTGTATTGCTGAGAAGAGCAAAGTCTAGCAAAGTTGATTATCCACACAATGTTGCTGTTACTGTGTACAACGTTCTCCTGGTTCTGTATAGTTTGCAATTTCAAGTAAGCAATTGGTCATGTAGGATTGAAGCTCAGGGGAAAGGCTGAGACTGGATATGAGGATATTAGAATCAATTGAATAAAGTTGATATTTAAATCCATTAGAGCTGACAGAGAGTGAAGAGAGAACCTAGAACCTAGGACAGAGCCTCTAGGAACATTCACAGTGAAGGGGGTATAATCTAGGTGATGACCCAGCAAATTGAAATTGAGAAGAATCAGGTGGGAGAGCATAAAAGAGAGAGAGAAGTATCAGGAAAGTTGAAAGAGAAGGAAGCATCCATGAAGAGAACAAGAAATCAGTCAACTACATCAAATGCAGCAAATAGATTGAGAAAGAAGAGAACTGAAAAAGATAATCAGATTTGGCAAACAAGATCAGAGGCAACTCTGGACAGAGCAATTTCAGGCAAATAATAAAGTGAGAAGTCAGAGTGCAAAGGCTTCAGGAGTAAGTGAGAAGACAGAAAGTGGAGGCAGATAGAATAGATCAGGGTTTCTTAAATTTTCCCCACTCGTGACTCCATTTCACCCAAGAAATTTTTATGTGACCCTGAGTATATAGGTATATAAAATGGGTATACAAATCAAATGTTTACTGTTAATAAATCATAATTTCATGACCCCCACATTCAGTTATGGAATCCCATATGGGGTTGTAACCTACAGTTTAAGAAACTTTGGTATAAATAGCTCTTGCCAGGAGTTTGAGAAAGGGAAGAGATATATAGAATGATAAGTCAAGAAATGGTAGCGTATACTCAAAGTTCTTTAAGAATGGGAAATACTTGGGTATGTTTGAAGGAAGCAGGGAAGGAAACAGAAGAAAAAGTGGGAGGGGGGAGAGAGAGAGAGAGACAGAGATAGATGGAGATAGAGTGACAGAGAGACAGACAGACAAAGAAAAAGAGAGAGAAGAAGAAGAAGAGACAGAGAGGCAGACAGAGAGACAGAGAAAGATAGAGAAAGAAAGAGAGAGGAGATAGAGAAGGAAGGAGGAGGAGGAGGAGGAAGAGGATGAGGAGAAGAAGGAGGAAGAGGAGGAGGAGGAAGAGGAGGAGGAGGAGGAAGAGGAGGAGGAGAAGAGAGAGAGAAAGAGAGAGAGAGATTTCAGTTTTTTGGAGAAGAAAGGAGGAAATCAGATCATCAGATCAAGGGCACATGGAGAGAAGGGTTGGCCTTGGCAAAGAGACCACATCAATATAAAAGACTGAGGGAAAAGATTAAGGACTTTAATATGAAGAAATAGAGAGCTCACGTCAAATGGTTTCAATTTTCTCAATAAATCAAGAGGCAAAGTCCTAAGCTTAGAAGAGGTAGGGAAGGGAAGATCTCCAAGTTTAAGAGTAGAAAATTTGGAAAAGATTTTTTGGAAATGAAATCAGAAAACAATTAGAGAAGGCTTTGCTTTATTGCTGAAGTAAGATAGCATGAATGCATCAGTTGTGTGACTTCTAACTCCATTCATCAGCACAGAGTGAGAATGGAAGAAGCACATGATAACAGTAAGCCAGAGCTGAGATTTAATGAGAAATAATTGCTAACAGGAGTAAAAAGATCCGAGAGAAGAGGACAACATAGTGTTGAATTGGCTAACTATAGGGTCAAGATTAGAGAGGGAGAGAAAAGAAGGCAGATTGTCAAAAAAAAAAAAAGGAGAGAGGTAATAGTTAACAGATATCACTGTTTTTGCCCTGGTCATATAATATCTGGAGTACCCACTCTGTGCAGATTAAACACAAAGATGAAATAAGACACAGTTCTTGTCCCCAAGACATGGTAGGGAAATAAGACAGAGAAAAAGAGAAAACAGAGAAACTGTAAAAATAGTATGTGATTCATTCAAAAGGAAGGATGCAAAGTTCAGTGGCGTGTTTGCATCAGGGAAAGTTTCATGGCAATTCCATATTTCATGGTGATGCCTCAGATCAAAAAGAGGAAGTCATTGGCCCAGCCAAGTGATGGCTTCAGGGAAAGTGGGGAAGAAGCTAAGCAGATAAGGAACAGATGTATTTTGATCTGATGACTTTAGGTTCATACTAGAAGACTCCCATGCAGAGGAATCACCAGTATTAAGTGCTTAAGTGCTCTTGACAGACTTATAGACTTAAATGTGAGTCTAATTATACCCTACAATTCTCCATCCAAGCCCCACTTTCCCAAGCATTTATTGTGCCTATCAGAGACTTCTCTAATGATAATACTATCTTAGTTTAGATTTGAGGTTGGGATAATATAAGGTAATTTTGAAAAAGTCACTCAACAATAAAATGAAATTTACTTTGCCTTACAGCAAAGGATATACAAAGATACAATGGTGCTTAGGATAAGACTGCTCCTCCTTCACTAATCATCTCCAAATGGAAGGCAGGCAGGTTGTAGGGGAGGCCATGCATGGTTGGCAGAAGCCCACCAAGTGAGAGAAATCTTAACTGACTGTAGGTGGGACTTTTTAATGCATTTAGACAACTAATAATTCATCAGGATATCAGGGACCAATCAAGTCTTGGAACTTTGTCTCTTTTTAGGGGAAATTAATAATCCTTGTTATTGGATTGGAAAAGAGAATGAGGAGTGGGTCTGACCTGTTGTGAGGAAATACTGGTAGATTTTAGTTCTATTATAGCACCCAAAGAGACCATATAGTCCAACTTCACATGGAACCTGCCCACTTCTCACAGGCTACTTTATATACCACTGGCCCAGCTACCTGATCGCAGAAGAAATGGAAAGAACTAGGAAGGTAATATGGACCTGAGTATTTCTTCCCCAGGCAATGTGTTATAATGACAATGGATTTGTAGGTATGGGATTGCATCCCATCTTTGCAACTTACTATCAGTGATATAACTTAACCTCTGTGGGTTTCAGTTTTTAAATTTAGATGACCTTTAAATTTCCTTCCAGCTCTAAATCCCATCATTTAAGTATGACTTGAATAAACCCAATCTAGGGAGACAGAAAGTTCTTGTCTAAGAGAGAACCACATAATAATCTGGGCAAATTCCTTTGAGACCAGTCAGAGCTTTTAGAGTTTAAAGCCAATGGAAAAATGCCCAGCATATTGTGCCAATTTCTTTAATGTTAAGATAAGTTCATCTAGCCTCTCTGTACAGTCTGGCTCATGCCCTCTTCATGTGAAGTCTGACTTTCAGGCCCTTCCTTTCCTGAGTCCCACACTCATTCTCCTAGGGTCACTGAAAGTCAATTTCATCCCTCTGACTTTCTCCTCCTCCTCCCTCCATTCCCAATCTCAGTGTCTTGGAGAGCTTGGACCATTCTGGGTAGAACACCTTTTGGATATCAGATTATTAGATTGTCCAGGGCTCAGAAACTCTGCTACCTCATTGGGGAAAATGACCAAAGTGTAGATCCATGGCCATTGGGCAAGAGCCTGACGACCCTAGAATTTGTGTGACCAAGGCAACCTTCTCTGAGACACCTCCAGTCTTCAGAGATGTGTGAATTTGGGAAAAATCACTTTCCCTCTCTGGATCTCAGACAAAGAGTCCAGCCGGGTGGGGGACAAGGGCCCAAGCACTCCATCTGTACACACCCATCCCTAACCCACTCCCCCAACCGAGCACCATTGCATTTTGTTTACAGTGACGACTCCTACATCCATGCCGGGGGTGGCACAGAGGACCCTTCGGCCAGCAGACCCAGCGCCCAGGAGCTGCAGGAGGAGGAGGAGCTGCTAGGGGCAGGGGGGACCTCCGTGCTGGCAACCAAGGCCAGCCTCCACCACACAGCCTCCCCTGGCCGGCAGCAGCATGCCAAGGTGCTCTGCTCCCATGCCCCTGCTGCCTCTGATTACGAGCTGTCCCTTGACTTAAAGAATAAACAGGTACCCAGGGCCTCCATGGGGAGGGAGGAGGGTGGGGAGGGGAGGCAAGAAGGGGCCCTGCCTCTGGGGATTGTCACTGTGGTTCCAGGTGCCCTGCCCTTCCCACCCACCACCTCAAAGTCAATCCCTCCAAAGAAATTTTTATTTAACTGTTCCCCAGTTGAGTCAACCAATATGCCCATCTTTCCCTGTATCCCTCTTGGCAACCTAGGGCAGAGTCCAGCCAATGTCTTCTGTTCATTAATTCATTGTGATCCAGGACCTCCACACAGGAAGATGAGCAGATCTCCCTAATACCAGGCATCTGAGCAATGCCCAGGGGCTTTGGCCACTGTTGCCCTTTGCTCTTATAGTAAAAGCATGAAAAATTCAGGTTATCTGGAAACTAGATAAATGCATCATTGCTTTCTAGTGGAGTAAAAAAGATCATAGACGTAGAGCTGGAAGAGACCTTAGAGACCATCTCATCCAACCTCCTCATTTTAAAGTTCAGGAAACTGAGGCACAGATGGGTGTTTTGCCCAAAGTCACAATTCTAATAGGTGGTAGCAGAATTTTAGCACAGATCCTTCTGACTCCAAATTCTGTGTTCTTTTCCATTGTGCAACTAAGTCCCTATACTGGGAAGGATCCAGATCATCTCTTGAAAGAACTGAGAGGGGAGTTTGGTGCTGGCTATTTCTTATATTGGGTTGGACAATGTGACATAATGTCCAGAGCGATAGATTTAGAATGTGAAGTCTTAGTTCTGTTGCTTAATCTATTTGGGGCTCAATTTCCTCATTTAAAAATAAGGAGATTGAGTTAGATACACATCTACTCACTGAAATATAAAATTCCAAAGGAAGGGCCCAGACATGAAGAAATGCTCCCAGACTTTTATCCTTAGCTCCCATTTCCCTGATTATAAGAGGGGTGTGTGTGTGTGTGTGTGTGTGTGTGTGTGTGTGTGTGTGTGTGTGTGTTGGGGGGTTGGGGAGGAGTAGATATAGGAAAAGCTCTTTACTTGGCATAAAAATAAGATAATGCTAGATTTTGACTCACTGTGCGTGTCAAGAAGCCAGCTAATATGGGATATAAGAGGGGTTAAATTTTTAGCAGAAGTTAGAGGGGAAGTCTTCTTGCCAAGATAATTGCCTAAAGGAAAGACAAATTGCCCAATTCTCATATATCTACTCAAGTAAAGTCCAGAAGTTTGCACCAGACTAAATAACAATCCAAAAATCCAATGAGAAACGATTCTAAATCACTTCTTTCATATCAGAACTACACACAAAGTCAGCCAGAAGCAGAACAGCAATAGAAATGGAAGCCCCTCCAGCAAAGTGTATATTTGTGTGACAAGAAATGGAACACATATAACCTGAAAGGCTCTGTGTCTAGAGACAAGCAGAATGGAGGACTTCTCTGACAGAAATCCATATTGGTCAGAAATCCCCCAGAGTTAAGGACCTCAGAAGATCTGGGAGAGTGGTAGAGAACAGTGACCAGCATAGTACAGTGTGACTATAGCATTCAGACCAGGGCAGCCAAGGACTAGGATTCCTAACACTGAGACAGTAAAGAGAGCATTGAAGATCCGGCTCTCTGAACCTGAAGATCCAGGAATCCTAATCATGGGACATAAAGGGAAGCATAAGAACCCAGAGAATTCATGATGAGATCAAGCAGTTCTGAAACCCCACCTAAAAGAGCAGGATATAGAATCTGGCTTTAGCTCAAAGCCTTAGTTCAGGAAGTAAAATTGGAGAGATTAGAAAACCAAAGAAACTTAAAATTTAAAAAATTAAATCTAGAGACTCCCCACTAGGAATGAGAAACTCCAGGACAACTGCAAACAGAAGGGGAAAAAAATATTTTCTACAAGGATGACCTGAACACTTAGAAGAAATGAAGGAAAAAGACAAAAATGAAATAAAATCTCTGGAAGAAAGGAAGTAGAACAAGTAGTTTAAACATGAAACTGATAATTTTTACTCAAAAAATCAAATCTCTGAAAACTAGAATGAACCCAATAATACTATAGATATTAGTAACTCCATAAGATAACAAGAAATATTAGAACAAAAATAAAAAGGTTGAAAAATAGGGAAAAAATTGAGATAACTAATATAAAAAGTAACAGACTTGGAAAATAGGTCAAGGAGACATAATATAAGAATCATCTGATTACCTAAACACCAACATTTTAAAAAAGCCTGGCTCATAAAGGAAAATTGCTCAGATCTATTAGAACTAGAACTAGGAAGTTAAAGATAGAAGGAATCCGTTGATCACTTCCTGAAAGGAACTGCAAACAGAAAGGTTCCAATAATGTCAAAGCAAAAATATAGAGATCCCATATCAAAGAAAACAAACAAAAAACACTACTAGTATTTAAAAAAACACAATTCAAATGTCTAGGAACTACAGCTTTAAATTACAAGACTTGGTGGCTTTTGCAATAAATGAGAGGACATCTTGGAATATCATATTCCAAAAGGCAAAAGACATAGGCTTACAACTTAGAATATTACCCTGCAAAGCTGCAAAGGCATATAATCCTATGGGAACTGAATGGTGGGGGTGGACCTTTAATGGAAAAGAAGATTTTCAAATATTTCTGATAAAAATATTTCTGAGAAGAAATTTTGAAATATAAACAGAAAAATCCAAAGAAAACTAGTAGGGCAACTGGAAGGAGCCATATGATATGTACTGATAACATTCTAATGGAAAGATAAGTAACAAATATCCTTTTCAGAATCTTAATGTCTTCATAATGTATTGAGGAATTTAATAAGAGGCCATAAGCAGATTTGGTTCTGCTCTGAAGGTTTAAAGAAGGAAAGAAGGGATAGTAAGGGAATACACTGGTAGGAAAAGGAGGAATAAGGGGGTGTTATTTCTTATGATTGGGTATACATACTATATATATATATATATATATATACAGAGAGGAGAGAGAGAGAGAGAGAGAGAGAGAGAGAGAGAAAAGGGTGGGAGGACCGGGCATCAACTGAACCTTGGGTTGGTCATCTGATATTGACAAAAGAGAATTGAATACAGTTTAGTATAGAAATACATCAAATTCAACAGGTAAACCAATGGGAATAGAGAAACAATTAAAAAGAATAATAATAATAAGAGAGAGTAGTCACAAATAAAGTAAATTTTCAGATCCTGGAAAGGAGTAAAAGGAAGAAGAGGAAACAAGAGAAGAGGAAAGGAGAAAGGAGAAGGGAGAAGAGAGGGAAAAAAGAGGAGAAGAAAGGACAGAGAGAAGATAAGGGAAGGGAGAACTACAGTCTTAGGGTATGTCTTTGATTTCCTCTTAGGCAATTATGGAATGGCTGAACAAATTGTGGTATATGAGTGACAGAATAACACTGAGTCATAAGAAATAATGGAAAACATGATTTCAGAGAATCTTGGATATTATGAACTGACAGAATAAAATAAGCAGAAGCATGAGAATGAATTATATAAAAACAACATTGCAAGGAAAAATAATTTTGAATAACTTAAGAACTATGATTAACAATGTTTCTATGATGTAGCATGTGACTTCTTGACAAGTAACAGACATAAAGTGCAAAAACATATATTTTTGGGACATGGCCAATGTGTGAATTCATTTTGCTTGACTATACATACTTATTTGTTTAAAAATTTCCTTTCTTTCTCTTGATTTTTAAGGTGAGGGAGAAATAGAAATTAGCTTAGGGATGCCTCCAGAAGGGCCATTTTAACACTTTTAAATGCACAGAAGAGAACAGAAAGAATTTCAGAAGGAAGCACAGAAAAGGGCAGTTTCGAAAGTAATATAAAGCATGTATAATATACTATTTTTAAATAAAACAAATGGAATGAAATGGAGATTCACAGTTTCACAAAGAATCCTTTTTTTTTTTTGTTCTGCTATGTGTATGCAAGTGTTCTTGGTATGTTTAAATGAAGAGTTTAAAATTTTTGTTCAAGTTAGCGAAGAAATACTGTGAAGAAGAAGTATTGGATTGTGGTTTAGAAGACTTTAGACCCAGTCCTTTTTCTATCACAAACTGTGTAATCTTGGGAAAGTCACTCTCCTTATTCTGAACTTCTGTATCTTTATCTACAAAATCAAGGGGAGGGAAGGGGAGATTAGATGAGAGTTTGATGGAAAGAGCACTGGTTTGGGAGTATGGATTCAAATTCTATCTGTTATTCTTCCCTATTCTAAAAACTGAGAATGAAAGATTGCAGGCTTTGAAAACTATATTAGATTTTGTAGATGCTGGTGAGTTAAACAATAATCTTGACTTCTCCAAAGTTCAATTCTCTTTTTTGTAAAGTGAGAGCACTGGACTAAATAATTCCTATGATCCTCCTATGATCCCTAGAGTGGTGGGGATAAAGATTAGATTTGTGATTTCATGTATGAGTAAAGTAACTCTTAATGATTCAGGTTGATGCCTTCTCTGAAATTTAGTTTTTCTCAGGCACTGAGAGGTTAATTGAATTATCTGGGATTCATTGCCAATATGTGTCAGAACTGGAACTTTGGACCCACGTCTTTTTGGTTTTGTGGCTGGCCCTCTACTACGCTATACTACTATGCACAAGAAGATAAATAGGACCAATGTAAAGTCTTATATAGGATTTGAAAATCAGCTTCAAAAGTACAGAATGAGGGAGACATGATTAGGCAATGGATCAGGAGGTATCTGTGGGCTGCAAGCTCAATATGAGTCAGCAATGAGATGTGGCAGCCAAAAATGCTAATGTGATCTTGGACTTCATTAAAAAGAAGCATAGCTTCCAGGAAAAGGGAGAGGGTAGTTCCTCTGTACTCTGCCCTGATCAGATCTCATCTGGAATATTGTGTTCATTTCTGGGCACCTAGCTTAAGGATATTGATAAGCTGGCAAGCATAGAGGAAAGGACAACTATGATAGTAAAGAGAATCAATCTATGTCATTGGAGAATTGATGGAAAGAATCAGGGATGTTTAGCCTAGAGAAAACTCAAGGATATGTGACAGGTATATTCCAACGTTGTAAGAACTGTCACATAGAGGAAGTATTAGATTTGTTCTGTTTAGACCCAGAGGGCAGAACCAAAAGAAATGGGTGAAAGTTGAGAAGAGATAAATTTAGACTAGATATCCAGAAACACCCCCCAACAATGGCAGTGCTCCTACAGCGAAATGGACTGAGCTGAGAGATGGTGGATTCTCCCAGGCTGAAACTCTCCAAGTAGGACTGGATATATATTTGTAGAGAAAGTCATAGTGGAATTTCCTTTTGGTTATCAGTAGGATTGCATGGCTGCTAAAGTCCCTTGCAACTCTAAATTCTATAATTCTGTGATTATAATATGTTGTTTCTTCTGTGAAAACACTGATGATAGGGCCATGTTGACCATCCTGAAATAGTAGATGAATCTCTTAATTAATACCTCAAACTTTTATTTGTCTGAAGTCCAATGAAGTCCAACTCATACTTTGCTAATCATTCTTACATTGCTATCATAATTCAATGCTTCTTGCTCAGTACTAACCTTTCTTTTGTATTTCCCTACTGCACATTCTAGGATCCAAGTGAGCTTGCTAAGAATGTATGCCCAAGGAAAAAATTAATCCATAAATAATACAAAAGATACAAAGAATCATTCTATAAAAAATATTTTATCAGTGAACCTGCTGGCCAGCTTTAAATTTGCTTATGGTTTTCTGCTGATTCTCATGAGGGGGTTAGCTAGTATATCATGAGATATAGTACCATTTGGGATAAAGAAAGAAATGCATGACCTCTTTTTTTTATTTCTTCTTCCAAACTGGCCAGTTCCTTTTTTCCAGAATGCTCTCCTGGTTTGGGGGCTGATCAGATTCAGGTGTCCTGAGCTTATCCCACTCAAATGTATGGAGCTCTGTAGCACCTCTATAGCCAGCTTCTACCCACATATTCCCCAGGTATCACTCGCTGCTTCCTCACCTGTTTTATCCACCTCCTTCCTCATGCAATGGGCACAGACAACAATAATAGCAACAATAATAATAGCTAGCATTTATATAACAGTTTAAGGTTTACAAAGTACTTTACAAATATTTTTATTTGATCTTCACAACAACTTTGATAGGTAAGTGCTATTATTATCCCCAATGTACAGTTGAGGAAATTGGGTATTTCAAAAGTCAAGTATCTAGTTAGTAAATGTCTGAGGCAGGATTCAAATTCAGGTCTTCATAACTCCAAATAGAATATGTCATCCATTACAATGCCTATCTGCCACACATAAAACTTTATAATTCCTCATTTTAATCTTGGATTCCCCTGTTCCCCTCACTTAACCTGGTTACTCATTAATGGAGAAGAAAGAGAAAAATGAAAGTCAGTGGTATCACATTTAGAGACATGCAGAGATGATGTCTGAGATTTGAGGGAGGCAATATGGCATGGTGACAAGAATGACACATTAGGAGGCATTGGACCTGAGTTCTTGTTTCCCCTCCACTTTAGCCAAGTTACCTCTTCAGGGTCTGAAATGCTAACAGATGATCTGAGGTTTTTTCCCAGCTAGCAGCTAGAACTCCTTTCGGGTCCCATAGAATTCTCCATTTTCAGGTTGGAAGAGTTCTCTCAGCTTCTAGACAGATCTATCACCTAATTTGCCCTTTCCCTCAGTTTTCATTGCTCATATGCAAATTTCCCCCATGGAACTCTTCTCTGTTCTGCTCTTCTAAACCTGCCCAATAATAATAATCGTTCTAGTATAGATCTTTAAAACAATTCTGTGAGACAGACAAGGCAGCTATGATTATCCCCATTTTACCATATGAAGAAAACAAATTATTTTATTTTCCCAAAGTCAAACAACTGGTAAGAGGCCAGGATTAGAATCCAGTTGTCTGAGTTCAAATTCAATCCTTGTTCCACTTTATTAACTATGGGCTCATGAAGAATTGGACATGACTCAACAACAACAAAATGTTGCCTTCCATCAAGGCATTCAGAGAGATAGCATGATTTAGTGAAAAAAGTTCTGGGTTTGAAATCAGTGATCTAATACTCTTTTAAATCTTAGGCAAGTCAAATAATCCCTCTTCTCCCCATTTTCCTCATCCAATTCAGCTCTGATTATATGGAATGTGCAGAATGTGGCTAATCATAGTCTGCTAGAAAGAATTAATATTCCAAATCGGAGAGATGATACCACCTCATATGATTCCCTCTACCCTGACCAAGGTGTTGAGGAGATCAGAGTAAGGATCCTTGTGTTACCAAGGGTTATATTCACTTAAAGGTAAAATGGTGGTTATTGCAATGGAGTAATTAGGACAAGGGAAAGGGAGTGGGTGAAAGAATCAGTCTGTAGAGAATAGAAGGAATTTTATACACACATGAGTAAGAGTAGCAGAAATCTGACTATAGGCACTTGGGATCCTGGAAAAGATGGAAAAACTTTCTTTGACTCATCTCATTCATTCCCTTGCCTCCAGACCTTGAAGAAATCTAAATTCTTCCAAAAAGATGGGTACTCCAACTCCATTAGATCTGTAATCACTTTGTTCAGTAATGCAAATAGCAATCTATTTGTGGCTGTCCATCTTGGATGACTCATCTGTGTCCTCTCATAAATTTGGCAAAGGATATCCACCATTGTGTTGGGAACTTCACACTGAATAGATATCGATGAAGTACATGATATGTTCAGTGGCTATCCCTCATTATTACCATGCTGGGGTCTATCTTCTTCTCTAATCATACATTTCTCTGATGACATGTATTATATAGTTTTTTCCTGTGTAGGAAATTGGGTACCCCATTCTTTAAATAGGAGCTTTTCAACAAGGGGAATTTTACAGCCTTGCTCAATTGCCTATTCTGTGAAAGGTCCAGAAAGAACCCTTGCCTTCCTCTTTATGTCAAGCCTAAGATTTAGACAGATGTCGCTTTTGTATACTTCTCCAGTTATACAGGTATATCTGAATATCCCAAATCCCCTGTGACCTCTGTTCTAGTTGAGTACTTTTGTAACCCTCCCTCATGCCTACTACTTGTTGCTCTCCTCTGCTACCTAATTAGTTTTCTCACCCCAGGACACATGGACTGTGATCTTAAAAATAAAAATTTAGGTTTGATTTGCTGTGGCCAAAATTTTGGTTGATCTATATCCATATGAATTAAAAAAAAATTCTTGTTTTCTAGATATCATTCTGGAACAAATTGCTACTGGTCTTCAAATCTTTAATTACAAAAAAAATTACTTTTTTAGAATCTATACATTTTTTTAAATCTTGGCTTCCCTTTCTCCTTCTCCTTCTTGTGACTTTATCTTGGTCCACCTACATCTGGCTGCTTTTCCTCTCCTGTTTCTTCTTTCTGCTCTCTGAGTCACTGAGAGTTATTCACTTTATTGAGGCTGTGGAGGATGGAGCAATCTTCAGTAGAGAATTTAGATATTTTATGTCCAAGTATGATTTTGTTTTGGAAACACTGATCTAGGTTTCAGAAAAAAACACCTTTTAACATGAATTCTGACATCCTCTCCAGGACCTAATATACCTCACATCTGTTCCATGTCCATGGTAATCATATATTTGGTAAGGTTCTGACAGCCACCCTCCTTCCACCCTCAGCTCAACTTAGCATCAATCTCTTATCCATTCCAATTGGTGTAGGCCCCAAGGCCCCAAGTCATCAAAATGAAGCCTACTAATTAACTTTAAGAGGCACATTAGAGAAATGGAACCCTGTTCTAAAGCCCCTCTCACCTCTGGTGTTAGCTGAAGACAGCTGTTTAGGGAGGAGTGACTAAGCAGTAATTACCGATGATGCACAGGACTTGGAATAAGTGAAGAGAGATGCTCCCCGCATCCTTCCGTCTCCAATTGGCCTTTCCTCATCTCTGGAGACTCTTTATCTTCAACCCTGTCCCTGTATCCTGTTTCTTAGATGCTAATTAGAGAAGGGGAATAAAACCAGAGTTAGGTGAAAATCCGTGAAACTGCTGAGCCAAAGAGAGCCATAAAGAACTCTGTAGGAGTCATTAGACATTATTGACAACTGAGGTCTATGGACCCTGCATGGGCAGGCTCTAAAAGCAAATGACTCTCAGACAAACAAACATCATCTATGCTCTTGCTACTCTTCCAAAGACTCCCTGCTAGGACTCATGCCTTTTATAATTCCTCCACCCCCTACTATGTAAAATTGTCTGCTTTTCCTGGGATGATCCTTGTGGCATAATGAATTTATCTACTCATCTCAGATATTGTCACACTCCTTGCTCTCTCCTTGGTATCTTCCAGTTATGTTCCCTGCCTCATTGTTTTTATAAGACACAGGCCTGCAATTTCCCCAAAATGGAGGTGAAGACAGAGTATAGGAAGATTTTCTGATATTTCAGTTGAAATATCTACGGAGGTCCAAGGCAATCCAAATAAACTTTGGATAAAAAATGCCATCTGCATCCAGAAAAAGTACTATAGAGAATGAATATAAATCAACACATGCTATATTCACTTTTTTTCTGTTTTTTTCCCCCTCACTCATGGTTTTTCCCTTTTTGTTCTGATTTTTTCTCTCCCAACATGCTTCCTAAAGAAATGTGTATTAAAACATTAACATACATGTATAGCCAGAAAAAATAAAACAATTAATAAAGAAAAGGGAAAAAAAGAAATAGTTATGGAGGTATCCAAGTCACTAGTAGCAGCTAATGGACTGAGCATGATAGCAGAGACTAGGGTAGTAGAGTGAAAAGCACCAGACCAGGAATAAGATGATCAGGGTCCTAATCTTAGCTCTGCCACTAATTGTGAGCAGCTGTGCAAATCACTTTACCTTTCTGAAAAAAATAAATCTGCTGACTGAATACTTTTAAGAGTGACATATAAAGGCCAGTCTGGAGGATTTGAGGAAAGAAAATAACTCCAGGACAAAGTGAGAAGGGTGAGTTTTGAAGTAAAATACAGAAAAGTAAACCTACCTTCATACCATCTCAAATATTACATGTAACAAATATTTGAGATATATACAATTTATCCAAGAAATGATTTTGTTGAGTAAAGGTAACTTATTGTAATGGAAAAAGAACTAAGACTAACACTTGAATAGAGATAGAGGGTTTGCACTGATTCTGCTAATACTGATGCTCTCAAATCCTGGGCATTGGGCACTCCTAATCCATAAAATGCAAACAAGATGATCTCTAAGGTCCCTTCCAGTTCTAATTCCTACATTCATGGGAACCCCTATTTCCTTTGCACAGAATACAAGGATTCCATAGGACATACTTAAATGTAATCTAGATGATCTCAAAGGCAGCTTCTAGTTCAAATGATATATGATTTTTCTAAATTCATTCCAGTTCTAATATTATGCTTCCAAATTAATGCTTTCCAACTTAGTACAGTGCTTGGTATATAGTAGGTACTAAATAAATGATGTTGACTAACTGCTTCTGGCACAGAGCCCAGACACATATGTAGTATTTACTTTGAGACAGCAATACAGTTAAAGAAATGAGAGATAGAAAAATTTGTGATGTTTTGTTTGAAAGAATGACGGAAAAATTCATTCAGAGATCTTTATTAAGTATTCCCTACTTGCAGGGTGCTGAATAGATGTTAGGGGAAATACCAAACATAGATAAGATCTGGTCGCTGTCCTTATGCAGTTCACCATGTATGGGGAGGGTACGAGAGGGAGAGGTGGATAAAAACTAGATATTGTCTAAGAGGAAAATAGAAGAGGTGGATAAAAACTAAGTATTGCCTAAGAGGCAAATAGATGTTAAGATTTGGGAGGATCCGGAAAAGTTTCACAGAGGAGATGGCATTTGAACTGAATTTTATTTTATTGTTTAAAAATTTATTTGTTTAAAGCTAAATACAAAATAAGAAAAAATGGGGGAAAAAAGACAGAAAAAGGAAAAACAAAAACAAAACAAAACATGTATGTTTTAATGTAATGTATGTAACAATAGAAGAGATTATATTCATTACTATCCATCTTTTTTTGCTTCCTTGTAGGTTATTATTTTATTCTCTGCTTGTACACTTTTTACTTTATTTCCCCCCCTTTTTATCTCCCACACATCTCTCAAATAGATTATATAGTTATTTATATATACATACATATATTTATACATATATATTCATACCACCATCCTCTCACATACATATATTTATATGCTCATAGTATATAGTTCTATGCATACATACAAACATACATATATACATACGCATGCATACATATATACATACCTAGACATGGATCTAAAACAATATTAATATGGACAGATATAATATAGACGTCTCTCTTGATTAAATCTTTAAGTTTGACTTTGAGATCACTAGCCCTAATTTTTTTTTTAATTAAAGCTTTTCATTTACAAACATATGCATGGGTAATTTTTCAACATTGACTTTGCAAAGCCTTCTGTTCCAAATTATCCCCTCTTTCCCCCCATCCCCTCCTAGGTGGCAGGTTAAATATGTTAAAATATATATTCAATCCAATATATGTACAAATATTTATATACCTACTTTTTTTCTAGGAAGTTCTACCTATGAATCCTTCTTATTATGTTTGTATACATATCTTATTTCCTATTCATGCTAACTCTTTTATTTTAGCTCTACTTAACTTGCCTTGCTATTATTTACCCTCTCCCCACTCATAGATTCTTCCCTAATCTCCCCCCACCCTTTCTGTCCCTCTTTATCCCTTTCCCATTAATATACATGGCTTGCCCCACTCCAAATTATATATCCTTCTATACCCAACCTTATCTTGTTCTCTTTCCCCTTATTTCTTTATATTGTATCACTTCACTGGCTTCCCCTTGCCCAATTCTAATTTTTTAAGAATTTTTTTTCTCCTTTAAAACTCTATATCTCCTTTTCTAGTTGATTAGCATTTTTCTCACAATCTTTCTGGGATGGTTCATATCTCCCCCATCCTCACTCTCTCTCTTTTGACTTTTAATTTCTTTTTTTGAATTTTATAAATTCTTTTTTGGGCAGGTAACCATTTAATGTTATGCTTTGAGATAGAAGAAGGTTTTTTTTTTTTTTTTTTTTTTTTTACTTCAGTGTCCTCCTCTGCAGATGAACTCTAGTCTTCTCTATTCCCCTAATAAGTTTCTATGGTTTGGGTTCTTTCTTCTTTGTTAGATCATTTTAAATTTTATTTTAATGATAACTGTAATATGATCATGGAGTGAAGAAATGGTGCCTTTGCTTTACTTCAACTCTCCTCTCTGACCTGGAATCCCAACTAAGAGCTCCCTGTATCTCCTCCTTCTCTCTCAGGCCAGTGTCTCAGCAGGAACAGCTAGGCTTGGTGTTCTTTATAAGTCAAAGTGCACTCAACCTTTTGGGACTCAGATCCTCACTCTCCAGATTTATCTGGGAGGTGAAAGTTCCTGTAGTTGGGAATGAGGATTTCTCTGAACCCAGCTAGCCTCAGGGCTCCTGCTGGTTGTTTTTGCAGAGCTAGCATGGAATTCCAAGTAGAAAGGATGAACAACAACAACAAAAAAGAAAGTCGGATACAATAGGATGTATCTAGCAAAAGACAAATAAACTGGTTTTTTTTTTGTTTTGTTTTTTGTAGTTTAGCACATATAGAAGGGCTTCCTTACTTTGAATCTCTGTACCTGATTGTAAAAATAGGCTTTGAATGCCAGGCAAAGGATTTTTAATTTTATGTAATAGTCAATAACAGACCAATCAAAAATGTTTAGCAGAATTATCTGATATGAAGGATGAAGAAGAGGCAAAATGAGAGGGCAAGAAGACCAGTAAGGAGTTTTTTGCAATATTGTTGGCAAGTAATAATGAGGACTTGGAATAAAGTAGCAACAATAACAATAGAAGAGGTGATACATGTAAGAGATGTTGTATAGGAAGAAACTAGAGGACTTGAATATTGGACAAAATTATAGACTTGGCGAATTTTAACTCAGTTTCTTGCTCTATTCCTATAACATAGGAATAACAAAACTTCATTTGGAGAATAATAATATTTGTCCTATTCATGTCACATGACTATTGTGAGGATATTTGGATGGTGGTATTGTTCAGTCATTTTACTCATATCTGACTTTTCATGACTCAAACATGCTTTACAAACCTGGAAGATCTATCTAGTTATTGAGAAAATCAAATTGACATTGTATTCATTTTTATAATTGATCCCATTCTGTATTACCATTGACACTTTGTATAACTGCCTACTTCACATTTCTTTGTCTCGAAGTTTGGAAATTCAATCTTTTTCTCTGAATTAAGTTTAAAAGTTGAGTTTTCCCATTAATAAAATTAATTAAAACTAACCTATTATATATTTACCACTAAATGTCTTTGACCAATTAGAAGACATCTGTTTTTTTATATGCCATCAGTTATTCTTGAAGATGGACTAAATCAATCAGAATTTTCTAGTGACAGGATGGAAGGAGAAGTTGCTTGCCCTCATTTCTAATTTACATCCAATTTTATTGTCCCTGTGCCTATGATGTTTCAGGTTTTGTAACCAATCATATTGGTTTCCTCATCTATGATGCTGTCATTTATTGTTTTTGGCTGCCCTTTTTTTGTCTATAAAAATTATCCATTAGCCTTCATTTTAAGGTCTTTTGACTTGCTGAGAAGCTAAAGACCCTGTATCTAGTAAATATTGGTAACTTTTACTAACCTTTACTGGTCTTAAAAATAAATTGAATGTGCTTGGAACTTTGTTGCTTCGGTTTACCTTAATTTCAATAGTAACACTATTTAGACATCTATCTCTTTATATGGAAACATCTTTGTTTATGCTTTTTGAGAGTACGAATTGTTTCACTTTTTTCATATTTGTATCCTTAGCATCTAGCACAGTACCTGATACATTGTAGTTACTCAGTAAATGCTTATTGATTAATTATATCTAGCAGTTACATTTGGACACATGTAGAGAACTACTGTATATATTCAGACCGGCAATTTTACTGGTGTAGAGAAACCCTAGTGTGCATACTCCCACTGCAAATTCAGATTAGTCACTTTTTTGTAGTATTCAGCTTTAGAGAGCTACTTGGTCACTTAGGAAGAGTTTAAATCACTTGCCCAAGGTCACATAGCCAATATATGTTAAAGTAGACAGCACTTGAAAACCCAAGACTTCCTTACTTTGAGGCTAAATCTCCAATTGCTATGCTTGAGTATAAATGTGAATTCTTTATAATTATTAACAAATTGGATATAAGTGGTCATGAAGACAGAAAAGAATTTTAAGTAAAATTTTAGACAGAAGTAACAGGATGATGATGCATCTGATTGAAATAGAGAGAGCAGATTTGTGGGTTGTAGGACATCCAGAGATAGATGTTCTATTGGAAACTTGAAATGTAGAATGTTGGTCTAAAGTTTTAAAGAAGGATAGACAGGAGATAGTTTTGAAAGTCATTTGAATAAGATCATCAGTAGATGATCAGTAGTAGAGGGAAAAGAGAGAGAGAGAGAGACAGAGAGAGAGAGAGAGAGAGAGAGAGAGAGAGAGAGAGAGAGAGAGAGAGAGAGAGAGAGAGAAGAGAGAGAGAGAGAGAGAGAGAGAGAGAGAGAGAGAGAGAGAGAGAGAGACAGAGACAGACAGAGACAGAGAGGCAGAGATAGAGACAGAGAGAGACAGAAGGGAGGGAGAGAGAGAAGGAGGAAAATGGAGCGAGGGAAGTAGAATAGAGAAGGGAGGAGAAAGAGGGAGTGAAAGAGGGAATGAAAGAGAAGGAGGGAGAGGGAGAGGGAAAGGGAGAGAGAGAGGAGAGAGAAGGAGGGAGGGAGAAAGATGAAGGGAGGGAGAGAGAAAGAGGGAGTGAAAGAGGGAATGAAAGAGAAGGAGGGAGAGGGAGAGGGAAAGGGAGAGAGAGAGGAGAGAGAAGGAGGGAGGGAAGGGGAGAGGGGGAGGAAGGAAGAGAAAGGAAGGAAAGGAGGGAGGGGAAGAAAAGGAGGGAGAGAATGAGAGAGAAAGAGGGAGGGAGGGAGAAAAAGAAAGGGAAGGAGGGGAAAGGGAAAGAGGGGGAAGGAGACAGAGACACAGAGAGAGAGAGGCAGATACAGAGACAGACATAGAGAGAGAAAGGAACAGAGAGAAGATAAAGAGCAAAGTTTTTAGAAACAATATCTTTAAGGGGCTGCGGAGATGAAAAAATCCACTAAAAAAGACAGGATTTATTATAGAGAAAGAAAGAAAAAGAGTTTTGTTTCACAGAGACAAAGAGACTAGAACGTATTTAATAATATTAGAAACTACAAAAAGCTTGAGGAGGAGCACCAACAAAAAATCTTTGGATTTGGCATTTAGGAAATTATTGGTAGTCAATAACAATGTCAATAACAAACTTTAAGCACCCATTATGTTCAAAGCAAATTGCTAAGAGCCTGGGAATACGAAGATGAAAAATAACATTTCTTTCCTTTAAGGAATCTTGTTAGGAGAAAAATCTCAGTGACATGGTGGGAATGAGATAGATTGAAGAAGGTTGGGTGATGAGGAAGCATAGGAATATGTTGTTATTGTGGTTGTTCAATTGTTTCAATCATGTCCAATTCTTAGTGACTCATTTTGAGTTTTCTTGGCAAAGACACTCTCTCCTTCAGCTCTTTTGACAGATGAGGAAACTGAGGCAATTAGGATTAAGTGATTTACCTGAGGTCACACAGCTAATAAGTGTCTGAGGATAGATTTGAACTCAGGAAGATGACTTTTTTTACTCTATATCTAGCAATGGGCTACCTAGATTACCTTGCAAAGAGGGATTGAGTTGGAAAAAAGCAGAAAGATGGACAGGCAAGCTTAATAACTATGAAGAATAACAGCTACCACTTATTAACAAGTATTTGTAAAGACCTTTAAGGCTGACAAAGCATTTCACACATTTTCTCATTTAATCAAAAACAATCAAATAAATATACAAATTAATAAATAACATTTTGCTTTTGTCTATATATATGTATATGTGTGTGTGTGTGTGTGTGTGTGTGTGTGTGTGTGTGTGTGTATATATATATATTTAAAGTGGAACTAATAAACAAAAGGGACATTACTTCTATGTCCATCTCCATGCTCCAGATTCCAAAGAGTGCCTTGAAATGTCACTCTATTTAATCCAACAAGCAATTATTAAATTGTTGTTCTTCCTTTGTGCTTGAAGATGATCAATGACATCATGAGGGTGATGTTGCAGAGCTATGCAAAGTCATCAGCTCCATTCTCTCCTCCAGAGTCCTGGGAGTCCAATGGCAAAACAAAAGTCAAGATGATTGACAATGCCCCAGCAATTATCAAGTGCAATGGCACTCACATACCAGGCACCATGCTAAATGCTGAAATGGTGAAAACAAAAGTCAAACAATCCCTGCTCTCCATGTTCCCGACCTAATTCACTTTCCTCATTTCACCACCTTATCAGCAGAGCATAGTAATCCTCTCTATTCCCTTTCCAACTCTTCTTCGTATTGTGTGTATTTCTGTTTATAATATAAGTTTTTTAAGGATAGGGATCATCTTGTTTGCTTATATTTGTTATCCCTGGAACTTATGTGGATAAGAAATGTTTTATGTCTCAAGAAATTTACATTCTGAGGGGCAGCTAGATGGCATAGTGGCTAGAGCACCAGCCCTGAACTCCGGAGGACCTGAGTTCAGATCCACTGCCTAGCTGTATGACCTTGGGCAAGTCACTTAACCCCAATTGCCTTAGCAAAAACAAAAAAGAAAAGAAAGAAAGAAAGAAAGAAATTTACATTCTTCTTAGAACAAAATTTCTTTTTGCAGAAAAGCAAATTTAAGATAATTTGAGGAGAAACAATTCACAACAATGGGGAGGATAAGGAAAGAGTTTAAACAGGAAGTGGTCCCTGAGCTAAAACTTGAAGGAAGCATTTGTACCAGCCCCATATTAGGGTCTCCATCTTTGCTATAGTGGCTTTCTCTGGATCCATTTTGACCTGTTAGATCCTGTTTTTCATCTAGCAGTTGCTACACAATGCCCATTTTCTATTCTAGACTACCTGCTTCCTTACTTCCATACTTTTAATCCTATCCCAAAACGTTCCACTCCAGGACTACCCACTCCTTTTATGACTGCTTTACAATTTGCAACCTTGCTTTCATTTTAAAACTTTTCCTTTCAATCTCTCCATCTTCTAACTCTCACTGAGACCTGACCCTGTCCTGATGACATTGTGCCTTTAGCCACCACTTTCTACTACTCATTATACTTTCAGTCATATCCCTTATCATCTCTGATCACGGTAGGGAGGTTAGAATACTCCTCCTTCCCCATTGCTATTTTCAGATTCTCCTTCTATTACAATTTACAAAGTAACTTTTCCTTTGAGATTCATTCAATCTTGATTTATCATCCAATCAAAATTCTGGTAGTTGCTATCTATTGACTCCAAAGATACTCTTCTTCCTTTCTCAATGAGTTCAATGACTTGTTTAAAATCCTTCTCTCCATCCCTCTCATTTTTAGAAGCAGTATTATTAGAGTATTATTGACACTCCCTCAAACAACCTTACTTCCCAGTTTCTCTACTTACTTATTTCCTATGAACTCCACTACATCTTAGCTTTACAGACTTAGTCATCCCCTTGATCTCCTTGATATCATCCATATGTTCCACTTACCTGTTCATAAACTTTGCAATTCTTATATGTGTCCTCCCTTTTGTTGCTAAACTCCTTAAGAAAACAATCCCCACTTGTTGCCTCCCCTTTTTTGCCAGTGATCTCTTAATTTCAAGTTTTAATGGCTTTTTTTTCAGTCTTCATTTTCCTTGACCTCTCTGCAGTCTTTAATAATTACTATAGATAACTGTCTTCTGGATCCTCTGTCCTCTAGCTTTTCATGACATCGCTTCCTCCTACACATCTGACTAATTCCTTAAATGGATCTTCCTCCAGTTCAATCCCACTTACTGTGGGTGTAATCCAATATTCTTTCCTCAGCCTTCATCTCTTTTCCCTCTTTACTATCTCACTTGGTGATCATATCAGTTACCATGAATGCTGCAAGGTGATTTCTACTTTTTCAAATTATAGATTTGTAAATCTATTTATGCAGCTAATCTCTTCCCTGAGCTCCAGTCTTACATGACCAACCATATTTTGACCATCTCAAACTAGATGTCACACAGACATCTTAAACTCAACATAAACTCATTAACTCACCTCTTCCCAACCAACCCTTCCTTCTCTTCAACTTTCCTCTTATTTTTGAGGGCATCATCATCTTCTCAGTCACCGAGGCTTGCAGTTTAGGATTATTTTTTTTATTTCTAGTTTTGATTTAGTCCACATATCTAATCTGTTGTTAAATCTTATTGTTTCTATCATCACTTCTTTCCTATACGTCCCCTTCTCTTCTCTCTTACAACTGTCATGCTAGTATGAGTACTCATTTCCTCATGGATTTCTTCAATAGCTTTCTGGTTGGTCTCCTAGTCACTAGTCTGACTTCATGTCAATTCATTCTACATTCAGCTGCCAAATAATTTTCATAAAATACAGATCTGACCATATCACCTACCACGTCCTCTCCAAATCCTGTGGCTTCCTATTATCTTCAGGATCAAATATAAAAAACTCTGCTTAGCATTTAAAGCCATTCACAGACTTATCCCTTACTACTTTTCCAGTCTTCCTACAATTTACTCCCACCATTGTACTCTACAATCCAGTAACACTTGCCTTCTTTTTATTCTTTGTACCTAATGTCCTCTAGCTGCCTTTTCACTGATGTCCTCCATGACCAGAATATTCTTGCTTTTTATTCCTGTCTTCCTTGGATTCCTTGGTTTCCTTCAAGACTCAGTTTAAATCCCACCTTCTTCAGAAACTTTTCCTAGTCTCTCTTTCCACTTCACCTTCTCAGCCAACCAATTTTCATGCCTTTCCTCTGAGATCACCTTCTATTGACCCTATATACTCTTGTACACATACTGTTGGTATGTCACCTTTGAAGGCAGGGACCATATTTTTTAACCTTTCTTTATATCCCCGCTGCCTACTCCAGTATTTATTAAATAGTTATCACTTAACAAACAATTGTAGATTGGCAAAAAATAAGTAGAGATCAGGAGGGAATGCATTCCAGGCCTGAGGGCCAGCCTGCACAAAGTCATGGAAATAAGAAATAGAATGTCAAGTTTGGGAAATAGCTAACAGACCAATTTATCCATAAGGAAGGATACATGAAGGGGGGGGGAATAAGGGAGGAGAAATCTGGAAAAGAAGTCAAAGCCTCAGGGAGGGATTTAAGTGTCCAGTTGAGGAGTTTGTATTTTACCTCAGCAAAAAGAGAGATCCGCAGAAGATTTTTGAGTTGAGGGAAGAAAGGAAGTAAGGGAAAAAGTGGGGCAATAAGGGCAGATGTGGTTTATAGAGATACCAATCTAGCAGCTATATGAAGATGGACAAGAAAGGGAAAAGAATGGAATTAGGGAGAATAAATAAGTGGTGGTGGTATCGTAATAGCAAGAAGCAAGAAGTGATAATGATCTGATTTAGGGTAATAGTTATATACTATTAGAGGCAGCTAGGTGATGAAGGGAATAAAATGCTGAACCTGGAGTCAGGAAAACTTGACAACTTAAGAACCAAATCCCAAAATCCATTTCAAATCCAACCTCAGATACTTAACCAGCTGTATCACCTGGGCAAGTCACTTAATGGGTCTATTTTTCTCAGTTTCCTCAACTCAAAATGGAGATAGTAATAGTACTTCCATCTGAGGTTAATATGAAGACCAAATGAAATAAGATTTGTAAAACACAGCACGCTCCCTGGCATATAGTAGGTGCTTAATAAATGCTTGGTTTCTTTCTTCCTTCTTTGCTTCTATGAATGGAGAGAAGGTGAGAGCAGGAAATAGTGTTTTTTTATTAAAGCTTTTTATTTTCAAAACATGTGCATGGATAATTTTCAACATTCACCCTTGCAAAACCTTATGTTTTAAATTTTTCCCTCCCTTCCTCCACCCCTCCCCTACATGGCAAGTAATTCAATATATGTCAAACGTGCAATTCTTTTATACATATTTCCACAATTATCATGCTGCACAAAAAATATCATGTCAAAAAGAAAAAATGAGAAAGAAAACAAAATGCAAGCAAACAACAACAAAAATGTGAAAATACTATGTTCTGGTCCACACTCAGTTCCTACAGTTCTACAGAGAGCAAATGGCTCTCTTCATCTTAAGATCATTGGAACTGGCCTGAATCATGTCATTTTGAGAAGAGCCATGTCCATCAGAATTGATCATTGTATCATCTTGTTGTTGCTGTGTACAATGTTCTCTTGGTTCTGCTCATTTCACTTAGCATCAGTTCATGTAAGTCTTTCTAGGCCTCTCTGAAATCATCTCGTTGATTATTTCCTATATACCATAACTTATTCAGCCATTCTCCAACTGATGGGCATGAGCAAGAAATATTGTAAAGGTATAATCCACATGATTCAATCAGCAACTGTGAGAGATATGGGATGGTACTGGTGGGGTAGAAGGGAGAAGAGGAATTAGAGAGAAGAATTAAGTATAACTCTGAGGTTTCTGAGCTGTGTGATTGGGAATATATATAACTTTAGCTGAAATGAGAACATATTGAGAAGAAATGGGCTTGGGGAGAGCTTTCATGAGTTCCATTTTGGACATTTTGAGCTTGATATGTTTATGGAACATCTCAGTGGTGAGGTTCAAATTGAGGGATCTGGATTTAGAACAGTATGATTTAAAGATGAAACGGACCTTAAAAATCAGCCAATATCATGCCCTCATTTTACAGAGAGGAAGCCTGAGCCCCTGAAAGGTATGAGCCGACTTGCCCTAAATCACAGAGGCAATAAGTAGGAAAGGTCAAAGTCAAAGCAATATATTTAGGTTCCAGATCTTGGCTCATCCCAGATACTTTTTTCTCTGTCTTTTTAAAATTTTCTGTTTATTTAAAAAAAACAGCATAAAAAAAGAAAGACAAAAAAGGAAAACAAAACAGAATAGAACAGAATATTGTAATGTGCCCAGCAGAACATCAGGGAGAATTAAAAATATGTAACAATTTCCAGTTCAAGAAAGAATATATAAGAATAGAAAAAAAACTATATTCATGAGTGTCTATCTTTTCTTTGCTTCCTTGTAGATTATTCTTTTGTTATCTGCTGTGTATTTTTTTTTTTACTTTATTCTTTTTACCCTCTTCTCTTAATGGAAGTGGATCAAACAATTTACAAGATCCAATTCTATCTATGGATGGCAAAAGTTGCCCATTGTCCCTGATTTGGAATTGGCCAGAGGGTCAAGAGCCTGGGAGAAACAGATCTTACATCCATTAAATCCCAAATGAAGGCTTAATTTCTTCATCTCCTTAATTCCAGATAGGGAATCCCAAATATTCCCTGGATGGGCATCTCTCTTCTAATTAAAACCCAAACAACAAGGGATATTTCACAGCCTTCCTCATTATTTAAAACCTAGTAAGGATATCTTTTGGCTGCAGAGTTTCTTAAGGGACTGGAAAAGCAAGGTAGTAATAATAGAAAGACAGTAGAGAAGTTAGGCTGGGAGAGTTTGGATGGAGAGATGTAGAGAAAGTAGGTGTATTTTTCAGTTGCCCTTGCTTTCCTAACCAATGCATGGACAAAAGTCAAAACCTTTTACTGATCCCTGGAAAAATCTCAGTGCATAGTTGAGAGGATTGACCCTACTTTCCAAGGTTTTCTTCATTTGGGTACATGGTTTCTGCAAAGGTGGATGAGGGGAGATGGCAAGGTTGCCATTAAAAGGAATATTCGTGTATCCGTGGATCTCCTTGGTATTTAGAGTTGGCTATTCAAATTGGCCTAATAGGCAGAGTATGGCTATAGATGGAATGTGATTATAATGTTCCAAACCCTTCAAAATAACTTCTTACTCAATTTCTTAAAATCTAAAATTTTACCATTAGAACTTTATTTCTTTGTGTTAAAATTTTTTCTTTTTAAAGAATAATATTTGATAGGCAGATAATAAGAAAAGGGAACCACATATTAAGTATTTTCAGTTGCTAGAGTAGAATCAGAAAATCTGGATTTTTAATTTTCATGAACTAGCTATATAATCTTAGCTAAGTAAGGCCAGGGGCCACAATTTCCTCATCTGTAAGGATGAGGAAGGACTAAGTAATCTCTAACACCTGTCTTGCACCACCTCCTCTAAACATGACATTTTGTGATTATGTTACAAACTATTAAAGTTGGTAGGTATTTTATCAATTCTTTTCTTAAAAAATAAGTTTTTAATATTAGGAAGGAGATAAAGCAAGAAGAGGGTTTCTCTTGGAGAATGAGGTATGCAAACATCCATTCCAGACCTGCCCTTGGAAAACGGGCTGGTAGCAACTGGGTATTGAGGATATTGAGTATTGTGGAAACCTCCCTTCAATACATGGACATTTCTGCCACTGCTACCAATTGAGTGTATGCACTAAAAAAAATACAATATATTGTAGAGTACCAAGGGATTTAAAAGTTAAGAGAGTCCTCAAGAGCTATCGGGATGAAAGATGCATAACAATAATAGCTAATATTTGTATAGTGACTGCTACATACTAGGCACTATACTATAGTCTTTACAAATATTATTTCATTTGATCTATACAACAACTCTGAGAGATAAGTGCTATTATTATCCCCATTGTATAGATGAGAAAACTTAAGTAAACAGCTAATATATGGGGATTTGAACTCAGGACTAACTGGAGTTCCTGTGTTCTATCAACTTACTCTTCTCCATGCACTCTTTCTTTTGGGAACTTCTTACTGTCCTTTTCAGCTCTAGAATTCAGAATCTTATTTTAATACTAATACATCCAATAGTTTTCTTCATGTCAGGGTTAGCCATTCACATCCATGTGCAGGATACTGATTGCCTGATATAACTGAATTCTTTCAGGAAGCATGATCTTAGAATACAACCTAGACAGAGACAGGGGATTTGCTGAGCACTGATTGGGAGTTATCAGGCAACTTTGTCATTCTAAAAAAGCCCTCTTTTCCAGGGTCCCACAGGACCTCTCCAAAGATTCCTGATACCACTCCATGGTTTAGACTTTTGCCCCAGGAGCAAAAGCCATTTTGGCAGCTGCTGAACAAGGAATCTCCTTTCTTCGTTGCCCTAATATCTCCTTGGCTTTGTTCTTCAATTAGATCACTTTGGAGGAACTATGCGAACCCTCTTATTTCTCGTCACTGAAGAAATCTTCTCTCCTAGACAATTCAGACTAATATATAATGATCCAGACTAAATTCTTGTATTCAGAAGCTCTTAAATTGAGTTTACCCATTTTGAAGCAACTCTAAAAAATGATGCTGCAAGAAAAAATGTTCTTACTCCCCTTACCATGAAGCTAGATTCTGGGAATCTAGAAAAGATAGGTAGGTGGTATAGTGGATAGAGTGCTGGAACTGGAGTCAGGAAGGCTCATCTTCCTGAGTTGAAATCTGGCTTCAGACACTTACTAGCGGAGGGCCACATCACTTAATCCTGTTTGTCTTGTCTGGAAATGACCTGCAGAAGGAAATAGCAAACCTCTCTAATATCTTGGCCAAGAAAATCCCCCCAAAAGTCACAGATAATAACAACTGAACAACAAAGAAAGCCAAGAGCATTCCACTTTCATTCTCTACATGAGAGACTAAGGTTTGGTTACAATATCTTTCAACTCTTTTTTTCTGACTGTATAGAAGTAGCACTGCCATGTGTCACCTATGAGTCACCAATAGCGCTGGTAGAAGTTGCAAAGGAAGACATTTCCCATCCCCTTTAGCTGCATTTTGGTCTGGAAGTTCAAGGAGGAGAGTCACTGAGCCTCCAAAAAAGAGAGGACTGAGCTATTTTCCAGCTCACTTATGTATGGAGGGTAATGGGGGAGGTCCCCTGAACTCTCTGTTGCCAATCATCTTAGAGGCAGTCCCAATTACTGGGAGTCAAATAGAGGAATTCCCTAGCAAGGTGCCAGGGCATATGCTGTCACAATCCATTGCCACAACAGATGCTTAATAAACATTTGTTGATTGATTGTTCTACATGAGAAGGTTGCCCTTCTAACAAAGGCCTGTGCCCTGTGATCTCATCAAATTGATTAGTTTTTCCCCTCCCCCTTTCCTCTATCCTTATAATCCCTCCCAATCTCCTCCAAGGCCTATGGCTGTAGCCTAAAATGTGAAATTCAGGCATTTGACTTAAGAATTGTCCTCCAATTTAAAGGTAATTACCCCTGAGAGGAGTGACATTGTAGTAAATTAGAAAGAGGACTGAATTTAGAGCCAGGAGGCCTGGGTTAGCATTCCTGCCTAGCCATTTATTAGCTGCATTATTATTGCCCTTTCCCTCTCTGGGTCCAATTTTCTTATTGATAAAATGGAACTAGTTTCTTTTCTATCATTTACTACCTTTGGCAGTCTGGCGAAATCTATCAACTCCTTCTCAGAAGAATGTTTTAATGCTTCCATTCATAATTAAAGGAACTCCTGAATTTTAGTTAGAGGTTAGTGAAAATAAAGATGTCATTTTTTTTTCTATCCAAGTTCAAGACCCTCTGAAATCTCTGTGGTCCATGGACCTATGCTTAAGCATTCCTTAACCAGATGACCTCTCAGGTCACCTCCAGCTATACAATTCTGTGATTCCAAAAACATATTTAAAACTTATCTGCTATTAACTTTTTAATGTGAATGAGTGATCCTTTTCTAACACAGATATTCCATAGAAACTGAGCTTCTGCGGTTGTAAAGTGGACAAAAATGGAGGTCAGAAAGGCATTGAAGACAAACTCACTTACAGCGTAATTTTGACGGAGGTTAATACATCTCAGGGATGTTGCTATCTCCCTCCCCCAGCCCAAACCTTTCTCCTTAACCTTGTTTCCTCGGCACCCCAAAGGACCTCTTCCCAGCAATAACTCTTAGTTGTCCCTCTGAATAAATCTTAGCTTTCTCGGAGAAACAAGATTTAGCCTGGATTATGCTGCTCCAGAGGGCAATCAGTCACTTGCTAGGTGGCCAATGAGGGAACCAGCAATTTCCAGGATGGGGCCAATAAACATGGACAGCAGCAATTGCTCAAAGCCTAATAAGGTCCCTTTCCTTCCCATCTGCTATCTATAGATTCCCACCCCCGTCTAAGAGCACACATTATCAGCCCTTAAAATCTTTACTGCTATTGGTTCTACCATCTCAAGAACTCTGCCTACCCCATTGCATTATGGGCCTTTGTTTTTCCTACTGTGCGGAGGTTGCAGATTTTCTCCCTGAAAATCCCAGTTGGCATTGCCCGGACTTGGTCAAAGTTCAGGCGAGACGTTTCACCTCAGGGATAATTGCTCCTGGGACTCTACATAGCTAGCTAGCCTCAGGGGGTAGATGCTTCTGGGGATGCCCCCATCCTCCCATGCCATGCCAATCCCTTTCTTCTCTTTTGTGTTGTGTTGCAGATTGAAATGCTAGAACACAAATACGGAGGCCATTTGGTGTCCCGGCGAGCAGCTTGCACCATTCAGACAGCCTTCCGCCAATATCAGCTTAGCAAGAACTTCGAGAAGATACGCAACTCGCTGCTTGAAAGCCGATTCCCTCGGCGTATTTCCCTGCGCAAGGTGCGGGTCCCCAATCCAGAGACTTTTGCAGCAGAGAAGGCTTTGATGGAGGGCTATGGGCTAATGGGACTGCCCCTGGTCCGCTCTCCATCCCTGCCAGCCACCATCACAGGAACGCTCACGGAGCTGGAGGATTCCTTCACGGAGCAAGTCCAATCCCTGGCCAAGTCCATAGATGATGCTCTCAGCACCTGGAGCCTGAAGACTATGTGCTCCCTCCAGGAAGGGGGCTCCTATGAGTTCCATGAGACCTTCCATGCTGGAGGGATGGGGCCCCCAGGTCTGGAGACAGAACTGAAGGAGCAGGAGGAAGCTGGAGAACTGAGCCTGGAGGAGGAGGAAGAGGGCAGTGGGTCAGGGGGTGGGCTGCCCAAAAGCAGGAGCACCCTCATGATGGCTTTCCGGGATGTCACAGTGCAGATCGCCAGTAAGAACATCTCTGTCTCCTCCTCCACAGCTGTTTCTGTGGCCAACTGCCTGGGAGGGCAAGAGACTCAGGTTGGATTAGTCCCAGCGGCAGGCAAAGGGGAGACAGAAGAGGCAGGGGGGGCTGCAGCTTTGACCTCTCCGGTTGTGACTTCATCTGCTTCAACCACTGGGCACACATGGACCGACGTTGGGGCTGTCGGGGACGTGAATACTAATGGGCAGGCGGCTGAGGGGGCGATGGGTGAGGAAGAAGAGGAAGAAGAGGAGGCAGGAGAGTCAATCAAAGGGGGTGAGATGGAGACTGGTGATAACTCAGAGCAACTGAGCAGCAGCAGCACCTCCACAAAATCTGCCAAGTCAAGCTCAGAGGTGTCAGCCTCAAAGGAAGCCCTCCAGGCTATGATACTGAGCCTGCCCCGTTACCACTGCGAGAACCCGGCCAGCTGCAAGTCCCCCACACTCTCTACTGACACCCTTCGAAAGAGGCTCTACCGCATTGGTCTCAACCTCTTCAACATGTGAGTCTCAGGCCCACCCCACTCTTCCAAGTCCTATTTCCAGGCCCTACCCATCCCCTGGACTTCTCCTTAGATGGGGGCAAGAGAAGTAGGAAGGAGTGAGGGCTAGGAACATAGAATACAAACAGGAAGAAAGGAGATAGGGGAAAGAAAGCAAGCCATAGTGGAAAGAATGCTAGACTAGAAGCCAAAAGACCCAAGTTCAAATTCGAATACAGTCAAACTGAGTAACTATGGATCAGCCCCTTCACCTTTATGTTTCTTCATGATGCTATAGCTCCTTCTAGCTTTAGAAGTTGATAATTATATGAGAGGGATAAATAGGAAGAGGAGATAGTAAAGAAAGAGAGGTAGAGAGGTAGAAGTGCTAGGGGAGAGAGAGAGAGAGAGAGAGAGAGAGAGAGAGAGAGAGAGGAGAGAGAGAGAGAGAGAGAGGAATGAGAGAGAGACAGAGACAGAGAGAGGAGAGACAGAGAGAAACAGAGACAGAGAGACAGAGAGAGACAGAGAGACAGAGAAGACAGAGAGAGAGATAGAGAGACAGAGAGAGGAGAGAGACAGAGACAGAGAGACAGAGGAGACAAAGAGAGACAGAGAGAGATAGAAAGTCAGAGAGAGGAGAGAGACAGAGACAGAGAGACACAGAGAGACAAAGAGAGAGAGAGAGACACCGAGACAGAGAGACAGAGAGAGACACACAGAGACAGAGAGACAGAGTGAGAGAGACAGAGAGACAAAGAGAGGAGAGAGACAGAGAGACAGACAGAGAGACAGACATAGAGAGACAGAGACAGAGAGACAAAGAGAGAGAAAGAGAGATAGAGACAGAGAGAGAGAGAGAGAGAGAGAGAGAGAGAGAGAGAGAGAGAGAGAGAAAGGTGATCAGAGGGGACTAATGATGAAACATGATAAGTCCCTTTAGATAGAGATCTGACATACTCAAGATGCAAGAAAAATATTTTCTGAATGTGTACATTTTACAGAATTTGCTTTGCTTAACTCTTCAGATTTGGTGCAAAGGTTTTGGTTTTCTTTTTTTCTCAATGTAGGAGAGGGCAATTGGGAAAGAGTTTGGGGTTAGGTTTACCAAAACCAAAAAGAAAGAAAGGAGGGTCACAGAAACATATTTTAACTGAATAGAAGAGAAAAGAAGAAAAACCAAGAAATCACAGACATGTAGGATAGTTTCAAAAGTGACATGTTGAATTTTAATACATAGTTTAAAGAAAAACCACCTGTACAACTCATGTACAACTCTTTCTGTCCTAGCATGTATATGGAAGTGCTCTTATCTGGTAGTTGTAAGTTCTTAATTTTTAAAATTGGGGAGGTGGGGAGAAGAGAGGGGAGGGAAGAGATTTGGTAGAGAGAACAGAGAAAGACTGGATGAGTGAAATGACATGTAGGGGACATTTGGTGAGAAGGAATGAAAGGGTAGGGAAGAAAGAAATGGACTAAGGGGAGAGGGGGCCAGGGGAACAAGAAGAACCTGAGGGGGAAGAGAAAGAGAATGGGGAGGTAGAGGTCAAATGTGCATAAATCTATTATATATCCAACTGCATGCTAGAATACAGTGCTGCCATATGCATATGTTTAGCCAGTCAGAAAGCTTTACCTTCAAAGAAGTAGTAAATCAGTTGGCTGTCCATTGCCAAGCAAGACAAATGTGTTGATTTGTTTTGATTACTTTTTTATATAAAGAAGAGTTTTTTGTGGGGAGGGAGGGTGGTGGAGTGAGCAGGGAGAGAGAATGGGACTTGTGAAGTACAAAGCTGCCATATGCATATATTCAGCCAGTCAGAAAGCTTCACCTTCAAAGAGGTAGTCAATCAATTGGCTGTCCAATGCCAGGCATGACAAATGTGTTGATTTGTTTTAATTACTTTTTTATATAAAGGAGAATTATTGGAGATATGATGATAAGGGGAGTGAACAGGAAGAGAGAATGGGATTTATGAAGTGATAGCAATTTTTGTGTATTTTTAAGCATAAATAAAACATTTGCATGTATATTTTTAAAATGGAATTGGAACTCAGAGGAAAATTGAATCTATCAGAAAAGATTTATTAAAAACAGTACTATGTGCAAATACCACACCAACCACCGGGGATATAACAAAAGCAAAAATGAAGACTGCTCTCAAGGAGCTTACTTTCTAATAGAGTAAAATAAAAATGAGTCTTGAAGAAAATCTTGAGACAAAGGTAAAAAAAGGGCCTTCTAGGACAATCTGTGCCTAAGGACAGAAGAGAGGTAGAATACCAGGGAAGAATAACAAACAGAATAATTTGGGTGTATCATAGAGGTAAATAGGAAAAGACCAGGTTATAAAGGGCTTTAAATGCTAAAGAGAAGATTTTATATTTTATCCTGGAAGTAGTAGTGAGTCCCTGGAATTTATCGAGGAGGCCAGACCTCCTATCTGAAAAAATATTTTGCTTGTGGTTCTCTTTAAAACAAAACAAAACAAAACCAAAAAACCTTATCCCTTTTCATATAAATATAAAACTGTAATCAGATATCTCCTTCTCTTATGCATGAAATCAGATACTTGAAATAATCCTGGGCACAGCTTCATTTCTCTTCTCTCTGCTGTCATGCACAGAATGATAAAAGCCTTATTTTGAACTCTTCTGATGGAACCTCAGTTTCCCCATCTTCTAGATGAAAGGATTAAAGTAGGTCTTAAAGGGATAGATGGTAGAAGCCAAGGGAGATGACACTTTTCCTCCTTATTCCTTATTTTCCCTGCTGGCCCACCTTCTCTCCCTTCTGTTTCTTCTTATTAATACAAGGCCTCAGAGTAGCTGAAGTGATAACTGCCTGTTGAAGAGAGATTGGAGCTAATAGAGGAAAGGAGGGACTTTGATCACAAATGCTGAGGGAGAAGATTATCCTTCTAGAAACCTATCAAATTTCTGAAATATTACACAGGGTTTCCCATCACTTTGTGGTAAGAGAGACAGGAAATGAATAGGTTTCCCCGTTCATGTTTCTTACAGTTTGACTGAAAGGAAATGTATCTCAAAGGAAAGGATTTCTTGGTAGGAGGGGTGATGATTCAGAAATTGGGTGGGAGAGAGAAGAAAGATATGGGAAAACAAGTTTTTCCAGAGATAGTAAGTAAAACAAGAAGAAAAAATTGATAGTATTCAGAAATGGTTGGGGTAATAGGGATTAGACTCCGAATATTCCAGGAGGGTTTATAGAAACCAGAAGGGGATCCTGACTGTGAATTGCAAAGGATTGGTGGGGGGGGGGGGGGTCACCAGGGCCAGAAGAATTTTATTCTAGAGTACCGAAAGAAGTGGCAGATGGAATTGCTGAGCTGGAATCACTGTGATCTTTGGACTAGACAAGAGGAAAGGTGCCATTGGAGAAGGGTGAATATTGCCTAATTTTAAAAAGGGTCATGGTAAGCGAATGGAATCTTCAAACTATACACTAATGAACTTAACTTAAATTCCCTACAGAATTCTTGAATTTATTCTTTAATGGATGTTAGGTAGCATCTATAAAAGGAGAGGATGATCACAAACCAGTATAACTTCATCAAAAACAAGTCATCAATCACCATGCATTTATTAAGCTCTGACTCTATATAAGATACTGTATTAATTACTGGCATGCTAAATCCTACCATACTAACCTCATTTCCTTTTTTTCAGACAGGATTACTAGACTTGTTCCTTTTCAGCTGTTAAAATATGTGTGGGTAGATTAGGGAAATACTGCAGATTATCACTTAGCTTGATTTTAGCAAAACTTTTGAAGTAATCTCTGATGCCATTCTACACAAAATGGAGAAATGAGGGCAGGAGTGTGCTGGAATCAGTTTTCAAAGATTGATGGTTAGAATTTCAACTAGACCATTTATATATTTGAAATTGGCAAATGCTACTACATATTAGGGCTTGGTTTATTGTTTTATTGGTTGTCTAGATTTTTAAAAGTAATAGAAAAAATGCTGACAAAAATAGATTAAACTTAAAAGGATGCCAGGAACACATTTTTCTGATGAGCTGTTTCTTAAACATTTATTAGCATACCCCTAGATAAAGACTAGATAATAGGATAGGTTCTTTGTCAATTTGGAAGAAGGTTTCTGATATGTTATCTTAGGGACCTGTCTTTGACATCATGCTGTTTAATGTACTGTCAAAAACTTGACCAAGTCAGTATGGTAATGGCAAGTTTATCAGATTTACGGGTGAAATGAAGCTAAAATGGATAGCTAAGATCAAATATTCATCAGGTTCCAAACATAACTTTACAGAATAGAACACTGAATCAAATCTAATGTGTTAAGTTTAATGGGGATAAATATAATATCTGATACTTGGATCCAAAATGTAAATTTTACAAATACAAGTTGAGAGAGACATAGTTAGACAGCAATTGGTCTGAAGAGATATGTGGAGAGTCATTTGTACAATAATTTCAATATACACACAACAATAGTGTGATTCAGCAATCACAAAAGCTAATGTAATTATGGGCCACATTCAGAGACATTGGAAGCAGAGGAGATTCTTGTTTAGATAGGAGTTGGACAAAATGTCCTTTGAGACTTTTTCTGTCTTCTGAGATTCTGTGTTTCTGAGATAGAAGAGAACTTATTAGATTTGGAAAAGAGTGAATGTAACCTGAGTAGTGGTAACATTCACTTACTGTTCCCCTGATCCCCTTTCTCTATTTCCAGAAACCCAGATAAAGGTATCCAGTTCCTGATCTCTCGTGGCTTCATCCCCGATACTCCCATTGGTGTGGCCCATTTCCTCCTGCAGCGAAAGGGACTTAGTCGACAAATGATTGGAGAATTCCTGGGAAACAGCAAGAAGCAGTTCAACCGGGATGTATTGGAGTAAGTGATTCTAACCCTCCTTGGACAACCCGTTATCTCGGTAGCTACTCTCCTCTGCTCTCCTTGGTCACCTCTTTCTCCTTGTTCTCTTCCTCTCTCCCTTTCTCCTTTTCCATGGATTGAAACAGTAGAAACAGTGGGGAATTTGGAGTCAAAGTACCTGATCTATAATTCTGGTTCTACTATTTAAGACTTGTGTGACCTTGAGTCACACAAACTCCCTGAGCCTCAGTTTACTCATCTGTGATATGAGGGAGTTGGACTAGAATCAGTATATTGTCCTATGATCTTCATAAAACTGAGGTCAAGCATGGGAGTACCTCAATAGTAGAAAGAAGACTTTGACAATCAAGAAGGGGATCTTAGAGCATTTTTTAAATTATTTTTTAACCTCCCAAAAGCCTAATCCCTGGGATACTTAAATAGCCTTGGGCAACTGTCATTCAATTTCTTTTTGTATAAAATGGAGAGAATAATAAATACCCTGTTCAACCATCCCCTAAGGATAAAATGATGGGATCATAGACTTCAAGTTATAGAGCATCAGGGTTTTCACCTCTGACATGTTACCAAAAAAAAGGAAACTGAATAATACATTGGAAAGAGTTAGGAGGGCTGACTTCATTTCATGTGCCAAAGGCAAGCCATTTCTACCTTTCATGATCTCTATTTTTTTATCTATAAAAAGCAAGTGGGATAAAACCAAAAGATGTCCAAGCTCCCTTCTAACACCTGATCTTAGGGACATTCAGCAAAGGACTTTGGAAGGGAATAGGGACTTTTGCAGACAAGGTATCTTTTAAACAGTTTTCAATTCTTCATGAGTAGATTCTTGATTTCTTGCCTTCAAGCTATCCTTTGGCTCACCATCAGTCAATTTTGAGTCGGAACATATGAACTTATTTTTATGTCAGCCAAAGCAAAGGATAATGGAGAAAAATGAGGACCAGAATGACCTCCAATCCAATGGTGTGAAATCTTCCAAAAACAACAGCAACAAATCATTCCAAAGCCAATATTTAAAAATAATAGTAATAATGGAAGGTTCACTGGTGACCAGTGGTGTGAACAATGGGGTTTATTTAGAATGCTGTGGTGTTAATCAAACACACACTCTCCCTTTCTAGTGTTATACAGTGAAGAAAAGGTAGGAAGAATGGAAATGTGATAAATATTTGTCTTAGAATCTAATCTTAAACAGCTGGACTGAAAGTCCACATTAACTGAAGAGAATCTGATCATTAGAGGAGCCATTTCCCATAAGCTGGGGAGAGCTGAGATAGCAGGAGCAACCTCAGGGAAGGGAAAGGATTAAGGCAAGGAGAATAGGTTGAAGTCTGTCCATGGAAACTCTCCTCAGTTTTCCCAAATTATGTCTAGTCTTCAGTTTCTTAGTTTTTTTTTCCCACGAGCCACCTCTTTGCCATTCTGTCAGACTCTTTCTTTTCTAGGTCACACTAGGTCCAGTCACCAGTGAACAGGACCATTTTCCTAATATTCTTTGGAAGAATTCACACCTATTATATTCTCATCATGCCTTGCCTGCTACATCTTTTTAGTTTCCATTTCTCTACTTGGCATCCATCTCTATTGAAATGCTCTATTATGTTTTATCCATAAAGCAGTGAGTGTCTTGGGGAAAACCAGACAGAGAGTACTTTGTATTTCTTTTTCTTATTCCTTTCTTCTCCTTCCATTAATTCTCTTTTTCTTCAGTCCATTGCATTTATTGAAAGCTTTCACTGTGTGGAGTTCTATAGAAAGTGCTATTAAAAAAGGCATTTAATATTACAAACTTCTTCTCCCCCCCCCCTTATTCTCTAACCTTCTATTTCCCTCTTCTTCCTTTCCTTTATTTTTCTCTTTTTTCATTTTCTGGGAGGAAAATCCAGAAGGAATAGGTAATAAAATCTATCTCTTCAATTTTTTTTGCCTTCTTTCTTTCCCCTAATATGATATCTCTATGGTCTCAATCTCTTTCTGTCCCATCTGTCCTTGCCTTTGACACTTATGCCTCTCTTCTCATTTCCTGTCTATTTAATATGTGTCCACTTCTACCCTACATGCCCCATTGTGTTTTTCAGACCATCTGCCTCTCTTGGGTTTTGGTTTTGTTTTGTTTCCTTCTTTCCCTCTGTCCCTCTCTCTCTCTTTCTTTTTCTTTCTTTTTTCTTTCATTCCTTCTTTCCTACCTACTTTCCTTCCTTCCTTCCTTCCTTGCTTTTTTCTTCCTTCCTTGTTTCCTTCCTTACTTCCTTTCTTCCTTCTTCCCTCCCTTCCTCTCTCCCTTCCTTTTTTCCTCCTTCTTCCCTCCCTCTCTCCCTCCCTTTTTCCTTCCCTCTTTCTCTCTTTTCCTCCTTCTCTCCCTCCCGCTCTCCCTCCCTTTTTCCTTCCTCTCTCCCTTTCTTTCTTTCTTTCTTTCCTTCCTCTCTCCTTCCCTCCTTTCTTTCTTCCTTCTTTCCTTCCTTCCTTCCTTCCTTCTTTTCTTCCTTCCTTCCTTCCTTCCTTTTTTCCTTCCTTCCTTCCTTCCCTCTTTCTTCCTTTCTTCCTTCCTTCCTTCTTACTGATTTGGTGTTTGGGGGAACACATGTTTTGGTTTTTAATGTTTATTCCTACAACCATAATCCTACTGAGCAACATAATGAAAACAAATTGCCTCCCTTTGAGGCTGTTTGTAGGGGCTGAACACTCAGGCAAAAAGTTCACTTCATCTCAAGTGAAGCCTTCTGCTAAGGAAGGTAGGCTGTTATAGCAGCCATGGCAAGGGGCCAGGCAGAGAACCAGCAAAGATTGGTCTGGGTAGTCAAATTCCTGAATTGGAACCCCTCTTTTAGAATTCTTAAAGAGGCTGCACAGTGTGATGGGAAGAGTACTGAGTTTTGGGAAAACCCCAAATTCTTAGAAGAGCATTACTACTTCACAAAATCTCAGAATCTCAGAGTTGGAAGGTTATCTCTCCCAATCCAGGCCTGAGCAGGAATCCCCTGGAAATAGCCTTGATGGAAGAAATCTAGCGAGTTCTTAACTCCATTATTTCTGTCATGCTCCATAGCCTTCTGCATATCTCTCCCTAGATAGCTTGTAAGCATCTCAAACTCAACATTTACAAAATAGACTCATTATCTTTTCCCCATAACCTGCCCTACCTTCAAATCTCCCTGTTTCTTTTGAGGACAGCATCATTCTCCCAGGGACTCTTTTTTATCCTTCACCCTTCATATAACATGAGTTGCCAAGATGTGTTAATTATACCTCTATGGTATTTTTCATTAACCTCCTATTCTCTATCCACAAAGCCAGCACCTTAGTTTATATCTTCATCTCCTGATATCAAGTTGTGGGCTATTGCTAGTCCCTTAATCTTAAGTTAACCAAACCTTAAGTTTTGTTCTGGTACTAGACTTTGATGACTGTTGTTCGGTTGTGTACAAACCCATTTAATGTTTTTTTGACAAAGATACCAGAGTGGTTTCCCATGTCTTTCTCCAGCTCATTTTACAAATGGGGAAACTGAAGGTTAAATGATTTGTGCAGGGTCATACAACCGGTGTCTGAGACCAGATTTGATGGCCTCAGGAAGATGACTCCAGGTTTCACACTACTTTACAAGCAGCTTCCTCACTCTCAGTTTCTCCATTCTATCTTCCACATGACTGTCAAAATTATCTTTCTAAAATACAAGTATGAACATGTTTCTTCCTTCTTCAAAAATCTTAAGTGCCTTTAAGATACTTGGAGTTTAAAGCTCTCCTCAATTTTGACTGCCATCTACCTTTTTAACCTTTTTTTTCCAAGTTATTTTCTCCTCTTAGCCTCTGTAATCTAGTCACGCTGGATGAAATATTATATTTGGATCCAGAAGATCTGGATTCAAATACGGGCATTGTTCCCTTGTCACCTATGTAACTCTGGGCAAGTCACTCTGAGTCTCAATTTCCCTAATCTTTAAAATAAAAGGTTTTGACTACAGGGGCTGTAATGTTTCTTGTTCCCAAGGCTCATCTTTCTCAGTTCAAATCTATCCTCAGATGCAATTGAAATAACCCAACAATAAGAACTGTTTCTTCTAGCTTTAAATCTATGATCCTATGGTCTCCAATGATGGTAAACTCACTTCTTCCCAAAGCAGTCCATTCCAATTATGATACCTTTGATTATTGAGACTCTCTTCATGTGAAGATTAAGTCTTCCTTTCTACAGCTCCCACTTCTTATTCCTTATTTTGTCCTCCAGAGCCAAGCAGAGTGAGTCTTATTCCTCTACATCCAACAGTTCTTGATATATTTAAGATAATCAACATGTCTTTTCTTTAAACTAAATCTCCTCAGTTGCTTCAATTTGTCTTCATATGACAATAATTTGGAGTATCTCCACCATCTTTGTTACTCTTTTCTAGATACTCTCCAGTTTGTCAATAAGGGTAGAACCCAGAAGTGAATAAAATATCTCTGATAAGCCCAAAGTAGCACATAGTGTAATAATTCTATGATACTTCATTCTGGACTCAATTTTTCTTTAAAAGCATTAGTTTTGGTAACTGCCATATTGTATTGTGGATACACTCTAAGCTTGCAGTTTATTAAAATCCTGAGATCTTTTTTATATACTATATAGCTGTACCTCTCCCGGTCTGTACTGGTGCAGTTATTTGTTTGGTTTTTATTCCCAGTATTGGATTTTTTGTCTCTTGCTATAAATCACACCTTATGCCATATTCTATTCTATTCAGATTTTTTGAATTCTGATTTTCATTTAGTGTGTTCCCTATCCTTTCCCATTATGGGTCATATGTAGATAGATTTGATATAAAATGTCCTTTATGTCTTCATTTACATTGCTGACCAAATTGTTGAACAACACATCCATGAGATAATCCCCTAGCGATTCCAAGTTGACATAAAATGTTTAATGGCTAAATTTTCAGCCTTGTCAGTCAGATACTGTCAAAACCATCTAAATCTACAACCCTCTAGACCAGAGGTACAAAATTCCCCCATCCCCACCCCAAGACCACATGTGATCCACAAGACTTTGAGTGCTCATAATCTGGAACCTGATTAAAATATAATTGGGAAATTTTGACAAATAAATAAAAATATAATAAAACATGTTCAGTACCACATTTTAAAAACCAAGTCAATATGCTACTCAAAGGGATTTTTATGTATAGATGATGGCCCCCTATTTCTGTTTGAATTTTATTCCACTGATCTAGATCATAGCTCTTCATCTTGTGTACAAAGTTAACTCAAGATAATCTGTCAAATGCTTTGCAAATATATACATATATATATATATATAAAGTATATCTTCAACTATATTCTTCTAAAATACATGGATAGTTAAACTATCTCATTTATATTTTCAACTGTATCCTTCATCTACTAGTCTAGAAACACTGTCCAAATAAGAAGTAGGATTTGTTCAACATGACCCGTTTTTAATGAAGCCATGACAGCACTACATCTGTTTCTGGATGTCCACTAGCCATTTTAAAAATACACATCTAAAAATTTCACCAGGAATTGGAATCAAAGTTTTTAGTTTATAATCTGCAGATTTTTGAAAATTGTGACACTTGATAGCCTCCAGTCCTAGAGTTCTTTCAAAGATCACTGACAGTAGCAAAGCAATCCTATCTTCCAGTGATCATAAACAAGTCACTTCACATTTCTAGATCCTAATTTCCTCATCTGTAAAATGAGAGGGTTGCAAAAAAAATGATTTCTAAATTTCTTTCTGAGTCTGAGAATGTATAAATCTTTCATTCACTTAAATGTACTGCTACACTTTTCCTCTATCATCAAAAGTTTCCCCCAGATATTTAGGAAGCCTTATACATCTATATTTGAACTAAGTCAGGGATATCAAGTATGTTCACACCCTGTTATCCTGCCATGAAACCTTTCTATGGCTAGTGATCACATTTTTAAACCTGTTGGATTTTAAGGCTAAAGTGACTCTCATATTGGAATTAAGCAAAGAGGGAGAAGGTCTCAATGGGGAGGATAATGATGAAAGCCTTTTCAATGGGTAATGACCCTATGCTTCTTAGATCTCCTACAATGCTTTCTCTAGACTCTCTAATGTACATGGTGTGGTGGATAGATCCCTGGGATTATAGTCTAGAAGACCTCAATTTAAATCCCACCTCAAACACTTACCAGCTCTGTGAGTAGGTCATTTAATCTCTGCCTGCCTCAGTTTCCTCAACTTTGTAATAAGGAGGTTGTACTTAATGACCCCAAGGTCCCTTCTAATCCTAGATCTTTGATGCTTTTATTGTGAATTATATACAATAGTATTCTTGGTATGTGTCTTCTCCCCAAACTACATTGTTACCACTCAGACAGAGAGCAAGGACCATTCACATGTTGATTTTATTCAGTCATTTCAACTATTTTTGAGACTTTCTTGGAAGGATACTAAAATGGTTTCCTTCTCCAGCCCATTTTATATATGAGGAACTGAGACAAACAGGGTTAAGGGACTTACACACAGCTAGAAAGAGTCTGATACTAGATTTGAACTTGTGGAGATGAATCTTCCTGATTCTAAGCCCAGTGCTCTATTCATTGTACCAGTAGAAGTCAAGCTTTGTCCTATAGCAACCTTCTATCTCCATCACTTATGGTACCCTGCATAAGGTAGTTATTTCATAAATTATTTAATAAAAAATTTCACTCAATCAAAGTGAAAAGGGGAAAAACTCCTAAGCACTTCCAGGCAGTCCTAAATAATTTTTATGTGAGAACCCCCTCCTCAACATTTGGAGAGTGGCAATATCAGCCAGGTGACCACTTACTGAGTGTCAGGTGTCCCTATAGTTTGATAAATGTGGATGTGCTACAAGCTAGAAGCAGTGAAAAGGCAGGAATCAAGTCTGTGGAAGTCTTTTCATATACAAATAGCTACTTAATGAATACTTGTTGATGATGATGAAGGTACCCAACAAAGGGATAAAGAGGTGGTGGGAAGCATACTGAGCTGAGAATCAGGACACCTGGGTTCTCTGCCCCACACCTGCTTCTCTTGGCTGCCATAGATAGAATCTTCCAAATCTGACTTCCTTCCCCCTCCCCACAGTCCTTCCCCATGACAACAGCTGCTCCTCCCATGTCCTGTTTTCCTCTCTCCAGAGGGATTCATTGGGATTCCACTCGGCTTCCCCTCCCCTGCTTGATGACATTCAGTGAGTCGTATTCACTTTCTGCAAAGCCTTTTCCCAAATAAAAGGAAATAAATCATCTCATCCCAGGAGACAGCCACCAGGCCACCAACATAATCTTTTAAAAACCATCCCAGAATAGGACTGATATGAGATAAACTAGCAGAGAGGCTTCTGGGTTTTTTTGTGGAATAGAATGTGTAAATGGCAACCTCCCCCTCTCCCAAAACCTTTTTTTAGTGCACTCTCTCCCAAAAGGGGACATTAATCTCTAAAACTATAGAGGGCACAGCCCTTGGGTTTGTCAGCAACCCTCCTGACAAATTATTGTCAGTATCATAGAATTTAAATTTGGATTTTACAGATGATGAAACAGCCTACAGAGACAAAGGAATTTGTCAAATTAAATCCAAGCTGATTCAAAGATCTGAAATTTGAACCCAGAACTTGTGGCTTTAAATCTGGACATCTTTTCCCTATATCACATATATTCTTCATTATCATCTCTCATCTCTATTCAAAAGGAAAAATGGAGAGTACATTCAACCATGACTTTAGTCAGAAGCCCACATGAATTTCTTCTGATTCCCTGCATTAATATCTGGAAGGATTTTTACCAAAGAAAAACCAATGTTCCAAATTCTTCTGAAAGTATACACTGACCACATTGTCGTCTACAATACTGGTCATGGAAAATTTCCCTAGGAGAGGAAGCACTGAATTTGATGTTAGAGGACCTGGACTCAAATTTCATTTCTGTTACTGAGTAACTTTTGTGAGCCTTAATTTCTTCATCTGCTAATAGACTCCTAAAATCCTTTCAGGTTTAAATTTTTGATCCTATGATCTCATCATTCCTCCCCCTTTACCAGTTCTGGGAAATGAATCTTTGTGCTTCTCTGGTCTCGTTCAGTGAATTATTTCTGCTCTAGAAGCAACAGCTTAAGGAAGGGTTCAGAACGTGCTTCCCCATAAAAGCTCTTGGGCCATTCTGATCTATCTTAATCCTAGAGAGAAAAAAATGGAATCAGTCACAGCTAGGGTGGAGGTGAATGGGCTACTTCTTCCTGTTGTTGTATATGTAATACTTAGAAGCTCTTACTTAGAAACATAGATTTGGCTCTGCTCTATTTCCCTTCTGAAATTTTCGGTTCAGTACATTTGAAGGCCAGCCGTTGAAGGTAGCTTCTAGGCCTCTTTGAACATTCTCTCTCCAATCTGTGTTATTTTTTCATGTCCAAATTATATACGCATGGAGGGTAACTATCATTTTCATGAAAATGCGTCAAGAACAGTTTCTTGTCTTGATGAACTGACACAGGAATAGACCCTGATGATTTCATTCCCTACCCCCATTTTCAAAGATGCCCAATGCCTCTTTTGTAAAATACAGTGACATTATTTCAAGTGTGAAGTTTCCATCACATTTCACTATTTCATTTCCATGGAAATGTGTTGATCAGAGTGTAACAGATTTGTTCTTCTTTGGGGACTTTTTTTTCTTTTATGGTTAAAGACAGGCTATCTGTCAAACCTAAGATGATGGAAAATGCTAGTCTTTTTATTGAAGGAAAAAATATTTTGTGCATATCCTGCTTTATTTGCCATATGGATAGTCATGGTTTATTTTATGTACCAAAGGGAAAGGATGGGTTGAACAATTTCTGGACAGGAAAATTTGAAGGTTCATAGATGTAGAGCAAGAAGAGATGGCAGAGATCATCTAGTCCACCCCCCTCATCATGTAGGTGAGAAAGCTAAAGCTTGTCTAAAACCACATAGATAGTAAATAGGAGAAGTAGAATTAGAATGGGCAATCAGATATTGCAGAAAGGATGTGGACTAATAAAAATAATTGGATTTGGCAATTCAATGACCTCTGAGAGAATTTCAATAGAGTGATAGAGTCAGAAAGCATATTACAAGTGTTGGGGACAGGATTGTGGTAAGGAAATAGTCATTAAATGCAGTCATCTTTTGCAAGATGTGATGAGGAGAGGCTAAGGGGATTACTGGATGTGGCAGAAGTGCCAATGGAAGGTTATTGAAAAGATTTGGACATATTAATAGTGAGGTGAAAAGGAACCAGTATGGAGGAAGCATAACTATTGGAGTATGGTCCTGAAGGAATCAAGCTATAAATTTTTCTCATCCCACTCTGCATCAATTTATACAAATCTTCCCATATTTCTCTGAATTCATTCTTTTTATAATATCTTGCGACACAATAGCATTATATTCATGTATCATAAATTGTTCAATCCTTCCCCATTGAGGGTTCAACCTTTATTTTATAATTCTTTGCTATCACAAAAGTGCTACTGTAAATATTTTGGTTTTGCATGTATCTTTTTCCTTTGTCTTTGATCTCTTAGTCAATCAGTTGGTCAATAAACATTTATTAAGCACCTCTTTTGTACCAGGCACTTGCTAAGCACTAGGATACAAAAAAAAAAAAAAAAAAAAAAACACTGCTCTTGAGAAGCTCACAATGTAATCTAATGGGGCTATAAGCCCAATAGTGCTATTGCTGGATCAAATTCACACTTTAGTGACTTTGGTTATGTAATTCCAAATTGGGTTTGTCCATTTTCAGATTTCAATCAGCATTGTATTATTGGGCCCTCTTCATTTAAGTTCTCTTCAAAAACTAATTTTTTTTGTCACTTTATCAATCTGATGAGTGTGTGGTAGAACTTTAGAGTTGTTTTGTCATTTATCTGTTATTTATAGTTTCAAATATTTTTTGTATCATGATTAACACCTTGGTTTCTTCCTTGAGAATTCTCTGTAAATATTTTTTGACTATTTATTTATTGAGGAATGCTCTTAGTCTTAGGTGTTTGGATTAGTTCCCCACATATTTTGACTATTAAACCTTTATCAAAGAAATTTATTGCAAATATTTTCTTATAGTTATTTCTCTTCTAATTTTAACTTTATTGGTTATATTTACCCACATTTTGTATGATCAAAATGAAATACTTTTTCTTCTAAAACCCTTTCTATTCCTTTTTTAGTGAAGAATTTTTCCCCTACACACACACACACACACACACACACACACACACACACTCCAATTGGAGTACTTTCTGGTATATAATGTGAGATACTGGTCTAAATCTAATTCTGCTAGGGTGCTTTCCTGGTTTCCCAACAATTTTTTTACCCTATTAACAAAGTTCTTGGTTTAAGTGAACACTGCAAGTACTATGTTCATTCATTTTTGTGTCTTGCATATCTAATCTATTCCATCGATTGACCTTTCATAGTTTTAATGACTACTTCTTTGAAGTATAGAGATCTGGTACTACCAGAAACCCTTCCTTCCCACTTAAAAAAATGTTTCCCTTGAGTTTCTTGACATTTATTTTTCTCCAAATGAATTTTAATGTTATTTTTCCTAGTATTCTAAAATAATCCTTTGTTGTTTGATTGCTTTTGGCATTGAAGAAGTTTGAATTTATTATATTTTTTGTACTTTTGAGGTAGAGTAGCCATAAGCTTTGATAGTTCTTCAATTATTTAAATATGTATTTCTGAAAAGAGTGTTTTATAATCATAGCTATATAATTCCTATCAGGATCTTGATATATAGACTCTCATATATTTTAAATATTCTGTAATTACTGAATAGAATTTCTCTTTTTGTCTCTTTCTGCTAGAGTTTTTTGGTAGTATACAGAAAAACTGATGGTGTTTGTGCACTTATTTTATATTCTACCACTTTGCTGAAATTATTGATTACTTCAAAGAATTTGTAGTTAAATCTTTAGGGTTATTTAACTAGACCTTCACATTGACTGCAAAAATCAATACTTTTGTTTCCTTTTTGCCTATGCTTATTCTTCTTTTTTTTTTCTTATATTATTGTTATAGTTATCATTCCTAGTATAACATCAAATAATAGTGAAAATAGACATTTTTTATTTTTTGCCTCATCCTATTGGAAAGGCCTTTAGCATTTCTTTAGTACATATAATGTTGTCTCTAGGTTTAAAAAAGCCACTATTTACCATACTAAAGGAATGTATATTTATTCTTTTTTGTTTTAATATTTTTAAAATGGTTGTTGCAGCTTGCCAAAGACTTTTTCTTTATCTATTGATATGATCATGTGATTTTTTTGCTTTTTGTTATTTTTAATATGGCTTGTTATTTTTATAGCTTTTCTTATCTTAGACCAACTGTAATTCTTGATACAAATTCTTCATAGTGTTAACTGTTCTTTTAATATATGGTTGTAGCATCTTTGATAATATTTTTGCACTAATATTCATTAAGGATATTTGCTATATAGTTTATCTTCCTCCCATCTTCTTCCCTCATTAAGGAGAAAAAAGAAGCAAATCACTTTTGTAGAAAATATGCATAGTCAAGAGGGAAAAGATCTCAGGCTTGTCATATCCATAAATGTATGTTTTATTGTGTATGTTTTGTCCATTTTTTTCCTGTCAGGAGATAAGTAGCATTCTTCATCATCAGTGCTCTGAAATCCTGATTAGTCAAAGCATTGATCACAATTCTTAAGCCTTTCAAGGTTGTTCATCTTTATAATGTTGCTGTTTTAATGCATCGTTTTCTTGCCTTTAATTCATTCACCTCTACAATGTTTTAATATAAATTTGCCTCCTGATTTAGCTCACTTTAATTTTCTCAGGTTTCTTTAAAACTGTCCCCTTCATCATTTCCTGTGCTCTAATAGTGCTCCAATAACATATTCTTTACCATAATTTGTTCAACCTTTCCCCCAATTGATAAATATATCCTAAGGTTCCAATGATTTGCCTCTATGAAAAGAGCTGCTAAAATATTTTTTGTACATATGGGTCCTTTCCTTCTTTCTTTGATATAATATTGTATTCAGCTTTGCAAGGTATTATTATTGATTGTAGACCTTTATCTTTTATCTGTGAAAATAATATGTTTCAATCTTTTCTCTCCTTTATAATGATAACTGCTTGGTCTTATGTGATCCTGATTTTGGTTCCTTGTTTCTTGACCTCTTTCTTTTTGGTAATTTCAGTATTTTTTTTCTTTTTAGAAGGTCTGGATTTTGGTTATAACATTCCTAGAATTTTTCAGTTTATTTTAGATGGTAACCAGTGGATTTCTTATATCTGTTATGTATTCGCAGATTCTAATATATCTTGACAATTTTTCTTTAACTCTTGAAATATAGTATTTCTAAAAAAAATGTAGTCCAATGATCCTTAAATTATTTTTCCTTTACATGTTCTCTATGGATCAGTTTTTTAAAAATAGTAGATACCTAACATTTTCTTCTTTTTTCAGTTTAAAAAAATGTTGTTCCTTTATTTCCATTTTCTCATTAAGTCACTATTTTCTGTATGGTCCATTCTAATTTTCAAGCAATCTTGGAAATTACCTAGCTAAAGTTTGCCATATCTCATACTATGTTGTTCATTTTTCTTCTTATGCTTTCTTTTGTGGCTTTTATTTCATTTACAACATCATATCTTAACTCTTGCATTATTTCTTCCCAGAATCTGAGTTGATTTTGTAGCTAACCTGTTTGAAATTCTGCTTATTGTTGTGGAATTATCTTTGCCTGGGTTTTGATCTTGGATTTCCCCGAGTTCATAAAAGTTCTTCATTGTCAATATTTTCTTCTTTTCACTCATATTTCCAACCTTCTTGAATTGAAATTTTATGTCAAGTCCAGGCTCTGAACACTTCTAGAAATAATAGTAAGGCCTTGCTTCATCCTGATCAATTTTGTCAGCCAGTCATTTTCAGTTATGTCTAATGCTTTGTGATCCCATTTGGGGTTTTCTTGGTAAAGATGCTGGAGTTTTCTTGGCAAAGGATTTTCTTCTTCAGCTTATTTTACAGATGAGGAAACTAAGAAAAACAGGGTAAAGTGACTTGTTTAGGGTTACACAGATAGTTGGTGTTTGAGATCATATTTAAATCAGAAAGATGAGTCTTTAATTCCAGGTCGGCACTCTATTTACGATTCCATATAGCTGCCCTCCTGATCATTGGTTTTTCTACAATGATCAGGTACTGATCCTATGTTCCAAGGAGTTAGTTTAGTTTAGCTAGTTATAAATTTTCAGAGCTCCAGGGTCCAATCTAATCACTGACCTAGTGTTTCTAAAGTCGACTAATTCCCAATCCTAGAACAGGGTCAGACTGATCCTGAAGGAGGATAGTTTCTAGGGAAATATAATAATGATTTTTGAGGGAGCTTCTGTTCTGACTAAAATACAGTTGCCAACTCCCAAATATTTCTGGCTCACTCTCATCTATACTTCCATTTTCCTATTCCCATTATTTTTGTCTGCTTGTGGAGTCACTGGTTTCTATATGATCCATTCTAATTTTCAAGCAATTCTGAAAATTACTTAGCTAAAGTTAATCCTATCTTATGTTATGTTGTTCATTTTCCTCCTTCTTCTTTCTTTTACAGCTTTTTATTTCATTTACAGTATCATTTTTAAACTCTTGCATCATTTCTTCAAGGAATTTGAGTAGACCTTGTAACTAACCTGTTTGTTTGAGGCCATAGTTCCAAATATCCCTCAGCTTCCTCTCAGTCCACGTACTATAAGTCTTCTGCCTATTTCACTGCCTGACTTACTCTTTTCTAATTGTATTCCTTCCAAGGTGACTTATGCTTCTGGTTATTTGTTTTGTGTGAACCTGGGCTGGTAAAAGCACCTTCAGTAGTTCCCCCCCCCCCCATATGGCACTGTCTTTTTGATCCTTGATGGAGTACCCCCACAGAAGCTGGACTCTTCTGCTCCCATTCATTGTGCAGACAGAAGCTGGCTATGAAAATTCTTAATTGTGTAACAAATAAGAAAACAAAGCCACAAATCAGTATTTACAATATTTCAATAGGAAAAAGAATACAGATTTACTAGAGTAGCAATAAATAATAATGAGATATAACCTTTACTTTATTCATTATTATTTCTCTCTAATCCCAAGAACATTGAACCCCAAGGAAGCAAAGTGCTTTCTCCTGGGCTGTACACCCACCTCCACTTCAAGTCAGAATTGTTCTCTCCACAGCAACCAGAACCTCATCTCAGTAGCTTCCCTGAATTTCACTGATTAGCTTTTCTTCTTCCTCCCTCAACACTCAGAACATATCTCCAAGAGAGACTTCTTTCCTCTATTCAGTACCTCCCATTCCTCCTCCTCATCCTTTGTATAATTTATCTTTCCTTTTTCTAAAACAACTACTAAATTGCTTCACTTTTGTATAGTCTGAACATCCCCCTCAGGAAGTTACCTCCACGTTTTCAAATCTCATTATCTTCTCATTACAAAAATTAGCATAAACATTAGCATACCTACAACCCAATTACATTTCTATTACTCAGGTCTCAGTCCTGATTTACAGAAGCTACTCTTATGATGTTTCAGGTTTTGCTAGAATAAGCTGTTAGATAGAATCCCTTGAGAAATGAGAACTTCCAGGTGGGGAGCACAGGATGTGTGTATGTGATTGGGCTGGGGAGGGGAGAGGCTAAGGAAAGGTGGGTGGAGATAGGTTGACCTGTGTTCCAGCAATGATGGGCTGGGATATAGCCTGTGGACCATATGCCTCCGGGGTAGCCTTCTTACTCTTTGCCCAGAGCCTCAAAGAGGATAAGATCAAATATGAGACCTTTCCCTTGATTCATTCTCTCCGCTATAATATTAGCTCACATCTCTATAGCATTTCATGAGTGACAAAGCATTTTCCTTACAGCTATTGTAAGGTAACTCAGTGTAAGAATGATTATCCCCATTTCACAGACAAAACCTAGTGAGATGAGCAGGTGAAATTCACAGCTAGTCAGTGGCGTAGAGAGAATCAGACCCAAATCCTGGCCTTTTTTCTATCATACCAAATTGCTTCTCTCATCTCAGTATATCCTTGAACATTATGGATAGTTGCCATTTTTAGCATCCTTGGCAGTATAGTGTAATAATAACAAGAATAAATCACATTTATGTAGTGTTTTAAGATTTACAAAATGCCCAACTGGTCAGAAAGCCTTTCTCTACCGCTAATTCCTTTACCTGTGTTACTCAGAGCAGATGTTTCACATCCAAGGCAATTTGCATTTTAAAAGAAAACTGGAATAGAGCTAGAATCTGTCCATCTTTAGTGATTGTATGAGGCAAAAGGGCAGATTGAGGAGGGGACATTTAGCTAATACTATCCCTCCACCAATTGCAGCCCCCTGGGTAATTATTTATTATACCTGTGTGTAAGGCAAGTCCTGCATTCTAGTCACATCTGCAACAATTGAATTCTCATGACCCTGCCACATAAAGGAAAAGCCGGATAACTTCTGATCATTATTTGGTATTTTCTTTTGGATCCTAAATTTTGTAGGTAATTCTGGAAATTTTCAGCAAGATTTTTACCAGTGAAGGAAGAATGAATTTTGCCTTGTCTTCCCCCTCCAAAAAACAAGCAAACCCTCAAAAACTCCTTTTCCTCAAATAAAATTTTCTCCTGAGAGATCTTCCCTCTGCTCTTATCATTCTGCATACAAGCAGGCAGCCTCTCCAGAGTGGTTTTCTACTGGCCCTGATTCTTTGGCCACATTTCACTTTTTGGAAACTTTAGAGCATTTGGGGGCCACAAGGTAGGATGGTCTTGGAGTCAGAAAGACTCATTCATCTCCCTGAGTTCAAATATGATCTCAGGCACTTAACTGTGTGACTCTGGCTAAGTCACTTTACTCTATCTGCCTCAGTTTCCTCGTCTGTAAAATGAGCTGAAGAAAAAAAATGGCAAATCACTCCAGCATCTTTGCCAAGAAAATCCCAAATGGGGTCATGAAGAATCAGACATGACCAAAAAACAACTGAACAACAACAGAATAGCATATTTTATACTGAATTGTGTGAACCAAGAACAAGATTGTGGCTTCTGCCTCTTGGGGCAGTAAATAAATGAGGCTTTCATTCTAATGCTGGCATTTCTAAAATTTAATATTTTAATAGTCTTATGCAAATGATAAGATATTTCTGGCTAACTCCTCTTCCCCAGCTTCAACATGGATGCAAGTTGTACATCTTTTCTCTCTTGATCTTTTTCAGTCTTAGGTACCAGTCCTTAGTATGACTACTAAGATTCCAATAGACTCTGTTACCTACCACCTTTGTGACCATAGAATTCCCTTAACTTCTGAACATCAGCTTCATCATTAGACTGTTATGGGGCCTTTAAAATCCCTTTCAAATCTGTGATCCTTCCTCTGTGAGCTAGATCCTGGCTTGCCCCCATAAAAGAAAAAAAAATGAGATGATAGAATTATTATCGAACAAAGTCAGGAGTGATGCTTCATTTACCTGCAGCACAGACTGACTCTGCACACAGATCACTGTTAACAAGCAATTTTATGCAAGACTATACCTGTTTGTATTAATACGGGAAACATCTGTGCTTATGTTTCCCAAGCCCTTGTGGGATTTTTGCATAAACCCCCTTGCATAAGCACATAGGAAAGAAACACCTAAAGGGGAGTCCTCACCCTAACCTGAGCTACTAATAATTCATACACAAATCAAATCAAACTCAGGAGACAGTCTCTGACATGCTCTGTCTGAAGCAGTCTAATTAGTTCTCCTCAATTGTCTCATTTGCATATCCATCTGAAGGCAAATGTGGTATATATACAAGCTGTGTCACATAAAACAGAGACTATTTGATCTGGAAGAGACCTCCGAGAACATTTCTTCTAAGCGCCTTGTTTTATGAAATGAGGAAATCAGTCCAGAGAGGAGAGTGATTTGCCCATTGTCACACAACCAGATGTCAGAAGACCAGGTCTTGAACTCAGGACTTCTGGTACTCTTCCTCCTGTTTCTTGCATTCTCTTAAACTACAGGATTTCTTGTGCCATCTTGGTGGTACCTGGGTCCTGATGTCAGGAACGGCTCGGGGTGGGCCAAACTTGGAATGATGGCAGGGCTGGAGATTACTGGGCATTCAAGAGGCAGAGGCAGCTGCCTCCTTCTTGAAAAATGCTGAGGGAGAAGATTCTCCCACAGACCGAAGAGCAAATGCTCTATGGCCCACCTGCCAGAGAACCCAAGGGCTGGGATGAAGCATCGGTCAGGGCTGAGTGGTGATTAGATCTGGACCACAGAGTCAGAGGAATCTCCCATTTAGGGGGCAGTTAGATGGTGCAGTGGATAGAGCACCAGCCCTGAAGTCAGGAGGACCTGAGCTCAAATCTGGCCTCAGACACTTAGCATGTCCTGGCTGTGTGACCCTGGGCAAATCACTTAACCCCAACTGCCTCAGCCAAAAAAAAAAAAAAAAAGGAGGAAGAGAAACAGGAGGAGGAGGAGGAAAAGGAAGAGGAGGAGAAGGAGAAGGAGAAGGAGAAGGAGGAGGAGGAGGAGGAGGAAGAGACCATTTAGTCAGAGACCAAGAAATTTCCAGACCAGGCCATGGGTCACAGGAGTGATCATATAAGACTGTCTTAGCTGAGAACCTTTCCTTTCACAAGCACAATATGAAGCACCTTTCTGGCTATATCACAGATGCCCTCTTCTAAGTCCCTATTGCAAAGTCTTGGGAAAGAACAGCTTCCATTAATGCTCTAATGGCAGTCACCGAGAAACAGAGAACAAAATGGCAGGAGAATTGGTTGATAATGCACTGGTAAATGTGCAATCCACTTGCAGGAGGGCAAGCTCTCCTATATGCTCTCATGTCAGGGTCAGGGTCTTAGCCAGAGCAGAGAAATGGGGGCATGTTTCTGTGGGTCTGCCTGGGAGCCAGTGGGTTTTCTTTATAGAAATATGTATAAAATATATGTTTATAATATAAAAAATATATAATTTTTTTTTTTCTTGAGGAGAACCATTTGGTCTGAAAATCCTTCTTAGGGTTAGACCTTTTCAAGTCAATTCAGTTTTGTTAAGCACATATTATGTGCAAGGCACTGTGTTAGCTGGACATAAGGATAAAAAAAATCATATTCCCTGCTCTCAAGGAAGATACTGTCTGAGGGAGACAGGAAGTAATCCAGAAATAAAATGCTATGAGAAAATGTGAGGAGAGAAAGTTAACTTTCAGCTAGGAGAGAGGTTCTTAAACTTTTGTATTGTGGGCCTCTGGGAATTTATAGACCCTTTTTTAGGAAAAAAATGTTTTTAAATACATAAAACAGAAGATTGCAGAAGAAATCAATTATACCAAAATTTCCAGAGAGGGGAGGGGAGTTGTCCACAGTCACACAGTTAGAAAGTGGCAGGCCTGGGATTTGAGATAATATCTCCAGATCTAAAGCTCTTGCAGCTTACAGCTAAGCATGCAAGGTCCCTGAAAACATCTGGATTCACTTCTTCCCACACTCCCCAAATCTTATCTTCCCACCTGGGTCCAGGATCCTGCCCCCGGCACCAACTTTGTCCTCCCAGAACAGCTCCATCCAGTCCAGTTCCCTCTCCTTGGCTCTTGCCTAAAGTCCTTTCCTAGAGGTCTGGTATGCAATGTGTCTAGTGGATTGGGGAGAATTTCCACCTGACTGTGCTTCCCAGATCCCAAGGCCCTTCCACACGTGGCCTCTTGCCTCATTACTGAAGCTTTTAGCTGCAGCCCCAGGCTTGCTGCATTGTCACCTGAGCGGAGGAGCTGGGAAATAGGCCATTGTGCTCCAGTGAGTACATCTTCCTCACTTCTCTCCACCTCTGCACTTCCATCCACCGTGCCCCCCCTTTCCTCTCCCCCCACCCTGCAGATCCTAAATTGTGCAGCTGCTTCCTGCCTCCTCCTTCACTGCAATCTGCCCCAGTACCCTCGCCACCATTGCTACCATGAACTAGGGATGGATGCCGTCCTGCACAAGGAAAGGGAAGATATTTAATGTATCCGTGAACAAAAAGGCTGAGAGAGAAGGAGAGTGCATCCGGAGGAGATCATGGCCCGGGGACCTGTGTTTGAACTCTGCTGATAGGATCATGAGATAGTTAGTGAAAAAGGCTTTAAATTTAGTGCAAGGGGACCCAGTTTGGATCTTGACACTACTATCTCGTGTGACCTTAGACAAGTTATTTCTTAATTATAATAGTAATAGCTAGCATTTATATAGCACCCACTATATGCCAGGCATCCTATGGGATCCTCACACCATCTCTGGGATGTAGGGGCTATTACTATGTCTAGTTTACAGATGGGGAAACTGAGGCAAATAGAAGTTAAGTGATATCCAGGGTCACAAAGTTATAGTTTCTGAGGCTACATTTGAACTCAGGTCTTTCTGACTCTATCCACTGCTTCTTGTTTCTAAGTACCAGTTTTCTCATATGTAAAAATTAGGTTTTCTCTCAAGTCCCTTCTAATGTTAGTGTATGTAGGTCTTAGGTTCTGTCCCCAAGAGACCAAGGAAGTGGATCTTTTTTCTCAGTTGGAGGAAATCTCTAACATACTAAATGGCAGAATTGGGGTCCAAAGAGTTTAGTACATAGGGCTAAATCGAAAAATAATTTGGCATAATTTGAATTTTAAAAATCAGCTTTTCCAGTGCAAGATAGGAAAAGCGTGGTTAAACATAAGTTTTTTGTTTTCATTTTCTTTTGTTTTTACAATTCAATGAAGGGTTCATAAATGAGAAGAATGTGTGGTGACTCCATTATGGAGGTAACAGGTGAACAACAAAGCAATGTTAATTCTATAGTCTTTAAGCAAGAAGAAAGAGGGCAAAAGACCAACTTGTCTCATCATGGGTGTTAGATATCTCCATAGACAATATCCTGCCTCAAGAAAAGAGAAATTTGAATGCCAGTTGGCAAATGGCACTCAGTGAGCTGCCAGCTTAGTATGAATCAATGGAGTGATATGGCAGCCACAAAAGTTAATGAAGCCCACTGAAGCCTCCAGATCTTTTTCAGACAGTCTGATTTTTGAACCTAAATTATGCCTATTGAACATCATTTTAATAGATTCAAAATGTCTTCCAAGGTAAAAATTACATAAATCATATGATTTCCATTCTGCCCCTTCTCTCTCTCATTCAATCTCCTTCTATTCACTGTGCCCTTCTATCTCTGGGTCCCTGTGTACCTCTTACAAGCCTTCTGGGTACCATTTACCAATAGGAGTTCAAATTTTCAAATGTCCCTTCTCTTGAGGCAGGATATTATCCATGAAGATATAACTCTCGTCATGAAAGAAGATGCCCCCTTCTTCTTCTTTTTTTTTATTATAGCTTTTTATTTACAAGACATAAGCATGGGTGATTTTTCAGCATTGACCTTTGCAAAACTTTCTATTCCAACTTTTCTCCTCCTTCCTCCTCCTCACCCCCTCCCCCAGATGGATGCCCCCTTCTTCTCGCTGAAAGACTATAGAATTAGCATTGCTTTGCTGTTCACTATGGACTTGAGGATGAGACAACTACACATTCCCCTCTCTGATTCATTCTCTCTTCGTTTAGGTTCCCTTCCAGTCAGCAATCTTGTCATGAAAAAAAAATTATCTACCTATGTGGGGATTTTAGAGTTTTACTTCATGGTGCTTCAGCTCTGCTCCTCTGCCTACCATTTGTAGATCAAGTCCTCTCCCTATCATCATTTCCTTTAATTTCTTTCCTGTCATCATAATTCCATCTCTATCAATATCCTGAGTAAACCTCAACTGTTTCTACTTCTTTTCTTGGTTGTAATCAGAATCTTTTACTGTCCATTTTTCCAGATCAAATGCCTAGATAAGTCATCAGTTTTTATAACTGAACAAAATTCTGGTCCCCACCACTCTGAGGGAGAATAGAAAATGTCTTTGTTTTAGCTACAGCCCTTTACAGGCAGTGATTCCAAGACACTAACACTCTGTCCAAGAGAGCCATCAAGGTCTTAACTCTTGACTGGGCAGACCTCAGAAAGGAGGGGAGCTCTGGGTCAAATCTAACTCTTTGGCTGCTTGCCACCAATCATTCCCTCTCACCTCACACAAACCCCTTCTGTAAGATTCTCTCTGGACTAAACTGACTCATAGTCTTTATCTCTTTGTGGAGAGGATGAGGACCATAAAAAGATAGAGAAAAACAGAGCAATTACTAGTGATTCCAACATAGGAAATTGATCATCCCTCCTCTTCTCATGTAGAGGTAGGTAGGGGGCAAAATGGAAAAAAGTGCTAGGGCTGGAATCACAAAGCTCTGAGCTCTAATCCCAACCTCAGTCTCTTACTAGTTGTGTGATGCTGGACCAGTCACTAAACTTTTGTCTGCCTCAGTTTCCTGAACTGTAACATGAAGATAATAATAGCATCTACCTCCTAGACTTGTTGTGAGGATCAAACAGGATAATATCTGTAAATCCTTTGCAGACCTCAAGTATTATATAAATACTATTGATGATGATAATGATGTTAATATTACAATAGAAATACAAATTACACAATAGGAAACATTTTAAAGAAAATAATGCTATCTGTATTTTGCAGACCTTTGTCATTATCTGATCTCTATTCTGACCCTTTCTTCAACACACATCTATAACCGAGGTTCATGAAAGTAAAGGAAGCAAATTATTCAAGATTTGATCTGGGATAAGGAGAGCTTGGAGAAGTAGAGCCTGAGAATGGAGGATCTCTGCTTCTGACTAGGCTTTTTCTTTTTCTTTCTTTCTTTCTTTCCTTCTTTTTTCTTTCTTTCTTTCTTTCTTTCTTTCTTTCTTCCTTTCTTCCTTCCTTCCTTCCTTCCTTCCTTTCTTCTTTCTTTCTTTCTTTCTTTCTTTCTTCCTTCCTTTCTTCTTTCTTTCTTTCTTTCTTTCTTCCTTCCTTCCTTCCTTCCTTCCTTCCTTCCTTCCTTTCTTTCTTTCTTTCTTCCTTCCTTCCTTTCTTTCTTCTTTCTTCTTCTTCCTTCCTTCTTTCTTTCTTTCTTTCTTTCTTCTTTCTTTCTTTCTTTCTTTCTCTTTCTTTCTTTCTTTCTTTCTTTCTTTCTTTCTTTCTTTCTTCATTTAGCCATTCATTCCCTTGCTAATCTATTTATTTATTCATTCACTCATTTGTTTGTTTGTTTTTGTCAAAAATATATTTATTTAGGAGAAGTTACAGACAAAATGAAGAGATAAATGTCAGTCTCAGCCTTACTGAACTTCTCTATTTCTTGATTCATAAATGAAGGAATTGGACTGGATAATCACTAAGGTCCCTTAAAATTCTAAATCTATGAATCCTGCAAAATTCTAGTCTACTTGACAAGCCTCTGATATATTCTTTCATTCTCTCCTGGAAAAAGACAAAGACCAAGGTTAAAAAGGAAGGGCTGTGTGTGCTAGACATGGAAAAAGAGGGGGAAAAGTCTTGTGAAAAGAACAATGGATTTTTGAGTCAGAAACAGGGACTCAAACAGAAAACAGCTCTGACACTGCCTATGATGCTGGCCAAGTCTCTTGACCTTTTAAGGATTTAGTTTACACATCTGTAAAATGAAAGGGTTAGGATGCATTCTAGGGCACCTTCTAGCACTCAATTTTGTTATCCTGTGAATTCCAGGGAATGGAGGACAGGTGAGACTGGCATAGAGCCATATCTTCTTGTCAAACCAGTGAGCTCAGTGTAGCTTGACAGAGCCTCTGGCAATCATGTGGGACTATAAAAATAACCAAAGGAAAGAAGATTGAAGGGGAAAGCAGGCTGGGGTGAGAGAGGGAAAGCTAAGGGTGGGGAGAAAACCACACAGCTCTGAAAGCTTCTTCAGCTCCATAAACTACCTTTAATGGCTCCTGTGATAAACTTCAGGTTGAAGGAAAAGGGAAATCAGGCAGGCAAACAAACAATTCTCCATGGATAGCTCATCTTGCTTCTTGGGACTTAGCTTTTTCATTCTTGGTGAATAAACTGTGAGCTGGTAGAAAGAACCTGCCCTGGAAGAACTTGAACTCTGAAGCAATTGCAAGAAGGGTTAGAGATCACAGGATGAAAGGATTTAAAACTGGAAGAGAAATCTGAGAAAAAAACTGAGAATTCTATCTTTTTTCATGTATATGTATATGTACATATATGTGTATGTGTTTGGTGGAAAGGGGAGAAAAAAAAAGGTAATTTAAAGGGATTAAAAAGAAAACATCATGCCAGGAAAATGGAATATATAAGAAAATTCCTGAAGACATACTTATTTTTACAACTCTGCCCAGGGCTGCCCTGCCAGAATCCCTCTGGGTAAGGGGAAAGAATTCCTTCTGTATTATCAAGAAGCCTGAGGAATGAATGTGTGGGTGAAGATCTGATTTTGGTTCTCAGATGTACCTAATGTGTGCAATGTATGTGAGTAAAGGCTTAAAAGGGAAATCCAAATCCAAACCAGAGGAAAATTATAGCAGATCAAAATAACACAAAGTGTGATGGGGAATTAATAATAATAATAATAGCTAGCATTTACATAAATGCTGTTTAAGGTTTGCAAAGTACTTTACAAATATTAACTCATTTGATCCTCATAACAATCCTGGGAAAGAGATGCTAGTATTACCCCCATTTTAGGGATATAGAAAGTGAGGCAGAGAGGTTAAATGTCATAGCTATTAACAAAGTATAAAAAATATGCATTATACATTATCAGACTCAATCCTCTCAAAAACATGAAGGCATTGTGGGAGACATTTTCAGAAGTGAAAGACTTCAAGACAGAGCAATTGAGTAACTTGGCTATAATCATATCCCAATAAATGGAACAGCTGAAATTTAAATCCTGGTCATTCAACTTTGAGTTTAAATTATGGCATTTCTGGCTAAGGCAGTTAGTGATTCTAGGACTGGTTTCTCTCTATATGCTCATTGTCAATATATATATATTGAATATAGGCACTTAATAAGTGCTTGTTTCTTGTTTAATTTTTTGAAGGCTTAGTACAATGTCTTCACACTTATTGCCTAATTTCTGTTTGGCTTTGGAATAACAACTGGAAAGAATGATGGGGTCATCTTCTTCCTTCTTTTTCATTCTCCCACCCACTATCCATAGGCTATAAAAGCTACCGCCTATGAAATGGAATGGGGTTTCCACAGAGTGAAGGAGAGGTTGATCTGTATTCCATATGGCTGGAACTTCCCTTTGATGTGGAGAAGTTTTACATGATGGAACCTGTTCTGACCATCTCCCTTTCCTATCCTGTCTCTGCCCCCTACCCATTCCCCCAAGCTGTGTGGTGGATGAAATGGACTTTTCCAACATGGAACTAGACGAGGCCTTGAGGAAATTCCAGGCCCACATCCGGGTCCAAGGGGAGGCCCAGAAGGTGGAGCGGCTCATCGAAGCTTTCAGGTAGGAGTGTCCTTGGGATCTGACCCCAAATCCCGTCTAAATCCCAGAATCTTTGGGAAAGAAAATTCTGGGGGAGGGGGAAGAAAAGGAAGCGCCTCAGATTGTGGGAAAATAGCCAGCATTTGGTGACAGTAGGAAGGAAGTGGGAAAAGATCAATATCCATAACATTTGGGAATGGGGGAAGAGGGGAGCATCATGAAGACTTTCTCTACTCCCCGTCCCTCAGGCAACCATGTCAACTAATCAGTCAGTCATCAAGTCTTTGCCTATTGGAGCAAGGCTGAAACAGCAATTGTTTATCAAAACATTAACTCCATGCAGAGTATTGTGTTGGGGTCTGAGGGTAAGAAAAAGTTTGGATAGAATGAGATTTCTGACCTCATGGAGTTTATAATCTAGTATAGTTCAGCTCGGGAGCACAGTGGACAGAATGTCAGACCTGGAGTCAAGAAAACCTGAGTTCAAATCTGGCTACATAGTAGCTGTGTGACCCTGGGGAAGTCGGTGTTTGCCTCAGTTTCCTCATCTGTAAAGTGAGGTGGAGAGGGAAATGGCAAACCACTCTAGTGTCTTGCCAAGAAAATCCCAAATAGGGTCATAAAAAGTCAGACAGGACTGAAATGACTGGAAACAACAAAAAGCCTAGTAGGGAGATAAAGTACCAACACAAACCCCTACATCGGCATAAATATGACACTAGGAAGTGCATTACAGAGATACAAACATAGATCCACCATTTCTATCAACTAGAATAATCCAGGGAATGTTTCTGGAGGAAGTGCCATTTATTTAAATTGGGCTTTAATAAATGGTTAGGGATTCAGCGGGAGAAGAGCAAGAATGTCATTCCACACCTAGAGAACTGGAGGAGCCAAGTCACAAAGGCTTGAGAGCACTGTGGGGTATGTGAAGGAATATAAGAAATGGTCCCTCCATCCTGGAGAATATAGTCTAGTTAGGGAAACAAAAGTAACATAAGAAAGGATGATAAGCTATGAACAGTCAAGCAAATAATCTATCTACAGACGCATATTTATATCACACACATATACATATGGATACTGACACATGTACACATGCATATGCATGCAATACATATAATATATTATTATATATTACATATAATATAATATAAACAGTCATACACACCACACAACAGATAATACACAAATGCACTATGTATACATATATGTCATAATATATCATGTACTATACACATGTGTGTATAAACATGCACATAAGTGTCTGTGAATGTTACAAAGAGTAAGTATGCTAGAACAAAATGAAAATCGGCCATATATCTAAAGATCCCAGGCTCCTGTGCCGTCCATGCTGCTATCTCCCTTTTGGGAAGTTCTTATACAAAAATCGGCCATATATCTAAAGATCCCAGGCTCCTGTGCCGTCCATGCTGCTATCTCACTTTTGGGAAGTTCTTATACAAAAATCGGCCATATATCTAAAGATCCCAGGCTCCTGTGCCGTCCATGCTGCTATCTCCCTTTTGGGAAGTTTTATACAAAAATTGGCCATATATCTAAAGATCCCAGGCTCCTGTGCCGTCCATGCTGCTATCTCCCTTTTGGGAAGTTTTATACAAAAATTGGCCATATATCTAAAGATCCCAGGCTCCTGTGCCGTCCATGCTGCTATCTCTCTTTTGGGAAGTTCTTATACAAAAATCGGCCATATATCTAAAGATCCCAGGCTCCTGTGCCGTCCATGCTGCTATCTCCCTTTTGGGAAGTTCTTATACAAAAATTGGCCATATATCTAAAGATCCCAGGCTCCTGTGCCGTCCATGCTGCTATCTCCCTTTTGGGAAGTTCTTATACATGTACTACTGTAGCTTAAGGAGAAAGGACAGGAGGTCTCAGTGACATGTTCTATATGTTTCCCCAAGCCAGCGCTACTGCATGTGCAATCCCGAAGTAGTCCAGCAGTTTCACAACCCTGACACCATCTTCATCCTCGCCTTTGCCATCATCCTCCTCAACACGGACATGTATAGTCCCAATATCAAGCCTGACCGAAAGATGATGCTGGAGGATTTCATCCGGAACCTAAGAGGTACAAAGATAGTAGTTATTTTTTTTTAATCCTGTTCTATAAGTGCTAGAACTGTTAACTCCAAGGGAATGGGGAAGTACAGGCGGAATGTCTTGAGTGTGACCTCCCCTTAGTGGTACAGGTATTGTGTCTCCTTGCTTCTTCCCCTTCCACTCAGAAATACTGAGTCTACATCCATGAAGCTGCCAGATCCTTAGTCAGAACTTCCATGATCATCTTCCTGACCATATAGTGCTTCCCCCTATAGACCTTAGACAAATGTCCCCCACCCTTTCCATTCCCTGCATTCCAGCTCACCTTTGTCAGCACAGACCAAGAATGCCCAATTCTCCCCTGTATTTGTGATTTGGGATAAATCATTCTACCTTACTCGGTTCCTCTTTCCTCATCTTTAGAATAAAGGAATTGAATTAGAATCTCTGAAGTTCCCTTCTCCTTCCAATATTCTGCCATCAAATCCCAGTCCCATCTCATTTAAGCCATCTAAAAGATCATTTTATGAGCTCTACCAGCTCTAACTTTTCTCAGCTGCCCTCGAACCACAGAACCAATGATGGGGAACAAAGGAAGCCTACCAAAAGAATCCTAGAATTGGGGTGTGTATTCATTCACTTTCCTTCTTTCTTCCCTGCTCAAAGCCTTTTTTTCAGGTCAAGGACAAGGACAAAGCCTGTTTATTCGGCTAACTTTAGAAACATCATATTTGAGTTGAAGGAAACATGGAAGAAGATTTTGTGGGAGGAAGGGGTACCAAAGGTGTGCTGTCTCAAAAGGCGCAGAGCTGTCTTATAGGAGAAATGATGCTATTGTCTTTCATACTTTCTGGGAATTCAGTGACCTTCTCTGCTTTCCATCACATCAAAGTCCCTTGCCCCCTTTGAAGAGAAAATAATTTTATCAAAAGTTTCCTCTTTTGCTTAGTTTGTCAACATATATATACATACACATACACACACATATGTATATATACCTATGTCATATGTATATATGTGTGTATCATGTATGTATATTGTGTATGTGTGTATATAATGTATATTATATATACATCTTGTTCTCCTAGGTGTGGATGATGGAGCCGACATACCCCGAGAGCTGGTGGTGGGCATCTATGAAAGGATTCAACAGAAGGAACTGAAATCCAATGAGGACCATGTCACCTATGTCACCAAGGTGGAGAAGTCCATCGTGGGCATGAAAACAGTAAGTCAGAAGCATCAGACTAGACCACATAGGAAGTATCTGCTTTGCACAAGGGACTGTTCTCTTCTTCCCTCGGGTCTCAATTCTTCTCTCCTGATTGACTCCTAATCTCTTCCTTTTGCTTTGTCTTTCCTTCTCTTGTCCATTCTCTGCTGTCATTCTCTCTCACCCTTTTGCTGGACCCTAAAGTTGAGATGAAATGGTTCTGGGTGGTCCACGGGGTTGCATCACTGAGAGCTCTTGGAATCGTCTTCCTCAGGACAGGATGAATTGTTGATGTTCTCAGATGGTTTTGTGTATCTGGGGGACTAGGAAGAAAACCTTCATCCTGGGCAGCAAATCCTAATAGCTCTGAGTTTCCTTGAGATTGGAAGCTCTGTGGTAGAATAAAAAAATGCTTTACTGGAGTTCTGTCTTTGCCATCACTGGGCTTGTGTTCAAACCCTAATACTATCATTACTACTTGTATGACATGGGGGAAAGTCATCTAATTTGTCTGGATCTCAGTTTTTTCAACTAGAGGAAGGAACAAGGATTTGTTAAGTGCCTGCTATTGCCAGGCACTATGCTAAGTAACATTACAGACATTAACTCATTTATTCTTCACCACAAACCTGGGAAGTGGGTGCTGTTAAAATCCCCATTTTCCAGTTGCAGAAATCATGGCACTCAGGGATTAAGAGGCTATTAAATGAGTTATATTAGAAGATCTATTGGGTTCTCTCTAGTTCTAAAATCCTATAATCCTGTGATTCTCCATTTACTGTAGTGGGGAGGTCACTGGTGTGAATTTTAATCCCAGCTTTACCACTAATGTGCGCTTGAGCAAGTCACTTTGTCTCAGTGTCTTCATCTATCAAATGAAGAGATCAAAACACGTGATCTGCAAGATCTTTTTACCTCTAATATTCTGTGAGTCCATCTTCTGTGGTGTGGAGATCAAGGAAAAAGCTTTGCTTTCCTTCTCTGCTCTATTCTCTCCATTGTAAAGTTCCTCTTTCACCGAGGCTGACTTCCCTCAGGAAATTCTTCACCCCAAGCTCCACAGTGGAGCTTCCAAAGGATTGAATATGGCACAGCAGGAAGAATCCTGTCTTGGAGTCAAAAGAGTTAGGGCTCTCTATAAGGACACATCATTCCACCTTTCTGGACTCAATTTCCCCATCTTTAAAATGAGAGTTGGACAAAAAGATCTAAAGGTCCCTTTTAGCTCTAATATTCTGTGAGTCTGGTCTGTGGTCAGGGCTCGTTTCTTCCCCCTCTTCTCTTCCATCATCTGCTATCCCTCTGTTTGCCCAGGTGCTGTCAGTCCCACACCGACGCCTGGTCTGCTGCAGCCGTCTCTTTGAAGTGACTGATGTGAACAAGTTACAGAAGCAAGCAGCCCACCAAAGGGAGGTGTTCCTCTTCAATGACCTGCTGGTGGTGAGAAGGCCTGGGCGCCTGGGAGGGCTAGGCCATCACTCAGTGGGCTATAGAGCAAGTGTTCTCGCTCTATCTCTCTTTCTCTCCCTTTCTTTCTCTCTCCTCCATTCTTCTTCTTCTCCTTTTCTGTCTCTCTCTCTCTCTCTGTCTTTATCCCTCCTTCCTTCTTCCCTTCTCTTTCTCTCTCCCTTTCCCCCTCTTTCTCTGCTCTCTCCTTTCCTCTTTTTTTCTTTTCTTCTCTTCTTTTCCCTCTATCTTTTTCTTCTTTCCTCCCCTTCTTCTTTCCCCTTCTGTCTTTCTCTTCCTCTTCTCCTTTCCCTCTTTCCTTCCCACTTCCCCTCTGCCTCTCCATCCACATGGTCATCCACATGCCAATTGAAGACCCAAAGTAACAGATAATTCTTCTGAGACCCCCATGCCAGACATTAGATTAAACGAACTATAAGATCTCTTCCAACTCTGAAATTTGGGAAATCTGGGATAAGAGGTCATATCATAGTTGGGAAAAGGAGGCCTCCAAGGGGCCAATGGAGATCCGTTTCTCCGGTTAAAAGGAGGAATTTGCTCTCATGCTGATTTGCCAGCCCTGTTCTTCTTTTCAGTTGGTGAAAGTGTCCCAACCATTATTATCAATAAAGAATTAAAAAAAAATTTAAACATGGAAGGGGAAAGAAGCATGCTAAAGGTCTCCCATCATAATAAACAGAGGAGCTGGAAAGATGGTTCAGGTCTTAGGGAAAGGCTGACTGCCTAACTTTGATATCTCTCTATATGTCTGTCTGTGTCTACTTGTTTTATATATGTATATAAACATCTGCATGCATATTTATATGCTTTGTTGTGGATGTCTCTGTGTGTGTGTATGTGTGTGTGTGTGTGTGTGTGTGTGTGTGTGTCTATCTGACTCTCTTTCTCGGGCAGATCCTCAAGCTTTGCCCAAAGAAGAAGACTTCCTCCACGTATACTTTCTGCAAGTCAGTGGGCCTGCTAGGGATGCAGTTCCACCTTTTTGAAAACGAGTGTAAGTCTGTCTCAGAGCCAGAAATGATGACAATGGGTAGTCATTCATTTCAGGGGATGTATAGGGGATGAGGAAGGGAAGGTGGTTTATGAGACTACTTTAAAGGGTCAGAGGATGAGTCCTGCAAAAAAGCCTATTCTTACTCTCCACCCCAGGCTAACGCTACCTGTTTTCCTTTCTCACTGCATGTGCGTGTCCCTGTATTCATTTTCCAGATCATTCCCATGGCATCACACTGGTGACTCCAGTGTCAGGTTCAGAAAAGAAGCAGGTATTGCATTTCTGTGCCCTGGGTTCAGAGGAGATGCAGAAGTTTGTGGAAGACTTGAAAGAATCCATCGCTGAGGTCACAGAGCTGGAGCAGATCCGAATTGAATGTAAGGCTGCCAATGTATTCCCTGACTGCACAGGTGGAGGGGGAGAGAGAGAAAGAGAGAAATAATTCAGAGAGAGAGAGAGACAGAGGGAGAGAAATAGATAGACAGAAACACAAAAACAGAGAGGGAAAGAGAGGGGAAGAGACAGACAGACAGACAGATGCAGAGAGACAAAAACAGAGGGAGAGAGAGAGGGGAAGAGATAGACAGACAGACAGATGCAGAAAGACAAAAACAGAGGGAGAGAGAGAGGGGGGAAGAGATAGACAGACAGACAGATGCAGAAAGACTAAAACAGAGGGAGAGAGACAAACAGAATTCAGAGAAAGACAGAGACAAAGGGGGAGAGACAGACATATAGAAACACAGAGAAAGAAAAAGAGAGAGAATTCAGAGAGAGACAGAAACAGAGGGAGAGAAACAGATAGACAGAAACACAAAAACAGGGGGAAAGAGAGGGGAAAAGACAGACAGACAGACAGATGCAGAGAGACAAAAACAGAGGGAGAGAGAGGGGAGAAGAGACAGACAGACAGACACAGAGAGACAAAAGCAAAAGGGGAGAGAGACAGACAAACAGAATTCAGAAAGAGACAGAGACAAAGGGGAAGAGACAGACATACAGAAATACGGAGAAAGAGAAAGAGAGAGAATTCAGGGAGAGACAGAGACTGAGGGAGAGAAACAGACAGATGCAGAGAGACAAAAACAGAGGGAGAGAGAGGGGAGAAGAGACAGACAGACAGACACAGAGAGACAAAAACAAAAGAGGAGAGAGATAGACAAACAGAATTCAGAAAGAGACAGAGACAAAGGGGAAGAGACAGGCATACAGAAGCAGGGGGAAAGAGAAAGAGAGAATTCACAGAGAGAGACAGAGGGGGAGAGACAGACAGACACAGAGAGACGAAAATAAAAGGGGAAGAGATAGATAGACACAAAGAGACAAAAACAAAGAAGGAAGAGACAGACAAACAGAATTCAGAGACAGAGACAGAGACAGAGGGGGAGACAGACAGAAAGATATTCTAGGAGAGCGGGAACGTTTGTTCTTTTGGCACCTTTAATTTTGCACACGCGTGCGCACACACACACACACGCACACATGACCCCATATGCTTCCCTTTTTCTTTGCATCCCGCTTTGCTTCCCACATCAAAAAAGAAGTCTAGAAAGTAGGAAGTGGTGGACAAAAAAATTATACTATTTATTTCTTCCTTTCTCAAGTGTGTACATGTATATACATACTTAATGAATAATGATATTTATATACCTTGTCATTAAAAGCTTTCATATACATTATATGACCACAACCCTTTAAGGTAGTCCCTGTGAGAAAAATGAACTTCAGAGAGCTTAAATAAATTACTCAAGATCACACAACAAATAAGAAACAGAGCAAGGACTTTAACCCAATTTTAAGCAAGGAACCCCAACCAAATAAAGTATTCATTTGATTCTGGTGCAGCTGGCATGATATTTTTAAATTCCAGTTTGATGTGAAAGTTATGTTTAGTTCCTAGTTGAAAGTGATTCACTAATTATTTTTTATTTAAGAAACATAAACACAACCAGCGAGGCATGAATGTCCATTTGTTAAATTTTATAGTATCATAATATATTACATATGTCTCTTAAGGGAAAAAAGATAACTAAAGATAAATTAATTAAGTAAAAGAAACATGAATGACTGCTACAGATAAAAAATACTTCTTTTCAGTGATATAGACAACTGAATGGAAAATTTTCTAAATTAATAAAGACAACATTTTTGAAAAGTGAAAAACCTTGTTCCCCTTTAACTATGTTACTTCTTTAGGGGTAATACCTATTGCCCTGCTTCTCTGACTCTGTGGTCTGGTTTTCTCCTGCATAGTTTATCTGACATTCACTATAGATGGATACATTTTTTTATTCTAGAAAATCTGTCAAATAATAGTAAAGTAAAAAAAATTAAGAGAAAACTAAAATACATGAAAATAAAATTTATCATTTTCTTTGATTTTTGTTTCTGAAATGTATTCTTTAGAATTTCCTTTCTAGTATTCTTTTCTACAATTTTACCCAGAAAAACAATAATATGTTCTTTTCAGATATTCTTCCCCTGAGAAGAATAGATGGGCAGGAATACTACCTCTTCTCAGGTTCTGTTCTGATCTAATAAACTATTTAAATGTCCCCTGCCCAAAATTTTCTAGACCTGATAGTGCTAAAAGCAACCAATATTATTTAGGAAAGTACTGAGAAGCAAATATTTATTTCAGCACTTCAAAAGTCAATGATTTAATCAGAATGTATTCTCCCTTGACTAATAGACATCACAATCTCTCTTCTAACAAACTTAATAAGCAATTCTCATGAGTTGTATCCTTGTGTAGGTGTACAATTGTGTATAAATTTGTGTGTAGTTGCATAAGTTTCTGCCAAAAAAAAAGTATGTTCATACACACACAAAATACTTTTGTACACACATTTGTGTGTGTATGTCTGTCTATCTCAGACCACAAACATTTATTTGTTGCCCAGTGGCTCATCTCCTCATCCTAAAACTCTACTTAATTCGGCTGGGCCTTGGATAACCGACACACAGTCTTGCACTGGGCTTTTTTTGCTGTGTAGCATCTAAAAGCTTATATTATAATGACACCCATCATGATGATGCATTAAAGTAGTCTTTGGTGGAGCTCTAGCTCCCCTTCCCTTTCCTAATCAGTAGCAAAATTTCTTTAGAAAATATGAATGCACAAATATTGTTAGAATCTGTTTGTAAGGTGCTGATCATCTTATTCAGATAGTGCAAAGAGCAAATGAGTCAAGAAAGTGTTTAGCAGTAACAGGGAAGATAAGAGAAGAGTAAAAAAAAAAAAGACAAGAAAAGTTAAAAGAAAAAGATAAGAAAGAAGGAAGGAAAGAGAGATGAAAAAGGAGATAATTAGGAAAAAATGTCTTGGATTCAAAAAGAACAATTCTTTGAAAAGGGGGCAGCTATGTGGTACCAGTGGATAGAGCACCAGATCTGGAGTCAAGAAGTCTCATTTTCCTAAGTTCAAATTCAGACTCTGACACTGATTAGCTGTGTGATGCAGGCAAGCTAATCTGCCTCAGTTTCCTCATCTGAAAAAGAATCTGAAGAAGGAAATGGCAAACCATTCCAGTACCCAGTGCCAAGAAAATCCTAAACAGTGTGACAAAGAGTTAGACAACAGAAAAGTGACTAAACTGACTCTTTGGGGAAAAAAAAACAACTTCATTTAAAAATGCATTTATTTGGAGTCAGGGAGAAATTCAAAAGTACCATAATTGATCTTAGTAGCTTTTAATTCCCTGTGGATTAGAGGTAATTTGTTTGCTTTTGGCAATGCTAGTCCTGGGGATCAAATTCTCAACAAGTTGAGATGTGTTTGGTTCAGCTCCGGCTGCAGATTCAGGTTTAGAAAGTCTGAACACCAGCCCTGGGCTCAGTTTTTGCTTCTTCTAGCTCTATTGGGCACTCTTCCTCTTCCTCCTCCTTCTTCCCATTATATTTTCTCTTTGCATCTCTTTCCAACTTCCATCTCGTGCTTGCTTTCTTTTCACTTTGTTCTCATCACTCAGGGGAGCTGGAGAAGCAGCAGGGAACCAAGACGCTTTCATTTAAGTCCAGTGGAACTCAACCTGACCCACAATCAAAGCAAGGATCTCCTATAGGTAAGCAGCTGCTCCATGTCTTGGCCATCCAAGGCCAGACCCTCCGAACACTTGTCTCCTACCCAACTACAGAAAAATGTCAGAATTTTAAACTCTATGAGGAACCTCATCAAGAGCAATAGCTTTGGTTTTCTGGGACATTATTTTGAAAAAAGCAGTTTCCAGATTCTCCTTTCCCTTTTCTAATTAAGAGCTCCAAGTTCACAGAAAGAGGAGGGAGGAAATTCCCATTAAAGGGAAAAATAAGACCCCCAAATGCTATTCATTTCAATGAGGTTTTATTACCAGTCCATGGAGGCCAAAAAAAGGCCCAATTGTCGTCACCAAAGGTGAGATTTTTAGAACTTTCTGAAAAACAGCAGTGCCATAGAGGATTGATAATGTTATTCAGTTATTCATAAAACCTTCTTTTAGAAACCTCAGGAGAATATATATTTTGGTGGCTTAAGGAAAGGAAACAAGAATGAGAGAAATGTCCTAATCTTCCATTATTTTTAAGTGTCCCAGCTATACATTCTCTCATAAGCTAAAATACCATAGTATAAGTCACTCTTCTGTAGAGAGGCAAAAGAAAAAAAGAGTTCAGGCAGATTTGCCACTTCTACATTTTAGTACATTTGCACCATTCTTTCTAGATTATCCTTTAATGCATTTTCAAAAATGTTTTCTCAAATTATTCAGTCCCACAAATTCAAGTCAGTGCAGATTTTGTATTGTTTTTGTACATATGTCCCTTTTGCCCTCAGACTACCCATCAAAAGCCAGCAGCCAACATAGTTTTTCTTTCTTTTTCTTTAAATGATAATGGCTTTTTATTTTTCAAAATACATGCAAAGATAGTTTTCAACTTTCATCTTTCATACCTTGTGTTCCAAATTTTCCCCTCCCTTCCTCCCACTCCCTCTCCTAGACAACAAGTAATACAATATATATTAAACATATGCAATTCTTCTATACATATTTCCACATTTATCATGCTGCACAAGAAAAATGAGATCAAAAAGGAAAAAAGTGAAAAGGGAAGCAAATAACAACAAAAAAGGTGAAATTACTGTGTTGTGATCTATATTCAGTCCCCATGGTCCTCTTTCTGGATGTAAATGGCTCTCATCATCACAAATCTATTGAAATTGGCCTGAATCACCTCATTGTTGGAAAAAGTCAAGTCCTTCAGAGTTGATCATGACATAACATAATCTTGTTGTTGCATGTACAATGTTTTTCTGGTTCTGCTCATTTCACTCAGCATCAGTTCGTGTAAGTCTCTCCAGGTTTCTCTGAAATCATCCTGCTCATCATTTCTTACAGAACAATAATATTCCATAGTATTCATATACCATAATTTATTTAGCCATTATCCAACTGATGGTCATCCACTTAATTTCCAGTTTCTGGCCACTATGAAAAGGGCTGCCACAAACAGTTTTTTGCATGTGTGTCCCTTTCCCTCTTTTATGATCTCTTTAGGATACAAACCCAGTAGAAGCACTGCTGGATCAAAGAGTGTGCACAGTTTAATAGCCTTTGGGCATAGTTCCAAATTGCTCTCCAGAATGATTAAATCAGCTCAAACTCCACTAACAATGTTAGCATCTCAGTTTTCCCACATTTTCTTCAATATTTCTCATCTTTCCTATCATCTTAGCCAATCTGAGAGGCATGAAGTGGTACCTCAGAGTACACAGTTTTCCTCTGCTCTTCACTTGCTTCAAACAAAAAGAGAATAGGGAAGAGAAACAGGCTTAAAATCTCTTGAGATAACTATAATAATTATCAATAATTCTTCTATAATAATATCTGACATTTATAGTGAGATTTAAAATTTGCAAAGCACTTTTTGTTCCAATGATTTTGTAATGTACGTGGTTCGAGTTTTATTAGTTCCATTATACAGACAAACTTCAGAGAAGTGAAGTATAAATACTTATTGGATTAGATTGGATTGAAGAGTAATTTAGCTAAAAAATGGTGGGGTGGACATGAAGAGAAAAAAGACAAGAATCAAAAAGAAGAGAGTGGCCATTCTTGAGTTTAAAAGGTCAGGCGATTCTGTGGCCTGGTCCTCTGGATTTCCTTTGTTCTCCCACAATGGTCAGTAGGCTCTAGTCTGGAATACGGTGTGGAAGATTGACCCAGGCAGATGGTCACCATAAGGTCATAACAATTTACTCAACTATTGCTAATACATGGATCAACCTGAAGGTTGAAAAGGTAAAAAAAGACTCTCATGTCAATGCATTGGATGTAACTGAGTTTGACTTGAGAATAATTTCTTATTAAGCCCACAGCATGGTTTTTAGTAGGATTTCTTTGTGTGGCAGGTACATGGTTCAGTGTCTGCATAGCTATTTCCGTACTAAAATTGAAATGTGTTCTCGCAGAGACAGACACCATCCAACCCACCCTAGCTTGCCTCCATCTTTGATTTGCTAGCTTCTTTATTCTAGGCAACGGAATGCCTTTTCATCAGTTCTTCAAGGACTTGAAGGATCTCAAGTCCCTTCACCCTTCTTTTCTAATGAGTAGCTCAAAGTTCACAGGAAGGGGAAAAGAACATTTTCATCTTACTGAAGGGAAAGCAGCCCTAGCAGCCCTAAAGTACTGACTCACCCAAATGGGGTTTTGTTGCTATCAATAGAAGAGTAAAAATAAGAGTCTAGTGGTTCTGGCATATAGAATGGCTTTTCATTCATTTTCCAAACCCCTGCCTAGAAATGGAATTTTCCTTTGTGCTTCACCCCATAGCAGAATAGTTCTTTATGCTTCTTTGGAGGGGAAAAAAGAACAGAGGCAAAGAGAGGAAATTGGTCATTTGAGTGGTTAAAAGGTCAAGAGACTCAGCTGTCTTATCCCCTAGGAGGTCTTCTGTTCTCTCACTGGTGGTCAGTAGTCCCATGTCTGGAATATTGGATTAGAAAATAAGCAAAACATATGGGGCCAGCAGGGTCATAAAAATGTAGTAGTGGGTCCTTGTGAGATAGAATAAAAAGTACAGTTTCTTTCTTCAGTGAGCTTTTAACCTGATAGATTTATAAGTAGATAGACAGGTGCATTCGTGGATGGATAGATGGATGTTTATATATACATATATGTTCAGAAATACATAGATATACAAAACCTGGTGTTCAGAGGTGGGAATTTAAAACCCACTTTTATGGACTATATACATACACATATCTATATCTATAGGCTGCCTATATAGACTGTATATCATGTACTAGTTTTATTATGATAGTCTTTTACTTATATCAGTATTTCAGAAGACCCAGGACTTCATCCACGTGGGTAATCCCTTCTCTTTACATAAACAGATCTCAATTCTTCTACACACACACATATATAGATAGATAGATTGCCTATATAGATTGTGAATCATATACTAATTTTGTTGTGATAGTACTTATACCAGTATTTCAGAAGACCAGGGTTTCATCCATCTATTTATACAAGCAGATCTCAACCCTTCTCTCCCTCAGACCTTGAGCCCAGCTTTCTGGGTGATACACCCCATTTAGGTCAGTTCTTTGATGACAGGCTTCTGATGTCATTTGTCCACCTGCCCATCCCCAGTCAAAACCAGGAGCTGTCCTCCTCTGTCCCGCAGCTCACTCTGAGGGATAATGGGTCCCCAGCACAGCCTCCCTAGAGCCATGGTGATTTATGGGTTCTTACACGCCATGGGGCAAGTGTATTTGGAAGGAAGGGGGGGTCTGGGGGTTACGGCATCAGATAAAAACTCAGCCCTGTGGTCCTTCTTCTCAAAGCCCCCAGAAAGGAAGCCCCTGAGAAAGCAGTGGACAGCACAGTGGAGGTAAGTAGAGGCCTCGTTGCTGAGGTGAGTAATTCTCTCGCCCCCTCCCCATCCCGTTCTTCTCACCTTCTCTGTTGTTTCTCTTCTCAGGTATTAATCAATGCCTCCCCAGCCCGACTGACCATTTTACCAATTTCGAGAGATACAATTAAAAGTTACTGCTAGCATGGGTAATGCTATTATTGCCACGCTAAATTAAGCCACAAGCATCTTCCACCTGTTTTTGTCCTTTTCCTCCCCCCGAGACATGTGACACTCGGGGCTGAGCTCCCAGATTAACCCCATGGAAATGGAGCTGCTAGGCTCTCCCATGAGGATGCTTCCCACCAAGCCTGACTCCCTAGCAGGCAGACTTCATCCCCACTGCTGCTCTCCTCCCACCCCAGAATGTTTCTCTTCCCACAGAACCCCAAAGGTCCTTCTCTCAAACTCTCCTCCTGCCTGACTTTCCAGACACTTCTAGGTGATCCCTCCTCCTTCCTCCCATCTCCAGAAAAGGGAGTCTGTGCTCATCCATGAGCAATCACCTCCAGAAAGAAAGTAGATTAGCCTCCCTGGGCCAGTTTCTTAAGGGTTGGACTTTGCCAAGTTAGTAACTATTCACCCCGAGGAAGGCAAAGGCCAGGGACCAAGTTGGAGGTTCCCACTGAAAGAAAACTTGTTTTTATCTGGAAGTTTCTCACCTGGATGTTTTGCTATTCTTCCCACCGTGGATAGTCCCTTCTCCAAGGAAGTACTCTCCTGGAGGATAAAGGAAGTGGTTAGTGGAGAAATGTGTATTTTCTTGGGAGGCGGGAGGGTAGAGAGATACAGGGAAGCATTAGCATCTGGCCATTGCCTTGTCCCAATAATACTCTTTCAGGGTACATCGGTCCTGAAGTATTGGCTCTAGAAATTCTAGCTTGGGGTCTAGCATCCAAGACTTCTCCCAACTTGCTGGTCCATAGCCCCATGCCCCTACTATGGAAAGCTGCCCACCCTCCATCTCTTTTTATCAGAAGAGATTTGCATTCATTCCAAAGCCAACAATCAAAAGATTCCTGTCCCCAAACAATCGCTCCTCCCCTGCTATTCCAAACAGACTGGGAGATGCTCTGTCTCTCCACGATATGTGGGAGGATATATTGCCTGAACCTGCCTCATCTCTGGGATGTCCCAGGAGAGTATGGCTACCTTTCTGGTTCCTGACCCCCAGCCTGCCACATGCCTCTTTCTGACCCCTCCCAATACCTTTTTCTGAAGGAGGCACCTTTATCCAAGAGGAGCTTCCAGCCCCAGCTGCTGACAAGCTCTCCCCCTCCCAGAGTGGGTATTCCATCTACCCCTTGCATCTCTGCAGCTGCCCATCCCCTAGCCTTGCAGATAAACACAAGTTCCCAATTCCACCCTCTGTTCTGTCAGTCCCACATAGAGTCTGACCTGCCCAGAGAGAAAAATCAAACAGGTACTTCATTCTTACCCCCTAGGTCTGCCCTAAAGGGCCATGTGACTATCTGCAAGGCTGCCCATCTCCCTCAGCCAGCTCCAGGACCCCTGCTAGCCTCTTTCTTCCTATGCAGAGTCTTGCCCTTGCTACCCCCATGGCCTGTCAGTTGGTCCCCCACCACCACCAAACTCCCTCCTCCTCTGCCCTCCCTTCTCATTACCTGGCCGATTCCCTCTGGCAGGCGCTTCTCCATCTTCTCTGAGCTATTCTTACCTGCTACCCATGTTTCATCTTGACTTTCTTTCTTTTTTTTTTTCTTTTATCATCAGGGAAGTGAGGAGGGGAGAATGTTGGGTGGAGGGTAGTTGAGTCAATGAGGTCTCTTAAGGAGTTTTGCTTTTAATGGACGAGTCATCTTGCCTTCCATTTACCAACTATCAAAAATGGATGAAATGACTGGGTAGGGTACTGGTGAATAGATGGTGATTGCTTCTCTGAGAAGTCATGTCAACCTTACTTGAGGGTGCATTCTTGAAATCTAAGAAAAGATGGAAAGAGGAGCAATGGAGGGATCATAAGAGTTTAGAAAGAGTAAAGAGAAGACAAATCAGGAAAGAGTAATATTAGGGGAGGTAAGATGTTCAGGAAATGCAAGGAAAGGAAAGGATGAGGAAGATCTATGAGTAAAAGGGAGATGGAGAAAGAGGGCAGGGCAGGACTGCACCAGAGTCCTCTTAAATTTTTCTTAGTGTGAGCATTCAGGTGAGAAATCTGGGGAGGAATAGCAAGGACTTAAGCTTCCTGAAGCTCTACCCCAGCATCAGAGGGATTTATCCACTTTTCTTCATAGATGTTGTCTCATCCTGGAAGGTGTTTCCAATAGGGAAAGAAGAGACAAAAGGTTTGTTATCCTCCTCCAACAGTGGTAGTGATTAAAAATAATTCTCTAAGCAATGAGAATCTTAAAAGTTCTGCAGCACAAAGAAGGCTTGACTTCTTAACCATGATATTTTTCCAGTAAACTTCCCTGCCATTTGGAGCAAGTCTCAAAGTCAGAAAATGCTGCTGGAGGAAAAGGACTGGATATAAAAAAACAAGAATGAGAGATTGGATAGAAGTTAGAGGTTATTTATGTAGAAAAGAAAGTGACAAAAAATATTCATTGGAGATAGAGGAGAGAGGAAGACCTCTAGTGGGAGGTGATAGACATCTACTGCCAAAAGGTACAGAGGCTGGGAACCTATGGGTTAAGGCTCAGAGCCTGGGATAGGTACATCATGAGCCTAACTTCTCAATAAAATCAGGGACACCTTCTTCCACCCCTATCTTGGAGCTGCTGTGCTCATGCAGGACAGCCAAGCACCTAGAGGAAATCTTACTAAGAAATGTACCTGAGACATGAGTTGAATCAAGATATCAGGTGTCAGAGATGTAAGGGCGCTTAATCAAGTTGACCTTTTTGGAGACAGCATGAAACTGTAGTTCACAGGAAATCTCAGAATTTCCCATTGGCCAATTTTCTCCCTTTTCTCTCTCTTCAACTTTTAATCCACCTTGTCTATCTGGAGGAAGACTATAAACTGGACCATCTAACCTACAGATAATGGAAATTTTCCCTTCATTAATTTGCTTAGAATCTTAAAAATGTAGATAATTCCCTTTCATTAATTTGCTTAGAATCTTAAAATTGTAGATAATATGATACAACATGCTCATTTCACAAATAAGGCAACTGAGGTTCAGACTACGGGTAAGTTATTTAACCTTGTTAAACCTCAGTTTCCTCATCTATAAAATGGGAATAAAAATCCTTATAATACTTAACCCAAAGGATTATTTTGAGATTTTTATGAGAAAAATTAATGGTTTTGCAAACTTTAAAATATTATATTAAATCCAGTTATTAAATGAATTGCCCAAGATCAGCAAAAGAGCTGAAGCTGAAACTTGGATCTCCTAATATTAGTACTCTTTTCACTACCTCTGGGAGACTCAGCTTTTTTTTTTTCCCTCAGTAACCCATCATCTAATTAAACAAATCAGTCCAGGATCAATTGAGCCTTAAATGAGAGTGCTCTATTTGAATTTTTAAAAATCACAAATCAGACTCTGCTTTGGGAATTAATCTTTCTTGTTCCTGATGAGTGTGAGAGGAGTGTGTATGTAGGGAGGGTGCTAAATAAGTTAATTAAATCTGGGGTGTCAGGCACGCAGTGATTTGTAGGTCCTTCTTGGCCCAAACACAGGGGAACTTTGACAGGCTCAAACACTGTCGATCCATCTGACCTCCTTTTTCATCCTAACACCTTTGTGAGACTGGATGGGAGGCTGCAAGGACTAGCCCTTTGGGGGGAGGCAAAGATGGGGAGAGAAATTGATTTTAAGAGGTTCAGTCATTTGGCCAAGACCATATGACAAGGTGTTAGGATTTACAGCTTAAAACGACTTTGGAAAGGCTCTAGTCCAGTCCTCTTATTTCACAGATAAAGAAGTGAGATTCTGAGTGGGGAGAGTTTTGCCCAGAGCTTTAGAGCCTTTTAAAGGGGCAGAGCTGAGACTGCAGCTAAGCCCCCTGACTTCCAGGACAGGGCTTTTTTTTGGGGGGGGGAATTATACTACAGTGACTTTCTATGGGAAAATCAGGATTAGAACTTTGATCTCTAGCCAGCCTACCAGTAAAGGAACAAGGAAGGGAGGATCATAGGTAGGGTTTCCAAGTTGGAGGAGACTCTAGAATTCTGGTCCAACCCCCAGTTTTTACAGTGGGGAAAATGAGATCTTGAGAGAAGAGACTTGATGAAGCTCAGTCAGTTAGTAAGAAGCAAAACCTGTCCTTAAACTGAAATCTTCTGACTCCAAGGGCAGCGGGGAAATGGTGGGGCAGAAGCGGCGGGATGGGGCTGGGGGAGTGGGCAAGGGGGGAGGCTTAGGGTAGCCAGTCCTAGCAGCTGGGAATTGGTCATGTAACATGTCATGCTTCTCTGGCTGTTTCTAAACTAGGTGTCAATTCACAACAGGCTTCAAACGTATCAGCACAACTCCAGGCTGGGGCCCGAGAGGGGAGTGCCGCTGCCGCCACCGCCGCCGCCATCGTCGCCAGGCCTGCCTCCTAATTCCCCAAGGGACCTGCTGCCGCCACCGCCACCCACCCCCCCAGGGACCCTGGTGCAGTGCCAGCAGATTGTCAAAGTCATTGTCCTGGACAAGCCGTGCCTGGCCCGCATGGAGCCCCTCCTGAGCCAGGCGCTCACCTGTTACGCCTCCTCCTCTGACTCCTGCAGCTCCACTCCCCTTCGGGGCCCTGCCACCCCCGTCAAGATCATCCACCAGCCCCCCTTGCCCCCACCGCCTCCCCCTTACAACCATCCACACCAGTACTGCCCTCCAGGCTCTCTGCTCCAGCAAAGGAGGTATTCCAGTGGTTCCAGAAGCCTGGTGTAACCACTGCTCTTCCCCTTCCCCTCATCCGCCGCCCACTTGGAAACCTGGCTCTCCCCCACAGCACAAAGTTACTTCCCCCTGTGCTCCCCCACCTCTCCTGGGAGCCCCTCTCCCCGATGGCTCCCCATCCCAACAGATATGCTTAGTTCCTGACTAATGACCACAGTAACTTTTTAAAGAAAAAAAAGATCAATGGTACCTCGGTCTCCCAATCCCACTTCTCCCCTCAAACCTACTGCCTCTGCTGAGAATACCTGGGAAACCCACCTCAGGTGTCACTCTTCCCTGTCTCCTTATATCCTAGTCATGAATGGAAGGTCCCTTTTTCCTCCACCAGTTTTCTCTTTCTGCTCCCCCCCAAATCGCAATTTGGACATCAAGTTTACTCCCAACCAGGAATTCAAATGGAGGAAAAAGTCAGTTTTTCCATTTCTCACCCTCCCCTTCCCTTCTCCCTCTGCAAAAGGTGAAGGATGGGTGGGACTGGAGTCATTGTTCTCTGACTTTAGTTGGGGCAGGCAAGTGAGGGGGGAGACCCAGACATGGCTCATGACCGAAGGCTTCCTTGGTAGGGCACTTACGGGAGTAAGCATAACTGTGCTGTTGGGGTGTCCCTCCTCCCCTTAGAGAATCAGCCCCTCTATACTTCACATGATTAACCAAAATTAGCTCATAGGACCACAGAGCTAGACAGGACCTCTTAAGACACAGCTAGTCTACCCCTCTGCCTTCAGGCAAAACTACACGTAATAGATACAAATTTATGAGACCCTTCAGAAAACACTTCATAGCTTTCTTTGGTCATTACTCTAGACCAGTACGCTCTTCCAAGTTGTGATTCCCTTAGAGAAAAATTGTCCTTTGTAGAATAATAGTAAGAGCTCCCATCTCTATGGCACTCTATGGTTTACAAAGTGTTTTTCCTCTTGAAAACCTGTCAATTTAGAAATGTAAGCTTTGTCCCCATTTTACAGGTGAAGAATTTGAGGCTCAGGGAGCTTAATTAATTGCATTGCCATAGGCACATAGCTAGTGTCAGGACATACATCCAGGTCCCTTGAATCTAAAATCAATGTGTTTTCTACTAAATCATAAAAAAATCTGTCTCACCCCACCTCCATCTTTGAGACTCAATAGAAAAGTGACTTGTGGGGTAAGATGATCCTACCTATAGCTAGTAGATGGGAGCCCTCTCCCATTAGTTTCTTCCAAAATCCCAGCTCCCACTGTACTGGGACTGGATCAGGGCCAAAGCAACAGAGGTTTAGAGTAAGACTGAATAACTTCCATCCAGATGACATAGTTCTATTATGAACAGCCTAGATGCCACTGATTCTACCTAGTTGCTTCTGGCCCTGATGTCATCATCCCTGTTTCTATAACATTCAGCCAAATCTGTTTCTGATTCCTTTGCCCTAATTCCCTTCCTCTTTTATCTGACCCTGTCTTTCATTTCTTATGAATCCCAACCTATCCCAGTATAGGGCTCTGTAAAGAGAAGTTCTTCTTTCCCTCTTCCTACCTCAATCCTTCGAAAATTATTCTTCAGTTTAAGTATGGATTACTCCATCCACTGATGGAGCAGCAAGGCAGGAATCACTTTTAAAGGGTGGAAATTTAGATGTCCACATTGGGATGGAGAGGGGATAGTTTTACCAAGGAACAATGGGATAATGTGAAAGAATTATAAATGGGAAGCAGAACCAGAAGGGTGGAGGGAAGATGAGTTGGGGCAATGGCTAATGCAAAAGAGTAATAAATAGGGGATCAATTAGAATTAGGACATATGAGTGGAGTCATGAAAAAAAGATTATAGCCTAAAATATTGGGCCATATTGAATCAAATTTTTAAAAAAATGAACCTCACAAGTACAAGATGTGGGTTTAGCCAGATAGCCATTTATATTAAAAACGACAATTAAGGAGGTTCCTGAATTGCAATTTTAATGTGAACACCTCCCCCCAAAAAGCTATAATAATTTTAGGCTTTGTGAAAAGAAGTTTGGGATCTTGGGATGGGAAGAAGATAATGTACTCTCCCCTAGACATATAATAGCAAAAATACTGTGTTCAATTATAGCTGCCATATTTAACAAGGGAATAAGCAGTCTGGAATGTCCCAAGGAAGACAACTTGAGGCAGAGGGCCTCAAGAATATGTTATATGAGGATTAGTTGAAGGAACTGGGAACTTTTATCCTGGAAAAAAAGATAAGTGATACATGAAAACTATTGAAGGGTTATATGTGCGTAAAGAATTTTATTTACTATGTTGAGCACCAGAGGACAAAACTAAGAATAATAGGTAGAAGTTGCAAATAGGAAAATCTGGAACTGTTAGAAAACACATAGACTTATCCAAAAGTGAAACAAGTTTCTTTGGGAGGAGTTTCGGTTCCTCTTTCAAGAAAAGGCTGAATGACCCCTGATCAGATAGAGTATAGAGAAATAAATTCTTTGATCCGACTGGAATTTAGAAAGATTTATAAATGCACTAGAGAACAGCAAAGTATCATGTGGAATCATGTTTAAGGGACAGAGACTGGAAGATTAATACAGGTGTTTATTCTCTCTCCCCTTCGTCTTTGACCAAATCCTGGTTTTTCTAATACTTTAAGGAATCAAAGTGACCATCTATAGTGTCTTCTCCTCCTCCCTAGATTCATGACACTGAAGCTCTCCAATAGCCTCTAAATTTTCTGGCAGTTTTGAATTCCTAAAGGTTCTTTCTTTCTCCACTCTTCCTCATTTCCTCTCTCTAGGAAAAAAAAAATCATAGCCACATAGATCTTGAGTGCTGAAAGGAGTTCAGAGGCCATCTCATCCTACTCCATGTCATAGATCAGAGATGGGAAATGTCCAGCCTCTGGGCCTTATAAGAACTGTGAGATCAGTTGGTCTTGCCCTGTCGAGGCAACCATAGACAATGTTGAGATGAAACTAGCAACATAACAAGCTCCCATGGCTTGAGTTCTATAAGTTGATAATTTTATATGGCCCATGAATGATATTATAAATAATCAAATGGCCCTTGGTAAGGGTGGGAAACCCTTGTCATTGAGGTGTAGAGTGATGGACTGACTTACCTCACATCACATAACTATAAAGTGGAGAAGCTAGAATCTAAGATTTCTGACCCCAAAATATAATGTTCTTAAGTTTTAAACTGGAAGAAACTTTAAGAGTTCAACAATTCCAATGCCCTAATTTTATCAGTGGGGAAAATGGAGATCCTTGGAGGACATAAGATATTTGTGAAACATCATACAAACAATAAGTGGCTGATGTGAGATATGAACCCTGGTTTTCCAATTTCAAAACTCCTGCCCTTTTCTAAGTAGCACACTACCTCTCACTGCTTTTTTTCCCACTACATAAAAAAGAAATCACAAAATCTAAAATTTGGAAGGAACTTTAGAGGCTCTCTAGTCCCATATCTGATGGAAACTCCCTTTTATAGTTTCCTTGTCAAGTACTCCTTCAGTAGCCACATGAAGACCTCCAGCGAGGAGAGAACTCATCACTTCTTGAGGAAGCTCCTTCCACTTTTGGACAGCACTAATTGTTGAGTTTCTTACTGCCTCCTGGCAACTTTCACCCATTACCTCTATTCTTGCCCTCTGAGATTTAAATACTTGAAGACAGTTATCCTGTCCCCATTTCTCCTTTCACTCCAAATCTCTTTTTTTCCAGACTAAGTATTCCTAGACTTGAACTGATGCTGTATGGCATGGTTTCCATTCAGCTCACTGTCCCCAGAGTTCTTTTCTACATGAATGGATATCCCATTTTAAGGCATATGGGTAGTCCCAAGTCATGTAGAAAATCTCCAAAGTGAGAATAGTATTCAAGAATCACAAAAGGCAAAAAGCTGAACGTCACCAGAAATCTGGACCACAGGCCAACTGTGAGCTGCTGGCAATGTCTACATCCTACACAAAGTAACCCTCTTCATTTACACTCTTGAAAGGTAGACAGACAGCATCTTTATGTAAAACTCTATGATTTCCCTCCCCCTCTGCCCACAACAGTGAACATCCTACATCCTACCACATCTACACCATTGTCACCAACTGCCCATAGCTGAGTTCCCTGAGATCTGATCCATCCTGCAGCATTGGACTCGGGTTGTTCCTCCCCCATGCTAGAAGCTCTACAAGAGCACCAACTTTGTACCTGAGGCAGGGCTAGTGCAGAATACTTCCAGGAGCACTCATTCAGGGATGGCTCTTAAAATATCCTTCCAAGTAGATCTTCCTCCCCTCCTGCCCTACCCCCAGAGTCACATGCACCTCGAATCCTTGACCAAACACCAAGATTCACACAGCGTTCTTGATCCGCTTCATCTAAAAGAGATAAGTGTTGTTTAACTATGGGATACTAAGCAAGAATAGTACCACTCTCATCACCCTTACTTGTCCTTATCTGTTTCTGATTCTAGAGAAGAAAAGCAGCTTTGCTGCTCCATAACCCACCTAATGTGCTCACAATCACATGTGAATCAGTCAAGCCCAACACCAATGCTAGAGTAAAAACTGAAAATCAGTTTCCACCAGGGAAATGCCCAGGCTATCCTTCCCATTCACCCTCACTCCTCCATTACCAGGCAGGACTCTGACAATCACAGGGATGTAGGAATTAGAGCTGTAAGGATCCTGGAAACCATCCCACCCCAGATTTTACAGAGGAGGAAAGAGAGACGCAGGGAGGTGAAGTCTGAGCCGGACATCAGTTTGTCTCTCTCCTAACTTTACCATGCCCTTAGAGTCCTCCCTACCACAGCAACTCTTGACCCTGCTTTTGCACAACCCATCTGAATGTTTCTCTATAGCCAACAGAACCCAGCAGCCTAGGTGTAGGCATCCGCCCGTCTCTGTGTCCTGCTGTACATATATGTCCTTGCCACCCTTCACCCCCAAAGAGAGAAGCCTCTCTGGGGAAAGGCAGGGTGACAACACCATTAAAGAATCCAAATGGCAAATATTTTGTAACAAAATAGCCCAGAGGTATTTTAGCTGTTCAAATCATAGAGTTTTAGAAATTATATTGAGATATGTCACTTGCGCAAACCATGTTTTCTTGTCTTCTTCCTTTCTCCTCAACCGTGGGGAACGCAACTCTCCTTAACGGGGATAGAATGGGTGGGAAGGAAAGAAGGCCAGTTTTCCACATGATTGATGGAAACTGAGTATGAAGAAGTGTCAGCGGTCAAGGCTAGAGGGGCTAGAAGGCCAAAGCAAATACTAAATTTAAATGAATCAACTTTTACCTAGTACTTTGTACAGAGCAATGGAGGAGATTCTTTTGATAGAAGATTTTTGCCTTTGTGGAACTTATAGTCTAGTAATAGCTATAAAACAAATTACATGCTTGGTGGGGCTGCCTACTGCCCCCCACCTATGCTACAACATCATGCCTCTTTGTTTTATCTACAAAGAAAAGACAATATATACCTTTAGAAAAAAAGCTATCAGAATAAGACACAAATAAAAGAAAATCATTTCTGCCTAGACTTTCTAAGTTATTCTATGTTGATCTATGATTCTTTGATTCTCATTTAACTCCATAATCTCAAGTTTGGAAGCTCCATGTCATGAAATCCAGATCCTTTCTGATCCCAGGAGAAATTGGTATCGCTCATTCAAGATCACCTCTAACAGCTTGTAATTTGCCTACCCGAATGCTCTGGATGGCAATTCAATGCAGTTCAAGTATTATTTATTGTTGCACCCACCGTGTGGCACTGAACATACAAAACGGAAGTCTTTGTCAAGAATCGTACAGCCTCCTGAATAATTCACTCATTCATTTATAATCCCAGGTTCATTCTTGTCCAATTAGTTATTGGGAACATAGTAGATTTTTGAGTCATATAATCCTTGACTCTCTAATGCTATTCCCCCCATTCCCTCAACCAAAGGGAAAAAAGAAATATAACAGATATAGACATTGTTCCCATAAAGTAGAATCAAAAATAGAATACATGGCTTTGAAAATATAAAAATTGTCAATTTTTGCTCAGTTGTCACAGGGACCAAGGTGTTGGGGGAAGGGAGGTAGGGGTGGGTGAGAAGATATAAATAAAAGGTCAGGAAGGAATAAGTGTTGGGAGACTGTAACCACTGACTATAAGGGTCTCATACCACTCACAATAAGGGCATCATATTACCGAGAGAATAAGGAAGAGCTTAGAAGGGGCTGTCAAGCTGTCACCAGTCACATCATTGTCTCTTTAATATATTCTATGCCTGACACCTGAGGAGATTTATAGCAAAGTCCAATGCATAAAACTTCTCCAGGATAAGGGGAAATACACACACACACACACACACACACACACACACAAAGAGAAAGCCACACAAGGATATCATACTCTCAAAACCATATATTTCTCTCATAAAGAGGGAGAAAGGAGAACAAGAATTTAATTGCCTACTGAGTGCCAGTCCTGCTATCAGGACTTTACAAATATTGTCTCAGTTGATCCTCATAACAACCCTGAAAGTTAAGTGCTAATATTATTATTATCCCTGTTTTATAGTTGAGGAAACTGAGGCAGGCAAATTTAAGCGACTTGCCAAGGGTCACAAAACTACTGTCTGAGGCCTCCTTTGAACTCAGATCTTTCTGACTCCAGATCTGGCACTTTATTAACTGTGCCTCCTATTTCTCTTTCTTTCTTCTTTCTCCTATCAACCCACACACAGTTCTGCTTACACAGTATATTAAAAAATCAGGTGAACAACAGTATAGACTCTTTACATTTATCTGAAGCTTACTGGCAGCCTCAAAAAGAAATGGACTGATAGTCCCATTTGCAGGATATTTTACTTTCCTACCATCAGTAGACCAACTGTGCTGATCCCCTAACTGTGACAGAAGGCAGCTTTGGGACAATCAAGATCATTTCAGGATTTTGCCATAAGGCAATAGATACTTTAAGCCAGGACATATCACCCGACAACCCATATAATGTGCACACGATCATGTATGAATTCATACATCAATCCCTATGCCAATCCAGAATCGGCTTTGAAATGGCAGAATTAGCATACCTCCTTCCTAGGAAATTAGAAATGTCAGGAGAGGCCTTGGGGAAAGCATAGCTTCTTCTTGAGGATTAAGTGACCTAAGAATTGAGTTCGTGTCTCCACTGAACTATCCCTGAGGTCACATAATTTGGCCCAGGTTGAACAGAAATGGAGTTCTCTGAAAGGCCTGAGAGAATGACCTGAAAAGAGAGATCCTGAGCTGGAGTGAATCTGCGGGGACAAGAAGACAAATGCTATCAACCTTTGTTCTGTATTGGTGCCAAATCTTAGGGCATCTGAGGTCGCTTGGTCCATATCCTGCCCTTGAACCATCACAGTAAGGTTTATCTTTAATGAGCCCAAGAGAAGTATTACTCTCAGATGCTTGGGGCTCCCCTTGATACTCTATGGAGACATAGAACCAATTTCGGCTTCAATTGTATAATAAATTTTTTTAATCTAGGGATTTGTTACAAATCCAGAAGCTAGAGTTAGTATACAGCACAATTCATAGAAGTGGAGTGGAGAAAAAAAGGAGTAACTGGAGAAAGCAGACCTCAAGATACCCCTAGATTTCAGTAATTATGGTACAGCTGGGGAATCTGGAATGAGGTCCAAAATTAAGACATATACAGGTACCATAGATTTTTGCAATGTGTTGAAGCCAGATTGGGAGTCAAGAATCAAATATTGGGTGGAGAGTCGGGAGCTAAAAAAAATATTATCATCCAGAGTTCAGAAAATGCCTATTAGATATGAGTTCACATTGTCCTGTGTGCTGAGCAGTCTCTTTTTACATTCCTTCTGAATGTTTGTGAAGCTCCTTGCCCCATAAAGAACTGACTTCTCCTCATGAAAATCAGTTTGCTGAATTCACTTGCCAGATGTTAAAATTGGTTCAATCCCCCAGCAAAAGCTCCCTTTCTCACTTACTGTCCTAAATGAGCAATAAGTGATCTTGTGTTCAAAGTGTCAAGTTCCTTCCATCTCAAGGAAAACCAAGCTCTCTGGCTTTTTCAAAGTCCATGTTCACTGCTGGACCTCTAGCTAACTTCCCATTTCTTGTCTGAAAGATAAGTGTCCAGCTTTCAGATCATCTGAAGGTCAGATAAACAATATGTCCTAAGACCAAAGCATGCTTGAGATATTGATTTACCTTATTATCTTTAGGTTAGCAGTTCTCCCTACTTCTGAGGACTCATTGCTCAGTGGTCCTCCCAGAAAATTATTTTCCACAACTCTACCATTACAACTTTACCAAAGAAAAGCTATTTTCATCAATAGTAAAATATTAGAACAATGCTAAAACTCTAGAAGAAGGAAGTTTTCCCTTCCATTTATAAGAGTGACCAAAACCATAAGAATATCTGAGAGACATTAGGAATGGAGAACAGAAAAAAGAAATTAAGTAATGTAGGCAAGGTCCTATAAAATAATATTAGGAATACTAATGAGATAATAATTGCAAAGTGCTTAGCACAAGCTTTGTGCCTAACACATAGCAAATTCTATATACATGTTAACTGTTGGTGTTATTACTTAAGCTCAGGATGAGCTGAGATTTGTGAAGAATACTAAGGATAGCTAAAAGGACTTTGTTAACTAAGTTGGAGGGGAAGAAAAGTAAGAAGGAATAGAATTGTTGCTTTGTGGTTGATGACAGGAATAGAGAGTTAAAGAAAAAAGGAAAACTTATTCTTAATGCGGTATCAAACAAAACACATCCCACTCTATATTTCTCTCTTACATTACAGATCTGCCAGCATCTGGCTTTTCTGAAAGCATTCTCAGTAATCAGAATCACATTAAATACTTAATCAAGGCATCAGTCAATTAACAAGCATTTATTATGTCAGGCATTGTACTGGGGATATAAATTAAAAGCAAAAACTGTCCCATCTCTTAAGGAGCTTATATTCTAAAAGGAAGAGACTACATAAATAGAGCTGAAAACAAAAATTTCCAATTTCTCTAGGATCTCCCACATTAAAATATACAATTAACAAAAGCATAGAATAGAGGATCTCTCCAAGAGTTGTCATAAATGCAAAAGGCCCAATTTTACCCCACAGGAGACCCCACATATAGTGAATGTGCTCTGGGCTCACTATCCCAGAGATAGGCTATATTGTCTTTCCCTTGGGATAGAAGGATACTTTGAAGTTTGAGAGTATCCTTCTCTATTGCCATTAACTCCAGGCCTCACTGGTTATGTTCTCCTACTGTTTTTGAACAGCAATTAACACTGAAATCCATTTAACCACTTAACATCAATTAGCTTTTACAAAAGAACTTTTACTTAGACCATATAACAAGAATAAAAATACAAATATTTTGGTTCAGAACCAGCCATTTCTGCATAGCATTGAGCCCAAATATGACATTGCTTCAGATGCATCCTTGTCTTCCTATTGTTGGACTAACTTCTGAAGATCACTTCTTGCATAGTCACCCCTTATGGGCATAGATCCTGGGTTGGCTGCAAAACCCAGTACAGATTTGGACTCCAAGAATCCTGAATTCACAGATTTCTTACCACTGGAAACTCACAAAATCAGAGTCTCTAGATTATTATTTTATACCTAAAACAAGAAATATCAATGAGGAGGCAAAGAACCAAGGATTATTTTCACAAGACCCATATGTCAGTCTCAGAAGGAGAGAGCCTCAAATCGCTCACTTTTTCATCACTGACTCTTAATGGATGCCTTGAATGGAGTCAAATGCTAGCAAAGATTTATGGAGAAAGTAGCTTATTAAAAGAAGGGCTGAGGTTCCAATCACTTCATGCCTTCTGAAGGTACTTCAGAACCAAAAGATGGATTCAGATTCATTGGCCACATTTACCACAGGATTAACAGTCCAGAGCCAGATATAGAATATTTGTACATGCAAGTTTCTCCAAGGCATTTCCATTACATCTCAGAGCAACTCTCCTAGAAATAGGCTGCCCAACGTCCTTCACTTGGGGAATAAAATCAGAGGTGCTCCATGTACATTATCAGTCCCTTGCTACACATCAATTCCTACCTGTCAATAACATGCCTAAGAATTCCAATTTCTGCTGGTAGTCAAAGTGATATATATATGGCATCCAAGTGAATTAAATGGATTTCTATTCCCACTTTAGAATGAATCAGAGATTTCACAGTATCAAGAACTTTATTCCCCATTGAATGACATACCTTTCAATTATATCAACACTTTCTCTAAATCTACAGATTTGGCAAAATATTTTTCCTTCCCATGCCCAATATACAATTGTCCTTTTGACCTGAAGGTTCCACTGGAGGCTATTGAATAGTTATTGAAATTATTGAAGGGTACTTGGCTGCTATCCTCATCTCATCCTCCTGGGTATGAGGATATGAAGACAGAACTAGAAGGAGCCAAGAATTTTTTGACATTGTAATGAATGTCAGACAGAACAAAATTCTGTTGTTTTTACTTCTACGTAAAGAAGAAATAAACAATTAGAAACACATGGAGAGGAAATGAGCCACCACTAAAACCCGGGTTTTCTGATAACTAGTCCAGAGCCCTTTCCACTCCACCATAGCAGAGTTTTCTAAGTCACTATACGATGGATAGTTTGATCAGCCCCATTTTTCCCTTCTTAGAAATGACCCTGATGGGGAATGAGAAAGGCAGAGACAATGTCATAGAAGACAGATAGAGAGATGGAGCAACTGAAGGAGGAAAAAGACAGGGAGAAAGAATATGAAGTGAGTTTGAGTAGGTCAACAAAACTATAAGTATAGAGACCACTCCCTGAGATGCAGATTCTATTTTGGTCTCCCTATTTTCTAAAACCCCAGGGATGGATAAATGTCTGAATTGTGCCACCTTGGCTCTGCTCTTTGAATCTATAGGAGCAGTCAGTGAATTATGGTTTGGTTTAGGGATGTTATGCCCACCCTGTCCTTCTGTCTTATTTCCCCCTCATTCCTCTGTCCAATGTCTTACCAAGAAAAACTTACTTACTAGAACAAAAGCATCTCTTTCCCCTTGGGGAGGTTGAAACGGGAAGGGTAGAAAAAGATCTGGAGAAGAAACTGCTGACCTGAGTTGCAGGATGCCTAAGTTCTGCCAAGACCTGCTATGTTTCTTAGTCCCAGTGGAAGTTTCATCCTCCAGGTCTTCAGAACAAATTGGGTTATGGAGCGCTTTATAGAATTCAGAGCTCTTTGTAGAGAGAGGATTAGAAGTTTCCAAATAATTCCTATAATGATTAAGTAAAAATACATATTGCAGGAGTGATGCAGATCTATAAGGAAAAGAAAATATCCAGTTTTGGTTATTAAAAAAGCTTTTTATACTCATTGTCTCCACTTTCTCACCTCACATTCATTCACTTTCTCCCCCCCCATATCTGTCTCTCATTGTCTCTTTGTCCCTCTCTGTCCCTCTCTTTCTCTGTGTGTGTCTGTCTCTTTGTCTCTTTCTGTCTCTCGTTGTCTCTGTCTCTCTCTCTCTGTCTCTCTCTCATAGTTTCTGTCTCTCTCTATGTATGTCTCTGTTTGTCTGTCTGTCTCTTTCCCTCTTTTCTTCCCTCTCTCCCTCCTTCCTTCTCTCTCTCTGTCTCTCTCTCTCTCTGTCTGTCTCTCTCTGTCTCTCTCTCTCTCTCTCTCTCTCTCTCTCTCTGTGCAAAAAATGGTTGTGACTTGCCCAGGGTCATACAGCTAGTGAGTGTCAAGTGTCTGAGACTGGATTTGAATTCAGATCCTGCTGACTCTAGGCCCACTTCACCATCTAGCTGCCCTCCATTCACTTCTCAGACCTTATCTGTCTTTTAATTTCATTATTCAGTTGAAACCATAATATCAAAGGCCCTAATGATCTTTTTGCTTGTTTGTTCTAGACTTGGAATTTCATCTGTTTAGAGAATTCTGATGAAGAAATTCCATTTGCCAACACAGATCTGCAACTGTTTTGCAATTTGGAATCTTAGAGAGCATTGCTGAGGGCACATATCCAATCATTTGGCAAGTGATTTGGCTAGGATTGATTAATGGATATGTACAGTACATGTCAGAAATATTACTTTGAATCTACCACATCTTTCAAATCAATGCTTAATAAATTATTGGGTCTTCTCTCTTTCCTGACTTCTCCTCAGCATTCGACACCATTGTTATACATCCTCTCTGAGTTTTGGGGGACATTGCCTTCTCCTATACCTCCTCCTACCTATCCACTCCATCTGAGAAGATCACCCCTGTTTCTGTTAATGAATAACCATTCTTGCCCTACTCCCTACATTGGAGTATATTTTAGGGCTGGGCCCTGGGCCTTTTTCTCTATTCCCTCTATGTTTGTTGTCCTTTGTTCTCAAAAAGGATCAAAGGAGCATTACTTTGCTGGAGTCAAGGTACAGTGTGTCCAGCTGTGGCTGATCAGACCAATATGAACTCTGAAGGCTCTACCACAAATTGGGCACAAATAGTCCCTATGAATATTTGAAGTGGAGTCATCTCTAAATTTGCATGTCTCACATTTCTTTTGAGCTACTGCAATTCTGCTTCACTCAGAGAACACAGCACACCATGCTGGGTAGTCCTTTGCCAGTTTCTCCCAGGTCATGCTATCAATTCTAAAATTCTTCAGAGAAACCTTGAAAGTATCCTTGTGTCTCTTTTTCTGACTCCTTGTGAGCACTTGACTTGTGTTTGTTCTCTGTAAAATAGTCTTTTAAGCAAATACAGGTTTCTGACTTTTTTCTATCCCCCTCTATGCTTTGTCTTTATTAACTTCCATGAGTTCAATTATGCAAATGATGCCAAATGTACCTAAACAGCCATAGTTCTATGGGACTAGGGTATCACCAAATGGATATCCCATAGACACCTCAAACTTAACATATTACCAAAAAATCTATCATGTTACCCTCAAACCCACCCCTCTTTCTAATTTCCTTATTTCTGATGAAGGTACCATCATCTTTCCAGTCATTCAGGTTTGTACATCTTCTACTCTTCTCTCTCATACCTTTTACATCCATCCAGTGGACCAGTTTCTAGGTCCACATTTTATATTCATCCCATTTACACTGCACACAAAGACATCACCACAGTTCAATCAATAATCAATTAATCAGTAAGTTCTTGCCCTCAAGGAGCTAACCTTCTAATGGGAGAGATAATATGTTTATAAATATGTATATACAAAATACAAAAGGAGTAATTAGAAGGTTACCTTAGTGGGGAAGGCTTTAGCAGTGGAGAAGCTTACAAGAAGTAGTATTTCAGCTGAGTCTTAAAGAAAGCCAGGGTTCTTTTTTTATTTAATTTTTAATTTATGGAATAAAACAAGCATTTCCATAACATAGTACAATAAAAAAAGATAAAAATGCAAATGAAACTGCAAATCTACTATGCATAATTTGCTATTGCTTTCAAATATAAACAAAATTATCATGTAAATTTCTTTTTTTCCTTTTCTCTCCCCGAATCCCCTCCAAGATAGCTATCATTAGATAGAAATAAGTGTATATATATGTAAAATTATTCTATACATATTTCTATTTATCAGTTTTTTTTCCTCCGGATGCAGATAACATCTTTTTTCATATGTCCTCTATGATTAGTTTGGGTATTTATAACAGTTAAAATAACTTATTTGCTCAAAGTTGTTCTTGAAACAATATTGCTATTACTGCATACAATGTTCTCTTGTTTCTGCTCATTTTTGCTCTTCACTATTTCATGCAAGTCTTTTTATATTTTTCTAAAATCATTGGACTTATCATTTCTTACAGCATTGTAGTATTTTGTCACAATCATATACCACAACTTGTTCAGTCATTCCCCAGTTGATGAATATCCCTGAAATTTCCAGTTCTTTGCCACCACAAAGAGCTTTTATAAACATCTTAGAACATATAGATAATTTTTCCTTTTTCCCTATTTACCTTTGGAAATAGACTAAGCAGTGGTATTTCTGAGTCAAAGAATATCGGTAGTTAATTAACAATTTGGACATGATTTCAGATTGCTCTCCAAATGGTTGGATCAGTTCACAGTTCCACCAACAATGAATTAGTGTTCTTATTTTTCCATATGCCCTCCAATATTTTTCACTTTCCCCTTCTATCATTTTAGCCAATCTGGTAGGTGTAAAACGATATCTCAAAGTTGTTTTCAAATAACTTTCTCTAATCAATACAGGGATTCTAAGAGATGGAAGTAAGAGAAAAGAGTATTTCAAGCATGGGCAATAGCTAGTGCAAATTTACAGGAAAAAAAGATGGCAGGTCATGTGTAAAGAGCAGCAAGTAAACCAGTATAGCTGGAGTAAAAGATAATATAGTATGAGAAGACTGGAAAATTGGAAAGGCCAGGTTACAAAGACCTTCAAGCACCTAAGAATGAAACAAAAAGAATTTATATTTTATCTTGGAAGTAATACAAAGCTCGTTAGGTGGTGTCGTGAATAGAGCACTAGGCTTGGTATCACAAAGACCTGAGTTCAAATTTAGCTTCAGACACTTACTATTCATGTGGTCCCAGGTAAGACATTTACCCTCTCTTTGCCTCAGTTTCCCCAACAGTAAAATGAGGATAATAAGAGAATTTACCTCATAAGGTTGTTATAAGAATCATATGAGATAATATTTGTAAAGCATTTAGCACAGTGCCTGATAAATAATAGGTGCTTAATAGATACTTATTTCCTTCCTCTTGCAATCATCTTTCCTTTCTCTTAGCTGCTAATCTTTCCTTTCTTTTAACCATTTTGTACACAGTTAACCAAACTGATATTACTAAAGCACAATTTACTTCCCTAATCAAAAAAAAAAAAAAAAAAAAAGATCCAGTAGCTTTCTCTTATCTCTAGATGAATTTGCAAATCTTTATTGGGCTTTTTTTAACTTAATTTTTTCCCAACAAAAATGTTTTTTTTTTCCTTCCTCCTACTTACCTCTAAGGGGAAGAGAGATAATAAAAACAAAATCCTTGTAAAAAATATACATAGTCAGGCAAAACAAACTCACACATTACCATATCCAAAAAATACAAGTCTCTTTTTGCATCCTTAGTTCATCCCCTCTCAATCAGGAAGTGAGTACCAGGGTTCATTACCATTCATCTAGGATCACAGTTGATTATTGCATTAATCAGAATTCTTAAGTCTGAAAATTCTTTATCTTTATAATGTTATGGTATAAATGGTCTTTTGGTTCTGTCCATTTCACCCCATCAATTTGTACAAGTCTTCCTAAATTTCTTTGGACCTATTTCTTCCCTTATTTCTTTTAAGACAATATTATTCCATTACATTCATATAACATAATTTGTTCAACAATTCCCCAATTGATGGGCACTCGTTTAGTTTCCAGGTCTTTGCTGTTCTTTTCCTATTTCTTTGATTTCTTTGGGACATATCACTAATAGTACTCTCCCTGGAGCATTAGAGTAGGCTCAGTTTGATAATTTGGTAGACTTAATTCTAAATTGCTTTTCAGAATGACCAGACCAATTCACAACCCCACTAACAGTACATTAGAGTGGCTGTTTTCCCCTCCAGCCCTTCCAGTATTTGTCACTTCTGATTTTTTTCATCATCTTAGCTAATGTGGTGGATATGAAGTAAAATCCCAGAGTTGCTCTACTTAGCATTTTTTTAATTATTAAAGATTTGGAGGATTTCTTTATATAGTTATTAATAACTTAGATTTCTTCCTTAGAAAACAGACTCTTCATATCATTTTGACTTGTAATGACCCTTTACAATCTGATTCCAGACTACTTTTTTGGGCTTTTCACATATTACTCTATGTATTCAACGTTCCAGCCAAAGTATCCTGCTTGTTGTCTGCCTATCTTCATCTAGTAACTCCTATAATTATGGTTCCCCCAAGGTTCTGTCTTGGATCCTTCTCTCCTTCTATATTATTGCATTTGAGGACCTTATCAGCTGTCAGGGATAAACTTATCATTTCTATGCAGATTATTCCCATATCTAGGAATATATAGTTAGCCTGATCATATTTCCCGAGCTCCAATTTCATATTACTAAACGTTTTGTATGTCCCATACATATCTCATACAACATGCTCATAAGATAATTCATTGTTTTGTCCTTAATCTTTCCCCTTTTTTTCCTGTGGCAATTGGGATTAAATGAGTTGCCCAGGGTTACACAGTTAGAAAGTGTTAATTGTCTGAGACCAGATTTGAACTCAGTTCCTCCTGACTTCAGGGCTGGTGCTCTATCCACTGCATCACCTAGCTGCCCCCTGACCACTCCCATTTTTAAAATGTTCTTGATACAGTCAAGGGTACCATCATCATCATCCTAATCATACAAATAAGAAATCTCAATGTCATCCTTCATTTTTCCTTCATTCACTTCACATAACCAATATGTTGCCAAGTTCTGTTGGGTCTACCTTCATGACATCACTCATATACCTCCCCTTTTCTCCACTTATACAGCCATCACTCTAGCATAGACCTTCATCACATCACTACTAGATTATTGCAAAAGTCAGTGATGAATACATAGAGTAATATGTGAAAGGCCCAGAAAAGTAGCCTGGTATCAGATTATAAAGGGTTAAAATGTTAAAATTATATGGTAAAATGATATGAATTATAAGTTAAAATGATATAAAGAGTCTGTTTTCTAAGAAAGAATTCTAAGTTATTAATAACCATATAAAGAAAGCCGCCAAATCCCTATAGCTAGGTGGGACATTAATTATAAATTGTGTGCCAAAAATGTATCAATTTCTAATTCTTATTACTATTGGCTTATTTTCTTACTAAATTTCTCGAGTTCTAGAGCAGGGTATGACTATCTCAGAGATGACTAAAATCAAAGAAATTCTCTTTATTTGGCTTATTTCCACATTAGTCTCAGAGACAGCTAGGTGGTGTAAGTATTGAATATGGAGTCAACACAAATCTGAGTTCAAATCTGGCCTCACACATTAGTTGTGGCTAATGTGGCAAGCCACTTATCCCTGTTTTCCTCAGTTTTCTCATCTGTAAAATGAGCTAGAAAATGAAATGGCAATGTTACTCTAGTATCTTTGCCAACAAAACTCTAAATGGGGTCACAAGGAGTCAGATGTGATTGAAATGACTGAACAACAGCCATATTAGTCTGAGTTAAGAAAAATCTCTTCTCCCCTTTGAGAGAATGCACAGTTTGGAACTTTGGAATTTGGAATTCCCTTTGGGTCTTCTATTCTCTCAGTTCCAAACTGTGCATTTAATTGGCTTACGCCAAAATCATTGTAATTGGCCACACCCATTAAATACAATTTTAAATAGCATAGAGACATGCTATATACATATATTACATATATATATATACATACATTTAAATGAACAGGTTTATGCATATACATGAAGATACACCAACACATATTTTTCCCTATGTATAAGCATAGATAATTTCTAAATCTCCTTTTATATCTTAGAATAGAGAGAGCCAGAGATCATAAGCACTGTCATCATTTGTTTAACCAGCATTAAATACAAACTTTTTTTTCTTTTTAAAAGCTTTTAATTCTTTTTTTATTAAAGCTTTTTATTTACAAAACATATGCATGGGTAATTTTTCAACATTGACCCTTGCCAAACCTTCTGTTCCAAATTTTCCCCTCCTTCCCACCACCCCTTCCCTAGATGGCAGGTAATACAATATATGTTAAATATGTTAAGATATCTGTTAAATCCAATATATGTGTACATTTTTATACAGTTATCTTGCTGTACAAGAAAAATTGGATCAAGAAGGAAAAAAAACTGAAAAAGAAAACAAAATGCAAGCAAACAACAACAGAGAGAGTGAGAATGCTATGTTGTGGTCCACACTCATTTCCCATGGTCCTCTCTCTGAGTGTAGATGGTTCTCTTCATCACTGAATAATTGGATAAAGTCTCTTTTATTGCTAATTTCACATGACTTATCATGGGTTTCTTCCTAAATCTGCAGTAACAGAGGCAAGGAGGGTTTATGGTATGAAGAGGGATTGTCAGGGTGCCTTTTCCCTCTGTCATTCCCTCTCTGCTGCTCCTTGAGTGATAACTCTCTCACAGAAGCCTGACAGCATCTTAGGGCTCTCCTCACAGTGATAAGGTACTGAGGTCTCATATAGTAACAAGGGATGCTTTGACCCTACCACTTGGTGCTGATTTCCCAGGGCACCAAATTGTTAGTTATGGCTCTGGGTCACAGAAGGACTGAGAACGAGGTGGTAGAAAGTATGGCTCTCCCGACTTCATACTTCCCATATGTCTACTTTTATAAAAAGTCTCACCTCTATTCCCTTTCTATTCATTTCCCCTCTAATCTACTTTTTCTCTATTCCACAAAGGGTAAGCATTTGAACCTAGAGAATGACAACTAGGTTCACATGAAGTTTGGTCATATCTAATCAGGACTCAGAGAAATATAGAATAATAAAGCTCCTGGAGACATATTTCATCCATTGTCTCATACCAGAAAAGCATAGAATGGAGAGGGAAAAATCTCAGTGTCATTCTGTTTCTGAAGACTAGGTTTGGAGCTCTGGAGGGACTTTCTCTTACACCCCCAGGCTTAGAATATGTATGGTCTGGCAGAAAATGACAGAGTAAGAGAATTACAGAGAGTCACAACTCAGTAGCAAGTAGCCAATAACATTTCAGGTTGAATTCTTGCTTATCCCCCAATCCTTTTCTCCACTACCTTCACCCCCAAAAAGTAATGGGTTTTGGAATAGCCATGAATCAAAAGAAAAGTCTTCAGGGCTTGGCTATAGAAGTCTCTGGGAGTGAGTGAATCTTAAAAGGACAAGTTTTATTTTTTCTCTCACCCTGGAAAAAGAAAATCTTAGGAGCAAAAATAAAAGGCTGAAGCAAGGCAGTGAGCATAGGATTTGATTTAGGAAATAAGTAGAGAGATTGTGGGAGACCAGAAACTGGGAGTCTTGATGTGGGTGATGTGACCTGGGGGGAGCTACCCCCAAATCTCAATGGGACAGTGTGAAATGCGGAGGAAAGTGTGTCTCAGCTACCAGTGCTTGCTAACTTCCTATTCAAGAGAAGAGACATCTATCTCTTTCCTATCACTAAGAGAGCACATGTTAAACCCAACCTTTAAAAAAACTCCTTTACATTTTGTTCCCAATTTCTGTTTTAATAGTAGGAATGCTGGCTTAAAGATGCTATTAATCATAACTGCTTCAGCTTGCATGCTTCATTATTTGTGAATAAGGAGTTGCATGAGAAAGAACAGCAGCTGGCATATGGCAAGATGGAGGAGCCCAAGAACATGGACCCTCCTTGTTTCAAGGCTTTTTTGTGTGTTTTTAAACTGCTGGCATCTACTAAGTGAAAAAATTTTACTGACTGTCATATTTTGTCAACTTCCTAAAGAAGAGTAAAGAAATGAATGAATCAAGAGTTTCTCCTTGAGCAAATTGCCAATGGAAAGCAGTTTGGCTTTTTGATGGTGGCTGGGCTGAGATATTGAATCATGCGGTCCTTCTCATTATTTCAGCCATTCATGGTCAGAGATATCCCTCTGTAAGGATGGAGCCAAGGATAATGACTCAGGGATGGGTCAGGTCAAATGGGAGAGGAAAAATGATTGGGCAAAATAGGCGATTCCCACATTTCAAGAGTGAAGACCAAATGAAAGAGTAAGAACTCTTAGACGACTAGCAACTATGGCTGTTTTCAGAGATACATGGTTCCATTGCAGCAATCTCTGGCTTGGGCCCAGGAGATTTCAGGACCTGGTACAGAAGACTAGTATCCTCAGGTGACTTCAGCATGGAAGAGACTACCACTGAGAGAACAGTCTTATTTTTTGGGAGGCAATGAGAGGGCAGAGGGATCCAAGGAATGGGAAAGTTGAGAACACAGTGTGAAGTAGCCATTCTGGGAAAATTTGGTTGAAAAGGGAAGTAAGATGAAGGATGGAAGTTAAAAGAACAGGATCCCAGCAAGGAGTGACAGAGATATGAAAAGATGACCTGCCCACCTTTTCCTCTCAGTCTCTCTCAAGCCTGAGATGCTTTTTTTCTCTAGGGAAATAGATATCCTGACCTTTTGAGTCTTTCCACCCACTAGCACTATATCTCAGTGTTCTCAGTTCCCATGACCCAGTGAACCCAATGATCTCAATCCTGGCTCTGGAAATCCTCTGGGAATCGACTAACCTGAAGAAAAATGGAAATATCCCAGGAAGACCCAATCTTGCCCTGCACCCCAGCTCTCAAAATTTTTCCATAACTTTTCTGGTCCTCCTATTTTTTTTCAAATTACCTAGGTAATCTCTTCTCCTCTTAAGGCAAGGGTTCTTAACAGAGGTCCATGAATTTGGTTTTTTTTAATATTTTAATAACTATATTTTGATACAATTGCTTTCCTTTGCAAGTCTATGTGTTTTGTTTTATGCTTTTAATAACATTTTTTTCTAAAAAGGAGTTCATAGGTTTCTCTAGATTGCAAAAAAAGTTAAGAGCTCTTGTTTTAGGGGAACCCCACATCTCCTAATAGGGAATCCAAACAGAGGCTAACAAATCTCCATCTTCATTTACAAGGCATTTCTAGGTGCATAGCCTTGGCAATCAGAGAAGGCTTACCACTGACATAGGACAAGTACTGCACTCCTTCTTTTCTAGCTTTCCTACCTTACTTCAAGTAATTGGCAAAATGAAACATCCTCCCTAAGTCATTCTGGCCACTCTCCCTCTGTCCTTCCCTTTCAGTGCTTTCTCCCCACCTCTTGTCTTTAACTCTCCCCACCTTTGCTCTCAGTGAACAATCAACTAGTGGCTAAGACAGTAAGTTAGTTAACTAAGCCTTGCACTGTGCTAAGCACTAAGAATATAATTTAGCAAGTACTCTTCATTTCATTATCCCAGAGTCAAGTCAGCTTTATCTTCCCTCCAGAGTCCAAGGGGTATCTCTGAGGGGCTGGGATGCCTCTTCTCTAATGCTTGAGTTCCCATTCTGAGCATTTCACCTCTGTTGTAAACACTAAAGTCTAGCACCCTAGTTCCCATTTAGCCAATTAACATCAATTAGCTTTTACAGAGGCATATTTACTTTGAACAAAAGAACAAACATTTCCTCCACATACTTTGAGGATATAGTCTCCCTTATGCTATTTAAGTCTATAAGGAGAATAGCTTCAGATTATTATAGTTTCTATGTTAAATCCATCCCACCAAATTCATATTTAAATGTGACTTTTACTCATCTCAGCTTCTGCTGATCTAGATCATGAAAGTTACTACTTGAGACATTGATTATTAGATGGCTTCAAAACTCAGTGGAGACTTGAATGTCTCAGGGCCCAGAGGCTAGCTCAAATCCTCAGCTGAGAGAATAGGAAAAGGAAGTTGGAGGCTTGAGTCATCAGTAGGATAAGAGGGAAAGAGATGTAAGTGTTGGGTATGGTGTACAGTTGAACTGATTTACTGAAGAGTTGAGATGAGAAGGGAGAGGGGTAGAGAACTGAGCAGTGGAGAGATTGGACCTCAATGTAAAGATGAAGAACACGTTTTATAAGCTTTGGCTTAGGGGTCATGTTCAACCAACTTCTTCATATAAAAATAAGAAAACTGGCCAAGAGAAATAAAGGTTCTTGCCCAAATTAGAATGGGATCAGGAGTTCATATGGAGCTTTTTTGACTTCCTCTGAACCTACCTACCTTCTATTACAAATCACTACCTGGGCGAAGGAATTCTCTCTCCAGGGATATTAGGATTTTAATAGGTGAATTCCTCCAAGTTTGGGGGGGAAACTACAAGGAACGAATATTCAGTAGGAGAACTTAGAGCAGTGTGGCAAGCTGATGGAGAGATATTTTAGGGTAAAGATGCCAAGCATCCCCTCAAACATGCTTCATGGACAACTACCTGCTCTGTTGTTCAATTGTTTTCTGTTTTGTTCAACTCTTTGCAACCTCATTTGTGATTTTCTTGGCAAAAGTTCTGGATTGGTTTGCTGTTTCTTTTTCTAGTTTATTTTACAGATGAGGAAACTGAGGCAAACAGGGCTAAGTTACTTGCTCAGAGTGACACAGTTACGTATCTGAGGCTGGATCTGAACTCATGAAGATGAGTATCTCTGATTCCAAGCTCTATCCACTATATCACCTAATTATCCTTACTTGTTCTACCTTCTCCCTAACCATGACCAACTCTGTTCAGTGCCTCCTGCTATTGCTCAGCACATATTTATAAATTGAACTTATTCGTGGGTCTATTTCCCTTTTGTAATGTCTCTTGCCCCTTCAAGGTCATATAGACCCACAAACTGTTAGGGAACCAGAGGGGGGGTGTCTAGGAAATCATTGGTCTTAGGGCTGGCAGGGACTTTGGAGATTACCTCATCCAAATCTCCCATTTTATAGATAAGGGAACAAATGAAGCTCAGACAGTTAAGTGTGGCCATTTATCCATGGATCTCTTGGGGCTTCAGCTTCATCATCTGTAAAATGAGGGGGATTAGACTAAATAGCTTCTGAGGTCCATTTCAGTTCTAATTCCTATGAATCCTACAAGACAGAGCTGCAACTGAACTGCAGATCTCCTAAATTCAGTGCTCTTTCTAATAAGCCATGCAGCTTCTCAGAATGACCCCCTACGTGACCTAGTTCTCCATAGCATCTTCATGGAAACTTTCACAGCAATGGAGATATAATTAAATCTTGATTAACCTGGACTCACAAACTTAAAAAAAAATCCTGAATTCATAAAACACACACACACACACACACACACACACACACACACACACACACACATACCCATTGTGAACCAAATAGAAAGCCAAAGAAAAGAATATTTGAGAAAAAGCTGACAACCAAGTGAAATTTTAAAAATCTCAAACAATGAAGCTTTTCATTGGTACTAAGATTAGATTTTAAAATAAGAGGATTCAAATTAGAATCTGAAATAAAGAGATTAGAATTTTTTTATGAGAAGAAAAAAATTACATAGGGTTAATTTTTCAGGGTCATTGTATATATTTATTCAAGTTCTGTTCCCTATTTTATTTTTCTCCCTTTCATGAAATTCAATCTTTTATTTCTCTTTTCAAAATTAACTGCCTGTAGAATACTGACCTCAATTCTCACTTCCTGATTGGGCTGAATCCCCTCCACTGAGCTAACCAGTCCCAACCTGTGCCTGCTGATGAATGAATTAGCCAGAAAAAAATCAGACAAATCAATCTTTATTTGATTCTTAGAAAGTTAGCAAAATTGCTTTCTAGTGAAGAAGGTAATACAAAAGTAGTAATGGTGTCTGCATGTTCTACATTTTTCTCATTTCTAACTCTTTTGAATGTGATCAAAAATGCCCCTCTCTTAATCCTGCCACATAAGCCTTCAAAAGAGAATCCATCTTGCCTTTACTTTATGAACTCAATTAAAAAGAAACCCAATATTTCCCCAGATATCCCACTCCACTTTTAGATAACTCTTAATTGTTAGGGTATATTTCCTTATGTCAAGTATAAATCTAACTTTGAAACTTATCTGTATCTCCTAGTTTCTGTCCTCTGCAACTAAAAAGAACAAGTTTAAACATTTTTTCATATATCTGAAAATTTTTATATTCTTGATGATAGCTGTCATATCCCCCCCCAAGCCTTTAAAAAAAAGAATGATGGTGAAAAGTGTGTCTGAGTGTTCCCAGGAAAGGAGCAACATAGCACAACCAAGGATGTTAGTGGAGGAACCACTGATGGGAATAAAAAAATCCTGTCCTCTCCATTTTGGTTGGATCCACACCCAGGGCAGAAGTGTTAAGTTATAGAAAACAAACAAGTCTCTGAAGGAGTTAGCTCCAGTGGTGGGCTTTTTTTTTCTCATATGAGCTATTAGGATAATTATCAAACTTAATTATGATGCTTCAGGAAAAATATTCATGTAGCTGAACTGAGGAAAATTAATTTTAATGCTGTATCATTTGATTGGACAGCTAGATAGTACTGTAGATAGAGCTCTGGGTTTGGAATCAGGAAGACTCATCTTCATGAATTCAAATCTGGCTTCAGATACTTATTTAGCTGTGTGATCCTGGTCAAGTTACATAATCCCATTTGCCTCAGTTTCCTCATTTGTAAAATAAATTGGAGAAGAAAATGGCAAACCATTCCAATATCTTTGCCAAGAAAATTCCATTGAGTTGGATATGACTGAAATGACTCAACAACAAAAATATTTGAATGTTTGATATTAACTTGTAATACCCCCTTCTCAGAAATTAAACTAAGCTGGTCAATACTACCAAGAATATTCAAATGATCTTATTCCATTTATTAGAGTTTGGAGCGATCAGCTCACAAAGGAGAAAATAAGGCAAAATAAAGTAGTTCTACCTGCCCAGACTGCTGGAGGCTGCTGAATATCTTCAGCTATTCCTCAATTGACTTTCTCTCAAACCCCAATGATAAAGTAAGTAGGAGGAGCTGAGTGCTATCTTAGCCTACCTCCTCATTAAATATCCACCAATCAGGGTTGTCATTCACTTGTCAAGGGAACTCCCTGCCAGAAAAGAAACAGATTTTGTCTTTGATCACTGAAAGTGAACATAGATCATCACTTTATTGATTATTATGTGTCTAATTAATAAATTGATTTTAATACCCAGGACTTGATCTCTTAGAATTTTATTCATGACAAAACAAAGCATATTCCTGGAATATTTATGACAAATGATTTCTATGTGATTGCTACATGTTGTTCTGTGTAATATGTAGTGTGTTTTACCACACAGTGTGCTAATATTGTATTATGCTTTGTGGCTATCTAGTTCAAAATTTCTTAAACTGTGGGTCATGATGCCATATGGGCTCCCATAACTGAATGTGGGAGCAACAGTAAAAGGTATCAAATATTCTGCCAAGATTTAGTTAAAAATAAACAAGAAATAGTCCATCTCATTAGTATGCAAATTTGCTTTCATCTTTAGTGAATGGTAAAATCATATGTATACTAAAGAATTGTTTTAAAATAAATTTCTTTTATGACTTATTATGAGTAAATGTTTGATTTGTATACCTATTTTATATATCCATATACTCAGAGTTATGTAAAAATTTCTCAAGTGAAAAGGGATCATAAGTAGAAAAAGGTTAAGAAATCCTGATTTTGTTGATATATGCAATTACACGATACTATATATAGGCTATTGCTATATGTTTCTTTAGTGTGTATTTTAATGTGCAACATATGGTATAGTAGAAAAAGTCTTAGCTTTGTAGTAAAAGAGCCTAAGTTCAAATCCTCACTCTGCTACTTGCTATCTGTAAGCAGTAACTAGGAGCACTTTCCCTCTAATCTTATTTCCTTGTCTGTAAAATGAAGGGGCTGAAGTAAGTGACTTCTAAAGTTGCTTCCAGTTTTCAATGTATGAACTTGGGCCATTGATATATGCATATATGTCATGTTCCTGCATATATTTGGTTATAGTATACAATTGTTATATATGCTCTGTGTCAAGTATTTCATAAGACATATTTACACTATGATTATGTATAACAGATTGCATTTATTGAATATTCTATGGCAAAGCTGCATATAACTATTGTGTAAAGGAAATTAGGTTTCTTTATGTACACTGTAGTATGGCTAATGATAGCAAAATTGTGTTAAGTATGTTGACTTTGATAGTCAGGCTAACAAGAGTAACCATAGTAATTATGAAAACTGTGACGATGATTTCTATAATTCTGTAATAGATATGTTCAACTATGTTATATGTTCACAAATATCTTGGAGGTTTGCCCATGATACACTTGGACTGCAAAATGTTTGCTGGAAGGAAAGTATGAGGTGGAACTCAAAATCTGCAATGTTTTTTGTTTGTTTGTTTGTTTTTTAATTTTTATTTAATAATTACTTTATATTGACACTCGTTTCTGTTCCAATTTTTTTTCCCTCCCTCCCTCCACCCCCTCCCCTAGATGGCAAGCAGTCCTTTATATGTTGGATATGTTGCAGTATATCCTAGATACAATATATGTTTGCAGAACCGAACAGTTCTCTTGTTGCATAGGGAGAATTGGATTCAGAAGGTATAAATAACCCAGGAAGAAAAACAAAAATGCAGATAGTTCACATTCGTTTCCCAGTGTTCTTTCTTTGGGTGTAACTGCTTCTGCAATGTTTTAAGGTTAAATATTTATATATAACAAAGACAAGAATGTGGAGGGGTAGCAAGCAAAGGCTTCACAAAGTATCTCCACTTAAGAGATTTTTGCTATTCAATCATTTTTCATTTGACTCTTCATGACCCGATTTGGGGTTTTCTTGGCAAAGACACTGGAGGAATCTGTCATTTCCTTCTTCAGCTCATTTTACAAATGAAGAAACTGAGGCAAACAGGTTAAATGACATGCCAAAGGTCACATAGCCAATAAATGTCTGAGGCCAAATTTGAACTCAGGTACTTGGCTCTTCTTGACCAGGCCCAGCATTCTATGCACTGCATTACCTAGCTAACTTTACTTGGATTTTATTCTTTGTTTTCTTCCCTCATTTTCATTTGTAGGTATTGTATGTATATTGTATGTATCTCCCATGATTTGGGAGATCAATGAATCTGGATTTAGGGATGGGAAAGGGGGGAAGAGAAACAACTGGAAAGGAGAGACAGTTCAGACCCTGGGAAATGTTGGCAATTTGTTGAAAGGACATCCTTTAAGATGACAATGGATGTTTGCAATTTAGGCAGGAGAGATTTCGAAGTCCTGCCTTAAGTTAGGCACTGACTTCAGATAGAGCCCTGAGGAGCAGAAACGGAGGTTAAGAAACAAGACAAAGCCTCATGTATCTCGAGCTTAAAATCTAAAGCACAGAATTTCCTTTTGTCTGTTCCTCTTCTTTTAATCTCATAGACTCCAAGAGTAGCCAGATTCCTCTTATGAGAAGAAAAAAGCCCCTAAAAAGTTTTCCTAGTGAGATGACTGGGTGTGTCACAGTCTGACTTTTTAAAAAGAGCTGTAACTTAAGAGATGACAAAAACCACCTCTCTATAAGGTGGCTTTCAAATGAGCTTGCAACTCTTAAGTAGGGATTTCTCTTGGCTTCCTGCCATGTCTATCCACTTAGCAAATAGAATGAACATTTGCTGGTTGAGGCGTTTTCTGTGCTCCAATGGCCTTCCTTTTGTGGCCACTGCTTTCCATTATTTAATCTTCTCTTAGAAATGGTGATAATCCTATCTTTCAGAGTTAACTGCTTGCTTATATCACGTCAGTTTGGAAATTATTGACTATACATTGACCATCTCATCTTTAGTTTTCCCTTTAATTTGGTGTACATAATAAATAAGATGATTCAGAAATGATTTATAAGTAACTAGTAATTTCTTATTTGTTAATATATGGTCAACTTATTTTCTTTTATTATGTTTTGCAGTGTTCACCATGTCAAAATTTTGATTTAATATAAGGAAAAACATTTCTAACTAGAATGGGTTACTTACTATAGGAAATGGAGACTATCTGTCCCTTGAACTAAAGACTGGAAGAGCACTTGCTAAAGATATTATAGACAGTGTTAAAATCCTTGGTTCTACAAGGTTTCTTTTAATACTGAAATTAAATGATTCTAAGGCAAACTTACTTTTTTTGCCCTTAGGATACAATTTGGGTCCAATGAATGAACTCTGGATAGGTAGGCTCTAGTTCCTTGACTCTTACATCCCCAAAATTAGTCTCCAATAAGATTGGGATAAGTTAGCACTCTCCTCTCTCTCTTCTTCCCTCTCTCTTCCTTTATACTTATTCTGCCAAGCCTTGGCCTTAGACAGAGACTAAGAATAATTGTCCTAGATCATAAGCATTTCTGACATCTACATTTGAAATCTCCATTATATTCAAGACTCTGGAGATAAAAATATAAAGATTTATAAGATACACCAATGTTGGAAAATAATGAGAAAATGGGTGTCCTACACATCTTTAGGATGTTTGGAAACATGGAAGAAGAGGCTAAATTACAAGAAGTGTTCAATTTTCGGAAATCAGATTGTTAAACTGGAAAATCTTAGGGCAAAATAGAAGGACTATTCATTGTAATTTCCTAACTCAGTGTCTAGCTAGGATATAGAAATCATGATCCCACTGATAATGTCACTAATTCTGGACATGATATGCGTCCTAAAACCTGGTAGAACGCAAGCAAATTGTCCGATTAGAGAGATTTGGAGAAGCGTGTAATAAGAATGACATCATGAATGGTGGTGGTCATGGCAGGCAGGCAGAAGAGGAAGATGACCCAGATGAAGCTAAAGCCAGAGACCACATGGTTTGTCCCTTTAGAATACCAATATCGAGCAAGGTGTGTTTTTTTTCTTCAGCATTTCCCTCATTGTCCTCTTGGGGGCCACAGTTGATTTTGGAAAGCAAGGATGCTCCACACTCCAGTTGTTGAGGAAAAGAAAGAAAGTCCCAAATATCCTTCTACTAATTATAGTTCTGGTAAATGGTAGTAAGGAAAGTTTCCTTACATGCTGATAATCCTCATGAGCGGAAAGCAAAGAGCCATTCTTTTTTCTAGCTCTTCTTTCTTGAACTTTCTTCGAAAAATCTCTCAAACCATATTGCCAAAGGTATGGCCATGAGCAGGTACACAGATTTCCCTTCTCTACCACTAACAAGTTTCAAAAGAGTAAGAGAGTGGGAAGTGAGGTCCTAAACCATCCAAAGGGAGTCAAAGGTTGAGTATAAGAAAACAGGAGTCCTAGCACCTTGATTCTACTTCCAAGGGGTTCACTGAAGTTGGTCTGATTTCAAAGGACATAACATACTCTGTCACATTTTAAGAAAAAGCCACCTAGCCAGATCACAGCAATGTGACCAATATCTTCCTGATATTGAGAAGTGCTGAATTAGGTTATCAGAGCCTTTTTTCTAAGTTCCCTGACTTTGGGCTTTTTTTTTCTCTCCCTAGCTTCAAGAAACTATCATGAAGTTAATAAGAATGTCTCTCCCCCGCCACTCTCTCCAGCTGGCTCTAAGAACTTAACAAATTTATTTCTACGTCCTGCTTTAAACTTTTCTTTAAAGTCAAATAATTTGTATGAGTCCATGTTATGGGCCAGAATTCTGGACTTGAAACAAGTGAGACCCTTCAGAAAACTGCAAATCTGGTTTGATTCCCCATTTTCCTTTGGTTTTCATCTCCCTTCCTGAGACATTAGGGAGAGTGTAATCACCTCCTTTTTTGGTGTTTCACCCCTTTTTTGAGGAGTCAGGGAAGGCATGATCATCTCCTTTTGGGGGTTCTCACCTCCTTGAGAAGTCAGGGAGGGCATGACCACCTATGTTCCAAAACAAAAGAAAGCAGGAGATTTTATGGGCCAGAACTCTGAAACAAGGATTCTTACAAGATGTTAAGTCAGTGGAATTGATGAGGCAATGGTTATCTAGTTTAGCATGGCAGGTAATAGCTCTCCAAGTTCAGTATTATTGATTTAATCTTACAACAAATAATGGTTTCCTAGTGATATAATGATTGGTTTATACTTAGAATAGAGGATATAAGTCAGGCGGCACACAGAGAGAAATTCATTTCCATCTTCATCAGCCTTGTGGTCGTTGGTCTGGTTTCCAGCATTTTCTCCACTGAAACCAAGTCCCATCTGAAGGCCACGAGAAAGCTAGCTGAGCACCAGGCAAAGGAGACAATAAAGACTTTTGGACTTTAACACTTGGCTATTCTTGTAGTGATTACTCCGACTGAAAAGAAGGCTGCCCCAAGACCTCCAGAAAACCAATAAGAACATTACAAGTCCAGGTCAGGGGGTAAAAAAAAGACAATGAAGGAATGGGGCAAGGGCAGAGGAAAAAGGAAAAACTGTGTGTCCAGTTTCTTCTATGGCAATACTCTCCCTGTTCCACCTCTTGATGCCACTGTTTTTGTGCGAATGAGAACATGAAATTATGGGACCACTAATGAGAAATCATTACTTATAAAGAGCCAGAACTGGGAGTCAATAGTAGCAAGGCAAAAACCTTCATTTGGTTAGTTCTCTTTACTTAGAAGTAAGAATTTCCCTTAAGCTTTAGGATTAAACCACTAAGTTCTAGATTATTTCCTCTTCCTCCCCTTGCTATTGCCCCTGTTCCTGGGGAAGAGAGTTTCCAGGACAAAGTTCAAGATGTGATTGTCCACTAACCAATTTTAATGGAAGTTCTGAAACACAACGGACACATTTGTAATGTTGTTCCCATGACTGCATGTCTCAAGGGAACCCCCACATCAGCACACGGTATTTTTCACCTAAAATTCCCTTACACACATGGTGCGATCCATTTATAATCCTCTCACCAGAGATATGTTCCAACAAGGATCCCTTTCCTATATACAACCCACACTTCATGGGGTATGACTATTGAAAAGTCCCTCATTGTATAATATACTCCAGATAACCCCCTCTCTGACCTCCCTCTAATTTTCACAATATACTGAATTGCAAAATGAGTCTTTTCCTCTCATAAGATAGTATGTTCCAACAAGACATCCCTTCATAACATGGCATGTACCAATGGTGGTATCTTTATCCAAATCATTTTTACCCATCCAAGAAGAAGCAGTTAGGAATATAGCTGCATCACTTGAGGAAAGGATAGGAATTTGACCCTTGCTCTAAGGGAAACCGCTTGCATTCCCATTTTTTGCTTGGCAGAATTAGGACAAGGGGATGGTGATAAGAAGGGAATGGGGAGTCTCAAGTTTCTGGTCTAAAAATCTCCCCAGGCTCCCATCATGGTCTACAGGTGAGTCTCCTTCTCCAAGGTCATCAGTCCCTCTTTAGCTGGAGAAGGTGAATAACCCAGGCTATGAACACCATCAGAACACTGCTTGGGCTGTGGCAGATCCAAGGCTGGAGAGATAAGTTGTTGAAAGCGCTGTGGAGAGAAGAGACAAAATGAAGGAGGCTAAAGAGAGAACCATTCTTAAAATCAACCAGTGTGGTGTAAAATCCAATGGATCAATAGGACCTCCTTTCTCTTCCTATAATTTGCTGGATCAGTGAAGATTAAGCCATTGCCAAATTTCCATTCATTTTATGGAACAATCCAAAGAAAATTGTCTTCATCCTTATTATATTGTGCATTCCAATGAACCTCTTTTGCACATGAGTACAAAGGCACACAAAAGCATTCATACCACAGTGGCTCCAATGGGATTTTTTCTCCTACTTATGAAATGCATTCTAATAGAATCACACTCATAACATGGAAAATGCCAGAGGATACCCTTTAGTGTTACAGCATGATAGCCTCCCCAGGTAATCAATACTTTTAGTGTGACTTTCATGTGAACTCTCAGGCTTCAGATTTTGTTCCCTGCAGTCCTTTTCTACCACCCTTTCCATCTCCCGCCTTCTCCTATCCTCTTACCTTCTTGAAAGAGCCTTGCATCTTCAGTAAGGCTATAATGAAGAAGAGTGGAACACAGACCATGGAAGAGAGTGCCAGCATCCAACCAATTGAGTATCCCCATGGTGGGTACGTGTAGACGTTATTATATTTGAGTGGTGTGTACTTGATCAAAGAGAACAGAAATGTGGCCTGGGTAAAAGAAGAAGGGATAGTGATGAGTAGGAGGACAGCCCATGATAAACCATTCACATTCATTTGAGAGATGGACTTCAATGGCCATCTAGACCAATTCATACACAAAAGGACTCCTCATGATAACATATCTCTTTTCATATGCTAGGTCCTCAAAAATTTAAAATCAGTTATCATGTCTTCCCCTGAGTTTTCTCTTCTCCAGGCTAAACATGTTTATTCCTTGCAACCAATTCCCATATATCATGGACAAGCCATTCGTAGCCTTGCTTGCCCTTATCTGTGTATTCTCTAGTTTATCAATGTCTTTCTAGAGGCATAGTGCCAGCACTTAATGTACTGCTCTTGATGTGGTGTGATGAAGACAGATTACCATGGAATGATCACTTCCCTTTCCCTAAAAGCTATGCTCCTCTTCATGCAGCCCAAGATTACATTGGATTTTTTTAGTAGCTAAATCATATATTGAGCTTACAGCCCACTAAAAAACCTAGAACAGCTGCTCTATATCCATGCTCTCACATCTTATATTTGCAGTGTTGATCTTTTCATACCCAAGTGCAAGTCTTTGCACTTATCCCTATTGAATTTTGACTTATTAGATTCAGCCTAATACATAGTCTGTTGAGATCCTTTTGGAGCCTGATTCTGTCATCTCATATGTTAGCTATCTTTCTCAGCTCTGTTTCATCTGCAAATATAATGAGTATGTTAGGACTACAAATCATTGATAAAAATATTAAAGAACATGGGACCAAGTACAGATCCCTGGGATACTCAATAGCAACCTCCTGTCACGTTGATGCTGAATCATTAACAACTATGATATTAACACCTACAGCCCATCCAACCAGTTTTGAATCCATCTGGTTGTATTAGCTTCTAATCTAGATCTCTCTATTTTCCTACTATTTTCCTACATAAAAAGAATATTACATACTTAATAAAAAATGTGCTAACATAATCAATCTCAATTCCAAAGAACCAATCATGAAGTACATTATCTCTATCATATTAAAATAGGTGGTAAATGAGACAAATATCTGGGGGCATGGAAGTATGTAAATTTGTTTTGCTTTATTATACTTATTGGTTTCAAGTATTGTATCTTATTTCTTTGGTGAAGAGAGAGAGGAAAATTAAAAAATAGGTTACCAAAAAAAGAGAAAGAAATTAAAGCATTTTTTAAAAAATACATAAAACCTCCCAAAATGAAATCCAGAGGGAAATACTGAATTCATCAAGGGCTACTAAGTGGTCTCTTACTGTCTCCTTACTTATCTTGAATATTAGTCATTTTGATCTCTTATTTTCCATGCAAAGTCATTCTCCTTTTCAGAGAAAGAAGAAAGCAAGAATTATGCAGCTCTGTTTTTTCTTCCCCCTTCAGTTGTCAGTTAGAGCTGTCCCTTTCATTCCCATCAAGGGTCCTAACCCATTTTTATTCCTTGTCCCTCCCTCCACATACCCTAAAATACTTGTTGTTTTCTCCCCTCAATTCATCCTTAGTTTTAGCCTTACTGAAACAACTGGATCAGGCCACATTCATATTTATTGTTTTACCTGATATTTTTTCCATCTTCTGTACAAAAGTATCCTCTTATATTCTCTTTTTCCTTCTCTTAATTTATCCTAATTATTTTTGAATAAGGCTTATCTATCAAAAGCTAAGGATCAGTCATTAGTTTCATCTCACTAAGGATGAAGTGATATCTATGAGAACAAATTTCTTACCTTATGTTGGGACATCTAGTCATTCTTACATGTTGTCTAAAAATGGGGGCATTTTTGTATAAGCATTTGAGAATATAGAGTTCTACTACTAATGGTTCTTCTTGATTTCTTATCCCTTGTGAATTTCTCTATAATATCTAACTTTTAGGAATATATATAGTCAGTCTTCTCATTTTCCTAACTTTTTTGGTTAAGGCCCTTTTGATTAGATTTATAAGACAAATACATTCTCAATAGCTTGTGTTAGGTATACTCCATCTTTAACCAGAAATCTCTCAGTCTTGTAGGCTGGGGTCCAGAATTCCAAATGGCTTTCTCAGATACCATCAGCTGTTCACTTCCCAAATTAATTTTTTTTCTTTCTGCATTCCTCAGTTTCAATGGGCAAGAGTGAAGAAAACACAACCTTTAGTTTCATGCTCAAGACTTCATAATCAGTGGCAATACATTATGGGTTCTTCAGGTGATGCCATTTTTGTCCACATGAAACATAATATTTGTCATCCATTTTGATAAATCTTGGAAGGTTCTTGGTTATTTACAATCCCCCCTCTTCCAGTCCTCTACTTTTTTGTGTCACTAAGATATGGCAAAGATTAAAATACAAGGAACCTTGGAAATATAGAGGGATAGAGCCTGAGTATGGGAATAAGTCAGGAGTTGTCTTCAAAATGTAAAAAAATAAATAAATTCAGAAATGTTGAATTTCTAAACATTATTTATGAAGGTTTTTAGTCTATCCTGCTACTTGCAAGCTGGTATGCACCTAATCACAGTCTAGCATCAAGGATATTAATGTTGTTATCCCCCAAAGTGACCTTTATTAAGGCATGTGAAGAGTCAACACATGTCAGATGGAGGGTGCTTCTGGACATAACTGGAAACAGATAGCAAGTCCAACAGGGATTGGAAGGAGTAAATCTCCTTTGTAGCAGGGTAGGGATCAGAGAGCAAAGTAAAAGACTCGGAAAGTCCTTTATTTATTTTAGGGACAGAGATATGGAATGGAGGAGATAGGAAGGAGAGCTAATAGTGGGACATATGGGAAAGAATGCTATGCTAAGAGTCAGGAACATATTAGCTCCAGTGTTTACTAGTTATGTGGACTTTGGCAACTGTCCTTATCTAAAAATGTGAATTATATTTGTGAGGAATTTGCTTTAAAAATCTTAAAAGTGCTATAAAAATGTGAGTTATTAATATTGACTACATAGAAGCATACTAAATCTCTCTCCTACCCCATTCCTAAATATCACATATAATATTATATTAACATATAATATATTAATTATATCATTATATTAATTATTATATTAATATTGTGTATTAATAACTATATGATATTGTGTGTTTTATATAATATCAATTTAGTGTTGTGAGTTAAAGTCCTCAAACCTTATGTATATTTAATATAAATCCCATGGAAACAATTTCACATGCTGAAATTCTTTTTCCTCCATTCTGACTAAATATTTAACTAATCTTCCTTAAAAAAAAAAAAAAAACAGGTTTAGGAACAAACTGAAAAATACATGAAACTAAGAAAAGATAGAGAGAAAGTTCCTTTTATTAATCAAACAAAGTTTCCTTGATTTAGGTTATACTCTGGACAAGATCTTGGTTTTCTAAAAAGAGATCATCTCCAAGGAAGAATCTCCCAACTTCACTATTGTTTTGTTTGATGAATCAAAAACTATAAATTGAACTTTCTGTTGTAGGCTTATCTCTACAAAATATTGATTTTGTTTCTGAATACTATAAAATATATGAAGACTTCACCTAGACAAGAAGAATTTCAATAAACAAAAGAAACTCAATGAATCCTCCCTCTACACAGTAAAGTTTATTAATATATAAATTTTTTGTATAAAATATGCTTTTTAATACAAGTATGTTAGGTTATACACATATGTTCATTTGTGCAGGTAATATTTACATATATCATACATGTGTGTTAATATGCACATATTGCAATGTATGCATGTTAAGACTGTATATAATATATGTATATATGTATATCTGTATATATGTGTATGTATATGGAAGGGTAGGGGGAGAGAGAAAGAAATAGAGACAGAGAGACACTGAGAGAATCTCTGACAGATTTGAAATCAAGAAACACAGAATATCTAAATTTTCCCTTCCACACAGAATACAAAGGAAGAAGAAAGAAAAAAAACCTTAAAAATGATGGGAAAGATGGACACAGAAGAACAGACCTCGAAGCATATAGATAAAAGAAAAGAAAAATACACACAATTAGCTACATTGATAAGTAGAGAAAAGATAGTAAAATTGGGCTAGAATATATCTAAGAAGAGATACTAAGAAGATATACAGGACTGTTAGAACAATTACTGAAGAGAATCATCAATTAACTTAAATAAACATGAATTAAGCACCTATCATATACATAGTCCTGTGCGAGCACAAATGATACAAAGGCAAAACCAAAAATGACATAAAGACAAAAGCAATACATACTAGACAAAAAATAAAATATATAACTTAGATTTCCTTTTCCCTGCTTCCCTAAGAGTTCTAGTTTGAGAGAAAAGTAGCTGGATTGAAGCATAACATACCAGGCAAAGTCCTGGAGTTAGGAAGAGCCAGCAGATCTTCACCAGTGGCCATGGCCGGTAGCCAATCATATCTTCAATATTATCATAGAAACGGTCAGCTCCTGGAACAAGGGAAATAGCAGGAGTAGAGATGGAATAGGAACGAGAGAATGATGTTATCCCATGCTAGAAAGGAATTGTCATGGTGATTTACTGTTCCCCCCATTTGGAGATGGGAAGACGCTTCTCAAAATTATCATTGAGAGATAAAGAGATGGAGAGGGTATGGAGGTCTATCAAAGTGAGAGCAAATCAGTATGCATAAAAATCTGGAATCAGGGAGGATGTGAGTTTAAATTTTACCTCTGATACTAACTATCTATGAAACCAGGGAAAAGTCCTGTAACCCCATAGTCTTGGCTTCCTCATTCATAAAAAGGTGAAAGTCAAAGAGATACAATGTGTATTTAAAAAGTACCTTGCAAACTTTAAAGCCCTGAATAAATATCACTATTATTTTTAGAGATCTGTAGGTTTGTCATAGAATGAAAATCAAAAGAATTGGAAGTGTATTCACAGCTCTGATATCAAGTAAGGGCATGACCAAGTGACTATTTTTGGGTATTAGTTACCACATATGGGTATAGCAGGAAGAAGCCTTTACTAATTTAGCTTTATGGGGTTGGTTCCAAAAGAACCAAGATGATAATTGTTATAGAAGTTCTTTAAAAGTGCTTGGGATTCTTATATTCTCAGTTGAATCTCATCTTAAGTCATTATAATAGTGTGAAAGTCAAGTATACATTCAATAAAAAAAATTAGAAGAAAGCAGAAAGTACTACACTTGGAGTTAAGAAGACAAAAAATTCAAATCTCACTTCTCAATTCATTTTAACAAGCCTTTGAAAAAACTTACTATATTCCAGACACTCTTCTAGGCTTTGGGAACTATGTGATCCTGAGTAATTTAATCTCCCTGAATTTCATTTTCTTCATCCATAAAATGAGAATAACATCTGTAGTCCTTACCTAACAAGGTCGTCATTAGACTTATATGAAATAGCTCACATAAGGAGCTTTGCAAACTGCAACATGCTATATAAAGTCAGCTGCTAGTAGCATTAGGAATGAGCAGGAATAACAATAATGTGATATGCGATCTGCCTAGAGACACAGTAAGTTCTCATGGTTATGTCCAAGGAGAGGCTTGATGTCCATTTCTCAGGAATAGTGTAGGGCAAAGATGTCAGATGGGCACTTAGAGTATGGCTTGAACTAGATTAAAATGTAATTGGAGAATATTTACCAAAATGAATAAAAATATTTTTCATGATAATCATATTTTCTTTTGTCCTGTTAAACAGGACAAACAAAAGTAGGTATGTTAGAAAGGTCAATTTTGTTGCATAATAAACATTTTCTACTTTTTTTTTTAACATTAGACAAGATGACATTTCTTTTAGTCCCAGTATTTACTCTACTTGTGTTGGCCTTCAAGAAGCTCGTAGGAAAAAAAGATAAATGTAGTTCAGAGAAGGTTAAAATGAATTCAAAGTAAGCTTTGAATTAAGTTTTTTTTTTCATCCTGTTTTGAATGTTCAGCAGTAAAATAAGAATTTAAAGTACTTTAGGCTATTTTAGAAATAAGTAATTAAAAATATGAAGTATTTCAGTTTATGGTCTAATTAGACTACTTTAGACAATATCATAAATCTACAGCTTACAAAAGGAGAAAAAAGTACCAATACTGTGTTTATTTAAAATATGTATAAAAATATACTTCCATATGCACAACTTCATATATTTTATAATATAGTTCAAAAGGGAGAATATGCAACTGCTAATCTACATTTATTTCATTATATATAATTGAATGCTGAGGGAGTAAATGATGAGTAATTTCTAAGAAAATGATGCTTCAATCTTAAAAGTTATAGCAAGGAAGTAGAGGAAACTGGATAGATTCTGCTATGCAATGAAAATTTAGAGCAAGCTAATTTCTATTTTACTATTTATTTTAATTAAAATGTAACTTAAGTGGCAAGTAGCCAACTAAATTTGGCCATGTGAATTTTCGCATTTAAACTGATTAATTTTACCACAGAATATTCTAATGGCTTCAGTCATTCTAGCTATATCAATCAATAAATTGCAAATTTATTAAGCTATTAATATCTGTCAGGTAGTATGCTAGAGATCCAAAGACAAAAGCAATAGTGCTTATCCATATCCAGCTTACATTTCAATAGGAAGGGAAGAAAAATAAGCATTTTAGAGTGCTATAAAAATTATGAGCTATTAAGATTGAATACTTACATGTATTGCCCTAGGTATTACTATATAATATTAATTCCTTTTCCTTAGCTAAAGTCCTTGGTTCCCAAACCTTGTCATTCAATCATTTTTCAGTTGTATCCAACTCTTCATGACCCTATTTGGGATTTTCTTGACAAAGATACTGGAGTACTTTGTCATTTCCTTCTGTAGCTCATTTTACTGATGAGGAAATTGAGGAAAAAGAGGGTGAAGTAACTTGCCCAGGATCCTACAGGTAAGATTAGTGTCCCTGATTCCAGTTTTGGCACTCTATCCACTGTGCTCCCTAAGTGTCCCACCCCAAACCTTATATGTACATAATTAAAATCATATGGAGATAATTTCACACAGTGAAATTCTTTTTTTCCTGCATTCTTATCTAACATCTAATAAGTCTTCCTTTTAAAGAAAATAATCAAATTTAAAAGAAACTGAGGAAGTACTAAGAGAGACAGAATATTCTAGCACGGTATATACTAACATAAATAATGCTAATGTGTTTTGGTAAGTCAGTCTGCTACCTGGAGGGTAGCACACACCTGCCCCCTGTCCCCATTTTTATTTGAGGCTGACATCACTGTTGAAAGGGATGGTCCTTCACTGGAGGAAGCTAAAATAGGTAATCTCCAAATTTCCTTCCAACTTTCCTGGCAAAGTAAATAATGACTTTAGCACTATGTTTGTGACTTTGAGCCACACAAGGTTGTGCTAGCAGAACAAAATATCTAGCAGGATTTTGCAAGGGTTGTATAAGAGACTGGATGCCAGGTATTCAAGTATCATCCTGGCTACTTTCAAAAAGAAGCATCAATAGAGGGTTAACCACTAGATGATAATTTTCTTTTTTCCCAAAGAAGCTTATTTATTAGTTTCTACCAAGGAAAGGAGAAATTGTTTGAGTGGAAGAGGTACCAACGTCAGTGAAATCATGAAGCTTTTGAAATATGAGAGAAATGTCATCATAACAGTTACAAATTGCTAGATGATAATCCTTTAGACCAGAGGAGCCAGATTCCAACTTGTCATGGCTCTGGTCTAGTCTGGGTTTCAAATATTCTTCATGTCATACCCCATCCTTTCCCTGTCATGGTTCTGGTCTAATCTGGGTTTCAAATATTCTTCATATCATACCCCATCTTTCCCCCATCTTCTTCTCCCTCCCTTCATTCCTTATGCTTACCATATACCCAGCTAATGCAGATCACCTCGAAAAATGAAAGGAAGAGTAAGCACATTCCACTGGAGGCATAATAATCAAATAGTTGAAATATGTACATCCCACCCTGTGGAAGAAATAGAAAAGCTGAGCTCTTAGGGGAGAATATCTGGGGCCTGGGACAGGTAAATTCACCAGGAGTCACTCATAGAAAAGAGTTTTTAATAACTAAAAATATCTAGGCAACTTAGGGACAGAAGACGTTTCAATTGGCTCTTGTGAGGTTTTTCTTCATACTAAATTGGGGTGAGCCCTTGAGGATCCACCCTTCCTCCCCTTCCAGGCCTTCCCATGGGGCTGAGTTAATCCATGAACAGAAGGTACAACTGCATAGGGTCCCATTCCCTCATGGGCTAGACTACAAATAGATAGGAGGAGGCTCCTTTAGTGCCCTTTTGAAGCTTGGGATCCAATATGCTTGTTTACTTACCTCGGTGACAAGAAGCAGTCCAATCAAGTAGCACACGACAGCAATAAAAAGGATGAGGAACTCTCGCCTCCCTGACTTCCGTAGCTGCCTGGGGAACATGTCCATGGAGGCCGTCACCAGGCACTCCACACAGACAAACTGTGGGTGGGGGAGGGGGAGGAGGTTGGGAGGGGAGAGGGAAAGGTGAGGGCAGGCTATTCCCCCTCCTCCCCTTGTCCTTCTCCCCCAGGGAAGACCCTCTACTGCTGCTTCTTCTTTCCCTCAGGATATATACATTCTGAAATATGGGAGGAAATTGGGGGCAGAATGGGGAGATGCTGAGCAGTAAGGAAAGAGACATCAGGGATAAAGTAAATTATGAGAAAGTGGTCATTCAGGTACTAGTGGGGAGAAAAATGTGCAGGTAGAGCTAACATCATCCTATGTGGTCTTAATGTGACACAGAGACAGCCCTGAAGTCTCAAAGGCCCAGAGGTCATGTCATGGTCCCAAGCTGGAAAAGCTTCAGGTATGATAGCCTCTTATCTCAGGCCCAAGTTGGCTCAGTTCATAATGGCTCATCATCAGAAGCTTGGTCTGTATGGGCTTTGTTATGGTTTTGTTATTTTTTTTGTCACAGTTAATCATGAATCTATCTCTAAGTTGTGAATAGCTTGCTACCTGTATCAGGAGAGGGAAGGGCACAAGAGCATGAAATCAAATCACAAATCTTTAGAATATGGAAATAAGTATGACTGCAGATTTGGAATCTATACTAATCTAAGCCTGGCTGAGGAGAATTGTGCATCCCCAGAATGATGGATCCATTCTAAAGTGGCTACTCAGATGGCTGGAAGTACTGGCCCAAAAAGAGATAGGAAGACAAAAGAAGACAAGAAGAAAATGGGAAGTGATTGAAAGAGAAAAACATCATGAGAGCCTTGGCTAGATAACCCACAAGGAAGTTTGTGCCAACTTATTTAACTAGATTAGGGATGTTTTAGGATATGATTGCTGTGCTCTGCAACTTAAAATTTCCTAAGTCCTTTTGAAAAACCTAATTTTAATTCCCTTATACTAATAAAAAAAAAAGGAAAGAAAGAGAGGGAAGGAAGAAGGAAGGAAGGAAGATAGGGAGGAAAGGATGGAAGGAAGAAAAGATGGATAGAAGGAAGGATGGATGGAAGGAAGGAAGAAAAGTAGGAGGGAAGAAAGGAAGGAAGGAAGGAAGGAAGGAAGGAAGGAAGGAAGGAAGGAAGGAAGGAAGGAAGGAAGGAAGGAAGGAAGGAAGGAAGGAAGGAAAAGGAAAGAAGGAAGGAAGGAAGGAAGGAAGGAAGGAAGGAAGGAAGGAAGGAAGGAAGGAAGGAAGGAAGGAAGGAAGGAAGGAAGGAAGGAAGGATGGATGGATATGTGGGCCAGCCTAGGCAAGAACTGAGGTCAGTAATAGAGTAATGGGATGGGAGTAAATGGGAGCTCTCTGATCTGTTGGATCCTGAGCCACTTCCAGACAGATGTGTTCAAGCTTAGTGCTGAAGGATTTGGATCTGTGATAATGAAATAGTCATCTTATTGGTCCCTGGTTCCCATGATAGCAGTAAGATGTCATTGATGGTTTTCATCAAGGATGATTAGTCACTGAGTAAGAAGAGCTGCTCATTCTCTCTTACTCAAAAAGAAGACTTTATGGAGAAGCAACTTCTACTATCCCCTCTTTCTTCCTATCTGTCAAGCATGAGGGAGTCTCTCTGAGTTTCATTCACCTCAGACTTACATTGGGATCGAACAGGAAGAAGATATTTTTCCTTTGGCCTTTGGAAGTGATGGTGGTAGCTCACACCTGGCAGTGAGAGCATATGCTGGCTTAGATAAACGTGAGATTGCACCTCAAGCCCCTGGCTGCCTCTCCTGATCTGTGTTCCTTATTCTGAACTAACGTGGTTGAATGGTGATATTGAGAGGGCTATTTCATGCCTTGACAGCAATCTCATGAGTTCAAAAAGTGTTTGGGTGCTGATTGCCCAGGAAGAGGTAACCACTGAAACAATTTCTCAGAAGAGAAGATGACCACTATCAAGAGAATGAGCCCAAACTACTCCCTGGCTTGCCAGAAGATAGAGATCTTGAATTAATTTCTAGGACAGTATAGAGCTGAGATGAAAGTTGAAATGTCTATCAGCAATCCCACAAAGTACTCCATGGTTCTACTGTTTTAAGTATTTACCTCTCAAGGAAATATTACAGTGGTGGTGAATTATTTGATTATGTTTTAAGTATTTATCATGAGTCTTTTGGGTTTCAAGCATTTCTTTAGTGGTGCAAGAAATAAATAACAATCTAATATCTAATCTACCTTGTACATTATCTTTCTATTATATAACCCTGATTATCCTTTTTGATAATCTATATGTAAACTTTAAGAAATTTTTCTTATGACTCAGAGGAGAGGGTGTAATGAACCAGAAAGCATGAAAAAAACCTGATTTTTATTCTTTAGAGGTGAGGCTCCTCCTAGAGTCGGGGTTCTTTGGTGAGAGGTGGTACCTTCTTTCTGGGCTATATTATTTATAGAAATATAGAGGGGTATATATCTTAACAGCTACTTACCCTTCCTTCCTGTGTTCTTTTGTTAGGTCAATACTATTTTGCCAAATCCAAATTAAAGGGACAAGATAGGAGAGCCCATAAGGAGAATCAGGTGTCAAAAGGAGCTCAGGAGGAGAGCAAAGAAAGTATGCTACTTATCTAGAGGAAGAGGGGAACTAGGCTTAATACAAATTTAGAAGAGTTCAATCAGTAGAACATCTGATGCCAAAGGTCCAAGAGACAGAAAGATAATCATACTAGCTTTATGTATGAGATAGAATTTTTGATTTGGAGTCAGAGTATCTAGAACCAATCTTGGTTCTGCTAATTATTATTTCGTGAATTTAGGACTCTTCATCTCCCTTTAATTTAGTTATAAAATGCAGAAGTTGGACTATAAAATCCTCCCAGTTCCAAAATCTATTTAAATGGCAACACCTAGCAAATAGGAAACAGGTGCTACAGTGAAGTGTGAAGGTCCAATATGGTGGGAGTTTGTCATATTACATCTGTCAAAGGAAGGAGATGAAAAGTAGGGGGAGGGAGAAGTAAGTGTATGTCTCTGATACCCTTACCTGGCTATCCAGTCCCAGGAATATCAGCATAATGAAGAAGAGACATGACCAGAGTTGAGATAAGGGCATCATGGTTACTGCCTTAGGGAATGCAATGAAAGCTAGCCCAGGACCTGTGAAACAAGCCACAACAACCAGTGAGCAGCAAGGAACTTCTCACTTTTACCCTACACCCTAAGATCCCTTTTTCCAACTGTGAATAAGTGGATTCCATAACAGGATCTTTGGACAGAACTAAGAAATGAGAAATTAGCTCATTAGCACATCCCCCACAAGCAAGATGTGTATTGTAGGAACCCCCTCTGCAGCTTTTATCACACCTGAAGCTCTGAATAAGTGCTCATGGGAGATGATTCAGGGCCCATATTCTCATTCACACCCCTCCTTAAAATGCTTATATTATTTCTCCTTGATTCAATCTCCAGATGAGGGTTTTGTGTGTGTGTGAGAGAGAGAGAACATACCTGATTCTGCTACCTCAGAAATGGGTATCCCCTGCTCCTGAGCCATGAAGCCCAAGATGGAGAAAACAACAAAGCCAGCTACAAAGCTGGTTGCACTATTCAGAAAGCAGAGGGCGATGCAATCCCTGGGAAGAGAAGAGCACAAAAAAATAGAGAAGAGGAAAAGGGAAATAAGGAAAGACAAAGATGAAGGGAAGAAAAATAGGAAGGGAGAACAGAAGAAAAAGAAATAGATGAGGTCAATCTCTCTTAATTTTAGGATTCTTTCATTACATCATGAAATCTCCCTATGTCTTCTTTGCCATCATGTTCTCCTTAATTTTTCTTCAGGCTAACCATTAAAGTTATACATATGACTAGTCCATGCACTATACTAGACTCAAAATATTTGTCAATGTCCTTTCCAAAAGGTGACATTCAAAATAGAACACAATATTATAGATATGATTCAATCAGGACAGATTTAAGAGGAATTACTAATTCATTCATTATATCTGTCTTAATATAATCTAAATTCTCACAGGCTTTCTGTCTGCTTAGTCATTTTGTTAATTCTTATTGAATCTTTGGTCCACTAAAACCATGATATTTTATTCACATGCACCATTGTCTAGCCATGTCTTCTCCATCCTTTACTTGGGTAGATGATTCCTGGATGAAATGGACTCTTAAGTCATAAATTCCATTGGCACTTTGCTCTTGTTTGTTCTGAGGATCCTAGAACTTGGAGGAATAGCTAAGAAAGCCAAAGAATAAACAGGTTCCTACTTGTAACAGTTGTTGTGATATTTGTTGTAGCTGCCCAGGGCTGTGAGGCAACCCTGACAGATGGCAAAGGAGAAGAAGATCTGAGTGCCTGCATCCATCCACACCTGCAATCAGTCCAAAAAGCATGTAGTCAGTTGGGGGAGAGATAAGCGTCCAGAGCTACATCAAGGGGAAAGACCAAAGACATCAATGATTAGACATCAGGATTCTAGTTTCTAGTCCCAGCTCGACTGCTGAGGTTCTAGATGATCTTTGGAGCAGTTTTCCTTTCCTTGAACTTGAAATAAGAGAGACCAGGACTTCCTAAGTTGGCAGCCTATGACATGCAAAATGATTTTTTCAGGTGTAATCAAGCTAGTTGCTACTGCTATGACCTCTCTCTGCTTTTTGAGTCTGCTGGATGCCAGTTCTGCCCAATGTCAACAAGAGTTGACAACCATCTTTCCCTGTACCCGGCTCAGAAGAATAACAAGATCATGCTATTAAAAGCTCAAAGGGATCTTTGAGATCATTTAGTCTGGGTTTTTAAACTTACAATCCCTTTTCACCAGAGAAATTTTCCCATGACCCCAGGAATATAAATATGAAAAGTAGATATACAAATCAAACATTTACTGATGATAAATCACAATTTCACAACATTCAGTTATGAGACCCCATATGGGATCACAAACCACAGTTCAAGAAACTGGCATCTAATCTGACCTCTTCCCCCAATTAATCAGCAAGCATGTATTAAGCATTATTGTATATATATTAGATATACAAATTCAAAAATGAGACAGTGACTGTCCTCAAGAAACTTATATTCTACTAAGGAATATAATATGTCCATAGATAAGTACAGAATATTACTACATCTTCTTTAAACACATGATGAGAGGGAGAAGCATTAACAATGGAGGAATAAGGTCTCCTGAAGGAAGCAATGCTTGTGATGAACCTTGAAGGAGGCTAGAGATTCCAAGAGATAGAAATGAAGAGAACATTCCGGGTATGGGAAACAACTTGTAAAAAGGTGAAATGTGGACTTTCTTGGACCGGCAATAAAAAAGAAGCCAATTTGGTTATTGTATAACCACAGAACATTTGTGTAATTATCTTAGGAAAATGGGCTTTTATTTTACAGAGAAGAAATAATTTGCTCAAGGTCACACAGATCCAAATGTTCATCTTTTACCTCCAAATTCAGTGCTCTTTCCATTACACGACTGCCTCTCAAATCAAAATTCCTTTAGAGATGAAGACATCTCAAAGATACTAAGTATATCTAAAGAGACTCTTGTATACTCTATCAGTAATGAAACTGAAACTAGTTATCAAGATCAAGGTGAAGAGAATGGTTCCATTATACTCAGACTTCAGTTTTCAAAGGGCATTTCTTTTAATTCTCCATCAAAGGTTATGTATGTTTAGCAATCCCCAGACAGAAATATAATTATAGCCAAGCCTTCAAATAGAGTCAATCATTTTTTTACTCTCTTGGCCACAGGCAGCTCCCCATTTCCAAGGGACAACATCACATGCTACAAATAATGTTGGGTTTTGTGGTTTAAACCAAACAAAAACAGACCCATGTCACAGCATATATAGCAAAGATAGAAAGATGGATCCCCACCCATCTCATAACCTATGGTTCATTAACTCAGATGTTCCTTGAGTAGAGATGTCCCTGATTTTCTGGTGAGGAATGTTTTCTTTTTTTGAAGCTTTGAGACCTTCAGAAAAGTGAGGTGGGGTAAAGAAGGAGTGAGGAAGGAAGATAAATGAGAATGCGTGGTATAATTGAAAGAACAATAGACTTCTAATCAGAAGCTCTGGGTTAAAATTCTGGCTTTGTCACGAACTTGCTGCAAGATGAGCAAACAACTTTACTAACTGAGCATTCATGTTTCTATCCTTAATATATCAAATGCTCTCTAAGGCTAGAAGGAGCCCCCAGATCCCAAGTCCTTGAGCTGAGAGAAAGAATCATTAAATCCTGAAGCAAGGGAGGGGCTACTATGCAAAATATGGGCCTTCATTTCCCTACTTTGGGAGTCCCAACCCAGCTTACTGCAGAAAACAGATTGTGTTAAAGAGGAATACATGTCTACAGCAGCCAGCCAGCTTGAAGAGAATGTTAAGTGAGATTTAGTTATAAATTCTGATCAACTAGTTAAGAACATCTGCTTTAATACAATGGCTCACTGAGAAAAACTATCAAGGAGAAACATGGGGCTAGAAAGGTCTGAGGTCATTCCAGCTATTTGCTAGCATGTAGGATTCTCAGGGCAGGACACTGAAAACAAGAAAGGTCCTGTGATTTTTCTCTTAAAGGTCTGCAGAGAAGGAAATGCAATAGCCTCATTCTAAGCATTTCACAGAAATTTAGAATCATAGAATCTTAGTATTTGAAGGGGCTCCAGAGATCATGTCCAGAGATCACACACACACATACACACATATACACACATACATTTACACTCACCCACAGAGCCATTCATATATACATATATCTATATATAGACATACATAGAGAAATTTGCATACATAACTACACACACACACACATATATAGATATAGATATAGTCCATTTCCTATCCAGGGCTGGGATATAGCCACTGATTGAAGCTCCAAAGAAATGGGAAGAGAAAATGAAAGCAATAAGAGTTTACATTCCAGATACTGTGCCAATTCTTTTTTTTTAAATTAATTTCTTATGAGTATGAACTACTACATAGAATTCCCAATCCATCTATTTTTGTCCATTTGCATTTTTTATTTCCTTTACAGGTTAATTATACACTATTTCAAAGTCTGATTCTTTTTGTACAGCAAAATAACTGTATGGACATATATACATTTATTGTATTTAACATATACTGTAACATATTTAACATATATATTGGTCAACCTGCCATCTGGGGGAGGGGGTGAGGGGAAGGAGGGGAAAAATTGGAACAAAAAGTTTGGCAATTGTCAATGCTGAAAAATTACCCATATGTATATCTTGTAAATAAAAAGCTATATATATATAAAAAAGAATGTTAGGACCAAAAAAAAATTAATTTATTTTATAAAAAAACAGAATTTTTAAAAAAAGAGAAAAGAGAAACAAAACAAAACAAAACAAGAACATCGTCAAGTACCCACCAGATCATCAGGGAGTATTCAAAATGTATATCAATAAATTACTAGTTCAAGAAAATATATATAAGAGTAGAAGAAATTATATTCACGAGTGTCCACTTTTTCTTTGCTTCTTATAATAACCTTTGCTTAGGTTATTCTTTTGTTTTCTGCTATGTACTTTTTAAAACTTTGTTCTTTTTTCCCTTTTTGCCTCCTCACCTCCTTCAAGCAGGCTATTAACACAGATATATGTTATATAAATATATAGATATATGCATATACATATGTATATACACACACAAACATAGATATACACATATATATTCACATCCACCCACACAGCCATTCATATTTACATCTATCTATATATAGATATACATATAACAATCTGCATACATATCTACATATACTCAGACATACACACACACATATATATATACATATATATGTATGTGTATCTCTATATATAATACCTATATATAAACATGCATCTAAAACAATATTAGCAATGGCTGATATATAATATAGATTTTGCTATTGAATCTTTAAGTTTGACTTTGTTTAAGGTCAATGATTATTAGCCATATTTTTTTTCTAATAAATTCTACTTCTTTTGTAATGTTTGTGTATATCTCTTCTTTCCTGTGCCTATTAATTCTTCAGCTTTAATTCGGTTCCTTAACATATCTTACAATTACTTAACTTCCTCCCATTCGTGGATTGCTCCCTTATCTTTTTCTACCACCCTTTGCTTTCTCCTCCACCCATTACCCCTTTATTTCTTTATAAATTTTGGAAAGTATTATGTCCTTCATGGTATACATTGTGTTGCCTATTTAACATATTCTCGATGTGAGTACAAGCCCTCTCCCCCACAATGCCTCTGCATTCTCCCTCTGCACCTCATTTGTATAACATAATTACAATTTTTACTTTTTTTCTAGATGGTTTTGCTTTTTAGATTCAGATCATACTCAACTCTACCCCGATCTTTCTTTTGAGTTTCCCAATTGCTGGTGTCAATCTTAAACATATAGTATACATTTCCATGTAAAAAACAAACAATTTGTCCATGTTAAATTTCTTGAAATTGATCTTTGATATTGGCTCTTATATCTTAAATCTTCTTTTGAGTTTGAATTGAGTTGAAAGAAAGTTCTGAAAATCTGCAAGTTCATTGAATGTCCATTATTTTTTATTCCACATTATGGACAATTTTGCTGAATATGATATTTTTGGCCACAGCCTGGTAATTCTTTTGATTGCCACTCTTTTATTGTGGCTGCTGCTAAGTCCTGTACAATTCTAATTGTAGCTCTAATATATTTTAAAAGCTTTTTTTCCTTGTTTCTTGCAGAATTTTCTGTTCAATCTGGAGGTTGTGAAATTTGACAATAATATTCCTATGTGTTTCCCACAAAGGATCTCTCAGAGGTGGTGGTGATCGGTGGATTTTTTTCTGTTTCTATTTTCCTCTCCTGTTTTATCATTCTGGGACAATTTTCTTCTGGATCATTTCTTGCATTGCTGTGTCAGAGTTCTTTTTTAAAATTAAAGCTTTCAGATATCTAATTATTTTTTTATTTTCTCTTCTGGAAATGTTTTCCAAATCTGTTGTTTTTCTTATAAGATGTTTGACATTCTGTTCTTTTTTTTTTTTCACTCTTTATATTCCGTTTCATTATTTCTTGGTCCCTTATAGCTTCACTGGTTGTCCCTTGTCCAGTTGAAATTTTCAAAGAGTTATTTTCATCTTTAAAACTATATCTCCTTTTCTAATTGGTTAACTTTTCCCTCCATAATCTCTTGTTTTTCTCGAATGGTTTTTATTTATTTTAATTTAGTTTTTAGTTTTCCCTCAGTGTCTCTCGTTTGATTCTTAAAATCTTTTTTGAGTTCTATAAATTCTCTCTGGGCAAGAAGTCATTTAACATCACTCTTTGGGGTAGAAGAAGCTTTTTTTTACTTCAGTGTTTTCCACTGAAGATGAACTCCAGTCTTCCCTGTTTCCATAGTAAGTTTCTATGGTTGGGTTCTTTCTTCTTTGTCAGTTTATTTTTTTATGAGAAGTATTAGTGTAAGTTCCTCTAATTTTGGAATTAGATGGTGCTTCTAGCTTTTCCCCTCTGACCTGGAACCCCAAACCAAGAGCTCTGTCCTCCTACAAGAGTCCACAGAAAGCAGCATACCTAACCCACTGCTTCTGGACTCACTGGGTTTACTAGTTCCTTCTCACTCAGGTTCATGTCCCAGCACCACAACTGGACCTGGCATTCCTAATCAACTCAGGTTCCTCAGTTTTCCCAGACTCACATCTCAGACTCCACACATTGTCCGGGAGTGAAAATTTCTGTGGTTCCTGCTGAGGCTCCAGCCAAACCCCATTAGCCCCAAGAGTCCCCATTTGGTGTTTCTGGGAAGCTAATCTGGACTTTACAGGCCAGATTAGTTTGCACTTCACAAGCCCCCTGTCCTGGGGGCTTTCTTCAGATCTCCTTGGGTTGTACCAAGAGGATCCCTGTCCTATCCTAAATCTTTTTGATTTTTCACCAGTTCATCTTCACTCTGAAGTGCAAATTTGTTCTGTTTGTGAGGGAAATCTGGAAAGCTTGAAATTTACAGCCATTTTCTCAGAATCCTCCACCAACTCTTTACAAATATTAATCTCATTTAATCCTCACAACTTTACAAAGTAGGTGCTGCTATTATTCCCATTTTATAATTGAGGAAACGGAGGCAAACAGAGACAGAATGACTTGACCATGCTGGATTTGAACTCAGGTTTCCTTGACTACAAGTCCAATACTCAATGCTATGCCACCTACATGCCTCCATGATGGATATAGAACAGCCTGTTTTGTTTTAAAACACAATTTATTGTTACAAAGTTTTTCTTTAGTTACATTGAAACCTGCTCTCCTCTATCTCCCATTTATCATTTCTAGTACTGCCCTTTGGGACAAAGCAGAAGAATTCTAATTCCTTCTTCCAGTGATCACCCTTCAAATATATGAAGGTAATGATCCAGTCTGTTATGTCTTCGCTTTTTTCCATTAATGTTGCCTAAATTCTTCCAAGTGTAATTTTAAGCCTAAATTTCTCCTATTGTAATTTCAAGCTATACTTTGGTTGATGCTTTTTACTTTCCTGGTCATTGAAATGTCCCAGCTGCCTTAGACTAATTGAGATTATAGAGGATTTTAGAATTTCTGCCACAAGCTCTGACACAAAGGAAAGATATAGTGAAGGATGCTAGAAAGTTGTCCTTTTTATGATACCTACCTGGGGATCCTTGAGGCGAAACAAGTCTGGTTTCAGGTAATAAATGATCCCTTCATAGGCCCCAGGAAGGGTGACCCCTCGAATTAGCAAAATGATCAACATCAAATAGGGGAATGTGGCTGTGAAATAAACCACCTGGAGAGGAAGGAGGAAATGATCATTCCTTGATCTGGGTCACAGGTTCACAGAATTCTAGAACTGGTAGTATCTTTTCTGAGGCCATTTTGTTTACTCAAAGTCAAAAATTGACAAACACAAAAATACTTGTAGAGGGTTTTTTTTGTGGTGGAAAAAAAATTGGAAATCAAGGGGATGGCCATCAATTTGGTAATACCTGACCGAATTGTGATATATAATTGTGATGGAATATTCTTGTGCTATAAGAATGAACTGGTGCAAATTGAAGTGAGCAGAATCAGAATATTATACCTAGTAAGAGCAACATTGTATGATAGTCATCTGTGAATGCTTTAGCTATTATGATCAATAAAATGATACAAGATGATTCTGAAGGATATAATGAAAAATGCTTTCTACCTCCTGAAAAAAGAACTGATTGGAGTCTGAATGCAGATTTTTCTTAGGGTTTTTGTGTTTTCTTTTTCAACATGGCTAATATGAAAATATGTTTTGCATAACTGCACATGCATAACCTATATCAAATTACTTGCATTCTTAAGAGAGGAGAGAGGAAGAGAATTTGAAACTCAAAACTTTTTTAAAAGAATGTTTTTAAAAATTGTGTTTAGATATAACAGAGAAATTTTAATGAAACAAAAATATATTGGGGGAAGAAATTGTGAAACACTTCAAATCAGGGCTTGGTTTATCATTTTGCTGATTGTCTAGATTTAAAAATAATAGAGAAAATATTAATGTAAATGAAACTTTAAAATATAAAATGTGCACTTCCCCCCCCCCTTGCTGGAAAGCCATTTATTAAATATTAAGCAAGTACACCCTTGCCTAACTGCTAGAAATGTGCTAGAAAGAATGCCAACTTGGAATCAGGAGAGCTAGATTTAAGTTTTAGCTCTATCACTTGGTGTTTAAATATATCATTTTTCACTGAGCCTCAATTTCCATATCCATATATTTGAAAAAATAATACTTGCCCTATTTCACAACAGGTTATATCCTTTGCAAAACATAAAATGCTATAGTAGCATGAGTTGCTATTACTGTATACTATAACTAATATCCAACACCATTGGTAATCCATAATAACTAAGTTGGGGAAACTGGAGCTTTGTCCCATTTAGAGAATTGGGCACTGGTGATTCATAGAAACAATGGATCTTAGCATAGTTAGCAAGAATAATTCAGCAAATAGAGCAAAAATTCTGCAAAATGAGAAGCTTCCCTGTGGATCTCTTTCATCTAGCCTCATCCTGCAATTTAGTACAACCCAGTTCCTACCTTCCTAAACCTGGCTGAGATCTCCCTAGAAATGTCCTCATAGTATCCCAGGACTCTCCAGTTACAACTGAATTTGCCTTGAAAAGTGAATTTAAAGGCCTATTTCATTGCAACTCAAAAAAAAGTTAAGTGAATGTTAAAAATAAATGATAAATTTATCTTTTTAAAGGTGTATTTTATGTGGCTTATATGGAAAAAGGGAATTCTGTGAAGTCTGGTTTGGGTGCCAAAATTGCTAGTTACAGTCCTATGAGAGCTTAAAATAGATCATCATAGAAACATGGATAAATCTGGTCTATCTTCTGTCTCTTTGTTGACCTCCTGCCAGCTTCATCTGTGAATGCTCTTAGAAGGATGTGGCTTATTTAGGTCTCATGTCAAGGTTTCTATGAGCTCATTTCACCCCTGGTGCTTTTTAAATATTTTACAAGGCAATCATGCTTGTAATCTTCCACTGTCATCCTCTGTAGGTTTTTACAAATGAATTTGGATTCTAAGTTGGTATTGGCTTTGGCTGCCATCACTCCCTTTGCTTAAGGTGGGGGGAACATGAAGTTTCCAGACTCTTTCTGTCTCCTTATTATAAGTCATCTCTTTATCCTGATTAATCTTTTGCTGGAAGTGATGCTAATCAAGGTCAATATATTTGTCTTTTTTTTTAATTTTGTACTTTGGGCATTGATAGCTTCTTTGAATAGGTCAGGCTGAAACTTCCGGAGTTGTATTCATTTTCTCATCTTTTATTCTAATTTCATGATGATTTTTACATATTAATTTATGTTTAATGTAATCACAGAGTCAGAGGTAGAAAGCCAGAAGGATTCTTAGATGCTATCTAGTTCAACCCCTTTATTTTACAGATAAGAAAACTGAAGACCAGGAACTTAAGTGACTTGCCCAGTCTCACAGTTAGAAAGCATCGTGGGTAGAGCACTGGGTTTAGAATAAGAAAGTCTCCAGTTCAAATCCAGCCTTAGCACTTGAGGCTTTAACTCTTGAAAAGCTTGTTCAGGCTCATTTAACTCCAAGAAACCAGCCCAAAATTTGAATCTAGATCTTCTGATTTAATTTAATTCCATTATTGTAGCATTACCAAAACATTCTGACTCCCCTACTATTCTGATTCTCAGGAAGACCTGGTCCCACCCATTCTTTGCAGGTGAAACCCATTCTGATTGATATATCTTAAAGACATGTGAGCAGCACTAGACATATGGGATTTTTTCTCACCCATTTCAGTGAATCTCATTCTATGGATCACAGCTGCCAAGGTAAGGCTCTGGCAGTTGGTAGGTAAAGAGAATCTTCATCATCAAATGCTTGGGTGAGACAATTAACTTGTTTACCTCAGTTTCTTCAACTTCAAATGAGGATAATAATAGCACCAATCTCATAGGATTTTAATAAGAATCAAATGAGATAATATTTGTAAAATTCTTAGCATAATGGCTGACATAGTAGATGCTACGTAAATACTACAGAAATGATAGCTATTATTGGTAGTAGCATCAGAGGCAAGACTTGAATCCATATCCTATGGCTCTAAAGCCAAAGTTCTTTCTGCTGTACCACGCTTCCTTAATTGATGATCTAACAATGTCCAGATAGCTGATATGATTCTCACTTTAGTAACTATTTCCTGTCCATTAAAATGATTTTTTTTTGCAATGTTCTTTAGTGCAAATGTTTTCTCCATAATCTTGGACAGATCTTGCAATACCACATCCTCCCAAGAATCAGACCTATAGGTTACCCAGAGACATGGTGGACACAAATAGATTTTAGCACATTTCAATGATGATCTACATTCAAGAAGAGCTAGAATGGCTATCACTGGAGAAATGAATGATTAGAAAAACCATTGGGATAGCCACTTAGCAAAAGTAAGGGACAGATGAACAGAAGATTGTTTCACTGGTAGTCATGATAAAGAAAAGAAAGAAAGAAAGAAAGAAAGAAAGAAAGAAAGAAGAAAGAAAGAAAGAAAGAAAGAAAGAAAGAAAGAAAGAAAAGAAAGAAAGAAAGAAAGAAAAAGAAAGAAAGAAAGAAGAAAGAAAGAAAGAAAGAAAGAAAGAAAGAAAGAAAGAAAGAAAGAAAGAGAGACACACACATATTATATATCTATAAACGCAGATATATAATATATTATATGTGTGCATATATATGTGGGTATGTTCATATTATTGCATTTTTTTGAGGAAGACCTTTATTACTCTCAGTACATCTTCTGCGTGATATCTATGGGAGAATATAGGCAAAGATCACAAGGAATAAAAAATTATGGATGAGTTTTGAGCTAGACCAGTGAAGTGAATGGAAAGCTAAGTGGTACTGTGGTTAGAGTATTGTGCCTAGAGTCAGGAAGACTTATCTTTGTGAGTTCAAATGTGGTCTTGGGCACTTATTGGCTTTGGCTGCCATCACTCCCTTTGCTTAAGGTGGGGGGAACATGAAGTTTCCAGACTCTTTCTGTCTCCTTATTATAAGTCATCTCTTTATCCTGATTAATCTTTTGCTGGAAGTGATGCTAATCAAGGTCAATATATTTGTCTTTTTTTTTTTAATTTTGTACTTTGGGCATTGATAGCTTCTTTGAATAGGTCAGGCTGAAACTTCCGGAGTTGTATTCATTTTCTCATCTTTTATTCTAATTTCATGATGATTTTTACATATTAATTTATGTTTAATGTAATCACAGAGTCAGAGGTAGAAAGCCAGAAGGATTCTTAGATGCTATCTAGTTCAACCCCTTTATTTTACAGATAAGAAAACTGAAGACCAGGAACTTAAGTGACTTGCCCAGTCTCACAGTTAGAAAGCATCGTGGGTAGAGCACTGGGTTTAGAATAAGAAAGTCTCCAGTTCAAATCCAGCCTTAGCACTTGAGGCTTTAACTCTTGAAAAGCTTGTTCAGGCTCATTTAACTCCAAGAAACCAGCCCAAAATTTGAATCTAGATCTTCTGATTTAATTTAATTCCATTATTGTAGCATTACCAAAACATTCTGACTCCCCTACTATTCTGATTCTCAGGAAGACCTGGTCCCACCCATTCTTTGCAGGTGAAACCCATTCTGATTGATATATCTTAAAGACATGTGAGCAGCACTAGACATATGGGATTTTTTCTCACCCATTTCAGTGAATCTCATTCTATGGATCACAGCTGCCAAGGTAAGGCTCTGGCAGTTGGTAGGTAAAGAGAATCTTCATCATCAAATGCTTGGGTGAGACAATTAACTTGTTTACCTCAGTTTCTTCAACTTCAAATGAGGATAATAATAGCACCAATCTCATAGGATTTTAATAAGAATCAAATGAGATAATATTTGTAAAATTCTTAGCATAATGGCTGACATAGTAGATGCTACGTAAATACTACAGAAATGATAGCTATTATTGGTAGTAGCATCAGAGGCAAGACTTGAATCCATATCCTATGGCTCTAAAGCCAAAGTTCTTTCTGCTGTACCACGCTTCCTTAATTGATGATCTAACAATGTCCAGATAGCTGATATGATTCTCACTTTAGTAACTATTTCCTGTCCATTAAAATGATTTTTTTTTGCAATGTTCTTTAGTGCAAATGTTTTCTCCATAATCTTGGACAGATCTTGCAATACCACATCCTCCCAAGAATCAGACCTATAGGTTACCCAGAGACATGGTGGACACAAATAGATTTTAGCACATTTCAATGATGATCTACATTCAAGAAGAGCTAGAATGGCTATCACTGGAGAAATGAATGATTAGAAAAACCATTGGGATAGCCACTTAGCAAAAGTAAGGGACAGATGAACAGAAGATTGTTTCACTGGTAGTCATGATAAAGAAAAGAAAGAAAGAAAGAAAGAAAGAAAGAAAGAAAGAAGAAAGAAAGAAAGAAAGAAAGAAAGAAAGAAAGAAAGAAAAGAAAGAAAGAAAGAAAGAAAAAGAAAGAAAGAAAGAAGAAAGAAAGAAAGAAAGAAAGAAAGAAAGAAAGAAAGAAAGAAAGAAAGAGAGACACACACATATTATATATCTATAAACGCAGATATATAATATATTATATGTGTGCATATATATGTGGGTATGTTCATATTATTGCATTTTTTTGAGGAAGACCTTTATTACTCTCAGTACATCTTCTGCGTGATATCTATGGGAGAATATAGGCAAAGATCACAAGGAATAAAAAATTATGGATGAGTTTTGAGCTAGACCAGTGAAGTGAATGGAAAGCTAAGTGGTACTGTGGTTAGAGTATTGTGCCTAGAGTCAGGAAGACTTATCTTTGTGAGTTCAAATGTGGTCTTGGGCACTTATTAGCTGTGTAAATCTGGGCAAGTCACTTAATGTTTCTTGCCTCAGTTTCCTCATCTACAAAATGAAGTAGAGAAGGAAATGACAAACTATTTCAGCATCTTTGCCAAAAAAAACCTAATATTGAGTCACAAAGAATTGGACACAACTGAACAAATAGAGGTGATGTTCACATTAATTCATAGATCTCATACTCAATGGAATATTGAAAAAGTAATCACAATGTAAGAGCTGAATGAGACCTGAGAAATTACATAGTCCAGCCTTTCACTTTGCTGCTACCAAAAAAATGTTAAGAATCCTAGACTACAGATTCTCTAAGTCTCTTCCAGCTCTAAGTTTTGTGAACTTGAGGCTTTAACTCCTGAAAAGCTTGTTCAGGCTCATTTAACTCCAAGAAACCAGCCCAAAATTTGAATCTAGATCTTCTGATTTAATTTAATTTCATTATTGTAGCATTACCAAAACATTCTGACTCCCCTACTATTCTGATTCTCAGGCAGACCTGGTCCCACCCATTCTTTGCAGGTGAAACCCATTCTGATATATCTTAAAGACATGTGAGCAGCACTAGACATATGGGATTTTTTCTCATCCATTTCAGGGAATCTCATTCTCTGGATCATAGCTGCCAAGGTAAGGCTCTGGCAGTTGGTAGGTAAAGAGAATCTCCATCATCAAACGCTTCAATGCCTGCTTTTAACACTCTAATATCACCACTCTTTCTAGCTCAGCTGTTCCCAAGATGCCCCTGATTAGGCTGGGACTTTCCCAGAAACAGATCAGGCATTTGCCCAGTGAGCTGTGAGGGTATTTTCACTTTCTGTACTTTTCCAGGGCTGGCAGGGAGGCAACATTGGTGGCCTGAGCCTCTGGAAGCTGTCTAGTGGTCTGTCATCCTAAGGCTTTGCCCATGTGGGTGCATACTGCTCCTGATTCAGTTCTGAAAACACAGAAGGGCTGGGGATGGGGAGCAGCTGTTTTTCCTATTTCATTGCATCCTCACAATAATGTTTAGAGTAAGTCCTATTATTAGCTCCACTTAAAGTTGAAGAAACTGAGGCAAATGGTTAATTGACTTGTTTTAGTTACACAGCTAGTAAATATCTGAGGATGGATTTGAACTCAGGATTTCCTAACTCCAGATTCAGTGTTCTATCTATGGGAGGAAGGAGATCCTGACTTAAAACAGTTTTTACTCCTCCCTCAATTCTTTGTCTTTTGTTGTGGGAGGAAGATAAAGATATGGGGAAGGATGCCATAGAAAATCCTAATTTCTTATTGTTATATATATATATATATATATATATTACATTTTGCATATGCACTCCTCACAAAAACATTAATGTGATGCTATTTCTTCATTCTATTCCTTGTTTAGTTCTAAATTTTAAAAGCCTCTGAGAATGACCCCATTTTCTGTGTAGGTGTCCCTTCTTTTCAATACTTGTTTTTTTTAACATCCTGCCAATAAGAGAAGAGTGAATGGTGGCAGGGAGAAAGGAGTAAAGATCATGGTTTCTTACCTTTCCTGTGGTCTTAATTCCCTTCCAGATGCAGAAATAGCACACAATCCATGCAAGCAGGAGGCACAGGGCCAGCTCCCATCGCAGGGCCCCTAGGTCATGGATGCCCGTGGTGATGCCCAGAACTCTCTTCCTAACAGCCATCAGAAAAAAAATTGGGAAAGGTGAAAGTGATTCTGTCTACCTGACCTCTGACTTTTATGGCAGACCCCCCCAGCTCTGGTACCCTCCCACCCTCCCACAGTCATTCTGGGCATTAAGGGACCTAAGAGATCTTTCATTCCTGCCACCTTATTGGATGGATGAGAACACCAAAGCCTAGTGAGTGACTAACCTAAAGTCATACAATACATAATATCAGAGACCCAGGTCCTAAGTTCTTGTCTGGTACTTTCAATCACACCATATACTGCCTGTTCAGTCTGGAGTGGAGGGAATGGGGTGGAGTGTGTGAATGGGGGAGAAGAGGTGTGAACACGTGTCAAGAAAAAGGCACAAGAATTCTTTAACTTCCCCCTCTTCCCCTTTTCTACCTCCCAGAACAAACATCTGGATTCTTTGAGTGACATATGGAGAGAAGGTCCCAAACTACCTACTCCCAGAACTCGATGACTGGAGAGGTGCTATTGTCAGATAACTCTGGATTACTTGAGCCTGAACAATTCAGAAAATCCACACAGTGTTCTGCAAAAGACAAAAAATGTAAATGATATAGTTACATAATCATTAAATTGAACCTGAAAAAAAGATTTTAGAGATTAGCTAGTCCAACCCCATTTTATAGAAGGGAAAACTTATCTTTGTAGAGATCTCTTAGCTAAGGATGAGATGGGGCAAATATTTCCTCCTGCCTCTCATTATTGCTCTAGTACCTTTGAGTCCCCACTCTCAAGTCCTCCAACAGAAATCAGCCCAGGAATAACATCCAAGCCTACTATTTCTTAAAGCACCTAATCTTGGCTTCCTAGATTATGTCAATGGAGTCTGTTTGACCTCTCCTGTGATCTGCTTCAGGCCTGTCCTTGGGGAACCTCTTGGCTTATTATTTTCTTTAAATATTTGAAAGATCTTTCATGTGGAAGAGGTTTTAGGCTTGTTTTGCTTGACTCTAGAAGGCAGAGATAGAAGCAATGGGTACAGGTTGCAAAAAGGCCATTTAGACTTAGTTAGGTGGAGGAGGGAGACAAGAAGGGGGAATAAGCAAACTTCTTAATTAATTATTAGAGCTTCCCTAAAATGGAATGGGTTGTCTTAGAAGGCAAAGATCCACAGGCAGAAATTGGATTACCCCTTGTTGGGGATGTTATAGAAGGCATTCTTTTTCAGTTAGAATTTGGACTGAATGACCTGTGTTTCCCTTTCCAGTACTGTTATTTTTGTGACCACTTATTTTTTCAACTCATCGATACAATACATAATTATAGTCTAGTCTTCTAAAATGTTGTCTCCCCATTCTCCCAACTTCTGAACTTCAGCAAACTTGATCATTCTACACTGGGTGAAGAAGGGAAGGGTCACTAGTCCTATTTTACAAGTGATAAGATTGAGGCTCAGAAACACCAAATAATAATGAACCAGTCAATAGAACCAGGACCATAACAAAGTTCTTCTGGCTCCACTCCTAATAACCTCTCCATCATGCCATGTCATTCCACTAGCATCTTAAAGGACTAAGAGATACCCAACTCCTGTACCCTAGATTTCCCAAGACTGTCCTACGTTTGGGATCCAGAGGCTCAATACAAAGAATACAGCCTTCTCCAAGATGGCCTAATACATACCTGTATTCCAGAAATTGGTACAAGTTGTCCAAGGCAGCTGTGAGGTGAAAGAGCTGAACAGGTAGAAGAGAGCCCAGGCAAGGATAATGATGTAGTAGACATTTAGATAGGCTTCAATGACTACAGAAGCAACACCAATACCTGCCACAATCAGGGAATTGGGGAGGAAGAGTAGAGAGATACCCATCATTGTCAGGAAATATATAAACATATCTCCCTTCTCTGTATAGCAGAATACTAGTAGGAATCAAAAAAAAAAAAAAAAAGACAGATACAATATTGGCAAATCGCATTTCTATTTAAGTTTTACTCCGTACTTTATGCAAAAATATCATCTGTATTAAAAAAAAAAAAGGAGAAAACTGAGGCTCAGATAGGGGAATTAACCTAGGAAAAGGAAGCCATAGAGTCAAATCCAGGTTCCTTGAATTTAAAACCAATATTCTTTCCATTATAACACATGGCTTGCCATAGCCCCTGCCTTTAAATAAGTTATGAACTTACAATCCCAAATAAACAATATATGACCACAGATGAGGTTGAAACAAAAAAAAATTAACAATAATCATTGACATGTATATTGAATTTTGCAAAAATTAACTCCATACAAAGTGCTTTACCAAATTAACTCCTTGAATCTCACAATTCTGTGAAAGTAAATATTACTAATATTATACCCATTTTATAGATAAGGAAATTAAGATTGGAGGTAGAATTCAAAATCAGATCTCCTGAATCCAAGTCCATTGTTACATGGTAACCATTTGCAAATGACATTAACAAATATGCAAATAGATCATGTAAGTATTCACATTTTATTTATTTCAACCAATGTTTAATTCTAGGATATAAAGTGCTTCCTTGGTTTCACAACAGTATCAAAGCATAAAACAAAGAACATTGTTCCCATAGAGGAAGGTGAAGAAGACTTGAGTGAAACTCAGTTTGTAGGTGAGACTATAAAGTGTACTCCCTTACCATGACCATAACTCATGTGGACAATCCAGTACTTTTAGAGCAATCAGCATAGGTTTCCTGGAAACTTTAATTATGGCATCAGGAGTGAATATTAACTCAAGGGATTGTTTAATGTTTGTTCTTACACAAAAGTAAAAGTAAACATGTACTTGAGAGGTTATTCCATTTTCAACTCCCTGACTATCTTTTCTGATTGACCTGGATTCCCTCCCTTCAAGAAGAAAGACTTTTCTTGAATTCTGCTTTAAATTGGACTTCTGGTCCTCTGGTGAAACTGGGGCCTATTAATACAAATAAGATGCAAATACCATTTACATCAGAGGGACCAGGTGAGTTTTGACCCAAGATTGACCACATATGAAGTGGGAGAAAAGAGACTTGAAGAAAATTGGAATCATGGAAAAAGAGAGAATGGATGGCTGAAGTCTGGGTGGTCCATGGGGAAAGTGAAGGTATCCCAGGCTAAAAAGATTTTCAATGCACATGCATACATGTACACCTATGGACAAAAATCTTTTTATCCTCTTGGATACATGCTCACCCTTAGGAACATCCTGTTCTGAGGCATTCAGAATTTGATCAAACAAAGGGAGTAAAAGGGGGTGGGGGGGGAAGTGAGTGTGAGCAAAGCTATGAGCTTCTGTGTGTGTCCGTCCATGGTTGTGTACTTCTGAACCCTCACTATGGACATTAGTGCCCTTGGCAGGATATCAACCCTGTAAACAGAACATGAGAGGGAAGTATTCACCTGGGTTTTTTCCCTGCCTGCTTAGAAGGGAGGGAGGAAAGGGCTGGACTGAGTATTTGAAGGGACGCTGAAGATGTTTGTGTGAAGGGATGAGGATGAGAGGTGCATCTGTATCTTTGAGACACTTGAGAAGCAAAAGTATGTCATCACTTCTCTTTCTATCTTCAATCTTTCCCTGTTGACTAGTGCTTTCCTTCCTGGCTGCCTGCAAACAAGCCTAAGCCACCTAATCTGTGTGGTTGTTGAGTCATTTCATTCATGTCCAACTCTCCATGACGCCATTTGGGGCTTTCTTGGCAAAGATATTGGGACAATTTGCCATTTCCTTCTGCAGTTCATTTTACAGATGAGGAAATTGAAGCACGTAGGGTTAAAAGATTTGCTCAGGGTCACACAGCTCCTAAAGGTCTGAGGTCACATTTGAACTCAGGCCCTCCTCACTTCCAGACTGGTATTCTATTCATGGCACCCTTCCCCCTTACTTAAGAAGTCTTTATTTGATCCTACCATCCCTGGTTTTTGTCCTTTATCTCTAGTCTTTTTATCAGGTATACCTTTTGAAGAAAAAAAAAGTCTCCTATACTAGGTGATTCCTATTTATTTATTCTCACTTCTATAATTTCTACAACATTGTAGAAATTTTAGAGGCATCTAGGCGTATTGGACGTGGAGTCAAGATCTAAGCTCAAATCTGACCTAGATGTATGACCTTGAGCAAGCCCCTTGACACCTATCTGCCTCAGTTGCTTTATTTATTAACTGAGGATAGCAATAGTACCTACCTTCTATAGGTGCTAAGGCAGGGAGATCTGTCATTTAAAACTGAATTAAGACTTTTGGAACACCTTGTATGTATGGTCTTCTTCTCCATTAGAATGTGAGCTCCTTAAAAGCAGAAACTGTTGGGGTTTTTTTCATCTCTATTTCTAGTGCTTACATAGTGCTTTTTACACACAGTGGAAATTTAATAAATGCTTTTTTATTCATTCAATGGAGAACATAATTTTCTGGCACTAGAGATAGTTGCATTTATGATAAGTCATTAAAATGTTCCTTTGTGGGCTATAAAATTGTGCATACCCTTTGATCCATCAGTGTCACTACTGGATCTGTATCCCAAAGAGATCATAAAAGATGGGAAAGGATCCATATGTGCAAAAATGTTTGAAGCAGCAAAGAACAGGAAAATGAGTGGATGCCCATCAATTGGGGAATGGCTGAATAAGTTATGGTATATGAATATGATGGGATACTATTGTTCTAATTATGTGACCTGATGAGCAGGCTGATTTCAGAAAAGCCTGGAAAGACTATCATGAACTGATGCTAAGTGAAATGAACAGAAACAGGAGACCACTGTATCTAGCAACAGCAAGATTATGTGAGGATCAGCTTAGCTCTTCTCAGCAATGTGGTGGTCTAAAACAATACCAATATGGGTGGAAACTGCCATCAGCATTTGGATGGAAAATTATGGAAGTGAATGCAGATTAAAGCACACTATTTTCACCTTTTTGTTTGTTTCTTTGATTTTTCTTTCTCTTGGTTTTTTCCCTTTTTGATCTGATTTTTCTTTCATAACATGGCAAATATGGAAATATGTTTAAAATGATTGTACACCTATAATCCATATCAGATTGCTTACTGCCTTGGGAAGAAGAAAGATAAAAGAAAGAGGAAGGAATTTTGAAATTCAAAATCTTACAAAAAATGAATGTTGACAATTACTTTACATATAATTGGAAAAATAAAATACTACTGAGAAAAAAATACCCCTTTGTTCCATTTTGTATGTTATGGAGACAGCATGTTATAGTAGAAAGAAGATTTGGATTCCAAGCCTGGTTTTGCACTTTCTCACTCTAAATCCTCTTGGGGATTTTATTGCACCCTGGACATCTGCTTATCTTACATATCCTTAATTGAAACTCTCATTGTCTCTATGGTGGGCACATTAAGGCTAGAAAAGCAGGGTTGGAATGCCCCACAAGACATTTGCCATTTCCTTCTCCAGCTTACTTTACAGATGAGGAAACTGAGGCAAATAAGAGGAAAAGGCTTAGTCAGGGTCACTCAGCCACGGTCAAATTTGTATCCCAAGCACTGCCACTTGGAGAAACCCTTCTCCACTTTGAAAGAACAAAAGCCCCAAAGAAAATAATACATCTCTCTCCTTTCTTTTCAAAGGATATGTGTATATACATATATACATACATCTATGCAAGCATGTGTATAAGTATGTATGTACATATGTATTATCAGATTTCTTGGATGCACTGGTTTGTTTTGCAGAATTATTTGTTTTCCTACTTTCTCTTTATCTTTGTTCAAGAAAGAAGAGATATATTTGGAAATATGGCTGGTATAAAAACAAGTGATAACAATATTTTTTAAAAATAAAATCCACCTGCTCTTCAGGCAGATTGTTTAAGAAAGAGAATATGGCCAGATTTCTTTCAGACTCCATTAATTGACCCATCATGATCCCAGGGAGACATTTAGGCAGAGTATGAGAAGAAGGGGAGCAGGGACCACATCTTAAAGCGTGGTGGACATTCAGTAAACCTATCCTTTCATGTATATTGAGCAGTGAGCAGGACGAAAGGTCGAAAGAGAATGGGGGAAACTGTAAAAAGAGAGGACAGAAGAACTAAAGAAGAGATGAGAAGAAAGGTGGTAAAGTAGCAGGAGAAGCTGGTACTCACCCTCAAATAGAGGACAGATCTTTTTCCAGGCTGTTATGCTGCCCTGGCTGGTATATTGACCCAATGCTGTCTCCAGGAAGAAAACTGGGATACCACAAGTGAAGAAGAAGATGAAATAAGGGATAAAAAAGGCACCTGTGGAAGGAAAAAAGAGCCAAAAGTTCGGGCAATATTGCCTTCTATAGCTTTTTTTCACCCCTCTCCTTCCCTCATGTCTTTTTTCCATATCAATACCTTCCCATCTTGCTCTTGCTCTTCCTCCTCCCCCATACACATAAGCCACCAGCCCTCGTCTGTATTAATCATTGAGACAGAGGTCCCCTTAGAAAGGATTTTCTGCTCATGGGAAGAAATCCTGGAGTACCATGGACTTCAAGTAGGCATGAATTTGGTATAGGCTTGTAAATCCAAACCATCAAATCAATCATCATAAAGCTAGACCAAAGAAACATCGGGCAAATATTAATTAGTCTATTAACAAGAACTTATTAATCATTTTCTATGTTCAAGGCACTACATTAGGTAACAGAGACACAAAGACAAAAGTGAACTAATCCCTCCCCGAAGGAGTTTATAATCTACCGGTGTAATTATAGAAAAGTATCTACAAAATTGATACAAGACAATTTAGGGAAAAGGTTACTGCCTTGCAGCTGGAGGAGAGGCTTCCTGTGGAGATAGTCCTTGAGCTGAGTCTTAGGGATTCTAAGAGGCAAGCATAAGGAAAGAGTACATTTCAGGGGTGGGATAAATCACCATTTCAGGAGATGGATTAAGAACTGAGATTTTAGATCAATCTTAAGCACTGAATGAACAGGACCCACATCTATTAATGAGATTTCTGAGCATTCTAGGCACCAGAATTGATCTAAACAAGACTAAGACTTTCTTTAGACCACTGTTTTTGTTTTCCACAAAGATAAGATGAATTATTTTAAAGTAAACATAATGCTAATAAAACCATCAGGTTAAGGAAATTTAAATAGCTTTAAGGTAAGAGAGTTTGTAAGACCCAGGAGGGTAGAAGACAGTGTCCATCTCCTCTCCACCACTCACCCACCCCAAAGGATGGGTGCCCTGCAAAATAACTTATAAGTTTTATACTTTTAAATACAGCAAAGACCGGATCCCCCGAAGACAGGCATTTAGACATTTGCCTAGATAGATATTTAGAGGTAGGTGAGACAGCTATAACTACCTCTGACAGACTGTGGAACATAAGTTGAGAGTTGTTTTTTGGATTTTTTTTTAAATAAAACTCATCTGCTCTTCAAGCAGAGAGTTTAAGGAAGAGAATATGGCCAGATTTCTTGCAGACTCCATTAACTAGCCCATCAAAGCTCCAGGGAGACATTTAGGCTGAGTATGAGAAGAAGGGGAGCAGGAACTGTACCTAAGAGCATTGTGGACGTTCAATAAACCTCTCCTTTCATGTACAGAGGCAATGAGCAGGACGAAAAGTCGAAAGTTGGGAGAGGGTTTTGGATAGGCAGATGTGTATAGGGGAAAGATGTGTATAGATTAGGTGGGAGTACTAAGGTTGGCACAAGGACACTATTCATTCTCTTTCTCTCTCTCTCATTCTCTTTCTCTGTCTCTCTGTCTCTGTCTCTATCTCTCTCTCCCTCCTTCTCTGTCTCTCTCTCTCTGTGTCTGTCTGTCTCTCTCTCTCTCTCTCTCTCTCTCTCTCTCTCTCTCTCTCTCTCTCTCTCTCTCTCTCTCTCCCCTTAAGCACAAATATGAAAATATAGCCATTTGATTCTACTGAACCAACTCCAGGAGCTTCTCATTACTTCTAGGATAAAACAGAAATTTCTCTGTTGAGCTTCTGGAACTCTTTGCAATCTGGGCTACAATCTATCTTTCCAGCCTCAGTGGATGCTAGTTTCTCCTGCACTCTGTGATACCATGGATTAACCTCTTTATTCCTCAAGCACCCCACCTCTCAGCTTCTGTATCTTTGTAATGGCCATCACACATGCCTGGAATGACCTCCTTCCTTGCTTTTATCACAGGATCCCTCTTATTCCTCAGGCATCGACTTATCCATCAAGTATTTCCTTCTCTCCCAATAGCTAGTGTTCTCTCTTCTAAACCATATTATAGCTAACTACTTTAAGTAGGCTTGTATTTATTACTTCATATTTTTAGTGCACAGATTTAATATATGTGAACTAATCTCCCTCAATTGAATATAAGTTCCATATGGGAAGAGATTGTTTCATATTTTATACTTGTATCCCCAATACCCAACACAGTTCCTAGCAGAGGGCAGACACTTAATAAATCATTGATTGGTTCACTGGTTGATTCCCTCTACCATGCACTCTTCACTGCAACAGTAACACCCTGGGCAATCAGAAGCTTTCTCTTCCTTTACCTCCCCCTCTTCCACATTCTTCTTCCTTTTCTACTCCCCTCCCCCCCAAAAAAAATAGGAAATATAAGAAAAGTGAAAGATAGGAGTAATTATAGTTTAGTGAAAATGCTCTAAAAAGGCTAAGAAACCTTGACTTCTTCATAACATTGAGCAAGTAGTTTCACTTATCTGGGTCTGTTTCCTTATCTTTTCTATAAATTAGGGTCCTAGGTGAACTCATAAGGCTTAGAACTGGAAGGGACTTCAGACATTATTTGGTATAGTCCTCTCTTTTCAGATGAGCAAACCAAAGGCTATTCAGTAATTTGCCTAGTATAACATGGATAGTAAGGATCAGGAGCACCTGACTAGCATAGTGGATAGAATGCAAAATCTGAAGTCAGGAAAACTTTCTGAGTTCAAATCTGACTTTAGTTTAAAAAGCAAAGGTTGAAAATTATTTTTACATGTAATTGAGGGGGGGGAATAAAATGTTATTTTTTTAAATGTCTGGCCTCAGATACTTACTAGCATCAGGGCAAGCCATTTAACCCAGTTTGCCTCAGTTTCCTTATCTGTAAAATGAGCTAGAAAAGGAAATGGCAAACAACTTCAGTATCTTTGCAAGTAAAATTTAAATGGGGTTACAGAGAGTCAGATTCAATTGAAATGACTGAACAAGAAATAAATAATAGAGAGGATTTGAATTTAAGACCTCTAATTCTGAATCCAGATTATTCCTATGGTTCTTTTCCGTGTTAAATCAATTTATGAATCTATTAATTCAAGAAAGTCTCCATTCTTTTTGACCTCTGATCCCATTTTCTTAATCTCTGTCTCCCCTCTCATGTGGTCTTGATGGGGATATATATGTTTTTCAAAGCAAAAGTATTTACTAAAATGAAGTAGGAACAACAGTGTTACAAAACTCATAAAGTAAGAGTGCATGTTTTCACAAATACAGCATCAGTGGGAAGAATGGGCACAAGGAAACATGAAGCTAAGGCAATTTACATCTTGTTACTCCACTGATCTTTCTCTCCTCATGGTGTTCTCAACTTCCCCTTCTCGGGCGGATACAATGTCTCTCATAGGTGGGTCTTTAAGCTTAGCCTGATATATAACATAATAGCTGATGTCCAACAAAAGTTACTCCTCCTTGTAGTTCTTCAAGAGAAAATAGACTTTCCTTCTGGGATTTCTTTTGGGAATGGTTTGGTGATTCAAATTCTGTCACCTCCTACCACTATCTCTACCTCCAAATCTCTGACCCTACTTTGTATTTCCATTTTTACTTTTTTAGAGGCATCAAGAGTCAAGTAGGTACAGAGGGTCACTTAGCTGTGAGAGGAGGACATCAGGGAAGTCACATCAGGTTTTCAAAACAACATTTCTCATGGATTTCCCACCCTCACCTCGCCTACCTCACAGTGAACTCACCACCTCCATTCTTATAGCAAAGATATGGGAACCTCCAAACATTGCCTAAGCCAATGATCTCTCCAGCCACCGACAACACAAATTCCATCTTATTAGTCCATTGGCCACGATCTCCGATATTCTCCTCCTCCTCCTCTTTCTCTTCTCCTTCAGGGCCCCAAGAAACCACTGGGGGACCATCCTCCTGGATCACCACTTTACCATCCATTGCACTAGAACAATGCCGAGGAAATAGGAGAGAGGAAGAAGCTACAAAGCCTGAGAGGAGAAAGAAAAGACAATTTTAAATTTTTTTTGAGGATAGAATCTATGCCATTTTGTCTGTATCCCCAGCATCTAGGATTGTGATTTCCATATAGAGGTTATAACTCACTGTGTGACCTTGAATGTGACTTTTCCCTTCTCTGGGGACCTCAGTTTTCTCATCTGTAAGATGAGGGGGTTGGATTAAGTCATCTCTAATGTCCCTTCCAGCACATATGTTCTGGGATTCTATAATAACTATCTGTTGAATTTAAGTAACTAGCTTCAACTCTCCCCCTCAACAGCATTTGCTCTGTTCCTATCTTGGGAGGTTCTACAGAACTTTTATCCTCAAGCATCCAAAGCATCTAGTAATTACTGCCATAGTTGACTCTTACTATCCGAGGGGGATCAGTAAGGGGCCAGCACTGTTCCCACTTTCCGGAAGGAGAAGTTGAGGTCCAGAGAGCAGCTTGCTCATGTCACACAGCATATCAAGGACAGATAAGGATTAGGAAGTAAGGCTCTCCATTCTCAACCATGGACTCTGATTTCTGCCAACACCTTTCACCAACACTAGCTTTCCCTTGCTTAGCTCCCTGGCTGGAAAAAGGATCAAATGATTCCGTGGGTGATGAGAGGTCAAAGAGCAGGAAGGGCAGAGGTGACTACACCCCTCCACCCCCACCAGCCGTGTGCTCATTCTCATGCCAAGGTTAACGATTTTTCACAGGGTAAACAGGGGAGCCATCTTAGTCTGGGCATCTGATTGGGAGGAGAGAAGAAGGTGGAGCCCATAGACAAAGCCAGAAGAGAAGGTTGGGGGAAGGGGAGAGGTGAAGAATTAGGATGAAGCCATCAAAGAATCAGGGAACATAAGGGGTAAAAGGGATCTGAGAAGTCCTCCAGTCCAACCCTACCTGAGCGAGAGTCCCCTCTACAGCATGCCAGACAAATGGTCCGCCAGCCTCCACTTGAAGAACCCCACAGTCTTGTGGAAGAGGGGTTAAACTTGTTTTGTCCTGATGAATCTCAGGAGGGAGAAAGATGGCTTTCGAAGAAATGTCACGTTCTGTTTCACCCATCCCTGTGCCTTCCCCGGTCCCCCCACTGTGTTGGAGAAGGGGAAGAAAGTTGGGGGGCAGAGTGGAAGTCTTCACCCAGAAGGGCATCCTACTATGATGTGACTGGCCCGCAGGACAGGACCACCTACCCACAGCAAGAAGAACAAATCACCCAAATACCATGCAGTTTTCCAGGGGGGTCTTTGGGGTCATTGCTGCTCCCTTTCCCTTTCTTCTTAGAGTAAGCATGTTATCTGCCTGAGCCTCAAGAATAATTGCCCACAAATCTCTAGAGTCATATCATTCTGCTGCATCATGGTGAAAAATACCCTGCTTCTGCAACCAGAATTCCTGAATTCAGGTCCTGGTCTTCAGAGTGATATGGGCAAATTACTGAATCTATCTAAGCCTTAGTGTCTTGTCTGTAAAATGGAAATAATTATACTTGCTCTATAATTTCACAAGGTTCTTGCAAGAAAAACATTTCATAAATCCAAAACCACCAAAGAAAGGTGAAGTTATAATTGTTATCATTGACATTGCTCCATCAGATCATGGAGCACTTAAAGTGGGGTGAGAGGCTTTTGTTAAAGTGTCATAATTTTGTGCCTAAAATTCAATTTCTCAGTCTAAGCAAAAGGAAATCTTTACCAAGTAGAGATAGATACACATAGATATAAATATAAATATATACATATATAGAGATACAGATAGATATTAATATAGATGTATACTTACATCTATATTTAGATCTATCTGTATCTATTAATACATACATACATATATGTATGTATATATGTATATGTATGTGTGTATATATATATATATACATACATATATATATACACACACACATACATAAACTTCTATCCTTCAGTTATTCCTGCTATCCTCCTTCCAACCAAAGAGAAGGGAGAACAATTCCTACTTTTTCTTTTTGTTGCACCCTCCCCTCCACAACCATCTGGGGGTGGTAGAAAAATCAAAGAGAGCATGTCTATAAAATGGTCTGTGCTTCTCTAAGGCTCTGGACTAGTAAATACAAGGGATTCTTTTTATTAGGGAAGAATCTGCTTGTTTGTCGGTCTCTTTAGCCCAGGCAACAGCCCAAGTTTAAGTCAATTAGAAGGGTGTGGGCCAGGGCCACCTGAGGTTATGGAAAATTTTGAAGGTGACTTGGAGGGTGCAGGTTATAACAGGAATGATAAAGCATGCCAGGTGTGAAATTATAGTAATAAGTCAGACTCAGAGACTCCCTCAGAATACTCGGATCATAAGGGAAGGATGTGGTGACAGGAAAAAGAAGGGATGGGACTTCCTGGTGTCTTTTTTTTTTCCTGGACTACCGGATGAAAGGGAAGAAAGGGAAAGAAGGATTTGCTGAAAGATGAGGAATCATGAGATACTTCAAGTCTTGAGGACTCACTCTCCTGAGTCATATGGAATCTTGGATCAAGAAGGCTTGCCTGTAGCAACATAATTCAAAAGTCACTTAACCTCTCTGAGACGATTTCCTAATCTGTAACATGAAAATAATTATACTTGCTCTAACCACTTTCTGTCATCTTGAACAAAGTACTTTGTAAACTTTAAAGCATTAGATAAAAATCAATTATTAGCATTACCACATCCACTCAGGCTTCATCAGATTCTCTAAATGTGCCCTCACCTTTGACTCTGAGTTTGCTAGAGAGGAGGATGCATTGGTTATAGAACCATAGAGAAGAGCTGGAAGGAGCCCAGATGCTGTATCTAGTTCAACCCCATATTTTTTACTGATGAGTAAACTGAGACCCAGGGAGAGTGATTGATTTGCCCAAAGCCACACGGAGATTTTAAGAGCTGAGATTTGAATTTATATTCTCTGACTCCAGAGCCAATGTACCACATTGCCTCCATCAGACATTTTTTTTCAAGTGAACATAAAACAGTGGAAAGTGTCCTAGGCTGAGTCAAAAAATGTGAGTTTAAACTCATTCCATTATATGTTGTAGCTATTTGTACATATTTTATATTCAATTTTGTGCATATATGTCATTCTTTCCCATTAGAAGGCATTCTTCATGAGAGAAGTGACTTTTATTTTTAATCCCTGATACTTGAGGAGGGCCTGGACATAGCAGGGGCTTAATAATTGACACCTATTTGAACCTCTATTTTCCTGTCTGTGAAATGGGAGGATAAGTCCCACCCTACCACTGCCCCCAATGAGTGTTGTGAAGATAAAATGAATTTAGTATACAAATAGAAGAAGCTATTATTATGAGCTTTGTTTTTGATAAGCCTCAGGTTAGGGCAGCCATTGGAAGTCTCAGATCCAATCCATTCCCCAAGAAGAGTACCCCAGATGAAAGCTTCCCTATCGACTGCTTGCCATCAGGGGGAGGAGGTGGAGGGAGGGAGGGGAAAAGTCAGAACAGAAGTGAGTGCAAGGGATAATGTCGTAAAAAATTACCCAGGCATGGGTTCTGTCAATAAAAAGTTATAATTGTGAAAAAAAAAAAGAAAGCTTCCCTATCCCTGAAGTCTCCTTTTCTCCAAAATTGGAGAACTTGGACTAAATCAGAGATTCTTAACCATTTTTGGTCATGGACCCCTTTGGCAATCTTGTAAAGCTTTTGAATAATTTTCTTCTCAGAATAATTTTTAAATACATAAAAGAAAACATATATAATTACAAAGGAAATCAATTAGATTGACATACATTAACAAAAAAATTTTAAGTTCAAAGATCCCAGGTTAAGAACCTCTGGATTAGGAGTTTGGGATAAGGGCAATGGGGAAAAAGGGAGCAAGCCCTCAGAACAAAATGAAAAGTAATGTGGGCCCTGACCTAAGGAAGCAAAGAGGTCCAAAAAAAGCAGAGACAGGCCAATAAAGATCACAGGGGGAAGGGACAAAGATAGGTAAGAGAAAGAAACTAACTCAGAACCACTTTTGTACAATGCCAATGTGGAAAATAGCTTAAAATATAGAAATAGATTTAGGCTAATTCAAGTAAGTTCTTCTGAAAAGAAATAGTATTTAAATATAAGAAGAAACTATCAAGGGAAGAATCTCTTCTTTCCTGGACTATAATAAGTAGGAAAGAGAACCCATTTCTCCAATTCTCTGTGAATAGTTTAGGGTCTATACCTCCCATAGCCAAAATATTCATTTCTGGAGATATCTCCATGCCCTGTAATCTTAGTATCACCTCTCCAAGCCATCCACCCATGTCCTTTAAGGGATGAAGTCTGGCATAGGGGAAGGAAGAGGAGAATGGGAAGGGATAAGGAGGAGGGAGAAACCTGCTCAGTTTGTCTACGAAGACAGAAGCTCAATCCCACGCTGGGCTCTGCAAAAGTTGTAACAGAACTAGTAAAGTCCACAATTTCCCAGCCACCTTCCCAAGTGCAGAAGTCAGATTCTGGTTCCAAGGCTGAAATATCCCTCTGTACCCTGCCCCAGGCAGGAGAAAATCATTTGCTCCCTCACTTCCCCATGCATTTGGGCAATGTCCACTCTCTGAGTGCCCACTCACTGAAGGTTCCAGGGATGATCCACTCCCTGTTCTCCGAGGCCCTGCCCAGTCTCCACACCCACATACCAACGCCTGTTTCCACACACACACACACACACACACACACACACACACACACACTCACTCTTGTCGTTCCTGGTCACGTCCTTCTGCACACACATACCTGTGTTCACGACACCAAAACCTGAGGGCCTCTGTCCACCTAGTCTGTCCTTCACACCCAGTGGGCAAGTTTGTACCTATGCTACCTTCCCCCCTCCTTCATTCTCTCATTCTATCCTTGGTCAACTATTCCCAACCCAGGAGACACGTGCATTTTTGTACACCCCCTCCTCAGTCATCTCAGAGCCCAATTAACTTTCTCTTTCTTGGAGAAGCATGTTGCTGTCACAGCTAACTCAGAATGGAGAGAGATACCTCTCACTACATCTCATCTCAATAACCTGGTTTTATTGTAGTCCACCTCCCCTGCCTCTACTACACTGGCCCGCCAGTCTTTTATCTCACCTACTATCTCTTCCTAATGCTCTCTTCTCCTTATCTCTCCTTTGTTGTCCATCCCATCCAGTTCCTGACCCCCTTTTCCTAGGGGATATGGCCACCTACTTCCTTTAGCAATCTCTATACTCTTAGTCTTCCCTGTCCAAACATATCTATGTATTTAGAAATCCAGATAGTGAGACTGCAATAAGGGAAAATGATATTTCCATATCAAGATTTCTCTAAAACTAGATCCTGTCTTTGCTCTCAGTGTATCTTAGAGGAAGGATCCCCTACTCCGTCTCCCTTTCCTCCCATCCCATGACTACTTTCTAGTCAAGGATCTTAAAGCTCAGCTAAACTTCCTCTAGTTGAGAAAAATCCTTTCTGAAGGCAGCTTTCAAAGTCAGTGACAAGTCCCAAGTCCTCCATCTCACCTCAGTCCCAACTCCAGGTTCCTGTGGTCAGCTCAGCCTTGGGCCATCGGGTCTTGGGACAGGCACTCAGGAAACTTCTGGCTTGCAAGAAAGCCAAAAGAAAGGGGGCCTGGGAAGAAAACACCACTCCACCTTCACTCCTCCTACTTTCCCTCCCACCTCCTGAATCCCATCAGTTGTCCCAGGACTCCCAGACAGAGAGCTGCTCTGTGTGTGTGTGTGTGTGTGTCTGTGTGTGTGTTTGCATGCACCCGTATGTCAGGAGGGAGGTATGGGAGTGGGGAGGTGGCTGACAGAGAAACACCACAAGCAACAGGAGGGACTGGCCAAATATCTGTGAACATGATTACAACATCCAACCCCAGGAAGTCAAGTCCCCAGGGTCTAACCGACGCCCCCTGCCTCCAACCTTCTAATCCCTCCCTGGACACAGTCCTAAAGCTTTGCCTCTTTACAACTGAACTGAACTACTCTCTCTGAAGGGCCTGGCAGACAAGATCCTCTCATTACCATCAGACATCTCCCCTCTCCTCTCAAAACCTTCAAATCCAAAAGACCAGGGATGGGGATGAGTGGAGAGGGAGAGCAAGGACTTGCTTACTGACTCTTAGGTCAGGAGTGGTGGTCTAGTGTTTTTGGCAAGGAACTGGGAGGTGATCCAATCTTAGAGTTACTGGACTTTTCCACAAAACATTAGCCTTTCAGACAGACTTTCAGAGAGACACACTGAAATTGGACATGGAGTCCTAGCCTATCCCTTATAAGGTGACCGTGGATCATAGTTTCTTCCTCTGTAAAATGTCCAACTGATATCCCAGGGGACAGGTGGAAAGACAAGTGCTTTGTAAACTATAAAATACTGTATACATGTAATCCTCATTTTTATTATTGACATCCAAAATGAATCTGGGGTGGTAAGGACACCACCAATGAGCATCAGTTTCCCCAAAACTAAGAGCCAAGATGCTTAAGATAGTGCCTGGCCCCTATCAATAGAAATAACCTTCTGATTGTTCCCCTCAATCTTAATATATAAACATATGGAACCTGTCTCTAACAGTGAGCCTTACCTAGTAGATGCTTAGCAAAGATTCTTAAGGGGAAAAAAACCCTATAGCCCTTTTTTCTTATTTTTTTTTCTGTTCCCATATCTATCATGAAATTATTACTTCCTTGAGGACAGAATTCATGTCATGTCCTGTCATAGTGCCTAGTCTTGACCACAGAACCACCAAGGTTATGAAGCTGACATGGCCAAAACTCACTGTGAGACAACAGTTCCAAAATAATACTGGCTAGCATATACACACACATATAAATAAACTCATAAACTTATACCTGCAAGGCTTTTTAGAGTTTATTTAGTCCAGTCTTTTATTTTACAGATGAAGAAACTGAGGTTTAGATAGGTTTTTTTCATAATGGTGGCATGAGGACTTGAAGCCAAATTTCCTGATTTCAGGTGTTTGGATCTTTCCATAATACCCCTCTGCCTCTGAAACTGGCTGTATGGCCCAAAGAAACAGAGACAGAGGCAGAGGGGGAGGGGGAGAACGGGGGAAGACAGTACATTTCCTTTCTCATCTACTTCCTCTTCAAAAATGAGTTCTTCCTCATTCAGGATGAAGTGTGAAGTGGGTGAATCATGGCTTGTAACTTTCCACAAGGCTACTGCCCTGTTTCCAAACCACAGTCAGCATCTTCCTGCCTAGAAGATTATACAAAATGATTCCCAGGTAATAGGCTGCTCATTTAATCATCAGCTACCCTCCAAGAAGAGGGTACACTGCTCTATTCAGTGAAGTTTACATTGCATCTGTCCACAGAAAAATGGCACTTTGAAAAAATACTCTTTGTTCAGCATGCTCCTCAGCACAAAAGGACATACCTGGGGCTTTGAATCTCTCTCTCCTCTTCTCTCTCTCTCTCTCTCTCTCTCTCTCTCTCTCTCTCTCTCTCTCTCTCTCTCTCTCTCTTTCTGGCAATTGGGGGTAAGTGACTTGCCCAGGGTCACACAGCTAGGAAGTGTTGAGTGTCTGAGGCCAGATTTGAACTCAGGTACTCCTGACTTCAGGGTTGGTGCTCTATCTACTGCCCTACCCAGCTGCCCCTCTTTGTCTTTCTCTTGTATGATTGTCCTGTCCTTAACCTCCCCACCCCAATTCCAGCTCTCTTCAGATTGTGAGCTCCTAGAAGGCTGGAATCATTTTTTCTACTAGACCCTTGAAAAAAACGGACACACAATCCATGCTGCTGACTTGCTGAGACCCCCTACAAGAAGGGAATCCTGGGTTTTATCTCCATTTTAAAAAATAATCTATTATGGGCAAAGTGCTAGGGATCACAAGAAACTACCCATGCCCTCAAGGAACTTCCAGTTTACTGATAGGGATACACATAAGTAAATCCAAAGTAATTTGAGGAGGAAAAAAAGCATTAACAGCTGGAGGTTTAGGGAAAGGACCCTCAATAAAAGATGGTTCATGAGCTAAGCCTTGAAAAAAGAGAAAGATTCTGAGAGGCAGAAATGAGGAAAGAACGCATTCATTCTAGGCATGGGAGACAGTTTGTGCAAAGGCCCAGAGGTGAGAAATGAGATGCAAAGTTTACAAAATAGTTAGAAAGTTAATTTGACTAGAATGTATCAAATGAACATGAAATAAGTCCAGAAAAGTAGATGGGGGCTAAATTGACTTTAAATGGTAAACTAAGGAGTTGGTATTTTATTGGATTAGGGGATTATTGGACAACAGAGAACCACTAAAGGATTTTAAACAGGGAGTAGATATAATCTGAGTTATACCTTAGGGAGAATATTTTAGCAGTTGTATGGATTAGATTGGTTGGAGATTGGAGAAACTGGAAGTAGAAACACATGCTACAAGACTATTACAATAATTCACAAAAGAGGGAATGGGGACCTGGATTAGAAGTTACTATATAATTAGAAATAATAGGAAGGATTTGATTGATATGAAAGTATAATCAACAAAACCTGGCAACTACTTAGATATCAGCAACTACTCAGATTAGTGGCAAGTGGTTAAAACTCTGAAAATACACATTCAAATCACTAGAAAGATAGTAGTGCCTTCAAAAAAACTTTGGAGCAGAAAATAGGGAAGTTGGGGCAGGAAGAAGATGATCAGTTCCATTTTGTACATGTTGAATTTAAGATATCTATGGTATATCCAAGGTGTTGAGATCTCCAACAGGAAGCTAGTGATTTGAAAATAGAGCTCAGGAAAGAAATAAGAATTGTCTATAATGTAAATGTGGGAATCTTCTTCTGAGAGATGACAATAAGCCTATGTCAACTGATAAGATAACAAGGGGAGACAGTATGAAGATAAAAGAGAAAAGGGTCCAGGACAAATGGGACAGTCACTAATAGGGAATGGGAGCTTAAGAAGTAGTCACATAGTCAGGAGAAAAAGAAAGAAAGCTATGTCACAGAAACTAAGGCGGGAGAATATCCAGGAGGAGGGAGTGGCCAACAAAATAAAAATCTGCAGAGACATCAAGGAGCCTGAGGAATTAGAAAAATGTCATTAGGTTCAGTAGGTAAGTAACTATTAGTAAACTTGGAGAAAGTGGATTCATTCAAGTGGTGGGGTCAGAAGCCAGAATGCAAAGGACTGAAAAGTGAGGAATAAGTGAAGAACATGTTTGATGACTTTCTAAGAATCTGATTATGAAAGAGAGGAGATATATAGGACAAAATGATGGCAAGGTCAAGTGAAAGGTTTTTTGATAGCAGAAACCTGAGGGTTCTAAAGTGAACTGAAAAAAAGAGATGGATTAAGAGACATTAAATGTGAGACAATGAAGATAGGACAAGCTATTAAAGGAGATGGGAGAGGATGGGACAAAGGGCTGAATGAAGTAGAGATTGACCTTAACACTGATAAAGACACCTTGTCCTCAAAGACTAGAGGAAAGGAATAGAGGATGAAGATATAAACGAGTTTTGAGGTAGGAAGTAGGAGCAAAGAAGGAGTTTGCAATGAATGAACTCAATTTTCCCAGGACAATAGGAAGTGAAATTCTTTTCTAAGAGGGACAGAAGTGGATGGCAGTAGTACAAAGGACTTAAGAAGAGCTGACAAGGGATAAGTTTTTTGGGGAAAGCATGACTAGAGTTCAGTCAAGGAAGAACAAAATGACTACATTGTAACACTTGGGGCCCAGTTGAGTAAAGAACATGAATTTGTAATGGCCCCAGTGACTTCTTCAGGTCATCATATAAGAGTGAAGATACAAATGGCAGGAGCTGTGTTGGGACAGAATTTTATAAGGTGTGTTTGGTAAGGGATTCAAGGGTAGAGGATAGAATATAGTTGAATTATTCAACAATAAGGCCAATAGAGGAAAATAATGTTAGATTCAGAGTGAAAAATGGAACAACAGTAAAAGGAGTCACTGAAAGTCATAATGAATGTGAAGAATAGATTTGATAAGAGTGAGGAAGAGAGAAAGATGAAAAGATAAGTTATTATCATTAAGAGTAATTTAAAAGTACAAAAATCATGGAAGTGTTGCAGTTGTGGATGATAGTGAAATCAAAGATATAACCATGTAACTAATACGATATACAAATAAAGTTCATGGGGGTCAAAGAGATTGGTAAACTGGAAGGCCAAATATTTGAATAGACACTAATAGCAGAGTATTCAACTCTAAGGAGAACTTCAGACTTTGGAGTGGAGTAGACTATTAAGTAGTTACTTGGATTCTTTGAGAAAAGATGGAGAATGACTTTGAGGACCATGGCTATAGCAAGTAAAGAGTTCTACTGGATTATATAGACAGATGGTATGAATTTCAAAAGAGGAGATGTAGAGCAGTAGTGGTAATTGTAAGATCTGAAAGAGGCTGGAGAGAGCAAAAAGTAGAATAAGTAGGAGAACCTTAGAGAAAAAGTAGAGAACCATTTTTCCACAATGGAAAAAAAAGTGGAAGAATACAGTATTTTTGATGTCTTTTTTTAGAGCAAGGTTTCTGTGAACCCTAGAAGATAAAAAGAGCATAAAATCATAGGATCATGGAGATCCAACTAGAAAGACCTCATGAACAATATAGTTCAATGCCTTTATTTTACAGATGAAGAAACTGAAACTTGGTGAGATTTAAGCGATCTGTACAAGATTACACAAGGTAGTAACTGAGGAGCAGAATTTGAATCCAATTCCTCTAACTCCAGAGGTAGAAGAGATGCCTTTTTGATTAAATTATATCACTTCCTTTGATAAAGAGAGCTGGGATGAAACAGAGTCTTTTAACTTTAAAGCAATTCTTAAAGGCACAGTTGAAGGGAAAGACATAGTAGGAACAGAAAAGGATAGCTAGAGATGAGACATTAGTGTGAGTCACTGTGACACAGTAGAAAAAGAGTTAGTTTTGAAATTGGGAAAATCTGGATTTGAGTAAGACACATTCTACCTGTGTGGTCATGGGCAAATCACTTTATCACTCAGTGCTCCTAGACAACTTTATAAAATTACAAGTTGTAAAGGAGTTGCTGCTCTACCTTGGTGGAAGAGCTTCCATCCCCAATTTTTCATACTGGTGAAATCATAAGTTTGGACTCAAAACAAAACAAAACGAAAGAAGGATTTAAGGAAATAGGACATGAGAGTTTACCAGATGTGGCATGGGGAAATAACCAGTTAGTTGGTTATTTCCCTCTATGATCCCACAGTGACTGAGTTCCATAAATATATGGACACAGTGACATGAGTTTTCATAGGTTTTCACTCTAAGCTCCAAGAAGGGCACAGGCAGAGGGCTATTTAGGTTAGGCATATGGGTCAGTGGATATCTTGTTAGATCACTGGAACTAGACTGAACTCAAATTCTATACCAGTACCATAAGCTCATCCCAAAATGGCAAGGGATAAGAAACACTCAGAAAATAATTTACATCTGAGTTATATATTTAACTTCAAGTATTTGGTAGTTCTGAGTTTCCAATGCTTCAAAATTCACTTCTTTTCTGGAGGAGAGCTACTTTGTTTCAGCTTACAAAGAAATGTCAACACTCCCACCCAGGAAAATGATAGGGCATTTGACTTTCCCAAAGTATACCAAATAGGTTTTTTGTCCTGCTCTGATGCCCAGGTTCAAACCTACTTTCTAAACTAGCTTCATATCTACATCACACAGCCCCTCAAAGTATGGTCAATTCAACCTCAAGAGCTCTAGTGAAGCCAGTCTAGCACCAATCAGATATTGTATGTGGATGAGATGAAAAGCTCCTGGAGATAAGCAACCCATCTTTTCAAAGAATTACAATTTTAGTAGCACCTTGGACAGTTCCACAACCCTAGTTGGAAGGACTTAGCAGGGGTTGGAGAAAAGAGCCAGGGTAAAATGTTAGCCAACTAGGTCACCCTATTTCAGGAAGAGCCCAGGAGTTCATAGAAAGTCCTCTTACTACCATAGGGACTTCAACTGGTAAAGACCACATTCAGCAGACTTAAGGATTGTAATGATGATGATGATGATATTTAATATTTATTTAGTACCTACTATGTGCTAGGCATTATGCTAAATACTTTACATTTATTATCTTAGTTGATCCTAAGACAGTTCTAGATGATAGGGGATATGATTATCACTATTTTACAGTTGAGGAAACTGAAGCAAACAGGGGGTAAATGACTTGCCTAGAGTCACACACCTTTCAAGTGTTTTTGAACCATTCCATACACTTTTTCCCAAAGAAAATATCCAGAGAGAATCTTGGTCAAGCAAGATTAGATCCTAAAAGGCATTAATTGAGGGTACACATCTTCTCAGCAGTCTTTTCTTCCAGACAGTATGTTTCTTGGGATAATAAAGGTTTCTTTGATCTCCATTTTGGTAAATGCAGTTGTGAACTGGATGAAGTATCCTCAAGACTGGCTCAAAGGCAGAAGACTGTTGGTGCTCTCTAGGAAGAAAGTGATTTTGCCCAGGAGACATTATGAGGGAAGTTTGAGTAATCTAATTCCCTTAATTCTTTTAAGGATTTTTTTCAACTGAGGGCTGACTGGGCCTCTAAAGTAATAATAGCTTTCTCTTCCTTATAAAAATTGAGTGAAATAAATGCAAGGGTCCAGGGTGAACTGAATTGATGACCAGGACTGGAGAAACTGAACCATTACATAGTCATGTAGTAGGTAGTCAGTAGAATAACAAACAGCAAAGATCTCTCCTGGATCTTTCAAGTTTGTCCCATTCTGGATAACTAAAGATTGAATGCTGAGAGTGGGATTGTTGTTAATTGTCCTTTGTTCTCAAATAGAACCAATGACATCATGAGAATGATGTATCAACTTGCAAGTGAATTAGATTTAAGTGAGGCAGAGTTTTGTAAAGTCATCAGCTTCACTCTCTCCTCCATAGTCATGGAAGTCCAGGGGCAGGACATAGGTCAAGATGACTGGGAATGGCCTCTTGAGTATGGGACCAGAAAAGTGGGACTGGAGATAGTCTGGAAATACATAAGGTTAATGTCATGGATCAAAGAAAATAGATTTAGAGAAAATCGAAATACTGAGCATAAATATCAAGTACCTCACTCAGGGGTATTATGCTCAGTTCCTCCCTAGGTCTCAGTGGTTACCTCTTAATCATGCCAAAAATGGAGAAAGCAGCAGAGTTCTGGAGAAATGAGTTTCCCTCTCTAATCACCATAGATGTGGCTCTTATCCATGGATTTGAAGGCCAGGGGAAAGGTATTGTCTGATTTCAAGGATTCTCAGACTATCATCAATACAATAAGGCTATAACACCCCTAAAGTCACTGCAAAGTCACTACATCTTCACCCGTTCTCAAGCAAGGGGACACATTGTTTGAGAAAGACATGAGTAGTAAGAGCATGCAAATAAGAGCTGTCATCATAGTAACAAATCCATGTTACTATCTGGATTTGTATATACATATGTGTCTGAGTTTCAATAGTCATGCTTAGGTAAAAATTTGTGGTAGAGTGAGACTCATAGAGATTACAAGGATGTTTGGAATTGCTCGTGTATGCTCAGGAGAAAATATTCACTTGTGGATTCATATAACTGTCCTTCTAGACTTCTGGGTTTTATGATATGGCAAAGATCAAGTTTGTTTATATTATGCTTCTTTCCCAGTGCTCTGATTAGATTTTAAGCAAGTGTTTCTTGAACATACTTGGAAGAAAGAGGCAAGAAAACCTATACAAGTGTATGAGCTACTTGGGTACTGAGGTCCCATAAACCACATTGCTCAGTTGACCTCATTGATATAATAAATCTCACATTTTTATAGCACTTTATTTATTAGGGTAAGTGGGTTTTCTAGGTTGGACACCTGGGCAACCTATTCATTCCCCAGTTTATAGGTATCACCTATAAATAACAGTGGTGCCTTTATAGGAATTTTTTTTTTTGCTTTTTTCTTTCCATTCAGCTACCATTTGCCTCAGGCGCTCCCCAACCTGATGGACTTTTATTCTCTGGTTAAGTGTGATCATTGGACAAACAAGCCAACTTTCATGTCTTTTGTGTCTCCTTCCAGACAGGACTATGGGATCCAGTGTACGCTCTTCCTGGCGGAGGAAGAAGATAGGGCAGGGTGATTCCCCTAAGCACTCAGCCTGACTAGCTAACAGTGTTAGAATGAACCAAAACCCAGCCAGTAAGTATCTGAGGTAGGCTTTGAAATCAAGTCTCTTGACTCTAGGTCCAGTAGTGTGTCTTTTAAGCCACCAGACCAAAGTTGTGCTGAATAATCTCCAAATCACCTTGCCCCACTCTCAGCAGTTTCAGTCCCCAGAGCCCTGAACTAAAGAATTTAGGAAGATAGAACTTTTGGAAATTTCAATATATTTTGATATTATGCAAAAGAATATACAAATGAACACCTCTTTTACAATCAGCCTATGAAATGTTAGTGTGTATGTGTTATCAGACTGCAGTATTAGTTACTTACTTCACGTTCTATTTGAATTAAATATTGGAAGTTTTAGTATGATGTAACACTTCATTTGATTTTGGTTGCTGGAAATGGGGGATTAATTCAATGAATTTAACTCTATGATTAGTCAATGAATACCATAGACCTGGAAGTAGCTATCTAAAGCCATATTAGGGGCTCAAGGTGCTCCTAATGGCCAAGGCAAAATGGGGGCATGCACCCACATACCTACATGAGAACTACATACCTGGAGGCATACATGTACACAAATTCACAGTATCCAAACAGGTATCATGGTATGGTGGAAAGAATACCAACTTTGGAGTCAGGAAACCTGAATATAAACCTGGACATAACAGGATCCTATAACATTGGGCAAATCATTATTTTGGGAGCTTCAGTTGCCTCAACTGTAAAATGGAGGGGTTGGGGATAGCTAGAAAGTTCAGTGGATAGAGTGCCGGCCCTGAAGTCAGGAGGACTTGAGTTCAAATCCGGCCTCAGCCACTTAATACATTCTAGCAGTACGATTCTGGGCAAGTCACTTAACCCCAATTGCCTCAGGGAAAAAATGGAAGGGTTGATACTATTGAGCATGAACCCTAAGGAAGTCAGAGACAAAAAAAGAAAGGTCCTATAGAAACCAAATAATTAATAGCATTACCTTTTTATCTTGTAGATAGAAAAAAAATCTTGAAACAAAGTGTATGCCTATTAATTGGGGAATGGATGAGCTTTGACATGAGAACGTCAAATTATTATTATTATGATGCTGTAAGAAATAATAAATATGAGGAATTCAGAGAAACATGGGAAAAATTATAAGAACTAATAAAGAAGAAACCAAGCAAAACCAGAACAACAGACACAATGACCACAATACTGTAATCAAAAACAATACTAAAAGGCAGTTTAACTCAAATTAATTGAAATAACAAATTTTGGGCTTAGAAAACAGAATGTACACACTTCCCTCCTCTCATCAGAAAGATAGGAATAGAGTGTTGCATATGCACCTATCACTCAGTTTTGCTTTTTTTCTTTGTCACACAAAGGGGGAGAGAAGAGGTATTGGGAAATAACTGTGGTGTAGAAAATAGAAGGCATCCATATAAGTTTCCCCCCTCCCAGAACGATCTGGATGATCTCTAAGGTGTCTTCTATTTCTAGGATTCTGTGATTCTCTACCTATGGAAAGAAGTGGTCCTTGGGAAGTTCTGGTTCTGTACCCGTGAGTTCTAGGAACAGGGTTTGAAGACACACACTAGAGGATTCTTCCGAGGTGGGGACCCTGCCCAGCAAAACCAGAAAGGCAAAGGCCCGGTCACTGTATCTTTACAGCAAGGCTTAAATCGGTTTTGAGCAGCAGGATTCAACCCTCTTCCATAGATGTTAAACCATTCCCTCCTAGTGCTGGAACTCAAATGGGGCTTTGGTTGCAGCAGGGCCACCCCCTTGTGGTGACAAGTGGTCACTGAAACAAGGAGGTGGACCTTGGGAAGATGAGGACCAGTGTGGCCGAGTCTGGATATTGCTATTGGCTCCCAAGATGCTAAGCTGTTTTTCTCACGTTTTCGCCTGTAGCATCGTTGGTCACATCCCTTCTTTCCTAAGGTTACAGAGAGAGACAGAGATCACTTGGGAATGGGGGGAGCCAAAAAGAATTGAAAACCTGAGGTTGACAATTGTAAACCTGCTCAGCAAAATTGCTCTTCTTGTGAGGTCTGAAGGAAACACATCAGGAAAGCGTTTAGAAAGCAATGGAATTGAGAGGATAATGCTTGCAGATACAGCCAACTCTTAATGGTCTTAGGACAGATGCACCAGTGTGTAGAATATTTTGGAGAAAACAGGATTCTCTTGTTCTCTTGTGATACTTTCTACTTTCTGTCATGTCTCTACTCAGCAGCCCTCCTAAAAGGTTTAGGAGGAATAGGGAAAAGGATAATTTTTATTCCCTGAGATCAGCTCCAACAAACTGTTTGGTTGAATAGAGAAATTTAAAACCATTGACCAACAATAGATGTGAAGATTTCAATTATACTCATCCCCCAGTGATAACCCATAAATAGGGATGAGCTGAATGGCAAAAAGTGACAAGAAAGAAAAAGGAAGAAAGGGGTGAGACAGGAAATTAGCTCTCTAACCCTATTTTTTACTGCTAGCATACCTATATCTGTAAATCCTTAGGCCTAAAAATCTGAAATGTACATTTCTGCTCCTGGCCACAACTTTTCTCATCATCACTTGCACCTCCACCTGAAATGTCCCTCCTATCTCCTCTTTATCTAATTCCTGTCCCTACATCCCAAACTCAAAACAAAAACAAAGGACCTGCCCCCAGGGAGTCTATATTCTACCAAATAGGGCATTATATATTACATATACATAGATAAGTAGAATAAAAGGTAAAAAAATGATAAAAGATACATCAAGCAAAGAATATGCTCTAAGAATAGTTAAGGAAAAGAGCATCAAAGTCTCAAGGATGGGGAATCAGGTTGTCCCTTAGTAGCAATGTTCAAGGGAAGATTGGACAACTACTTATTAGGAATGTTGTACAGAAAGTTGGACTAGATATTTTCTAAGGTTCTATGTGATTCCAAGATTCTGCCTACATAGGACATAGCAAGCACTTGGTAAATGTGGATGGAAAGGCTAATGAGATGCCAAAGAAAGCCAGCTGCCTTTCTTTTTACTTTCCCTGTATTAGGATCAAACCTTTGCTTACCCAGTAATTCTTTTGTCAGAACCTCCCCCTTTACAAAGGAATAAGGAGACTTTAAGGGAAGAATGGAGGGAAAAGGGTTCCCTCTGTTCAAGATTGTGGTGATGGAACACTCCAAAGTGTGTCTTCCATTCATCAATCTATCCACCTAATCTAATCATGGGAACTATGAAACCTCATAAACTCCTCATATATCTCTCTTATAAAGCTCCATGAAGGAAAACTGAGGTAGGGAGAGGGGAATGAGTGGAGTTAGAGAGAAAAAGGCAGGAGTGGCTGAGTCAGGAACCCAGGTTTCCAAAGCTCTCTCCTTTTGTCATGCTAACTTCATGCTGTAGTATCTGTCATATCTCCCTAACTAGATTGAAAATTCCTCAAGGACACAGACCATATCTTCTGTCTGATGATTCTTTGTGTCCCCAGGCTTTTTTAAGCTGTTAAGAAAAAAAAGAGGACAATCAAAGAAAGGGAAAGATTCTGAAATTTCAGTGTAGATGAAACAATGCTTAATACATAAAGGAGACATAACAGAAATACTCAACTCTTGTTTTGTGATGAAGGTCATGAGGACTGTGAGACCTCATAAATCCTGCATAGCTCCTTCCTGTTTTTTACATGTTCCATGAAGTAGGGAGGAGGGAGGAAAGAGATAGCATCATGAAGTAAGGAAATCAGGGAAAGAGAATAGAGGGACAAAGAAACAGAGACAAAGTTGAACTTTTGCAGGAGGACCAGTGCAAAGAATGTGGATTTAATGGAATGAAAGGAGAGGGGCCTTTTTTTTTTTAACCTTTCTATCCATTCCACCCTATTCTTTCCCCAAAAAGGATCCCCTCCCTTAAATAGCTGAAGACTTAATTTGCACTCAGTTCTTTCCTCTCCCACAAGACATGAACTTGGGAATAGGAGACCTCCAGCCCAGAAGGAATAGTACAAAACATCCCCAGCAGTTTTTTTGTCTGTGATTCTGGGGTGAGATAGGATTGGGTATGGTTAGAAAGTTCCTTCCTCTCAAAAAGGTACAGCAATTTCGCCTGCTCCTCTCTGCAGCCATATCAAGGACAGGGCAAGGAGCTGAATACACGGAACTTTGGAAAACCAGCAGTGTCACAGACTCAGTTGGTCTCTAGCAGTGGGACTCAAGTTCTGTGAGCCTAAGGAGTGCTGCCCGAGTAGTGGAGGGAGTGGGGGGTGCTGTACACAGCCGCTGGGGCAGGTCCTCTTCTGGGCAGATGAGCTGGCGGACTCTCTGGAAGACAAAAGGCAGAGGACATGAAAGGGTCTGACACTAGGGGTGAGACACCCTGCCTCTCCCCTACATCAGATTCGGTCCTCTCATCTCATAAACTCTTCTCCCAGAGTCTTCTCCAGATCTAATCACATACTCTGGCTTTGCCCCTTGCCATGCCCAACAAGTCTGCTGCCATGTTCTTTAAACCCATCCTCAGCTTTACTTCCTAACTAGCCTAACTTGTTTTGTTGGAAATGTAATCTCAGGAATCAACAGTATGTCATGGCAGCACTCAGTAAATACATGTAAATTTATTCTATTTGGAAGGGATATTGACATGCATACAAAGAAGAAGATGAGAAAAAGAACTAGAAAGTGAATCATGTATATTTAGGAAGAAGAAGTTAGGGAAGGCAACAGGGTGATGTATAATCACTACCTTCAAATATCTAAGTGACTCTTTTCCAGGACAGATGGATTTTTTTTTTGCCTGTCTTCAAAATAATTGGAAGTTGTGGGAAGGTAGACTTCAGGTCAATATAAGGAAGAACTTCCTAACCATTAGAAATATCCAAAACTGAAATAGGTTGCATGGGTGGGGACAATAATTTCTTTTTCATTGAAAGTAATCAAGAATGAGTTGGATAATCTGTCAAGGATGTTGAAGAGAGAGGATTCATATTTCTGATCTAGGTTGGATCAAATGATCTCTAAGATTTCTTCTAATTATTAGCCTATGATCCCTTAATAGCAGCATCTACTGATCTCACTGGCTTTGTTGCCACATGCCGATTTATGGCAGGCAGGTATGCTACCTACTAAGACAGTCACCATGACACCTCCCCTTTTGCCTTCTTCCCTCCCATTCTAGCCACAAAACTTCCAGTTTCTATAAGTCTACTCTTAAGTACTTCTTAGAGTATACCTTGCCTACCTCCCCTTGCCCTACCCCTACCTACCTCTCTCAGGGAGCCTTTGAGAGTTGTCAGTTTGTAACCACTCCAGGCAGGGATGCAGACCATGGAGGACAATGCCAGGAGCCAGCCCAGCGCATCTCCCCACCATGGATAAGTGTACTTCTTATTGTAGGTCAGTGGGGTGTACTTGGCCAGAGAAAAAAGGAAAGTGGCCTAAAATAAGGAATGGGAAAGGAAAGAGATCAGTGGAGAGAGAGCCCCTGGATCTTTAGGATCCCCCCATCTCCAACCTCCTACCCCCATCACAACCATTCTATAAAGCTTGTATGGTAGGAAAACTATTCCCCCTGCTTGTCAATTCTTTCTCTGTTAATCAATACCTCTCCCAACTCCACCACTTTCTATATTCTGTTTTTACTCTATTTTCTGTTTTTATTTTACTTTAATTTTACTTTCTTCTGGAAATATTTTCTGATTAATTCTTTTTTGACTAAAATTATACTAGAATTCCATAATCCACTTAATTTATAGTATCCATTGTTGATGCTATATTTATCTGAACTTATTTAAGTGCTAATGTTATATGAATCACGAGTCACTCTTATATATGATTTTCTTAAGGGATTCTCTATTATTTTCTCAAGGATCTTCCTCTGTATCTCCCAACAGTTCAAGGCTTCACCACAGGAGATGCTAGACATATATTATTAGCAGAAATGTAGCAGCTATATATATATATAATATAAAATTAATCTTCCAGCCTCAGATAACCTGACTTTTCATATCCTCAGCTCCTTCCTCTTACTTTTCTATGGGCCAACATGGAGGGAGAATTAGAACCTATGCTGTAAAATGCTTTGAAATCATCATAAAAGTAGCTTTGTGAAAGGAATGATGTCCCCTCCAGAAACTATTTCTACTTCTTGAGCCCTCTCCCCTTCAACCTGACCAAATTCCTCTGAGGTTTTCTTACTGTGCATACAGCTGGAGTGAGGAATATCCAACAATATTTGATAACAGGCCATGGTCGGTAGCCAATCATGTCTTCAATGTTATCATAGAATCTCTCAGCTCCTATGAGAAGGTGGGAAGGACAAAAGGGTGAAATGGGAGAATTAATTCTTTTTCTGCCTCTGCACTCAGAGACATCAGGGGAGGGGCTTCAGGAAAGCAGTTGCAGGGCCCAAAATACGGGCAATTCAAAGGTAGTATAAAGTTATTATAGCAAGGGGTAATGGGTCTAATCCACAGCAGAAACAACATTATTTAGATTTCTAACATAACTTTCTGACTTCCATGGTGGTAAAAGGGAACAGATGAGGGAGTCTCGTGAGATATCTTTCCTCAGAGAATTTTGAGGAAAGAACAGAGATCTGTATATTTAGGATGGTATAGAAGCCTGGAATGGCCCTTCCAACCCTGAAAAGTCCAGAACATTAATGATCTTGCTGGAAAGATTCTGGAAAAGGCTGATTATCAGCATTTCCCTTGAGATCTGAGTTTCTCCTCTGATAGGGAACTCTTGAGTATCACTTACCATATACCCAGGCCACACACAGTGTCTCAAAAATGGCTACAAATAAGAGGCACATGCCGCTGGCCGCATAGTAGTCAAACAGCTGAAACACATACATTCCACCCTGGCAAAGAAGAAAGAGAGGGAAGGGGCTGCTGTGGGATCTGTCCATCTTCACATCCACGGGACAACCCCTAACGCAGGCTATTTCAGTCCAGAGGCATAAAAACTGAGCCACTTTCTCTTTCAGTGGACTCAGGTTAGGAGAGGTCACTGCTACCATCATATAGTCATTTAGCCAGGGTCAGATTACAGCTGAAAGCGTTTGAAAATTTGCCCAGATATCCTAAGGGCCAGCTGGTTCTTTTCTTTCTGAAGGGCAGTAGACATATAGGAAATCCCTTTTCATTATCAAAGGATCATAGATTTAGAGTTGGAATGTACCTTGGAGGCCTTCCATTAAGTGGTACTAAGACTTGTCTATTTTCTACTTCTTTAGATCATCACATGGAATAAAACAGTCCCTTAAAGTTTGATTTTGGTAAAGAGAGTATGGCTTAGCTTCAGGACCAGCTCTGAGTCCTAATGCTCCTATCTCCAGCATAGGGAGGTGAACTATCTCCAGCCAGATTCCATGCCGGGTCTGATATTCAGCCCCTCCTTCTTCCAGGATCACCCAAGACAACCCCTTTCACTACATTTCTCAGGACACTATTCCTAGGATAGTCTATGGTAGAAGCTACTTTGATTTCTCCGAGAAAGATAAGGGAGCAACGGCACCCTAAGTTCCCTGGAGAGACCCAATACTTTAAGAATTTGGTGAGGGTTGCCCGACCCTGGCTCTGATCTGATGTAACCCACCCTGGAGCTCCACTGGCCTCTCACCTCAGTGAGCATGATCAGCCCGATGAGGTAGGAAAGGACAGAAATCACCAGGATAAGAGTTTCCCGTCGGTTCTTCTTTCGGAGTATGTTGGGGTACATGTCCACCAAGGCCGTCACCAGGCTCTCCACACATACAAACTGGATGGGAGGGCCAAAGAATTAGGGAAGAGGATCCAAAGATAAGTTTCATCAGCCCACTCTTTCCCCAGGTTAGCCAGCTTCTCAAGCTGAACCCCCAGTCCTCTTCACATAAACTGACCTTGTGCTTCAGTAAGTCCTGGACTCCTGTCCAGTGATGCTAGTGCTACTGGGGAGGGAAGCTGCTCTCCTGTCATTAGCTTTTCCATTCTCCCCATTCGAGTTTCTACAGAAAGTTCTCTCCTCCCATGCCTCTCTACTTCTCCCAACCACCCATTTAGCCACATATTCTCTCCCTCCCTCCACCCTCCATCTCTCTCTCTCTCTCTCCCTCCCCCTCCTTCCCTCTCTCCCTTCTCTCTCCCTCTCTTCTTCTTCTTCTTCTCTTCTTCTTCTTCTTCTTTTCTCTGTTTCTGTGTGTGTGTGTGTGTCTCTCTGTTTCTCTCTCTTACTCTCTTGCTCTTTCTGCACGTCTGTCAGTATCTCTCCTATCTATGTGTCTATTTATCTCTTTCTCACACGCACCTGTCAGTCTTCAGGTAGGAGGTAATGAACTATACCTGGCTATCCAGCCCAAGCAGCACAACCATGAGGAAGAAACAGCACGCCCAAAGTGGAGAGAAGGGCAGCATCACCACAGCCCTGGGGTATGCGATGAATGCCAATCCAGGGCCTATGGCAAGAAGTAAAATAAAAGAGTTTGGTCCTGGAAAGAGGGTGAAGGCCAGGAGAAGAGAAAGGACAGGGGATGCTCCGCTCCAAAAACATTCCCTTTTAAAGCAGATCTGGACGTGCACAAAACCTGAACCCTCCAAATTTGAACCATCCCAGAGAAGGAAGCAGTATGGCTTAGTCTGATTTAATCAGAAGCTCTGGGTTTGAATAATAAATCTGCCACAGGTGTGACCTTTTATAATTCACTTCCCTTAGCCCCAGTTCTCCAATCTGTCAAATGAAGGGATTGGACCCTATAGTCTCTGCAAATCCCTCCAACTCTAATTCTGAATCCTAAAATCCTAATTCTCTGCTGGCCACTACACTCCTAAGGGATCACCTCCCACTTTCCCCAGCTCTACCCCTACAACTAAAGTACCAGTTAGAGGATGAAGAATAACAGAGCTAATGGGGGGATTTTTAGTGATTATATTTTTAATCTAACCCCCTCATCTGACAGATAAGGAAAACTGAGACCCAGAGAGATGAAGTATACTTAGAGCTGTGACAACACAATAGCTGCCAATGGCAATGCTAGGACTACTCAGGTCTTTTGACTCCTAGGCCACGCTCTTTCTACTACACTATATGACCTTTCTAAGTATCATTAGTCCCACCTATACATTATTTCTACACACCTGATTCTCAAATCTATTTATCCAGCACTAATCTCACTCTGATCTCATACCACCAATGACTATCTCATGGCAGATCCAAAGCTGAATTAATTATCTTTCTCCTAAATTTTCCCCTGTTCCAAACTAACACTATCAAGGGGAAAACCATCTACCTAGTCACCCAGGCTTGCATCCAGGAGGTCCTCCTAGACTCCTCCATCTACCCTGACAATCATTTCAAGTCTTATCATTTCTACCTTCACAATGAACCCCTCTCTTCTCTGACATCACATCCATGCTGGGGCAGGTCCTCACTATCTCATGCCAGTCTATTGCAATAGTTGCTGATTGGTCTTCCTTCTTAAAGCTCCATTTCAATCCTTCCTCCATTCCATTGTCAAATTGATCTATCTCCAGCTACAGGGGCTTCTTATCACTTCCAGGATCAAATAAAAAGTCCTGCTTGGCTATTCAAATCTTCCATTATAAGTTGGCCCCTTTCTACCTTTCTAGTTTTCTCTTAACTTGCACCTGACACTCCAGATCTCAAATGCAGCCTTTTCACTGGCTTTTCTCCATCCCTGGAATTCTCTCTTCCTTCTTCTATGCCTCCTGGCTTCCCCAGCATCATTCAAGTTTTTGCAAAAGTTCCACTTTCTGTCTTTCCCAGCTTTCCTTAATATTAATGCCTCCCTTTTAAGAAAATCTTTAATTTATCCTTTCTATATTTTGTTTATACATAGCTGTTTGTGTTTTGTGCCCTCTATTAATCTTGAAGCTCCTGTAGAGCAGAAATTATTGTTTTGTGCCTTTTTGGTCTTTTTTATATGTCTAGCATTTAGCACAATGCCTGGCACATAGAAGATACTTAATAAATGCTCATTGACTGCCCCAGGCTGTCCTTTGGTCTCCCTAAACCTCAAACTGATATTCCTCAACTTGACTATAGTTTCCCCAATCTGGCAGTGTTTTGGACATTTTGAGATTTTCACTGGAAAGTTCCATCTGGCAACTCTTCCTGAATAGGGATAAGTACACTGATGGAATCAGGACTAGCTCTACTTCAATATCCAGGCATTCTCTCTGCCCCATCGGTGCAGTGCTACTCACCTGACTCGGCCACCTCAGAGATGGGTACCCCCTGCTCCTGAGACATGAAGCCCAGAATGGAGAAAATGGCAAAACCAGCCACAAAGCTGGTGCCACTGTTGAGGAAGCATAGTGAGATGCAGTCCCTGGGGGAAAAGAAGAGACAGAAGTGGGACAAACACAGCTAATCAGCTTCCTGAAAAAGTCCAACACCCAATTACATTCAAATGTCAAGGAACCTATAATCACTCTTGAGGGCAGGGGTTTAGCCAGTCTTGGTTTATTTGGAGGAGAGGGAGCTATTGGCAGGGCCTTGCATATGTTAGCTACTTAAGAGTTTATTGAAGTGAATCAAAGGAATCAATTATTAAAAATAGTCTCTCCAAATTACCCTGGCATGGATTCTGTCAATATAAAGTTATTATTAAATAAAATAAAATAAAATAAAAATTTTTTTAAAAAATAGTCCCTCCACTATCCAAGTGCTATCTCCTCTAGGAAGCCTTCCCTGGTCCCCAAAACTGGAATTATTATCTCTCCCATATCTTTTGCAATACTTTGCACCCTCCAATGTGCTTAGATTCCATTTTGAATAAGTTATTTGAGCACAGATTGTGTATTACGTAGAAAAAAGAATTCATTACTAATGGCCAACCAGTTGTTGATGAGTTAGAGTAGGAGTTCTGAACTATTTTTGTGTCCTTAAATTCGTAAAGCCTATAAACCCTTTCTCTGAATAATGTTTTTAAATAAATACAATAAAATATATGGAATTACAAAATAAGCCAATTGTGTTGAAATATGGTTATCAAATCTTTTTTTTCAAAAAAGTTCATAGACCCCAAATTAAAAATCTCAGACATGAATATGGGACATCTGTAAGAGAGGATTGATAGAAGACAACATAAATCAGATAGAATGAGAAATGGATGAGCTACCATCTTCACTAATTAATGGTTTAACTACATTCTTGGTTTCTTAGATCCATCAAAGTAAGAAAAAAGATTATAGAATTTAGATGGAAAAGACCGTCATCTAATCCAAAGCTCTCGTTGCATAGGTGAGGAAAATGAGTTTCAAAGGTGATAAGAAGCAGAGTAAAAATAGGAAATGAGGCCCTTTGATTCAAAATCCAAGGCTCTGTCCCCATTGTGTACCTATAGAATTTCCCTACTAGACTATATATAATCTAGAGATTGGGGTCATATCTTATTGACCTTTGAATCCTCTGGAACTTAGCACAACACCTTGCTTGCTTAATAATTGTTAATTAGATTGAATCGGAACCTCAGGAAAAAGGCCTAGTTTTGATCTGCCCAGGACCTTAAGATGTATTCTAGCTATTCCTTCTTTATGTCTCACCTCCTTGGACTGTACTTACTGAGCTAGTGCCATCCATGAGTTAGTCCAGTCCTAGAGACCTAAATCTCTGGCCTGTTCTCTCTGTGACCATTCCTAAATCTCTTCCATGAATTCAATAGTACATGTCCTACCTCCATATCATCACACAAGCCTTTTTCTGGGCCCAGAATGAATTCCTTCTCAATCTCTTCTTCTCAGAACACTTATTTACCCTCAAGGCTGAACTTAGGTACTATCTTCTCTAAAAACCCTTTCTTGATCCCTCAGTTTTCCTTAGTTTTCATGTATCCCCTCATTAAAATACAAATTCTCTTTTGGTGAAGACTGTTTTGTATCCTCAGCAACTATTAAATATTTTACACAAGCCCAAACACAGATTTAAAGCTAGAAGGAATGTCAACTGGTTCAACTTATTTTAAGGATGAAGAAACCAGAGAATTAAGTGAATTGCCCAAAATTGCAGGAATAATAAAGATGCAATTTTAATAGTGAGTGCTTCATAATATCTTAAATTTCAATTCAATCAGCTTTGTATTTTGATCTAGTACATAATGGGTGCTTTTTTAATTTAAAAAAATCATAAAGTTGTTCCCTCCATACTAATGTTCTCTATTAGCAAATGCACATTGGATGCCCAAGGTCAGCCAACTAGTATAAAAAGCAGAGCTTTTGGTGTTGTTTTTTTTTTAACTCCAAGTTCTACTTCATGGATTATCCAAAACTGAAGATCAAAATGCACTTCAATTTAAGTTTAGAACAGATGATATGATTTTTTAGATAATATTTAATTCATTTTACTTCAACTAATATTAAAACTTATTTGCTTTAACAAATAGATACTGTGATAAAAGGTGATACAGAGGTATGAGTGTGTTAATAAATATTTAACAACCAGATATCCAAAAAACAAAGACTATATAGATAAAACTTTTAAGTTAATCTCAATTATTAAAATTTATCTATTATTTTCTCTAAGCCTAGGTAATTAACAAAACAATAAATCATGCCCTGATTTGTAGTATTTGCCAATTTTGAAAGTAGAAATTTCACTCTGAAAATTTACTAATAATAAAATTAATTTAATTAAATTAATAATAAAACGAACCATTGGAAGCTAGCTTCAGCACATCTCTGTAGCAGGTACTAGGGGGTAGACAGAGAACTGTCCCAATATTATCCTCTATGGCTGACCTACAAAGCCAGTGACTTAGACTTAGTTGCCGTTAACAACTCTATAGGGCAGCTAAATGGTACAATAGATAGAGCACCAAGTTCAGATCTAATCTTAGACACTTACTAGTTGTGTGACTTTGGACAAATCACTTTAACCCTGTTTTCCTCAGTTTCTTCATCTGACATGGAAAAGGAAATGGCAGACCCCTCCAGTATCCCAGCCAAAAAAACACCAAATTGGGCATTAAAAGTCAGAAAAGACCAAAATGAATGAACAACAAAAGCAATTCTGCCCAAGTCTTTGCCCACAAGTCTTTGTTCAAGAGCCTCACATCCCACTGACCCCTATGAGCTAGGCTGCTCTTCCATTGTTGTGGGTTCACAGATCTTAATGGCTATCTTCCCCTGAAGAGGATTTCTTTTACCTCACCACACAGCCAGAACATATAGGAGTAAGACTGGGAAAATTTACTAAATTGGTAGATTCTTCCAAATTTTTCTTGGCATACTATCTTGCTAGAAAGACAATTCTGTTACTGTGGGCAATATAGTGGCCAGAGAAAGGCTTCAGAATCAGAAAGACATGGTTTCAAGGCTTGATGTACACTGGCCATTTGAACCTAGACAAATCTCTCAGTGCCTCCAGGCATCCCTCAGTTGTAAACTGCCCAACAGTTACTGATCTGTAATAGGCAAAGGGGTTTCTACACTGAGGAATTTCTCTAAACCATGAAATCATAGGCACAGAGTCAAAATGTGTAAAGTACTGAACACTGAATTCAGGCTTTAGATACCAGTCATTGTTCAACTCAACAAATCTTTGATCTTTCTCTAAAATCTTGCTGTTCTACATAGATAACTGGGTTCAATAAAACTGTTTTAAAGTAGCTCACTTAATTTTCCAAGCATAATTTGTTTTATCTGTGTTGATTAGTAAATTTAAAAGGTTTACTGCCATTTTATTCTTTAAATTGTCTTTCATTATTATTTCTTATCTTTCATTATCATTTGGTTAGGTAAATGGCACTGTCAGAAACACAAAAATGAGTTATACCTAGTCCTTACTCTCAGGAAGCTTATAATTTAATCATAGGAATAAGTCAACAATAACTCTAACATGCGTTCAACCATATTAGGCCATGATGATATTTGACAGAAGTAAAATAGAGAAGGGTTAGAAACTAAGGGAAAGACTTTAGATAATAAAATCATTTCATTCACAATAGGGGAATGGAGAGCAACAGGGGTGATAGAAAGACAAAATATGTCTAGAGACTCACTTCCCAAGTTACCTGTAACAGTTGTTGTGGTACTTGTTGTAGCTGCCCAAAGCTGTCAGACATCCCAGACAGATGGCATAAGAGAAGAAGATCTGGGTACCTGCATCCATCCATACCTGCAATGAAAGGGCCAGCACAGCTAAGCAATAACTACTAGATAAGATATTTGGCTCTAGAACTGCACATAGAAATATTATTGAGCTTTAATGGATATTAACAAAATGCTAGTAGGATGAGAAACTAGCAGATGAGGAACAGAAACCCCAGTCTGCTTATAATGAGCCCTTGACTCTGTTTTCTAGAACCAATGTGTTGGACAGGGCCCAAAAATGATCAGAATTTCCTAGACACTCAGGTAGGGAAAAAGGAAAGACTTGGGTAGGGTATTCCCAGGAACTAGTCCACAGTCCTGAGTGTTGAGTTTTCTGATTTCTCCTAATTTAGGCTTTTATGGAAGGAATAAAAGGAAATCCCCAAGCAAAAAGAGATAAGTCATCATATAATCATAAAAGTTGGACATGCCTTCCTCCCTTCTTTACAGAGTTAGACTATGGCTATGGAACTATGGAATATGCAAGGGCATATACTGTAGAACTCAATTCGACTATTGGCTTTGCTGAACTTTTAACAAAACATTCTTTGTGACAAAGAACAGTTACTTGTCAGGGAAGAGGGGAGGAAAAACAAATAAGTTTCAAAATACAAATAATATAAAACAATTTTAAAACACCAATAGATATTTTAAAAAGAATGTTAGAATTAGAGAGAATTGAGATCATTGTATTTGTCTCTCTCAATTCCTGGTTCCTGAAAAAAATGCCATACCTCATCCCCAACCACATTTTGTTCGACCATGGCTAGCCTAACTGGAAAAGGTTTGAGGCAGAAGCTCTGGGGATATTGCTCCTAAAAATAACCTCGCATTTCTGCAGCATTTAAAGTTGATAACTATGTACTTTCTTCACAACAAGTGTTTATTTAAGTGTTATTATCTTCTTCTTACAGAAGAGGAAAGCAATCATTATCATCATCATCATCACTAACATTTAGTGTTTTAAGCTTTATAATGTGTTTTTTTATAACTATTCTGTCATTTAAGCCTCACAACAACCCTGTGAGGTAGGTGCTATAATTATCCCCGTTTACAAATGAGAAAATTGGGACAGGGGGAAGTTAAAATGATTTACCCAGTCATATTACTAAAAAGTAACAGAATCAAGATGTCAGACTCTAAGTACCATGTTTCCTCACTTCCCAGTTAGTTGCAGCATCACTAGTGTATTAATATCATCCAACACCCACCCACCCTCCGTTCCATATTCCCATCTGAAAATAAAGGGAAGTAATAATCCTCAACACAGAGAGGGTCAAGGAAATGGACAAGATTTTTTAATGTAAAGGGCTTTACTCTTTGAATGTAAAAGAGGTGGGGGAGTTGAGGAAAGATATCTGGGGGATACAGGGAAGGAAGACAGGAATAGCCCTCTAGATAAACACTGGGTATTATTGTTACTGTTATTATCTCAGCTGGCTGGCACAGCCTGTGCATGTTATGATTCAGCTTTAACAGCTAGAAAAACATCCCCAAGAGTGTGTAGGTCCTGAAAAACAGGACTAAGCAGTCCTACAGCCTTGCAGGAGACTGGGGTCCTGTTGCTACGTGGACCCTCCCCCAGGCATTTCCTGACTTCAGAGGATTTCAGTTCTCAATCTGAATGTTTCCTTATACCATACAGTCCAGGCCTGTTACCCTATTACAAAAAACATTCAAACTATTGACTCAAATGACTGAAGCACATCATTTGACCACAGAGCATATTCACATCGACCTGGATCCTGTTCTTTATCCCCATCTTGATACCCCTCAGGTCCTAAATCACTATAAAGTTCCCCAAGTATTTCTATTCCTCTACATCCATCAGTAATTAATCCCTACTTCTTATCTTTTCCCCACATCAAAGCTGCCCAGTCTTTGCTTTTTTCCCATTTCCATTCCATCATGTAATTTTCAGCATTATCCACTGGCTTGCTACCTTCTTCTCTCCCCAACACCCAACAAAATGTCCCTCAAAACCTCCCAGGATGACATTTTTTAAAATTTCTTGGGTTCTACCCAGCCTTTATTTTTGTACCATTGTAATACTTGATAGGTAGCATGAGTGGGTACTCCTGGGTATCCTACTTTAGTCTCATCCCTGTGGAAATGGGCCCCAAAAGAGCCAGAAAAGGTGATGAGATAATCATGGCTCTAGTCTATCATGCCTATTGTGCTCACCCTGAAGGTCCTTCATTGGTTCATGCGGGGTTCTCAGGGCCAGAAGTTGCTGCTAGGGAAGAGAAAGATCAAAGACTGGAGTTACAGATGGGCAGGGATTCAGGATTGAAAAGGAGCTAGAACCACCATGGCTATGATTTCTGCATAGGTGGTGGGGTGGAGACTAATGGAATGAAAAGGTACAGTAACTAGAGGAAAGATTTCAAGGAGGATAGGGTAAGAAAAGGGATCTTTGGACTGATTTTGAATGGCAAAGAAAAAAATGAGAATGAATAGAAAAGAAATCTTGGCCACAGTGAAGCTCTCAGGTAAATTTGAAATGCCTTTAAACCGAGTTTGATGTTAGAGGTTTAAAAAGTGGAACAAGGAAAGTTTAAGGATAAATGGCCTTAGAAATGCCAGAAACACTGAATGTTCCTTCATGATGCTTTGAAATACTTTTATTTTCTAAAAACCTTTCCACAAGATTTAAGGATTCACCCCAGAATAACTGTTTTGGCTCAGGAAAACAAGTCTGACCACAGATCTCTGGCATTGACATCAGAATCTTAGGCAGATTTCCAGGGACTTAAGAAGACATTGCCATTCCCTCCCCAGACCTAAAAGTTCAGTATGAGATTTTCCGAGAAGATACCAGGGAGATTCCTGACTACCTTCTGAAATAGTCTGAACATTGGCTGTCTAGAAGCGCCTCCCAGGGGAGGAAAGAACCAAGAAAAATCATACTGTTTCATTTCCCCACACATGCAAAGGTCTAAGATGAGACAAGTTATTAGGGAACAAGAGACCCAGGAGGAGAGCCAGAGTTCAGAGATCAAGGCTCAGATCCAGCCCCTGTGACAAGGGGCCCCCTCACTGCGTTCTTGGCAAGCCATCAACCCTCTGCACAGCTGCCTCGTGATGAGCCTGCCCAAACGCAGGAGAAGAACAGTGGTCAGAGCAGGGGATTAGGAAACCACAGGGCAAACTGTTCGCTCCCCACTCACCCCCCCCCCAAACATACACAAGCTCCTCATTTCCACCAGAGGATATTGGTTTTCTGAAGCAAAAATTTTGCCAGCTGGTAGTCACCTTGAGCAGAAGTGGAAATTCTCCAGTGAAACTTCATGGAACAGCCTTTGAGTTTAAGAGACACAGGAGGAAGGGACACCTAATTATTACTGATCTTTTCAAGGTACTTTACATTATGTATTCCAGTTGAGTCTCAAAATGCCTCAGTGAAGCAGCCAGAATAAGTATGATTATCTGCATTTTACAGATGAAGAAACAGTCTTATAACACTTAAAGGACTTGGAAATCATGGAGGCAGGATTCCAATTCGGGTCCTCTGACTCCAAAATGCAGTGATCTCTTAGATTAGAGGCAGACAGATAATTCAGTTGGTAGAACACTGGATCCAGATTCAAGAAAATCTGAGTTCAAATCCAGCCTCAGACATTTACTGATTGTGTGATCCTGTGTTAACCTCTGTTTGGCTTAATCCACTGGAGAAGGAAATGGCAAACCTCTCCAGCATCTTTGCCAAGAAAACAACATGGACAGTATTGGTATGTTGTAGTCTACGAGGTCACAAATAGTTGGACATAACTAAATGACTAAATAACAATATTAGATTTAGGAAAAGTTATCTGGAAGAAAGAATAGAAATCCTTCAAAGAGGTGTCTAGTTCTGAAGTGAAGCAGCTTGTAAGTCTTGAGCAAGGAAATCTTGTTTCTTTTCCTTGAAAAAGACACTCTCACTCTTTAGGCCATGTGGGACATAATTCATAAATGATGTAAAATTCATCTTTTTTTTTTACAATAGCTTTACTTTTTTCCATCAAACCTGCCTCTAGAACTGCTTGCAAAGAGCAAAAAGAAATGTTAGGGAAAAGCACTATAATGGGAGTCTGAACAGCTAGATAACTTTGAGTAAGTCATTTATTTACTCCCCAAAGACTGTTCCCTCATCTATGAAATGAGGGGTCTGTACTAGGTCATCTCTAAGGGATTTTTCAGCTCTTACATTCTATGATTCTAGGAGTTTCCCCATCTCCATCCTTACTTATTTTGCCAAACAAGGGAATAAACAAGATGACAGTGTAAGTGAGCTGAGCAAAACAATAGAGTGATCGAGGTATCAGATAATTAGCTCCAGAAAAAAGAAAAGTCAGTTTTATCTGAGACTCTAATAGTTATTTACTAGTATAAAAAAGCTGGGTGTCAATGCAACAATCTATCCAATTATCCAAGACTGAATGAGTTTAGGAAAATAGTTCAGACCCCAATGTTAAGTGCTGCTCTCTAGCAGAGAAGTTAGCAATTAACTTAGCTTTGAAGGCCACCAGTGCATCCAGAAACCAAGAGACATGATATCTAGTCATGACTCTATATCTCAGATGAGCTCAGATTTCCATTCCCTTAGGTTTCACTTTTCCCCAGATGTAAAATGTGAGAAAAGATTCCTTGAAGTTTCCATTTCAAAATTATGTTAGGAGGATAACATGAAATAGTGAATGTGAAAGTACATGTGGATTCTAGGGGAGGGAGGGAGGGAAAGGAGGGGAAAAGTTGGAACAGAAGGTTTTGCAAGGGTCAATGCTGAAAAAATTACCCATGCATATATCTTGTAAATAAAAAGCTATAATAAAAAATTAAATTAAATTTTAAAAAGAAAGTGCATGTGGATTAGTGGGCCTTATCATTTGCCCTGCTACTAAACTCTTGGATTTCTTAGACTTTTCCACTTACCCTACAGCTCAAATCCCTGAAAACAGGGATTATCTAACTTTTGCTATTTGTATCCTTAGCATCTAACATAGCAGGTTGTAGGGCCAAGTGGTTTTAGGATGCTGTAACTGAGCATTTGGTAGGGCTTGACAATCTTGCATCTCCCTCAAAAGCTTGTAATTGGTTACTACCATCTTATCTAAGTAGTAATGCTCAGTCACAGCATCTTAAAACTCGGACCCACCATATGCTCTGATACTGTGTCCTCCAGATACACAGGTACCGTGATCTGACTTGATTGTATAGCTAAGGATCCTCAGACTTTGCTATCTACCCAATTGCTGATTCTTAGAACTTCTGACCTTTCTATCTGTCTTTCAGATGAACTCTTCTGTGCATGTTGCCTCTCTCATTAATGAATGAGTTCTTTAAGAAAAAGGACTTTCTCATTTTTAAAAAATATAGTTGTATCCCCAGCATTTAGCATAGTGCTTGCCACATAGTAATTACTTAAATGTTTTTTCATCCTTTCAAATTATAGAACCTGGAGCAGTTAGATGGTGCAGCGGATAGATTACAAGGTTCAAATCCAGCCTCAGACACTTAACACTTACTAGCTGTGTCCTGAACAAATTGCTTAACCCCTATTGCCCCCCCACAAAAAAATGATCACATAAAATTATAGAATCATAAGATTCGGAAGTGAGGAGAACTTGGAGATCATGTAATCCATTCTTTTTATTTCATAGATGAGAACAATAAAGAAGCAAAATTATTTGCCCAAAATCATATAGGTCATACAGGGAATTGACAGAATTTGAACTGAAGTCTCTAATTCCAAATGTAAATAATTATATACATTGCCAGAAGGATGGTTATGAGGCAATAGATACAATAGATACTTTGGGCCATCACGATGCATGAGAACCATCTATTAAGATCCAGAAGGGTTCTTCTGATTTGCCTCAATGAGGAAGATAGATAGACTGACAAGATCAGAGATCCTTAACGTATTATCATTAGTATTCCCTCTCCTGTTTCCATCTCCTTTCCTCTGAGAAGAAAAGGGGACAGAAGAGATGTCATTCTTTTTACCTGTGTGGGTTACGTGATCTCAGCTCCCTAGTTGAGTGTTTGAAAGCGAAGATAAGAGACTACAAGTGCCAGGTTGCCAGCTGGAAATGTCACACTCCCAGGGAGGTGCCAACTAGATTCAATTATGGCTCTGGTACAGACACCCTACAAGGAGCTACTCTTTCTGCCTGTTACAAAGACTTATCTATGAATTGAGGTCAAACAGTAACCACAGATTCAGAACTGAGCTTGGGTCACAGACTAGGTGCTAGACTGGAAAAGCTTGAATTAAATCTCTTAGGAAAAAAATGGCCCCTCTCTACTTACATCCTTGATCCCACCCCTCTTCTCTCCCCTGAGAACTTACACCTTTGACCTCTCTATCATCTCAAACAATTCTCTCCCAGGTTCCCAATATCCTCCTGCTAAATGAAGCAGCAGTCATGCAAGCTTGGAATCTAGTCATCTTCACTTCTTCACTCTTCTTTGTTCCACATAACTAATCGGTTGGCAGGATCTAGTGATTTTAATTCTCTAATATTTCTCACAGTCACTCCCTTCTCTACAACTACAAACCTAGAATCCTAGCTTGCCAACAAATGATGTGGATGTTCATGAAGAGGAGAAGGAAGAGGAGAATGTGAGTTAACATTAACATAGCATTTTAAGGTTTGCATCACCTTACAATATGTTATCTCATTTTATCCCCACACTAAATCTGGAAGGTAGGCAGGAAGAGGTCAGGTAATTTACCCAGGTTCACACAGCTAGTGTATGGCTGAGATAAGATTCAAACTCAGGCCTTCTTGTCTACAGGTCTGTCTAATTCTATTTACGAAACCTCTAGCCGCTTCTAATTCAGACTCTCAGCAACTCTTCTCTAGACTATTATAACAGCTTCCTAATTGATCCCCCTGATTCAAGTCTCTTCTTTTTCCAATCCATTCTCCATGCCAAATTGTTATTCCTATAGCATAGGTCTATCTATATCACTTCCCTGCTCACAGTCTCTGGGACAAATCTCAATCTGGCATTTAAAGACCTTTACAATCTGGTTTCAAACCATCTCTCTAGTCTTGTACATTCCTATCCATCACACGTTCTTCATTCTAGCGAAAGTGGATTAATTGTTGTTCTCCTGACATAGCATTCTATCTCCCACTTTTATCCTTTCGAACATGTTGTCTTCCATGTCTAGAATGTTCACCTTCTTCACTTCTGTCTGTCCTGATTCTCTGCCTCCCAAGTTGTTAGTGCCCTTTCTACTTCCTGCTTGACACTGCCTCAATAACCCATCTCATTATTTCCAAACTGGAATTCATTTTATCCTTTAAATTCATCCTTCCTATAATTTTTCTTTTTCTATTAAGGACATCCCCATTCTTCCAGTCATTTAAGTTTACAATATTCAAATCATCCTTCACCATCCCCCTCATTCAATAAGATGCCAAGAATGATCAATTCTACCACTCCAGCATTTCTTGACCTCTTCTCTCTATACACATTAGACCCCTCTAGTTCAAGCTCATATTACTTCTCACTCATACTATGTCAATAATCTCTCTATTAGTATCCTAGCTACCATGATCTTCACTTTTTAATCCATTTTCCTCATGATTGCCAAAGCAGTCTTCCTAAAGCATAGGTTTTGATAATGCCATTCTCTTGCTCAAAAATTTTTAGTGGTTCCTTATTGCTTCTAGAAGGGAATACTGGTTGCTCCTGAGGATTTCCTGATACTTTAGGCTTCTACAATTTTTCTCCTACTTTTCTAGACTTATTTAATATTTCTCCCTTTCACCAAAGAATTATTAGCTGTTCCCCAAATTTATCATTCCTTTTCCTATTTCCTTCTCACAGGCTGTCTAGCATTCCAAGAAGGCATTCTTCTTCATTCTTACCTCTTTAAACCCTCACCTTCCTTCAGATCTCAGGTGAGTGCCAAGTACTCAATGAAGCCATATTGATTGCCTCAAATATTAGTGTAGTCTTCCTACTCAAATTAGGGTGCTACCTCCTTGAAAAAAGATTCTGTTTTGTTGTTTTGTTTCTTTGTATGCTAGGTGACTAACATAACTCCTTGAACATAGTGTATGCTTCATAAATTTTTTCTTGAATTGAATTGAAATGTCTACCCCAAACCATCTTTCTGATATTCTTAAATGATGGTTCCTATTCATTGCACAACACACAGCTACTTGGGAAGGTGATGAGATGTGGGCAGCAGGAAAAAAGAATAAAGATGATTTCCTGCACATTTAATTAATCATAGCCCACCCCCAACTGAAATCCAATTCACTTGCAAGTCATGACATCTCCGTCTTGATATCATGGTCTTTTTCAAAAATGAAGAACAATCAACCTGTAAGTAGTAGTAGCTGTTCCACTGGGGACCCAATTGACCAGTTTCAATTGAACAATGCAGCTCCTTCTTTCTCTCTTTCCTTCCTTCCTCCCTTCCCTCCTTTCTTCCTTCCCTCCTTCCTCCCTTCCCTTCTCTCCTTCCCTCCTTCCTTTCCCTCCTTTCTTCCCTTCCTTCCTCCCTCCCTTCCTTCTTTCCTTCTTTTCCTCCTTCCTTCCCTCCTTCCTTCCTTCTTATTTCCTTCCTTCCCTCCTTCCTTCCCTCCTTCTCTCCCTTCTTTTCTTCTGTCCACATGCCCTTACCAGTGGGTACTCTTGTCAAAGGAATATAAATTTTGATCACTGAAATCTAACAAGATATCTTAGGGTTTATTTCTTTTTTATGGGCCATGCCTTAAATCCAAATCACTCTGACTAGCATTGATTGGCCAACAATAGGTTCCAGGTCAAGCCCCACTTGGTCTTTGTTCAGATTCTGATGGCTCAGAGTATAAATAGCAATTGTTTGTGTTTTGGCCAGAAACCCTCAGGATCTTCCCTCCTAGATTGGTTTTATTTTATTTTATTTGACTAATAAAAGAAGTCATTCTCTACCTCATTTCTTACCTATCCTTAATCATTGAATGGATGTTGCCTCAAACCAACTGAGAAATGGGAAAGACCTTAGTTTTAAAAGGCTGAGATCTCCCACTGCATCCAGAGCCATGTCCAGTTGTCCTGATACATTTAAATCCAATTCATTGTAAATTATGACATTAACTTCCTAATGTCTTGGATCTCTTTAAGAAAGGACAGACAAACAACAAGTTAATTAGTAGTATTCATTGAATGACTACTCGCTGTGTATGGGAATAATACTATACTAATTACAAAGTAGAAGACATGACCCTTTACTGTCAGTCACTTATCCAGGCAACTTCAAAGTATAAAACATTGAGGATGAAAATCAGACCCAGAAGCCTTTTCTCTGCCTTCCTGATAAAACTGAGGAAGCAGGAAAAAAGGGGACAAGACACCAACTTGGACTTAGCTACAAGTAGGGGTTAGAGGGCAGCATCTGACTTTTGGCACTCTCCATCTGCTTTATAAACACCCCACCCCTGACATCAGAACAGCAAATAAAATCTATTGGAAAAAAATAAGAAGGCCACAGAGATCTGAACTGAACTCTTTCTCAGCCCCCCTCCTGCTTGGACCCTTTAATCTCCTTTGGAGGTACTTTTGTCCACTAAGGCTGCCTTCCCTCTGTCCCACCCTGCACCCTGTAGGGAAAGACAGGCGTGAATGATATTTATTACAGAATAATACTTCTTGTGCCAGAGAACTAAAAGCAGCCTCTAATTTTGAGGTCACAAGATTAGGAATTGCCAGTCTAAGGGGAAAGTGGTTGAGGGTGGGGCCCAGCAGGAAGGGGGTGATGAGGAGAACAAAACCCCTAGGACATAGGAATGGGTCAGATGAGCAGAGGAAAATAGCTCCGAGAATGGGAAGTTGAGGAGAAAGGAAAAAGGAGGAAGATGTCAAATCAAAAGAGAAAAATGGCATAAGGGGAGGGGAAGAGGAAGCAGCTGTCAAAGAGCAAAGTCATGGTTTCCAAGGCATTTATAGAACCAATGTTAATCCAAGCCCCAAAGCTCTCTGGCAGCTATGAGTCAGACAAGGGAAGCTTCCAGACACTACTTCCTACACCATTTAAGATCCAAGAAAGTAATTGGAAAGTAATCTCCAAGAATAGACAGATAACCTTTGAATGGCCCAGAATGGGCATGGAGATTCCTGCACCTGAATACCCTTACCCTGCATGATTTCTCCTTCTTAGAGCTTCTTACCTGGGGATCCCAGAGACGAGTGAGATTTGGGTACAGGTAGAACTGGATCCCCTGGGCAGCACCAGGTAGAGTCACCCCTCGGATTAACAGGACCACCAGCATGAGGTATGGAAACGTGGCTGTGAAGTATACTACCTGGAACAAGGGAAGGCATCAGTTTGGAGGCGTTAAAATGAGGAGGTTTTCAAGCAAAGATACAGGAAGGTACCAAGCTAAGGAGGAAGGAAAGTGAAGACAGGACATTTGGAGAAAAGGGGCAAGGAAATCTCCCCCATGGGAAAGGTCAAAGAGGTTCCCCCTCAGCTGTTCTCTCTCTACATACCTCACAGCTGCTCAGATCAATCTCCCCTCCTCTCTCCTGCTACCTTTCCTCCACATTTTGCTCCCTTCCTAGAAAGGATTCAGACATCCACCAGCTATCCTCTATAATTCTTCTATCCACCTCCATTCATTCATCCTTTTTCCTCCTAAAACTCACTGTGTTTTGCTAGACAACATGGAGTACACAAAGACATAACACAAAATTGCAAATAAGGCCACTATCCAAATTCCTCCTAAATCCTGATCTAACTGGAACTGGTGACATTATCCCCCTTCTTCTACAGCAAAGACAGCAAAGACTGTCTTCAGGACAGTCAAGCAACCGGATGGGGAAAAGACCTAGCTGGGTCCCCTAAATGGAAAATTATTTGATAGGCTCAAAATAGCTACTGATACCTCATTCATTCAGTAGAAAGTTACTTTCAATTTTAAAGTTGTTCCCAGAAGATGAGGGGGCTGGTTAGTATCTCTACTGGGGATTTTACCAGGAAAATGTTTCAGATAATGGGAAGTCTCTAGGCACAGAGTGGAATAGAATTTTGATCTTTCCCCTTCCCACCCTGTGATCCTTGGTAAGCCCTTTCAGCTTCTCTAAAGCTCAGTTTCTTCATCCATAAGAAGGGACTCTCTTCCTGCTGGGCCCCAATCATTATCTCTTGTCTTAGAATTATTGTGAGAGTCAATTGAGATAGTGAATGTAAAGTGCTTTGTAAACCTTAAAGTTGGCTATTATTATTAAGGAGGGGGGAAGGATGTAAACTGTGTACAAATTGTACTTAAACAGCCTATGTGATATATTCTCAAGCTGTCTGCAAATTAGAATTTCTTTGTAATTTCTTTTTTACTTTCTTCTAATTCTAATTATCAAAGACCTTATTTTCTTCTACGAAAAGTATGTAGAACAGAGTGGAAAGAGTCATGGACCTCAGAGGAAGGGAGATGTCAAGGGTAAGAGTAGCTGGGCTTTTTAGCTTCTAAAACTAGGGCTCTTAAACTTTCTTCTGTCACAAGACCCTTTAGCAGTCTGATACCCTTTTTCAAAATAACATTTTTGAATAATTGAAGGAAAGGTTAAATTTCAGCTAGAATTTAGTTAATTACATCAATTTTATATTTAAATACCTTACTTAAACAATAGCTTATATATTTATATAATTTGTATGATAAAATTATAATTTATGTAGATTATATAATTAATTACCTAGATTACAAATTTACATAGCTTATATAAACAACAGCTTATATAGATTACATATTTAGATAGTTTGTATAAATTAAACTATAACGTATATAGATTATACAGCTAATTATATAGATATCTATTTAATTAGTTTATATAAAGTAAATTATAGCTTATGTATATTATATATTTTAAATCATTTATATAAACTATAGTTTACATAAATTATATAGCTAATTATCTAGATTAGATATTTATGTAGGTTAAATAGAATATACTACAGTTTATGTAGATTATATATCTAAATAATTTATACAGAGTAAACTAAAGCTGATATAGATTATACAGTGAATCATAGATTGTATATATAGTTTAAACTGATTAAGCTATAGATTATACAGATTGTACAGTTAATTATATAGATTATGTATTTACATAGTTTATATAGAGTAAACTACATTTATGTAGATCATACAGTTAATCATATAGTGGTTAGTTAATTATATAAAGCTATAATTTTTCCCATACAATTAATCAGACATCTTGAAATCTATCTGTAGATCTGAGGTTGAGGACCTCTACTCTAAAGTATCTGGTGCTTTATAAGTCTGGTGACTGTAACATTCAGGGAAGGCAATGAATCCTAAAGTTGAAAAATATGGGAACTCCTTGGATGCCTACTTTGCCTGTGGATTTGACTCCTTTCCAAATGCAGAAGTAGCAGATAATCCAGGCGAGCAAGAGGCACAGGGCCAGCTCCCAGCGCAGGCTCCCCAGGTGCTGGATCCCTTCGGAGATTTTCAGGACCCGCCTCCTGTAGAGAGAAAAATTGAAGCTGGCTCCAGTTTGGGATGACCCATAAAGTTTTGCAAACCCCATCTTCAGAACAACAGCTCAATTACATGAACTCTCTCTAACCCAAGGATTCATCATCACAGAGGTCACCAGCTGTGGTCCCCCAGACATCCACAGGGAAGTCTCCTTTGCCCAGATGAAAGGCAGGGAACTGGAAGGTCAAGAGGGACAAATGCAAACTTCACCATAGCAAAAGCCCAAGGGAGCACTGGGAGAGAAAAGGGGTTGTTATTGGCTTAAGCTAGGAAAAAGAGTCTAAAACTTTATTCTCCAACCGTGTATTAGGATGTTCTGAATACATTCCCTCCTCACCTCCAACCCTTGGAGTCTCTTGCTTCCTTCAAAGCTTGTGCATCTTATATGGGGCTTTTCCTGACCCCTCCAGCTGCTAGGATCTTGAAACTAGTTTATTTTTGTATACTTATATTCATACTGCTTATCTCCAACACACACACACACACACACACACACACACACACACAGAGGTACATAAATCTAAATCTGAGAAGAACTTCAGAAATCTAGTGCAACTACTCTCTTTACAGAAGAGGAAACTGAGACCCAAAGACCCAAGCTTATACAAAAAGATAGTTTTAGAGACAAGAACTGACACAAATCCTCTGCCTCCTAAACCAGTGCTTTTCCCACCTTTCCCACACTGGTGTAATGTAAGCTCCTTGAGGACAAAAACTAAATTTTTTTTGGTGTGTATCCCCAGTGCCTAGCACATAGCAGGAGCTTAATTAGTGTTTATTTAGGAATCAGATTGATTTTAAACAAATGGAGAGAGAGAGCTGAAAGTAGAGGCATGTAAAATAGGCAGCTGCTTAAAGTCTAGGATGAGAAGAAAAGGGTTGAATAACATCTAAATTTATGTATTTTATGCCAGAAAATCCTACTTTCTGTGATATTTCAGTATTTATTTTCTGGTGTCAAGTTGCATATGTTATGAGTAGGATCGTGATTTTCAAATCTTGTTTAGGGTACACATACTTTGTTCTAGCTTGGCTGAGCATGTAGTGGGTGCATTTCATGAAGTGGGTGCTTTTCTGCTTAAGAAAAAGAGTACACATACCCACAGTATATGTGTTCATGTCCACGACATCAGAGGATTAGTCTAAGAAATGGAGAGGAACTTGGAGATCTAATCTTATCTTCTCGTTTACAGATGAGAGCACTGGAGCCAAGAAGGGAAATAACCTGCCCAAATTTACATGGGCCATTAAATGGAAGAATTGAGATTTGAACACAAGTCCTTTGATTCCAAATCCAGCACTTCTTTCCCCTACCCCATTCATGCCTCTATGTATGTACATTTGTGTGCGTGCCGTGTTAAGAGTAAGAAGGAACAAACATGAAAAGGGGTGACAGGGCAGGCAATCTCTCTCAGCAAATCATAAAAAAGCCTGAGAAATGCCATACTAAGGGACATAGCTGTGATCCAGGTTAACCATAATGGGAAAAAACTAATAGAGAATTAAAGAGGAATCACTCTTTCATGATTGACATGGGACAGCTAGATGGTGCAGTGGATAGAACACTGAGCTGAGAGTCATAAAGACTCATCTTCATGAGTTCAAATCTGGCCTCAGACACTTGAGCTGTATGACGCAGAACAAGCCACTTAACCCTGTTTGCTTCAGTTTCCTCATCTGTCGGATGAGCTGGAGAAGGAAATGGCAGACCATTCCAATACCTTTACCAAGAAACCCCCCAAAAAGGTCATGAAGAGTCAGACATGGCTGAAATGACTGAACAACAGTTGATATCATGACTGTTTCTTCCCGGATCCCTCTTTCCAACAAAGCTAAGGTTTCACTTACTCCCAAAACTCAATGACAGGAGAGGTAGCATTCTCAGCTGTCACATTCAGGGAGCCATTGGTCCTCTGGAACTCCACACAGTGCTCTGCTCAAGAAACATGTAGGAAGGAAGAAGAAACATTAGGCAGGTGCTAGGCAAGTCTAGAAAACTGAGGAGAAAATTAGGGAAGGGGAGAAGCACTAGGGGGAAATGGAGCTAATAAATATAGAAGCTCCAAGCTGAATCTATGACCACATTGCCCCCTTCTGCACCACAGTCCCCAAGGCACTTCCTTTCTATAGACATTTATAGATAGTTTCATGGCAGCCATGGAGATGGCAGCTGCTTCCCTATGTTTGTGGACGTCTCACTTGAGGATGGTCAGATGGAGTTAAGAAAAACATTTCCTTGACTCAGACCCAGAATGTTTCACCTTATGAGGACACAGCTTCATGAACAATGAACAATCCGACAAAACAACACCTAGAAAATCTGAATCTCACACTTAACCTTGAGGGGTTACATGGTACTAGGAATGCCAGTTTCCTAAAGGGAAATAGCTATTAATAAAGAGAAATCTCTAATTGTGATGGCAACATTGGTGTTCTGAGTAATACCAGATAAACTGAGAGAGCTGTCCACCAGGAGTCTTCTGAAAGAGTCACCAAGTTTTGTCAGTAAAAAGAATCCCCAATTAGTCCAAAAGCACAGAAGCTTGAACAAGAATTTAGCTACATCAACATATGGCCCATTAGTGAGAAACTCTGTGGATAAACTCACTAATACATCTATCAAATCAATAGACACTTATTCAATGCCTACTATGTGCCAGGCAGTGGGCTCACAGAGTAACTGCAGCAAAGCAATTACTGCCATTTAATGAAGGATCTGTCATGATGACTTCAACATTTTTGCTGGCAGCCATGTAGATGGCTCAGGATTGGAAAACTGAAAAGCAATGGTTTTGTTTGCTGGCTTTAGCATCGCCACAAAATTATATGCTTCCTTCTGAATACAGCAGGGTTGGGAGTAGAAGGAGAATCACCAGCATGACCAAGATTAATTAACCATCTCACTGATTTCATCCTTGCTGAACAACCATAATTAAGAGAAGTCTAGGCAAAGATAACAGGTTCTATCCTGAGGACAGACCATAGTTTGATTATGCTTCAAAATTGGTGATTCTAAGATTAGGTTAAATGCATTTGATTGACTCTCAGCCTCAAGGCAGCCAAGCTCATACACCAAACTGCCTGAGGAAAGCCACAAGCAACCACACTCTTCTGAGATAAAGAGCTGAAGAATATTCGATTTCTGTTTCCATCCATAAGCCAAAGGACAAAACAAGTGTACTGTGAGAATCAAAGAGAATATTTTGAGGGAAGTGCTTTGTAACCATAAAGAGCTATTTGTTTTTTTACCAGTCTGTTAGCTTTTTGATGAGCCAAGGAAAACTGTATCCCCAAATCACATACTATTAGAGCTAGAAAGGACTTCAACATCTGGTTCTGTACCTGAAAGGAATTTCTATTATACCATGTTTAGCAAGTGGTTATCCATTTTTCCTTTTTATAAGAGGTCTAGAATAGCCTTTGTTGATATCATGCTTTGCTTGTTGGACTTACAAGTGTGCTGGAAAGAAGAGGAGAAAGACCTGGGATCAGGAGATTCAAACAGCTCTGTCATTTAACAGCTCCAGGACTTGGGGCAAGTTATAGAATTGCCAAATTTCAAGTTGCAAAGGACCTCAGAGGATGCCATCCAATCCAACATGGATTTAGACAGAACTTCCTTCTCCAGTGTCCTCAACAAATAGCCATCCAGCCTTTCTTGAATCTACTACTCCTTCAGGCAGACCATTTAAAAAAAATCTAGGGGACCTGAGTTCAAATCCAACTTCTCACTTACTAGCTATGTGACCCTGAGCAAGTCACTTAACCCCAACTGCCTCCAAAAAAATAATGGCTCTAATGGTAAGGAAATTTCTCCTGTGATCCAACCAAAATCTGTCTCTGTGCAACTTCCACCCATTGTTCCCAGTTCTGCTCTCTGAGATCAAATTGAATGACAATCCCTCAATAGGTTAAAGCCCTTTTCTACATGACAATCCCTCAAATATTTGAACACAGCTAAACAATCCCAGTTCCTTGTGATTCTCATAGAGGATGGAAATAACATAATACATAATGTATTTAAAGTATTTTGCAAACTTTAAAATGCTACATAAAGGTCAACTATTAGTACCTTTATAATTATTATCATCAAACTGATCTCATATGGAATAATCTCCAATCCCCTATGACCCTCCTCTGGACACTCCTAAAATTTGGCAAGTCGAACTAAATACAATATTTAGATGCAGTCTCTGATCAGAGGGCAGGGAATCTATTACTTTCCATAGTTTGGATTTTGTTCCTTCTTCAATACTACACTCTTTTGGCTTCCAAATCATGTTTTTTATTCTATTTGGCCTCTGAGGGAAGAACTGGGGGCATTGGGCAGAAATCACAGAGATTTCAGTTTAGAACGATGTAAGGAAAAACTTTTTGACAGATGGAGCTGTCCAAAAATGGCTCAAGCTGTCCCGGCAGATAATTAGTTTCTTTTCCCTTAGCAAAGGCCAGATGACCATAATGTTTGAAGAGAAGAGTACTTCCCATTTTTTTGTTGAGGCCATTATTTTTGCTTTGGAATCTGCTTCAGTAAAAGCCAATTTAGGAGATGAAATTTTATTACTTTTAGTCTTCCTGTATTGTTCTCTGAAGAAGGAATCTCTATTCAAAAAACTGATACTGGCTCAGTGTTACAATGAAGTTCACCATGTTTGAAAATGAAGCAACCATGAGGCCTGAAGAAGTAACTATCCCATGACTTAGTGAGTGCTTTGAGAATAAAAATGAATTATTTTACCCAATAAGTGAGTAGGGAATAAATAAAAAGGGACTATTGACATTGCTATCTTTCATTTCTTACTTCCAGGAGAAGATAATGAACTTAGAGACATATCCCTGTGGGTCTGTAAAGTCTCTAGGTTAATACTTTCATATTACTTTATTCTAATAGTTTCCCTTCCAAGAAGGCAGTGATGCTATCACGAGTCCATGGACATTTCATAATTTTTGCCTTTTGATAATTATAAAAGAGGAAATCAAAGAGAATGACTGGGAAGTCAAACTTGAATGTAATTTTGCATTCTCAACCTTATCCATGAGTTCTACACATTGTTAGTTTCTCTGGCACGGAAATCTTGACCTAGCTATGTAGTAGGACTGGATGAAGACAATTTTGGAGCTATGAAAGCTTCATCACCTATGTGGCCTTCAGGAAGGTGGTATTGACTGAGGATGCCTCAAGAAAGCTAAAATTTTGTTTTTAAAAACAATTCCTTTATAAATAACAAGGCCTATGCTGCCTCATTTATGATCCAGAGAAAGGATTTAATTTTCTTAAATTTAAAAGAAAAAGAATTTTATACAAGGGATTCTTGTTCAAGAATAAACTTGATGAGAGGACTATTGAGGTTCCTTCCAGAACTGAGATTCTGTGATGCTCTGGAAATAACCATTATTAATTATATTGATATTTTGGTTATAAAGAGTAATACTTTACTTATCCAGCAATTTTAACTCTCTAAAAACAAGACTGAAAACTGCACAGTAAATAAAAGGAGCATCTGAACAATCAAAGAGAAATCAAAAATGTTCTTGTCCTCAGGTTTTCATTCAAATCTTAGTTACTCCTACTTAAAACAATTCTAACAAACCTATTTGGTTTCTCATGTCACAGCTGCTTAGGATAAGTAAATACTATAGAAGAAGTATCATTGGAGGAACAAAAATTAAAAGCAACCAGAAGAGAAGGAAGCAAGAGAAAAGATAGAAAAACTATAAAAATCAGAAACAAGACTTTAAAATAAATTTCAGTTTGGATCCATTTCATATGATAACAGATTCATCTAAAGAGCCCCCAAAGACAGAGCATAGTAGAATTCACATTCAAAATGAAGCTCAGTTATAAAGGAAATGTTAAATGATGTTAGTTATATTTTTCAAGGAGAAATGAAAAATGTAATAATTGAGGCAATAAGATGGCTAGAGTTAGTCAGTGAACAGAGTGTTGTACCTAAAGTCAGAAAGATCTGAGTTTAAAAACCAATCTTACAATTTCATAGACTTGGGATAGAAAAAGTCCTTTGCATCCAGAAAGAGAACTATGGAGACTGAATGCAGATCAAAGCACACCACTTTCAGCTTGTTTTTTTAATTTGCTTTTTCTTTCTCATGCTTTTTCTCTTTTATTCTTATTTTCTTTCACAACATGACAAATATGGAAATACATTTAAAACGATTCTACATATATAATCTATCTCAGATCTCTTGCTATCTTGGAGAAAGGGAAGCTAAGGAAGAGGAGAAAAGATTTAGAACTCAAAATCTTACAAAGGTGAATGTTAAAAACTATCATTACATGTAATTAGAAAAATAAGATATTATTGAAGAAAAAATAAAAATAAAATAAAATCCAATCTTAGACATTTACTAGCTAGGTGACTATTTGCTTCCATTTCTTCGACTATAAAGTGGGGGTAATAATAGCACATACTCCCCAGGGTTGTTGGGAAGATCAAATGATATCATATTTGTAAAGCAATTAGTATAGTCCCTTACACATAGTAGGTGACACATAAATATTATTATTATTATCTAAATTCAAATCCAGCCTCAAACACTTATTAGTTGTGTGACCCTATACTAAGCCATTTTACTTCTATAACCTCAGTTTCTTCATCTAGACAATGGGAGTAATAACTGCACCCTCTCACCCCCAGGGTTGTTGTAAAGATCAAATGAGATCTTATTTGTAAAGTGCTTTGCAAACCGTAAAGCACCATATAAATGCTAGCTATCATTGACACAGGAGGAGAATTAGAGAAAGGAATAGAGTAAGAAGACCTGGGGTTCAATTCTCCTCCAAATAAGTTGCTCTATGTGTAACCTTGAGTGAGTTACTTCCTCTCTGGGGCCTAAGGAAACTGATTCAAAAGACCCTCATCTTACAAGAATTGATTTCAAACTAATAGATGATTTTGAAAGATCTTCGCAGCTCTAGAGCTTGTGATCCTAAATGATCTCTGACTTCCCTTCCTCAGCCTGTGAAATATGAACACTGATACTAAGAGACAATCATAATATCTTTGCTGCTGTTGTTGTTTTTAGTTTGTTATACTGAGACCCCATTTAGCAAAGACAGTGGAGTGCTTTGCCATTTCCTTCTCCAACTCATTTTGGATGAGAAAACTGAGGCAGAGTTGGGTGATTTGAGGCCATATTTGAATTCAGGTCTTCCTGACTCCAGCCCTGAAGTCTAACCACATTGCACCATCTAGCTGTCCTCCCATAATTTTAGGATGAAACAAAACAAAAAAATCAAACTATATTTCCATACACAAACAAATAAATAAATGGATGGAAATCCCAAATTTGTCAACTCACTTCTCAATGATTCATCAAAGATTTTCAGGAGTGACCTGGGGTTTTCTTCTCATAGCACAAAGCCAGACTATTATATTGAATAATAAATCCCCAGGGAGCACAAACAGCAATAACCATTTATTTATATATAGCACTTTACAATTTACAAAGGGTTCTTGCTTTTGTTAGCTTATTTAATCACCATGACAACCCTGTGAGGTAGACAAGAAAGGCATTATCCTCAGATATGCGAATTTTTGTTTTTGTTTCATGGTTTGTTTTTTGTTTTTAGGAATAAAGAAACTGAAGCCTCAGAAAATTAAAGGATTTGCTTAAAGTTTGTCTACTTAGGTCACAGACCTTAGAACTGGAAGGCACTTTAGAGGCCATCTAATTCTAAACTCCTCATTCTGAGGAAACCAAGGCCACATGATTTGTAAAGAAAAGAGGTGGGATTTGAACCAGGTCTTCTGGTTCCACAGCCAATGTTCTCTCCACTATATCACACTGACTTCTTTAAGAGACAAAAGTAGAATTCTGGCTCTCAAATCTTCATAAAATGTTTTTTCCCAGTATTTTCTCCTGTCTCCCTGAAATAATCTGCCCAGTACTAGGCATGGTATCATTATATGGTTGGTAAAAAAAATCACTTTTGTCTAATATCAGTGGCTAGATCTCCTTTGGCAACATAATCTTAGAGCTGGACAGGACTTAATGGATTAACTCTCATCCAATCCATATAAGAAGCTACCCTACAAGGTACCCACCTAATGTGGAATTACTGACCAAATTGTAGTACATGAGTATAATGGAATATTACTGTGCCTATAAGAAATGACAAAATGGACCATTTCAGTGGAAACCAGGAAGACCTCCCTGAACTGAAACAGAGTGAAATGAGCAAAAGAATAGAAGAATGTATGTTATGATGACTATTATATAGAAAAACAATTTTGGAAGATTTTAGAACTCTGATCAATGCAAGGATAATCCATGAGACCAGAATCTTGAAAATAAAATATACCATTCACCTCCTGCAAGAGAAGTAGTTGACTTAAAATGCAGAATGAGGCATAAATTTCTAGACTTGGCCAATTTAACAATTTGTTTCACTGGATTGCATAACTATTTATAAGGATATTATTTTTTAATTGTCCAGTGGGGGGGGAGACAGTGAAAGAGGGAGAAAATAAATGCTCAGAAAAAATACTTTAAAAGCATCCCATACATGACAAGTAGTCATCCTTCCTTTGCTTAAACAATTCTAGTGATAGAAAACTCATTACTTCTTGAGGCAGCCCATTCCACTTAGTTGCAGTTTTAATTGTTGGAACTATTTTTCCCCTTTATTTTAAGTAAAAATCTAACTCCCTTTCCGCACAACAGCCATCCAAATACTGGAAAATCACTATCTGATTTTCTGCCCTCCCATCAACATTAATCCATCCTATCCCATGAGTTTTTTATTTGTCCTAGTTCCATCAGTTAGTCACTCATATGGCTCAGCCCAGTCCCTATCCAAGACAACATTAATAGAATTTGTTAGGAGCAGCCCTTGGGGAGGAAGAAGGGAGGATAAGAGGTAGTTTGTATATGAGAGAGAATTACCTGTGTTCCACTCATGGTCACAGCTGCCCCAGGGAAGGTCGATGGTGAAAGAGCTGAAGAGGTAGAAGAAAGCCCAGGCCAGAACTATGATGTAGTAGAAGTTGAGGAGAATGACAATCACCTGGGAGGCATAACCAATGCCTGGAGAGCAGAGCAGAGAAAGGACAGAGAAATAGACCTGAAATGAAACTTAGAGATCATCCAATTCACCCCATCCCCAAGTGACTTGTCTAAAGCCATAGGTAGTCAAGGAAAAAAAATCAAATCTAACTTCTCTGCCTGCATCATCACCTCAGAATGGACATTAGAGCTTGTGAGGACTCATCCTCTTCCCAACTCTACCTTGAAGAAAGTTTTGCTTTGTAGTGCTAAGGTCCTTCCTGAGCTACTGATTCTTTCTATTCTGTTCCAATCTCCAAAAGTCAGTTTCTTTTTTCCTTTTCTTCAAAAGTATGACTTTTGCTTCATTGGTTTTTCCTCAGCTTATCTCTCCAGCTGTTTTTACCCCAAACATTCCCTTAAGTTCACCAATTCACAATGATTGTTAACATTTACAAGTTGCAGCATCATATACACTCAGGAAATAAGTTCATACAGTTTGCACATAATTTGAATGCTGAACAGAAGGTAAATGGCACAGTCCCCCTAGCCTTTACTTCCTTATTCCTACTGCTTTATTCCTAATGACTTTTTCCTTGACCTCCTCTCTAGCAAAATCAAGCTTGCAAAATCAACTGTCCAACTTCCAACTGGAAATATTCATCCCTTCTTGGTCTCAATGTTCTTTCTAAGTACCAAATTTTCTTAGGCCAGCTTTACCACCATCACTTTGTAACCCTAGAGCTGGACCCTCTTTGGTACTTACCTTCAAAGATAGGACAGATCTTTCTCCAGGCTGTGACACCTCCCTGGCTGGTATACTGACCCAGTGCCGTCTCCAGGAGGAAAACAGGAATGCCACAGGTGAAGAGGAAGATGAGGTAGGGTATGAAAAAGGCACCTATGGGAAATGGTTTGGGGAAAACATGTATCTTATACCTTGTATTGTCTCCAACCACATCATTACCCACCCCCCCATTCCTCTATCATGCAGCTCTGAACCCTCATTTGTGGCCTTTGGTCCTTGCAACCCATTTTCCTTGGCAACTTTTCTTGCCATGGTCCCCACCCCACCCACAACTACGTAACTTCAACCCAGGACAAGCAGAACACAAATCCTTCGATATAAATGGGAGGTAGTTTGCACATAGCTCTAACACAGGGAAGTGACATTGTGGGAAAGAACGAGGCAGATACTACCCTTTCAATCCTGTAGGTTTTTTCACTGTGAAAATTAATTAACCTCTACCAAGTTTTTTTCATACAATTTATTATGTTTAACACGTTAACATGCTGTTAAAAGTTTTTTAATATACAATTGTAACCCCTTTTAAGGGTTGCTGCTGTTTGCAGTGGCTGAAATCCCAATCCCCTCTTGTCATTCTTTTCATGAACACAAGATGTAACAAATATTTAGACCAGAAACATAGTTATTTTTCCACCAGCTGCCATGGAGAATGGGGTGATATGGAAGTGAGACAGAGGATTGGAGAGAGGAGGAAGAGGAGGAGGAGGAGGAAGAGGAGGAGGAGGAAGAAGAGGAGGAGGAGGAGGAAGAGGAGGAAGAGGAAGAGGAGGAGGAAGAAGAAGAAGAAGAAGAAGAAGAAGAAGAAGAAGAAAGAAGAAGAAGAAGAAGAAGAAGAGGAAGAAGAAGAAGAAAAGAAGAAGAAGAAGAAGAAGAAGAAGAAGAAGAAGAAGAAAGGAGGAGGAGGGAAAAAAGAAGAAAAGAAGAAAAACAAGAACAAGAAGAAGAAGAGAAGAAGAAAAGAACAAGAACAAGAAAGGACCCTTGGACCATGGACCCTTAGATTTAGTAACACTGGTTTTTTCTGCCTATTGAACTAGCCTATTCATCTCTTGACTCCTGGCATTTACTTTCATCCATACCTGGGATGCCCTCTCTTCTCATCTCTACCTCCTGACTTCCCTGGTTTCCTGCAAGTCTCAGTTAAAATCCCACCATATGTAAGAAACTTTTTCCTAATCTCTTTTACTGTCAGTGCCTTCCCTCTTTTGCTTGTCTCCAATTGATCCCATATCTTGTTTGTAGGTAACTATTTGCATGTTGTTTTTCCCATTAGATTGTAGCTTCCTTAAGAGCAGGAAGTCTATTGCTTTTCTTTGCATCTCTATCCCTGAGCATAATTGCCAGCACAAAGTGCTATTATTATAAAATGTCAAGAAGTCTCTAACCTGCAATGGTCAAGGGAGGTTCCTCATCTGGCAGTTCTCTCTACCTTTGAAATCATGTGTTCACTCTACTAGTAGGGAACAAGAGGAATTTGGCCAGAGACTAGGTGGAAAAAAGTTATTCTTTACCTCAATTTTTACCTAGCTTTAATCACTAAATGAGTGGTTGTCTCAGTCAAACTGAGTCCTGTTTAAGACTAGTTTAAAAAGGTCAAAATTTCCCAGTCCAAGCAGGCCTATCTTCAATCATCTTCATCTGTATTTGGCCACTGGACCCAGATGGCTCTGGAGGGGAAAGTGAGGCAGGTAACCTTGCACAGTCCTCCCTTACTTAAATCCAATTCACTTGCATATCATGGTATCACCTCCCTGATGCCATGGCCCTCTTTGAGAAGAAGGAATAAACAAAAACAAAAAGCACAAAGGATCAAAGCCCCAAAAGATAAGATTCTATAATTTTTACTCCTTATCCTAAGTCTCTAATTCCTATTATACATCCCTGATGCAGACTCTGGAAAGGAGAATCCTCAGCACTCTGTTCTTTCCAAGACCAAGAAACAAAAAGTATTTTCAATGAAGTGCAATATGTCCACAAATTGATCAAAGCTAGATAGAGGGGGAGAAGTCAAAAGGGAGGAACAAGAAGTGCCTGATACTGTGAGTTAGCCTAACAAGGTAAGACTGGCTATATTGTCTACAGTACAGTACAGGATAGGGAGAGAATTATTTGCCTACTCCCAGTTCCTCCCCTTTTCATCTTCCACTCCAGACTCTTTTCCAAGCAGTCAAGACAATATTTAACCATCCAGTCCTGCTCTACTTCCCTCCTTCCTAGCCTCTTGAAAGAGCTGCCAGTATGTGCTAGAAGGGCCAAAGTCTAAACCTGCTGGGTAGAGCAAGGCAAGGATAGGGAAGGAATGACCAAGTTAGAACAGAGTCCAGTAGGCAAGTATCCTGCCTTTGAAACACTTTAGGGAAATGTCACCAAGAGAATTTCTAATGGAAATGGAGTTGACTCAAGGACTGAAGTGAGGTTCCCACATACACTTTATCTCCAACATACATATTACATACTATTTCAAACAAGCCTCCTCTTAACCTAAAACTAGGCAGTCTTTCCTGCCACCGTCATCACCACTACTCCTTCTACCATCACCCAAGAAAAGAGCCCCACCACTGACTCTCTTTACTAAGGGAAGCACTCCCCTGAAAACAGGGTTGCCACTGTCATAAACAGATCCTAAATTCTGTAATTTTCTTAGGGGTAATCCAAAGAGAATGAATGAGAACAAAACAAGGCCACACTTCAGGTTTGAGCTTTATAGCTCCAGTTTCCATGACTTTCTCAGAACTCTCAAGTCTGGAAATCCCACCCCTATTGGAGAAGAACATTTTCTTTCTCTTTCTTTCTTTCTTTCTTTCTTTCTTTCTTTCTTTCTTTCTTTCTTTCTTTCTTTCTTTCTTTCTTTCTTTCTTTCTTTTTCTTCTTCCCTTCCTTCCTTTCTTCCCTTCTTTTTCTTTCACTCTTTCTTGCTTTCTTCCTTCTTTCCTTCCTTTCTTTTTCTTTCATTCTTTATTTCTATCCATCCATCTATCCATCCATTCATCTATCTATACATTAAAGATAGGAGCAGGTAGTATAGAGTGATGGGATGGAGATTCAACTGCAAAACCACTTCACTAAGTTTTCTGAGTTAGATGCTCTATTCTCTACTCAATTGTCTTTCCAACTGTGAGCTAGCTAGAAGTTATGATTCCTAGGGCTTTGCTTTGATTTATGGAAATTTATAGTATAAGAGAGGTAAAAAGCCCTCTCCACTCCTGAAGTCCCAATCCCCTAAATGAAATTAAACCTGAGAAAATACTTAACATAAACCCAATTTCTGTCAAACGGAGCCATTTTCAGGGAGTATAAAAAAAGTACTGGACTTGAACTTTTGGGGACCAGGGTTTGAATCCCATTCCTAATGTATAATTGCTGGCTGACTCCAGACAAGTGTGTTTCAATTTCCTAATCCATCAAATGGATAAAAAAAATATTTGTACTATCTATATTTCACAGGTTTGTTGTGAAGAAAGCACAACTTTGTAAACTTTCTAAGCATATGCTATTGTTATTTCTAATCAATCTAACCAAAGGCTAATCCATCATTCCTTACATGATGCTCCTTTCCCCTTGAAAATGATTTCAAGGACCTAAGATCATTTGCTTCTCATATTTTCACCTCCTTGGGGGTGGGAATTGAGAGAGAAGAGGGATGATAGTATAATCAAGGGGGGAAAGCAATACAAAGATAAATTTTGTCTCCAATGACCACCTTGTTTACCTTCAACTATGCACATAAAACCAAAAGGCTCTTTATACAGCTAATTTTGTCCTATGTGGTTGAGCAGGCAAGAAGCTTAGCAGTCAGTTCTAGTCATCAGTAACCATTTCATCAGAGTGGAGATCTGGGAAGGAACACAGGAGCACAGAAAAGGACAGTGACTTGAGTAAACTAAAAAATAAACAGGAAAACAGAAATACTGATACATGCCCCATGGTAATATATATGTATAGGGAGTCTTAGGTTTTTTGTGTTTTGCTTTGTTTAGTATTTGAATAGTGGTTCTTGGAGTTTTTCAATCCCCTGACAACTCCCCCACTCAAATACTTACCACTTTACTACCAAGAAAAGCTTTTTTAAAAGTCTATATCTGGTCTTTTTTCTTTAGTATAGCAGTAGATCTTTAAGTCTGAGGAGGCAGGGAAAGGGTATAAAAGTAGAGATAGCCCTTTCACATAGAATGCAATTTGTTAACAAATTGTCAGTTTCCACAAATATCAAAGATTATTCTGCAGTGACCTTAGGAGACTCAAAAAGACTCAGAAAAAACCATAATAGACAATCAAGGAAGTTAGCTCACCCCATTACCCCCCCAATCATATAACACAAACTTTTTTTATATGAAGGTAGATTTCCTTTTTCTAGGGAAATCAGGATGACCATAGGATGAAGAATAGTTCTGTATACTTCCCCCTCTCAGGGGGCAAGCTTGCTGGTGGGAGCTTGATATACTTGGAAAAAAGAAGGGATCAGTTGACTGGGGATAAAAGCAAATAAACTCTCTAAGATCAGCAACCCATGCTCCCAAATGAGGAAGCTACTTTCACTCACCTATGGTCCTCATTTGATCAAAATCTTTTAGAGTAAATCTTGACAAGGGGTACCATCTCTGATCAGCCCTTTAGACCAACTTTTTTAAGGTTGGGACCAATGGACTTCTGAATACAGAGTTAAAGTCTATTTTTCCAGAGGCTCTAGATCTCAATAATATTCTCTATTCCCAAATCCTACTTTTCGAAAGGTTGTCCCAATGTTTCTACACCATGACCCACAGGGAAATCTGATTTGGACCCAAACACTCCAAGCCAAATGGGTTCATTCTGTACTTTCCTTCCCTTTCTTCACCCTATTCCTGACAATTCCCAGACCAAAGATCACCCAATTTCCAAAGAAGCTTGAGGAAATCGGCTTCACCTCCTAATCCTCTTTCTGCCAATGTGAGGGGCTAAGCGGGTTATTCAATCTCAAAGGTTCCTGGAGCCTGAGCTCCAATTAAATCCTCCAGACTCCCAGTACAATTTTAACAGCTGAGGTAGTTAAGCCAGGTTTTCTCTGACAAAGCCATAATGGTTCTCTAGGTACAGAGGGAGACTTTGGGGGAAAGAAAATTAGAAAAAAATATCCATGATCCCAGATGACAAGGCCATTTTTCCAGGGTGGGGGACTTTTGCTATCTCTACACCTTTTGCAAAAATGTCAGTCAGTCTACAAGCCTTGGAGCAATGCCTTAACTTCCATAAAGAGGCTGATCCCCTCCTGCACCTATATTCATAATCCCTCTTATCCATATTATACCTACTCTACACATCTTCCACACCCTCAAGTGCTAAGTATTTGGAGGCACATACCAGGATACATACCAGGTCAAATAAACTAATTCTAGCTATAGCCTACTTCTAAATCACTAAGAAAAGAGAAATATAAAAGTCTTCATTAGTCCAGCCTGGCAACTCTGCCTGTGGCAAACTATAATTACTCCCAGAGGATATTTGAGCCCCTGCATTCTGTGGAGTAACCCAACAAATTCCATCTATTAGTTTTGTCTGTTCTATATCCATAACTTCTCCAAACATTTCTAAAAGCCTTGCTTTGAACCCTTCCCTAACTTGACCTCTACATGGTAACCTATGAATTTGTATAGCAAATTAAGCCATGTAATCATGCATCTACTTTAGGGTTCTCTAAGCTAGGATACCACATGAAAGAGAGCAGCAGGAATCAAAATGCTATTTTGAAACATTTTTTCATTAATCTGGATTTCTATAAAAGTTAAGAATTAAAGCTAAAGTGGAGAATTTTTAACCAAACTATGGATAGAAGAGATTATGAAAGACAAAGTAGACAATTTTGATTATATAAAATGTGGAAGTTATTGCACAAACTAAATCAACAAAGATTTAAGACAAGTTACCAAATGGAATAAACATTAATATCAAATATCATCAAGAAAAATCTGGGTACATACAGAGTACATACAGAAATTGATGCTAACATATAACAACTAAAGTCTTTTCCTAATGAATAAGTGATCTAAATAAATTTCTAAAGAAAGATTGCAAATTGAAACAATTCTGAGGTTTCACATCATATTCTGTGTATTGAAAAGGATAAACAAAAAATGGATATAGTCAATGTTGTCAGAACTGTGGAAAAACAGGTATGCTAACATAGTTTTGGTGATGTTGTAAGTTAATTTAACTGTTCTAGTTATCAGTTAAGAATGTTGCAAGAAACATGACTAAACTATCCATTATCCTTTGACCCAGAGATCCTACTGCTTGACTTTTACACCCAAGAAGGTCAAAGATAGAAAGAAAGGTACACATTAATATATTTACTTTTTTGGTAGTATCGAAATCCTGGAAACAAAGTTGATGTTTATCAATTAGGAAAGAGCTAAACAAATATGTTACGTGAATGTAATAAAATATTACCGTGCTATAAGAAACTGAATATGAAGAACAAAATACTACCATGCTATAAGAAACTGAACATGAAGAATACAGGGAACACGAGGAGACATATGAACTGAAATGAGTCAGAACAAGGAAAACAATGTACACAATAACTATAATAATAGAAAGAAAAAATGAAACTAATTATAATAATCAAACTTGGTCCCAAATAGGATGAGAAACAATGTATCTCTATATTCTTTGTAGAGGTACAACACTATGAGTGTAGAATGTTATACATACTATCAAACTCAGCACATATTATTTAATGTCACTTAACTAATTCCCCTCCCCAAATATGCTTTTTTTTTACACAAATTATGGCTTAAAGAATAAAAAAGAGAGGAGTCTGTTTTATTAAGGAAACATTAAGAAATGAAGGTAATCTGAAAAAATGTATTAATCAATAATTTTTGTTCTTGGATTATTTTTTAACCTACTCAAAGTTCATAATTTATACTTTGTACATTTGCAAAAATAATAAAAAACTACAAGCAATGTTAATGGGGCTATGGAAAGATGGGCACACTAGTACATTGTTAGTGGAATGTGAATAGGTCAAACCATTATGGATATTGATTTGGAAACATGTAAAAAACATGACTGAATTGTACATACTTTTTGACCTCAAAGGAATAAGAAATAGAAATAAAAATCCAACATATATCAAAATAAATAAAATGAAGTGCTGCCATGCTATAAGAAACTAAGCCTATGAAGACCACAGAGAATCATGAGATCTATATGAACTGATGTGGAATGAAGAAAAGCAAGGAAACCAATAAGCACAATGACTACAACAATATATGTAATGCTAGCAAATGTAAATGTAAATGCTAGCAAAAGAAAAAAAAAATCCAAACCTAGAAAGAAAATGGATTCTCATTGAGTTAGGAATAGTTGGAAAAGGGGGAGGGAGTTATTAATGTTATCAAATTGTATTGTGCAATTAGAAATGATGAATATGAGAAATGTAGAGAAACAGAAGACTGAATAAACCAAATTAACATAATGAAAAACAAAGGAATATTATGCCCAACTACAACAATGTAAATGGTTTTTTAAAATCACCAAAAGGAAACAAAACTATAATTAATTGTAAAACTATTAAAGATCCTACAGAACAGACAATGAAATATGCCTCCCTTCTCAGCAGAAAAGTGAGAGACTACTGGATCAGAATGTTGTATACAATGTTAAATGCATCCATCGTATCAAGTATTTTTGCTTAACTGTTTTCCTCTGGAAAATAGGAGAGGGGAAAGATTTTGTTTTTTCTAGAACTCATTGCTATGTGATCACAAAAGACGTCAATAAAGCACAGCTAAAAGGTGGAGGGGAGTCTAAGGAGACAGAGCCATGATTTTTTTGTGAAACAAATACTCATTTAGTTGAAGAGAATGCTCCAAGACACTAGGATGTCCTGAAAAACCACAATTCCTTAGCCCACTTTAATTACATTTGCTAAGACCAGAGAGGCAACATCACATGCTGTCAGTCTCAGAATTGAGAAGACCTGAGTTCATCTTCACCTCTGACACATGCTGACAGTGTGAGCCTAGGCAAGTCACTTAAATCTACATGCCCCAGACAATTTTCTGAATTGCAGAGGTCTGGCTTATCCTCACTAAGAATTCTCTCTTATATCAAAAAAATCTGTTCCAGACAGAAAAAAATGCTAAAATTAGTTGTTTCTATGTTTCTGAAGGGCTGAGAGTGCTGTTCTTCAATTCCTCTAAATTTAATAAAAAGACAAAGCCCCAGTCACCCGTCACCGTGTTATAGCTCCAAAAAGAGAAACACTCAACCAGCATGGCATGGGTATCCCACAAAAATAGAGTCAAAGATGAACTCCCCACCTCTGATCTGTGGTGACTATCTCTAAAAAGCAAGAACCCCCAGGTCCAAAGGTCACAATGTTGAAGGTAGTTCAGTAATTCAGAGAAAGTACAAAAAAAAAAAAGGACAAGGAATCTCAGGATTTTAGGACATTGAATCATTTAGAACATTAGGAATCATTGAATACAAGAGATGAAAACTTTTCCCTCCATGGGAGTCAGTGAGTGCTCACCTCCCCCATTCTTGTAGCAGAGATAGGGGAACCTCCAGACATTGCCCAGCCCAATGATTTCCCCAGCTACAGATAGCACATATTCCAACTTGTTGTTCCAGTGACCCCGCTCTAGTGTGCCTTCCTCTTCCTCCTCCTCTTTCTCCTTTTCCACCACTGAATAAGTTGGTATTGTCTTTCCATTGCTAGTTGCACCAGGGACCCTGCTATCCATTCCACCTGAAACAGAGATAGAAGTGTTGTTATTGGTAGAAAATCCCTAGAAATAATATTCCTCCTATTCCCCCAAATACATATGAATGAGAGAGAGAAAAAGAAAAGAGAGAAGGAAAAAAATGAGATGATGATGATGATGATGATGATGATGATGATGATGATTATAATGATGATGAAGGAGAAGAAGGAGGGAGGGATGGAGTAAAAAAGAGAGGAAAGAAGGAAGAAAGGAAGGGAGGGAGGGAGGAAAGAAAGAAGAAAGAAAAAAGAAAGAGAGGGGGAGAGGTAAGGAAGGAGGGAGGAATGAACAAACGAAGGAGGGAGGAAAAGAAGGAAAAGAAAGGAAAAGGGGGGGGGGGGTGTTCTACCTGAATGGTCACGTCTTCTAAAGCATTTCCTACTGAGAACTATCTAAATGTTCCAGTTGAGATCAATCTACATCCTCAGTTTCTCTACACTTGTAACTTTTCCTTCTTCCTAGAAAAGCATTCATTAAACCCAAATGTTCAAAGTGAGTTCACCACAGACTCTCATGGATTACATAGAGCATGTGAAGGGGTCACATGACCATAAAAGTTGTCTAGGTTCTGCTTTCCATGCAGGAACTAGTCTGCTAGATCTTGTAAGAAGGGGAGAGTTGAGGTACCATTGATGATGTTTTCCATTCTGGAAGCCACATTTTAAGAAGGCCATTGATAAGATAAATATCATCCAGAGTTGAGTGAACAGGACTATGAAGGGTCTACAGATTATAGTAAAGAACTAGGAGTTTATTTTAGACAAGAGAAGGCTTGGGCAGGGGAGCATGAAGATATTTTTCAAGTATTTAAAAAGCTGTCAGGAGGGCAGTGGGTGAGTGGCAGAGTGGGTAAAAATGCCTGGAAGAACTAAGCTCAAATTCTACCTCAGGCTTTACTAGCTGTGTGACCCTTGGCAAGTTATTTAACCTCTCAGCCTCAGCTTTCTTGTCCATAAAATTGGGATAATAATAACACTTTCCCTACAGGGGATCAAATGAGATAGAATTTGTAAAGCAGTTGCAAAATTCAACCATTATTATAATTATTCTATTTGTTTTGCTTGGCCTCAGAAGGCAGAACTTCTGAACAATGAGTTCAAATTATACAGGGATAGATTGAGAATTAATGTGAGAGAAAAAAATCACTTCCTAACCATCAGGGCAGTCCAAAAGTAGAATTGGTTCTTCGTTTTCACTTCACCTTCACAGAGGTTGGCTATTTGTCAGGTATGTTGCAGAGACAGATGTCTCTATGTTCAAAAGTAGTTGTCTACTGAGGACTCTTCCAGCTCGAAAATTCGTTATTTTGTGATTTTATTCCCAGATCAATAAAGTATTTTGCTCTTATAAACCTGGAAAACTCCAACCTTATGTTTCCCTAATCTTCACCCAGTGAGAAGAAAGAAACTAGAGGAGAACATGATTCGTGAAAGTCCAGTGCTCTGAACGTAATAAAGCTTATATAAATTAGCATGGCAACTGGTTTCTTCATGTCTTTCAGTTGCTAAGATTTGGTTCAATACTAAAAGTGATATAAGTACCAGTCTTTTTTTTTCCTTTATGGTACAGTATGGGGGGAAAGAGAGGATACGATAGGGCATAAAAGGCACTATTGGGAAATAAGTCGGAGAATGAAAAGAATTTGAGATCTTCAACTTTGGATACACTCAAGAGATAGTTGGTTGTTAGTCCCTATTTCTAAAGGCCAATCAGTGTTTCTAGGATATAGAAAATTATGTATCATTCCCTTTTCCCACCACACCTTTGCCAAAAAGAGACCACTGGGTCCCCCAGAAAGTTTAAAAAGAAGATATGAGAGCTTCTAAATTATACACAGAGCACCTAGACATGACCCTTCTTAGAAATGTCTTTTCCTCTATCCATAGCCCTCTATGGGTATATACTTGAGGGCCTCTAGTATAAATATCAAGTGAGGATTTTAATAATTCTGTCCAGCAGTACTTCTATAAGAGAGAGACCTGAAGGAAAGGAACAATACATATTTTTCTATACTCTAGAGGCCTCCCAGTATTTCTTCTGGCCCAACAATATAGTATTAGGATCAAAAAAGCTATCAATGTTCATCTTGACAGAAACAAGATCCATGCTTGGTGGTCATTACGGTTTATGAATAAAAAGAGGGGTTTGGGTGATTGATTATGGGAAGATTAGGTAGAAAGGAAGGAATAGCTCAATGAAGCACTTTGGTTCTCTTTAGGTACTGATGTATGAAAGCTCTCTAGCTAGTCTTTCCTTTCCCTTTTTTCCTGATGGACTTTTCTCAGGCCCAGAAAGAAAAAAAAAACAAAACACTGTTATTGCTAGCTTTATTCTTCTTTACTCTTTTCTTCTCTAGCTTCTCTCCAGTAAAACGACTCTTTTATGGATCTCTAAAGGTTTCCAAAGCCCTCATGCCTACCTGGAGCCAATCATTGTTCCACTTCCTAGAGAAGATCAAGACCTTAGGGGCCAGAAATCAAGTAATCCTTAATTACTTGGTGAAAGAACTCAGATGCCTTCATCTCACTTTGGGGTTTCTTCTTTACCAGATCACATTGTCTCCAAATCAAACAGTCATAAAAAGTTATATATATATGTGTGTGTGTGTGTATAGATAGATAGATAGATAGATAGATAGATATGTATATGTATTATAAGATTAAAAAATATACACATACATATATATGTATATATAGTGATATTTAGCATATATAAAGATATAGATATAAATATACATATGGGGAAAACATATTTAGAAGAAGGAAAGGTATATCATATGTTTTCATACACATTCCCACAAATTATTTTTCCTGCCTCCTTTTTAAAAAGAATTTTATATGGACTCAAGAACCTGAAGATCAGAACCTGATCTACAGAGAGAGAGAGACAGAGAAAAAGACAGACAGGGAGAGGAAAGAGAGAGAGAGAGAGAGAGAGAGATATTGAGAGAGAGAGATTGAGAGAAAGAGAGAGAGAGAAACAAATAAGGAAATGTTACAGACCTTAAGGAAGGAGCTGCCAGGGGTCCAGCTAAGGGGGAGAAGAAAAATCCAAGGGGGAAGGTGCTGGCTATTTAAAGTATTGGTTGAGAACGCCTCTGCTGCACTGTAATTCTAAACTTTGCCCAACCCACATTCCGCCCTCCTGCCCCCCCCTTCTCCCCACAGCCACCAACCAACTACCTCGATATGAATGACTTTCCAGCCCGGAGTGTGAGTGTGTGTCCGTGTGTATATGTGTCTGTGTCTCTCTGTGTATATGTGTACATGCATGTGTATACTCTCATAGATCATCCCAGGTGCTTATGTGCTTACCTGGAGGAAGGGAACTCTCCTAGTGGGTCTGTATGTGTCTACAAAGCACATGTCATCCTCTTTCTGTTTCTCTTTTTCTACAGTCCATTTTCTTCACCTACTCCTATCTGAATTCACATCACCAGAATCATTTCTTAAAGTGCCTCTTGGGATACTTTGTTGTAAAAATGAAAGATGAGACAGTTATCTCTATGTTATAGAATGGCCAATTAGGTGGAACAATGGATATAGTACCAGGTCTGAAGTCAGAAAGATCCATCTTTCATAATTCAAATCTGGCCTCAGATACTTACTAGCCGTATGACCCTGGGCAAGTTACTTAACACTGTTTGCCTCAGTTTCCTCATCTATAAAATAAGCTGGAGAAGGAAATGACAAACCACTCCAGTATCTCTGTCAACAAAACTTCATATAGGGTTATGAAGAGCCAGGCACAACTGAAATGACTGAACAATACACAGACCAAAAACAAAAAAACAAAAAAAACCATATAAATTACAAAACAAGTACTGGTTATGTGCACAAGTTCTTTATTCAAATAAAGTTTTAGCACAAATATTAGGTGTAAGTATAAAAAAAGTAATTGCAGATTCTATAATTGAAAATCTTGAGATATATATATGTTTATGCAAGGAAACATCAAGGAATCACTAAGTAGACTTTCAATTGGGCAAGAAACTTCTTTAAGATGGGAATTTGAGAACATTTTGAATGAAAAAAGGAAGCTTGGTGGGATGGGGAGACACAGAATGTGAATATATTAAGCACTTTCTGTGTGACAGACACTTTTTACAAATATTGTCTCATTTGATTCTCACCATAAACCTGGCAGGTAGATGCTATGGTTATCCCCATTTTAAAGCTGAGAAAGCATGAGAAAGCATAAATGGTTTGCCCAAGGTCACATAGACACTGAATAACTGAGGCTGGATTTGAATGCAAATCTCTGGGACTCCAGCAGACTATCATCCAGTGTGCCATCTAGAAAAGGATATAGTATAGAAGAAGGCTTAGAATGAGAGTGAGGTATCTGGATTAGTGAAGAATTGAGAATGAGCCTCAGAGAAGAGATAAAATCTGGTCTCATCATTCAACTGAAACTGTCTTCTCTAAATCATCAAATAATTCTTAATTGCCAAACCTAATAATTTTTTCTCAATCCTCATTTGTGAGAGTATTAGTTACCTTAATCTTCCAGATATGTTCTTTTTACTAGGTTTTCCTAACAACTGCTTTCTCTTGATTTTCCTAATATATTTCTGGCTACTCCTTCTATGTCTCCTTTGCTCAATCTTTATGCAGTCAACAAATCAGCATTTATTAAGTGCTTACTGTATGCCAGGCACTGAGCTAAATGCTAGGGATACAAAAACAGTCTCTAATGCTCAGAGAACTTACATTCTAATGGGGGGAAGACAACACATAAACTGGAGCTAAAAAAGCAAGAGTGGGGGAGAATGATGGAGTTACCCGAACAGGAACATAGTGATGAAGTCCATAGGAAGCAAAGCCTATAGAGGCTAAGAGAATCCCCCAAACACCTGTCCTTAGTCCTCTTCTCTTGCCTGGTGTGCCCAATTACAATTTTTAAGCAAATGATTCCCAGCTTTCAGTCCTAACTTCCCTCTGGAGCAGCCACATGGCACCATAATGCACAGAGTACTCAGCCAGAAGTCAGAAAGACTCATTTACCTGAGTTCAAATCTGACCCCAGACATTTGCTAACTGGGTGAGTCACTTAACCCTTGTTTGCCTCTGTTTCCTCATCTGTAAAATGAACTGGAGAAGGAAATGGCCAACCACACCAGTATCTTTACCAAGAAAATCCCAAATGGGGTCACAAAAAATGATTCAACAACCAAAACATCCTTGCCCTACTCGATCTCCACTGTCGTATCACTAATTGCCTTTAGATGTCTCAAATTGGCTATCCTATAGGCATGTCAAACTTAAGACATGCATAACAGAACATTATCTTTCCCAAAAAAATCTTCCATTCTTCCAAATTTCCCTATCAGTGTTGAGAGCATCACTATCTCCCAGTCACCCATGTTTACTACTTTGTCGTTGCTCTCTCTCACTCCATATATCCAATTTTCATTTCTACTGTCACATCTCTGATATACATCCCCTTCTCTCCACTTATGGGGACTTTCATCATCTTACATCTTGAACAATATTCTAATTCCTTTCTCTGCCTGCATCCTTTACTCAATCACCAAAGTGATTTTACTAAAACACAGATCTAATCATGTCACTCCCCTATTCAATAAATTTCACTCTTTCCTTATTACTTCTGGGACATATGTGTGTGTATATATATAAAGAAACATATATGTATATATAGGCACATACATACACATATATACGTAAATATATGCACATGTGTGTATGTATATCATCTGCTTGTTTTTTCACAAACAATTTTTCATAATCACTTTCCAATTTCTTTATACTTTACTAGTATATAGCACATAGAATGTGCTTAATAAATGCTGACTGACTGGGAAGGATGACAGAAGAATAACCAGAGTATTCTCCAGTTTTCTGGTCTTTCTGTAGGATCAAATTCACGCTTTGTCTTTCAACCTTCTCTTCTCATTCTATAAGATTTTACAAATTTGTAAAGAAGTATATTGATGGCAATTAACAAACTCCTTTACACTTTTAAGGCTGGCAAGGATCAAATAGGATAGCCCAACATCAACTTAATTCTATCTTCTATTAATCTCCTAAAGATAAGCATTTAATTAAGTGCCTAGTTTATTCCAAGCACTGATGAGAGAAAAATTAGTGAGAAAAATGCCTTCTTCCACTATTACCCAGTTCAGTTGATATAATCACATAATGTAGTCACAAATGATAAGATTTTAAGGCATCTATACCCTGGGATCCCACAATTCAAACTTCTTGGGTCAAGTAGGGAACAACTAGCCACATATCTGGGGACTTTAGATAGCTGGATAAATTTGAGTAGCTCCAACTTTAAGAGTTGGAGAAGTTCAATCACAAGAGCAAGTCATGGAGGAGAATATTATGGAAGGGATTTTCTCTTCTTTCTGGTACCCAGTATCAGAGCTACTATACCAGTAGGAGACAATGAATCCAATTAGGATCAGAGACACAAGCTATCTTTTCCTGAATCATACACGTGTGTGTTCATACCATTGTATGAGCCCATTCTTTCCATGGACACTGTGTATTTATGCTGGGCTGGGGTGGGAGATAACGGATTATAACAACTCTTCTTACTACACCATCTTAATAAATGGCTTTCCTAAAGGAATAAAGTATACTGTCATGATTGTTCATGGGAAACACACCAGGTGGGGCTCATAGCTATAAGCTCTAATAATAGGAGTAGCCACCCAGTGTTAAACAATAAATAGGTGCCAAAGGGAAAGGCAGGTCTGGGAAGTAAATAACTAGTTAATAGTTTACTTAAGAGAAAAGCAAATATGGGAAGTAAATAATTGATTTTTTAAAAGTTATGTCTAAAGATAAGCTTTAGATTTCTAGACCATGGTTAAAATAGAGGGGTGACTGGCCTCAGGGATGGAATTCATTTAACAAGGACTAATAGAAATGTATTTGCATAGAGTCCTGCATATATAATCAAAATAGCTTTAAGCTGAAAAAGAAAGGGGAAAGAGAAAAATGACCTATACACATTCTATAAGCTTTAAATATCTACTATTTGCCAGACACTGCACTAGATTGTCTTATAGATATTTCATGTGTTGGTCTCATCAGCAAATTGTAAAATGATGATTTGTTGGCATTTTTCTCAAAAACCTTTGTGCAAATATTTTTATTCCTATGTGGTGAGTACATGAGTGATTCTCTAATCTGGGTCCCAAGACTCCCAAGAATGACCATGCAAGAAGAGATCTGTTCTAATTCAACTCAGATACCTATTCTATAAAAGGCACTACACTACTCTAGGGAGTTCTCAAACAGATCTGTGATCTCACTGATTTTGGAGTTCTCGCCAATAATGCTGATTACATACCATCCATACCCATGTAAAAGTCAATAAGGAATTATTAAGAGTTTGTTATGTGGCAGACACTGTGCTAAGTGCTGGGAATACAGACACAAGCAGGACGTAAGACAGGCCTTGCTATCAAGAAGCTTATGGTCTAATAGAGGAAGGCAAAAGAAAGTTGGAAAGATTTCTTTCTAAGGAAGAGACAGAGGTGGTAATGAAGGTACACCATGAAAATAGGAGGCACTGTAGAGGAAATCTTGGAGGAGAATCACAGCCTAGGAAGCAAGAAAAACATGGGATATCTGGATATCCTACTTCCACTGGAAGTTCTGGAAGGAACCAACCAATCAGATGGAGGATCCTTTCCACATATGAAGTTCAGACCTGGAATGAGCTTACAGGAAGGGAAGAGGTTTCTGAATATTATAAAGAAAGTCCAAGAGGAGAATCTCAGTTAGACAATAAATGAACAACCTATGGGACTCTTGTCCATGTCCTCCCAAAAGTTTCCCACAAGGAACCCACCCAATGTGCTGGAGACCTTCTTTGCTTGGGGAGCAATCTCCATTCTTCACTTTCATGACATCACTAGCACAGTTTTTGTCATATAATCAGTCCTTTAATGACATCCTTTACTCTTGGCTAGAGAAGGTTTTTAAAAGCAACAAATAAAATAATCCTTGTTCTCAGAGGTCTTACATAATAATTATAATAATTATTTTATTATGTAATTATGTAATAAGTATTAATTATAATAATATTTTAATATTATATTAATAGAGACATAGGAATATCTCTTCTAAAGACCAGTTCTCCAAGCTAAGGCTTGGGGAAGCCTGGCCTTTAAAGAAAGAGGTTATGTTCTTTCTGATAATCTCTTACTCTTTATGCCAAATCATTTAAATATTAAGTTTTCCTCAAATCTGACATCTCACCAAAGGGATCAAGAGGTTTTTGGTTTTTTTTTTTTTCCCTAGAGTCAATGTAGGAAAAAGATCATCTATAAAATAACTATTTATTTCTTCCACACAAAAGAAATTCTTTAAACACAAAAGACTCACAAGCTTACATTAACAAAATCTTTTATCATTAACAAAGTAATCTATAAATTCTGTCATACTCTTTCCAGTGATTGATATTTAAAATATCAAAGCATGAAACATCTTGGGGACTGTGAACAGTATTTCACTTACAACTTAGGTCCACATTCACTATTTGAGCAGCTTTCTCAGAGTTCATATTTTCTGGCAAGTCATATCGTAACTTGGGCACATGCTCTTGGTGGAGGTCATTTCCTCTGAGTAGAGGGATTCTGTAGGACAGCTGATATTGACTGTAAAACCCAGGAACTGCTGAAATAACCACAGGGCTCAAGAAGTCCATCACTCATTTCTGTTCATTCATCTGTATTCAAGAAAAAAGCAATGCAGAAGAGACTGTGAAGACCTTGAGATGCAATCTCAAACCCACCTGGATGATCCCATGCTCTTGCTCCATGTGCCAAAGCTGTTGGAGAGGTTGAGAGAGTCCCATATTTGCAGGAATTCCAAGAAAAAGGTTTACAAAGTCATCCAGCCACACATTCAGAAGAGATGAGAAGGAAAATAAGAACAGAATTCTCTACTCTGTCCTCTTGTCACTATGTCCTGCCAATACTCAGACTTGAATCATTCCAATCACCCACTGCATTTGTTTTTACATACATACTGCTAAATGAAGATGGAAAAAAAAAAAAAACACCCAACCATTCTCATTAATCCACTAAAATCTATGGTTCATATTCTCCACTGGGCCCTCATTGCTACTATATCTCCCTCATCCACTTGCTAGCCCACTCCCAACAGTGGTTCTTCTAAACCTTTATATCTCTTCTCAAACTTTCCATGGCTCCTCTTTCCCCAATTCTACCTTGCCTTATATTTACAAGAAAAAAAAAAGACCATTCATCATGAACTCCCTCTTCTCCCCTCTTCTTCATCTCCTATCACTCAGGTGCTTTCCACCACCTTTTCCTCCTTTACTCCTGTCTCACATGATGACCTTGCATTACTCCTTACCAAGGCTAACCCCTCTCTACCTGTTCAAAGAATCCAATTACATCCTGTCTCCTTCAACAGACTGTCCCCTCTGTCATCCTCACTCTTTCACTTATTTTTCAATCTCTCCTTGTCTTTTTTCCTATTCTCATTTCCTACTGCCTAAAACATGCCCCTATCTCCTTCATCCTCAAAAACAAACAAACAAGCAAACACAAAAAAACACTCTTACTTGGTCCTTCCACACCTGCTAATGATCATCCTATATGTCCTGTGCTTTGTGGCTAGACTAGAAAAGATTATCTACAATAGGTGCCTCCACTTTTTATGTTCTCATTCTCATCCTAATCTCATAATCTGGTTTTCAATCTCATCATTCCACCCAAATTGCTTTCTCAAAAGTAACAATTATCTCTTAAATGCCAAATCCAATGCCCTTTCCTTTCAGTTCTCCTTGACATTTCTGTAGTCTTTGTCTACTGAACTCTCTCAACATCTAAGATACATTCTTGTTTCTAGATTTTCAGATCACCATTTTCTGCTGGGGAGCAGCCAGATAACTCAGTGGATAGCAGCCACTGCTATTTGCACCTAGAGTCAGGAAAACCTGAGTTCAAATGTGATCTACCAAATCAGATCTGACTTCAAACACTTACTAATTATTTGACTCTGGGCAAGTCAATGTTTGAGTTTTCTCATCTGCAAAGTGAGTTGGAGAAGAAAACAGCAGACTATGGCAGGATCTTTGCCAAGAAAACTCCAAATAGGGTCACAAAATGTCAGACAATAAAAATTCTCTCCTACCTCTCTGACAACTCTTTCTTATTCTCCTTTGTTGGATTTTCATCCAGATTATGACTTCTAACCTTGGTGTCCAATGAATTCCATCCTGGATCCTCTGTCCTGGATCCTCTTTTTTTTTTCTGCCTCTATACTACGTATTTCATGATCTCATCAATTCCCATGGACTTAATTACCATCTCTATGTTAATGATTTTCAAATCTATTTCTCCTGTCCCAACTTCTCTGCTGATCTCCAATCTTGCATTCCCAACTGTCTTTTAGACATCTTGAAATGAATGGCTAGCCCTCAAACTCAATATATATCCAAAAACCAAACTCATTATCAATTACCCTCAATTCCATCCCTCTCACCTTCTCCATTATTTACAACCCAGAAGTTATTCTGGATTATACACACACATATATATATACACAAACACACACACACATACACACACACATCCCACAACACCACTATATATATATATATATATATATGTCTACTTTCCTCCTCTGACACCCCTCTAATGCAGCTTCTCAAAGTCACCTTATCTCTAGACTATTGCAATGGCCTGCTGGCGAGTCTGGCTGCCCCAAGTCTCTCCCCGCAATAATCCATCCTCCATTCATCCACCAAAGCATTTTCCTAAAGCACAGATCAAATCATGTCACCTTCCTACTCAATAAATTCCAACAGCTCCTTATTTCCTCCAGTATCAAATACAAGACCTCTGATATTCAAAGCCCTTCATAACTTAGCCCCTTTTTTTACATTTTACTCCCTGCCATGTGTTTTTGATCCAGTGTCCCTTGCCTCCATGAACAAAATACTCCATCTCTCAGCTCCAGGCATTTTCTCTGACTGTCCCCCATGCCTAGCATACTCTCCTTCCTCATCTCTGCTTTATCAAACTTCCCTGAATTTCTTTAAGTCCAAACTGAAATGCCATCTTCTACACAAAACCTTTCCCAACCCCTGTTAATTCAAGTGACTTTTCCTCTCTTAATTATTTCCTACTTATGCCATATATAGGCTGTTTGTATGTATTTGTTTGTTGTTGTGTCTCCCATTCCTTTCAGAGAAGGACTGTCTCTTGCTTCTTTTGTAATTTCAGTACTTAGCACAAAGCCTGCCATATAACAGGTGCTTAATAAATGTCCACTGACTGACAAGTTGTCTCTAAATTCTACTAAATAGATAATGCTCCCTGGCTCAGTGGTCAGTACTCCTTGATTCAGCTCCTCCCACTTAATGCCATCAAAAGGACCAAGAGATTGATGCTTTATCCCCAAATCTTTCAATAGAGATATATGTCCCCAGAAGTACCCAGGAGAGTTTATTTCAGCCCTAACCATGACATCTCCTATAGTATATCCATTAGAAAGAATGATAGACTGTGAAAGAAAAAGAGATAATGAGTCCTATACCTTTAATTGCCCCTAAAGAGACTGCCATGCACTGAGGAATCAGTTCCCAGACAGAAATAATGAAACAGCAACAGAGCCACAACAGGAAGGAACAAAACCAAGAATTTGGCCCTTGTTACTACACGAGTAATTAACTTTGCAGGAACCATGTGCATGTACCACGGAGCAATGCTACTCAGGAACAAAATGAGGAGCTGCAAATCTGAGGAGGGTCTGTTTCTTCAAAAGAGATCCATGTATTAGGGAACTGCAGACACTCAGGAGCAGCTCAGACAAGGACTAAGGCACATGGATTATGGAGGTGGTAAGAGAAGGTGGGAGTTGCCCATGGTGGGGGGAGGAGGGCTGGAGAAGATAGCCAGGAAGGAGGACAATGAAGGTTGTATAAACTGCCTGAACTAAGGCCTTCCCAGGTCCCTAAAGTACCTAAAGCGAAGTTCAATCTTTTTACTTCTGACAGAATGTAGTTTCTTGAAGATAAGAAAGATTGGCTGTGTAATAGTGAGAAGACTGTGATTATGGTCTAAAACACCTCCTCTTTAGATGGAAACTTGAAACAACAAAGGTACAGCCAAGGCTGTCATATAGATGCTCATCTGAAAGGATCCCCTATACACAATTACAATTATTCTCAAGAGCAAAATGGTCTTGCCCAGAGATTCAGCTTTCAAACCATGATTGGAGCATACTACAGAATGCCTGCACAAATGTCAGGTACTTTTAGAAGAGGCCCAATGAGCCTTTATTTGCTAGAGAATCTTTGTGGACATCCCTTTGACATTCTATCTTCCTGGAAAATGGAATTCCACTGTTAAGAACACTCAAATGTCGGTAGCCTCAAGATATACACTTTGATGATACTGAGAATGGAGAGCATATTTATGCTAAGTTCCTAACTTTATCTTCCAGCCACAGGGAAAACAATTTTCCAGCTTTGTATAAAGTAAGGACTGCAGAGACCTGTGATTAAAGGGGCAGTGACTATACATATGAAATTACTCTAGGCTCATAGAAGTGCTGGGGGTTGGGTGGGCAGGGGGGAAGGAGAACAGCCAGTGACACACTGATATTATTAAAAGTATACCTGGCTAAGCAGCTAAAACAGACCCTTGGCTACTCCCTACTGATCCCCTTTAACAAGAACATAGGGGGCATGTAAACAAAGAAAACACCTACAAGTTACAAAAATGGGTCTCATGGGTCTTCAAGCAATCTATTCAGGTATGAACTGCAGAGATCAAAATAGGAAATAAACCAAAACATAAAAACTACTTTTTTTAGTCACAAAACAGGTTTGTCATCTATATAATTGTCCATTATATGTGCAGAGAATCAAAGTTCAGGTTCAAAAGTCAAGACAGGAGTTACACTGAAAGAGTGTGGCTCCAAATGGTATTTTGTTTCAACGATGGACAATTTGGATACAAGCTAAATGCACATAAGAGAATCTAGTACTACTCTCCCAAAAGTTGAAATTTCAAAAAGCTGGAGACAGGATCTGGGAAAAGCCAATTAATGTAGCCCAAATACAAGTGATCTATGACTATAAAAAATGATTTGGATACTTCAGGCAAGAGAACTCTATAAGAAATATGAAACCTGTGCTTGGAGCATTCAGGGAAAACTCACCTGCTACTGACAAAGGATGTAAGCAGTTGACCTGGTGTACCTAAACACCTTTACTCTAAAAAAGGGACATCCTAGAGCAAGAGGTATGAAACATATAGCCTTCTGGCCATATATGGCTTGCAACACTCCCAAATGCAGCCTGAATCAGAAAAAAAATAATTGGGAAATAGTTAACAAAGTTAATAAAAATACAACAAAATAAAGATACAATTACATTTTAAAACTAAATCAACATGCAGCCCACAGGAAATCTTTTGTAAAGATTATTGGCCCTGTCTCTCTTTGAATTTAACATCTTTGTCCACGAGGTAGGCCCTTTGGTTCAGGTATCATACCTATGTAGGTTTATTCAAATAGTGACCAGAGGACTTCTGCCATGACCAAAGTGTTCTAGTATTAGCTTTTGGCTTTGGCTTCTTTGCAAGGATTTATTTCAATCAAAGTTTGGATTTTGAGATCTGACTACCTAAGGAGGTACTTGACTTGGAGGAATTAAAAAGTCTAAAAAAATCACTTCCAAGGAGATATATACACCCACAGTTTTTTCATTGTTGAACATGATGGGGATGACAAAGAGACCCAAGTGGGTAACTCACTGGAGTCAGCATGTGACCTCTGTGTATAATGTCACAAGGAATAAGACCATAGCCTAAGAGCTCCACTGCCTGTGGATTTGTACTTTGGCATCTCTAATATAGAGATTCATAACTAGTATGTCACTCATCTGAAAAATCATTTGAGGGAAGCCTATTGCCTAGCATTAGCTTCAGCTCAAATGAGTGTAGAAAGGTGTAATTAATAGTATAATGTTCAAGGATACTGTCTGAAACTCCAGTCAAGGGAACATATCTTGCAATAAAATCTTGGCATTCTGAGAAAATGCAAGATCATATATTACTGGAAAATTACTCTAAGCGACTAATAGGTGAGATGGTTAGCCATTCTACAAAAGAGTCTGCAGAGGATGGCCATGGCCCATGAAGAAGACACACCACTACATAGAGCCTAGAGGAGAATGAAAGACTCCTTGGTTGTTATAATTAGAAAGGACCAATGACATCAGGAGGGTCATGTCTTGACTTGCAAGTGAATTGAATTTAAATGAGGCAGAGCTGTGCAATTTCATCAGCCTTATTCTCTCCTCCAGAGTCATCAGAATCCAGTAGTCAGGATGACTGGAGATGGCCCAGGATGTAATGGGAGACCTTGGCCTTCTTAAACTAAAGATCTTTCCCAGGCCTCAGTTTGTCTGAGGCAACACCCATTCAGTAGTTAAAGGGTAGGTAAAAACTGAGATAACATATGGCCTTACTTTGCCTTCACAAAAGGATCAATCAGGGAGTGGAAGACTCAGAATTAAACGAATCAGGTGACATGACATTAATAATACTTAGTCATGAAACATTTATTAAATACAAAGGCAAAACCAAAAATAATTATTGTATATTGACCTATTCATAAATCATACTCTCTCATCAATGTGCAGAGTATCCACAGGGAAGAAAGGGTATAAATTTGTAGAAATCTAGCTGAGACGCAGAGGGAGAGAAAGTCATGAGTCTGTGTCAATTCACAACTGTGAATTTGTCTGGGTGTCATTCTCCATAAGAGACAGTGTCCAAAACACATCCCCTCAGGGCACTATTTCTCTTCAGTGCAGTCACTTCTGGCTTACAGCTACTTACTAGTAAGTACTCTTGGGTGGCTGTGGAAGTGTTATGCGCTTTTAAACTAGAAATCCTTGGGTCTGTAGAGCTATTTTTGTCTATTCTCTTGTTGTTTGTTCTTCATTTTTTGAAAAAAATCAATGATATAATTTAGCTAGGCTTTCAGCAAAATTGTTTTCCCATTCCTGGGCTTTCCCCTCTTCACCTGTAGGTGACCAATAAAGACCAATGAAGACAAACTTCTAAGACATTTCTACCTTTCAAGATATTGGTGGTAGTAAAAGGAAATAAAGCCTAATCTTTTCTTTCCCCAGTTCACTCTTCAAAAATGGCTGAGGATTCTTTTTTCCTCCAATCAGCTTAGCTTTTAACACTAGCTGCAAAGCCTAGTATTTCCCATTCATCTTGTCTTGACTGTGGCTCAAATTGAAGTAGATGTGTTTTTTTCTCCCTCTCTTATAATTCTCCACTCTATTTCAAATCTTTTTGTTTCTATCTCTGACCTTAACTCCACTTGCTATCTGATCCCTGCCTCAAAACATGGTCTCATTGTGTAAAGTGAGATCTCTATTTTACAATGTGAAACTACAACTTACCCCTGGACCACAAAATTCATTAAAGATAAAAAATGCATGACTACTCCATAATTATTTTTTTTAAAGTTCTAATTAGGCTCTTACAGAAGTCACTTTTAAAATTCACATAACACTCATATAAATGAGTTGCTGGGAAGGAAAGATACCTATTTTTGATTTCTCTAAGTAGATTTTCTCTGAGGCATTACTTTCTCTCAGGTACACTCAGAAGTTTCCTCTGAGATAATTTTTTTCTCAATATTTGTCATGCAATACAGTATATCCTTTCCTTTCCTATATCCTTCAATGGATCAAAATGTTCATATACAAAGAGGCTATCTACAATGCCTCCAATGTAGTTTTCAGAAGCTGAACATTGTTAACTAGGAAGAGGGTATAGCAGGAAAGTAAACTCTCCTCCTCAAGATTGAGTAAAACTCTTCTATCTCATTCATGGGGAATTCCTTCTTGTACATGTAGCATTTATATATAGCATCCAAATAAATCCAAGAACAAATATAATTGATGAGAGAGAGAAACCCCAAGTTATACAAAGACCCAGAATAAATTCTGCACATCTAAATCCAAATGACCACAGTAGGGAATTCCACACATTAAGGAGTAGAACCAGATGGGCTCAGTAAAACTGTAAAGAGGGATTTGTTGCAAAAATGGTAGAAGAAATAGTAATAGAACAGCCTTGCTTTTTCACAACTAACCCAATGAAGATGAAAAATGAGAATTGGACTGAGTAATGATTAAGAAATCTGAGGAGAAACTATAGTAAATGCATTTTTCTGACCCAAGTCCACATGAAGAGCATTCAGAAACCTGTAGGTACTGGGAAAGAAATCCATCCCCTGCAAAAACTGTCTTAGGAGTGCAGCACATGCAAATCTTCCAGAGTATAGACCATGAGCAAGGTAGGTAAACCCAGAACTTGTGCCTATGTTGCTCTGCCTACAAGGTCAAGGGTCAAGAATCTGCAAAGTTCAGTCAAGGAGAGTAGCAATCAGACTGCATCGTAGGTCAGATTATTTAGAGAATGAAAAATGTGCTTAGTGGCCTGAATGGCTCCTAAGGTCCTTGAAGAACATGGTATTCAGTACCTAGAGAAAGCACTGGCAGGGCCCCATATAATACAGGTTAAGATTTTTTTTAAAGTCTATCATTCCTTCCAGAAGTATTCAGAGTTTAATAGAGCTTAATTGGAACAAAGTTCCAATTCTAGAAGTAAGGATAAACAAATGGACAAATAAAAGCTCCTAATGATAAAGAAATATTACAGAACTTAGGACACCAAGATATAAACCCAGAAGAAGATAATAACTTCACAATATCAACTAGCAAATCCTCAAGCAAAAATAGAACTTTACCACAAAGTGTATTAAAATTCCTGAGAGAAATGAAGCAAGCACATTTTTGTTGTTGTTTTTTAATGATACTATAAATGAAATTATACTTCTGAGGAAATAATTAGATGGAGAATTTAAAATGTTATCATAAATGGTATACAATTTTGTACAAGTAACAAACTCCCTGAAAATTAAAATGGACTAAACAGAAATTCATGCAATAACAAGAAATACTAAAACAAATTTTCTTTTAAAAAATGGAAAAAATAAAGAAAATATAAGAAACACCATCAAAAACAACTGGCATGGAAAAGTAGTCAAGGAAATATAACCAAAAAATTATCAAAATATTTTAAGAACAGGAAGTAGGTTCAAGCAAGAGAAGAGATGGAACAGGGGGATATGTTAATTATAGAATACTATTTTTTTAAAGACATTACTTGCTCGTCATCTTCTTTATGTTTTGAGGGAAAAGAATATAGAAGAAAATATAGGAAAAAAGCAGAAGAGGATAGTATAGAGATAAATTAACAATTAAAAATAATAACTGTGGACGTAAATGGGAAAAATATACCCATAAAATGAAAGAGGGTAGCAGAAGTGATTAGACAGTAAAGTACAGTGAGACATCTCATAAGAAAAACAACTAACCTGAAGAACAGATCAAGAAGATAAAAGTATAAAAATAATCAAGCTACCTGAAAGTTACGATTAAAAAAAAATCTTGATAATATACAAGAAATAATTAAAGAAAATTGTTCTGAAGTGTTAGAACAAAAGGGGGAAATAGAAATAATGATCACCACCTGAAAAATATCCTAGAAGGAAAACCTACAGGAACATCATAGCCAAATTCTGAAATCCCCAGGTCAAGGAGAAAATATTACAAGCAACATGGAAAAAACAATTCGATAAGGCAGAGACACAATTAGAATCACACAAGACCTAACAGCAGTTACATTAAAACACTGCAAGTCTTGGAATACTAAATATCAAAAAGCAAAAGAACTGGGATTGTGGTCGAAAATATCATACCTAGCAAAGTTAGGCATATCAAATGAGCATTCAGTGAACTGCCAGACCTTCAGGATTTTGTAACAGAGACCTGAACTTAATAGAAAAATTGACATACAAGATCCAAGATAAATATAAGGTAAATATCAAAGAATAATTAATTACAAGGGACTCAATAAAGACAAACTGTTTATATTTTATATGTGGAAATGGAAACTGTATATCTAAGATTTTCATTAGTAATTGGGTAGTTTGAAAGAAAAATGGGTAGAGCTGAATATGAAGTGATTCTAAAATAAAAGCAAAAATGTATAAGAAAAGATTTTTTAAAATCTTATATTAATGAGGTGCAAAAGGAAGAACCAATAGAGAGGAATTAGATGAGAGAAAAAGGCTGGTAGTTCTGGAATGCTATTCTTATCAGGAATGAGTTAAAGAGAGACTAATACATACATACATACACACACAGAGAGAAATAGAGACAGGGTATAATAGAAATAGAAGGGTTTAAAATCTTCTAAATTTAGAAAGAAAAAAGAAAGAAAGGGATAGGAAGGGGGAAAGAATATAGGAGAAAGTTTTGGAGAGAACTGTACTCAAACCAGGGTTAAAAGGAAATAAAATTCTTCTAAATTTATAAAGAAAAAGGTTGAGGGAATAATATAAGGAGAGGTATGGAAGGGTGTGTACATTAACAGGAATGGGATAAGGTATGTAGATGAATGAAAATGGGATAAAAAGGGAAGGAAAGAATGAGGGGAAAGGATAAGGGAATGATCCTTAAAAGCGAAAATAGGTTAAATAGTTAAAAAAAAAAAAAAAGGCAAGGTAATGGGTAGAAGTAAGACAGAAAAGTAAGGAGAGATAGGAAATAAGAAACACACACAAACATAATAATGAAAGGCAGAAATGTAATTTATTAGTTTAAAAACAGCAAAGATAATGATTGACCTCAAAGATAAAAATAAAATAAATTTAATCAAAAAAGAAAAATAAGAAAACTACACAGTATGTCAGCTATATTAGTTTTAAACTATTTAAAATAAGTAGACAGCATAAGGTCAAATGTTGTCGTGGTGATGGTAAATTGCTTGAATTAGAAAACTATGGAAAGATTTGGACTTATGAAGGAAAGTGTTATCAACCTGCAGACAAACAGGACAAACAAGCATAATACTGTCTTACATTGATGAATATAAATGTATATGTGTAAGTATGTGATTATAGCTATCTATATATAAAATCTATATATATTGTTTATATGTACATATTTATCTATGTATGTATGCACATATATACGTGTGTGTGAGAGAGAGAGTTAATTGTAGGTGTAGCTAAATGGTGCAGTGGATAGAGTACCAGGTCTGAAGTTAGAAGGACTTGAGTTCAAATCCAGCTTTAGACACTTAACACTTATTAGCTGTATGACCCTGGGTAAGTCACTTAACCCTAATTGCCTTGCAAAAGAGACAAAAAAGAATATTTCATGACACTTAAGAATTGTTCAAAATTCAAATTCCAGTATCCATACTTGATTGTAGCCTTCTTGGGGGAAGGAGAGGAAAGAGGAAGTGGGGAGAATAAAATAAAAAACTGCACAGCAGAGAACAAAAAAAAAACCTACAATAAGCAAAGATGGACAACTCTGAACATAATATATAATATTTATTATATAGGTTTTCTTGAAATAGAAACTTATTGTTTTATATTTTTTAATTCTCTCATGTTCTGATATGCATGTGGCAATATTTTGTTTTCTCTTTCTATTTTGTATTTAAGTTTTAAATAATTTTTTAAAAAAGAAAATATACTATGACACTATATTCTGCACATGAAACACATTGGAAAATTAAAAATTTATAGATTTAGAATAAGGAGCTGCAACAAAATCTATTATAATTTCAGGTGAACTAAAAATAAGCAAGAGTAATAAACATTTTCTTAGATAGGACAACAGTAAAATGAACAATTAGAAAAGATAAATAAGGGAACTACGTTATATCTAATGGCATCATTAATAATAAATCAGTATCAGGATTTAGTATATATACATTGAGTTACATATCATCTAAATACTTAAATGTTAAATGAATTTCAGAATGAAAGAAGATAACAAATAAAGAACTATAAGAAACTACCAAAAATTACTTTTGCCCAATTTTATGGTAACAAAATTGATAACTTATGTAAAATGATTAAATATTTACAAAAAGTATAAAATATTCAAGATAACATAATAAAAATTAGAGAATTTAATAATTCAGTTTCAGAAAAAGAAATAGGACCAGCCATATACAAAAAGAAACAACTTTCAAGATTAAATAGCTTTACTAGTGAATGCTAATGAATATTTGAATAATTAATTTTAACATTACATAAACTACTTGCAAAAATGAATAGGAAGAAATCCCACCAAGCAAATATATTTTTGATAAATAAACTAGGAAGAAATAGAAAGGTGAGTAATAATTATTTTTTTAAGTGTCAGATATATTAATATGTCAGCTACTGTGCTAAGTGCTAGGGATACAAATACACGTAAAAAGATAGTATTTACTCTCAAAGAGTTTATATTCTGATGATTGAGGGGAAGAGGAGGAGATAAAAGAAGAGGCAGAGAGAAAGTATGCATGTGAAGTCATGGCAATAAAATCAGCCCAGTTCAGAAAGGAATACAGCATGACTGACCTAAACCTGTCCCCAAGATGGAGATCCCTGAAGGAACTCAACAATAGGAGAAAGGGACCAGAATAGGCAAGGGATATTCCAAGGTGAGAAGACCCCAGATATTGGGTGGTTGGAAATTCTAGGTTAAGATGGCAGTTTAATCATAGAGGATAAATCTAGGAGAATCAGAAGCATAGTTAAGAGGGGAATAAAGACAAAACAGAGAAAAAACTATAAACGAGTATATTTAATTAATATAGTACAAAAAATTTATAAAATATTAACAAAAATACTATAACAGCACTATGACTAGTTTGGTCATAGACCAATAGACTGATTGAATATTAAAAATATTATATTAAGAATAATATTAAGAAAACTTTAAACATAATACACTATTAAAATATTAAATAAACAATGTCAACAAAGTTAATAAAAATTAAAATCACATAATTATATCAATAGACACTAAAAATATAGCATTGCAAAGCACTCTTTAAAGCAATAAAAAGAGACCCAAATTATTAGAGAAATATTCATTGTTCATAGGTAGGCAATGAAAATACAATAAAAGTTACACTAGTATCTTAACAAATCTATTTATTCAGTGTCATATCAATCAAACTACCAGAATATTGCTTTATAGAACTAGGGGAAATTTTGTTATCTGGAAAAACAAATAGTCAAGAATCTCAAAGGAAATAATGGGGGGAAAATTGGAAAGAATGGAGGCTTTGAAATACTACAAAGCAGTAATTATAAAAACTATTTGGCTCTGTTTTCAAAAAGTAAAAAGATTGATAAGTGGAACAAATTAGGTATACAAGATAACAGAAGCAGAAAAATAGTAGCATAGAATACTATAAATCATTGATACCAGCCATTGAGGTAAGAATTTGCTTTTCTGCAAAAACTTTTGAGGAAAACTAGAAAGTAGTCTCATAGAAATTAAATTTAACCCATATTCTCATACCATATATCAAACAAATTCCAAATGGATATGTGTTTTAGATATAAAAGGTCACATTATAAAAAAAAAATAGAAGAGCTGGTAAGGATGTAACTTTTGCAGCTATGGATAGGTTGAAATTCTTAACCAAACAGATTGGATGGAAAAGATTAAAATTGAAAAGCAGACAATTGTGATAACATAAAATTAAAGGTCTTCTGTATCAACAAAATCACTGCAATTAAAACCAGAAAGATGTGAGAGAAAAGTGAAGGGGGAGTCATCTTTAAATTAAATATTTTAATAAAATTCTAATATTTATAATATATAAGGAATTTATCCCAACTCAGAATGAGAGCCACTTCCCAAAAGACAAATGATCAGATGATATGAACAGACATCTCTCAAGGGAAGAATTCCAAGTTATCAACAGCCATATGGAAAAAAGTTCTGAAACACTAGTAGAGAAATGCAAATTAAAACTAAGGTTTTTTTGCATATCTATCAGATTGGCAAAAAAAAAAAAAATGAGCAAAATTATAAGAAGAGGATAAAGGAAAAGAGGCATACTAATGTCTTGTTAGTAGAACTAGGAACTGGTCCAGCCATTGTGAAAAGCAATTTTGAACGATACCTAAAAAAATGTATATACCCTTTTAGTGATATTACTCTTAGGCCTATGAACTCAAAAGGTAAAAGAAAGTGGAAAATGAGCTGTGTGTATAAAAATAGTAGAATAGCTCTTTTTGGTACAACAATAAACTGGAAACACTTCTCCCATTGAAGAATGGATGAACAAATTATGAATTATGAATATATAGAATATTATTGTACCTTAAGACATTATTTAAAATAGTTTTTTAAGGCAATTGAGATTGTGACTTGCCTCAGGGTCACACAGCTAATAAAGGGTCTGAGGTCATATTTGAACTCAGATCCTCCTAACTCTATGACCAGTTCTCTACCCACTGTACCATCAAGCTGCCCCAAAATAGTTTTATTAGAATCTGAGAACTGATGCAAAGCAAAGTGAGCAAACATAAGAGCACAAGTTATACAATGATTACAATAATGCAAAGAAAAATAATTCTATAAGACTTAAAAAATCTAACCTATATAAAGACCACAACTCCAGAGAGATAGCCAATAATGAAGCAAACTTCCCAAATCTAGACAAAGATATGATGGACCCAAGCTACAGAAGGAGACCATATATTTTCAGATTGCAAATGCATGGGTTTATTTTGCTTGATTATATCTTTTCTTAAAATTGGGGGTGGGATTTGCAGAGAGAGGTTAGTAATAGTGTTGTCAAAACAGTGAAGCAGTTAAAAATGCATGAAAGAGGAGAAAATTTAAAAGAAAATCTACTGAAAAGGACAGTTTTGAAAGCACCGTTTTTAAAGTTATTTCACAGAGAGAGACAGAGAAATGTATGCACTGTACATATATGTATATACACATACATATACATATGTGCACATACACATATATTTATATTTATAATACACATATATGTTTAAAGTAAGCTATTTGTAATAGATATTTGTAGTTTTATATGTAATCATTTTCTCTTCTTCTAGTTTCTATATAGAAATAGCTTTTTTGTGTGCTTGTTAAATAGTGTTATTAACAAAAAACAAACCAGCAACATAGCCACAAGACTTAGCTCTGTTAGTGATAGAGAGTTCAGGACATTAAGGAATGACTTCCTCTGAGAAGCCAGAACTAGTTCTTCATTAGTATTGAATCATGTAGACTTCATGGGTCCCGAGGAACCAATAGGTTGAAAAAGGTTTAAAAGGGCACTCCCAAAAGTGGAGAAGAACTTTCCTGAGGTCCATGAACTCATGTATGAGCTATTCTGCAATTGTATTGCTAAATTCAACCTTTTCTATATTTGTTTCATAAGCCAGAGTGCTGATGGAGTAGATAGTTAAGGGCCATTTGGGTTAAATCAGAATTAATCAGTTCTCTAGGTTACCTTAGGTGGACACAAATCAAAGAGGTTTTGTTAAAGATTTCCCCCACCTTAAAAAAGAAAAACCCAATATTACATCAGGGTTAATTTGACACACAGGGCATATCTACTTTACAACTGAGCAAAATGATATTTTTAGAGGTTAGATGATTTAACCAAGATCACCCAGGTCTTAAGGAGGTGAGACTTTGACAGCAGACCATGCCTTATAATTTCCCTCACAGTATTACACCCTGTGCTAAACACACAATAAAATATCAATATTTATGAATTCATTTATTCAACAAATATTTATTAAGCATACACTGTGTGCTGAGCACCATGTTAGGCAATAGAAAAAATACAAAGTTTAAAGAAAACAGTTCGTGCTCTTCTGGGGCTCATAGTTTCAGGAAGAAGATGACAAACACAGAACTACAATGTGCAATGTTATAGGATGAGGGGTGCTTTAGAGAAGGTCAAAGTACTTTATGAGATTTGAGGGAAAATGTCATCATCAACTAAAGGATCAAGAATGTCTTCTCAGAGGAGATGGTGCTTGAGTTATATTTTAAACCATGGGTGGAAATTTAACAGGCAAAGGGTGGATGGGACAAAAAGATTAGCTTGAGCAAAGGTAATGGAAAGGCTGAGGAATGTTTGGGAGGGAAAGTCATCTGATTTGGTTAGAGATCTTAGTGTTGTAGGTGAGGAATAAGAGATAAAAATGAGAGAGGGTAAGAGATCGTGAAAGGCCAGATAAAAGATCTTGAACTATATACTTCATAAGCAATTAAAGAACCATTGAAGATTTTGTGTGTGTGTGCATAAGAATTGCCAGATCTAAGCACACATAAAAATTCTGACAATAGTATGAAGAAGAAAATTAGAAGAAAGAATGGACAGCAAAAGACCCAGTTAAGAGGCAAGGGCAGTGGTCCAGAAAATTATATAAGGGTGATGGCTATGGGAATAGAGTTGATAGATTTAAGAGATAGTGCAGGGTTGGGATGAATTTGAGGGGCATTGTGATAGCACAAAATAAACAGTGGATTTGAAGCTAGATGGTGGGATCAAACGACAGATTGTTACAATATATTTTTGTTGTTGTTCAATCGTTTTCTGGTCATTTCCAACTCTTCATAATCCTATTTGAGATGAGTCTTTCTGACTTCAAGTCTAACACTCTATCCACTGTACCACCTAGCTTTATAATATAATAATATAACATGTATATGATAAAAGACATATATATATAATGGAACATAACATATAATGGAATAGAATTTCAACTGGTGTAATGTTGCATTTAGTCATTCTGGGTTTCATCTGCAAAACGAAAAGATTGAACTACAGGGTTTCTAAGGTCCCTTCCCACTATAAATTTATGAAGTTGGAGAAGAATCAAATAAGGGTGGTAGTGAAAGGAGAGCAGTTAAATGAACATTTATTTGGTAAAGTCATCCCATTTGGCCCACTTATTGAGAATATTCATACTCTTTCAAGATCCACACTTTCAAAATTCAGGACTCCTTCAGAAACTAAATACCAATGAAAAGAAAAACTATGAAATGGACTAAAATTAAGATCATGGATTCTGTGCCAAAAGGCTACTTCTACTAAAATCTAAGCAAGCGTAGGTCACGTTTCTAGTCAAAATGTTCTGGGAAAAATGAGGTTCTTCTATTCTAAAAGCTCTTAAAAAGGAGATTCCCCAGCTTGCCTCAATCCCAAGGCTTTGATGTACTTATTTATATACAGGAAGGTCTTTTGTTTCACTCAAGCCCTCCTACTGCTACTGACTTATTTCTTGTTCTACAAGTACAGCTGGTCATGTATTTGAAGGTTTTGTTGTTGTCTTTTTTTTTTTTAAAGGACAGCCTTAACCTTCTCTTCTCCAAGATAAATAACCACAATTCTTTTCATCTTTCCTCACAGGTCCTATTTTTCAAAACCTTTTGTCATTTTCATTGCTTTTTTCTGGATGTCTTCCAGCTTTCTTTTAGAACCTTGCTGAATTGCAGTCTGAAACTGCACAGAAAATTTTATTAGGGCCTAGACCATGCTGAGTGTAATGGAATGATTGCTTCATTGTTCCTACACGTGCATATTCTTGTTTACACGGTCTAGTATATTTATTTTAATGACACTACATTGTTGACTAGCTCCTTGGTTTCAACTGATCTGGAAAAAGAGAGCAAAATGACAGCTGGGCACAAGCCCAAACAGCAAAATATCAAAAGCAGGAAAATATTGAAGTTGAGTCATTCTTGGAATGAGATGGAAGTCTTTCAGAGGAGATATCCTGGTGCTTCACAAGGGAAGATCCAGAAGACACTGGGTACAAAATGGACCATGAGTCAATAGTTGTATAGAAGAAAGAGCACTGGATTAGGAGTTAAACAATTTAATCCTGGCTCTGCCACAAACTGGTTGTTTGAGCTTGAGTTAGCATTTTCTTGAATCTCAATGTTCTCATTAATGATAATAAAAATATCAATAACAACAATAATAATAATTAGTATTTTAATAGTACAATGTGCTGAACAATGTAGTAAACACTTTATATATCATATTTCATTTGATCTTCACAAACAACCCTTGGAGGCAAATGATGTTATTATCTTCATTTTACAAATGAAGTGACTTGCCCAGGATCACACAGCTAATAATTATATAAAGTCAGATTTGATCTCAGGGCTTCCTGACTCCACACTCAGTACTCTATCCATTGAGCCACTTAGCTGCCTTGGAAAGAGATCAAGAAATAAATGTATGAATAATACAAAATGCATGAATAAAATTTTAATAAGAAATTTCTTTAAATGGGGCAGCCTCCAGCTTTATGAAAGAAATTGACCCAAAGCTACTTTAAAGAAAGGATCTGATAAGTCCCCTAGTATTATTACCCCCAGTTCTTTTTTTTCTCCAACAATGTTGGTCTTCCTGAATTTTTATGACTATATACAGAAAATTCTCTGAAATTGTAAACTTCTTAAGATCAAGAAAAACTTTTCTCCTAACATGGTAGGTAAAGATGTAAGTAGCATAAAGATGTAGGATAAAGCTCCAGAGCTTAGGAAGTTAGGAAATCTTGAGTTCACTTTCAGCCTCATTCACTGAATGATCCTAATCCTTTTAACTGTTACCTGCCTCAGTTTCCCCACTTGTAAAATATGTTGAGTCATTTAAATCATGTCCAATTTTTTATGACCCCATTTGGAGTTTTCTTGATAAAGATACTGTGAAGTTCTTTAACTGCCAGACACAGGACTTTATCTACATTTGATCTCAGCAAATTGACCCAATAGAGTTTATTGAGTGAAAGCCTGACATGAGTAATTAGGATGTAAAAAAAAACTGGCATACTTATCAGACATTCCATTTGAGATGTCCAAAATAAAGTTGGTGATGTGGAGCTAGAGCTCAGGACAGAGACCAGGACTATTATATAGATCTAGGAATCGTCTGCATGAAAATAATTATTGAGCTCATGGAAACTGATAAGATCATTAAGTTAGCAAAGTGGGGGCAGGACCCAAGAGAATCATTGTTGGTGGAAATAACATGAAGATCCAGCAAGAAGAATGAAGAGGAGCACGGAGGAGAAGAATCAGGAGAGGGCCTTGTCATAAAAACCCAATGAGATTAGAGTTTATAGGAGAAAATGTGACCATTTTTGAAAAGGACCAATGACATTGTAAGGTAATTTTATGACTCACATGAGAATTGGAGTTAAGTAAGGCAGAGTGCACAAAGTCATCAACCTCACTCTCTTCCAGTCATTAAAATCCAGTGGCAAGATATAAGTCAAGATGACTAGTGATGGTTCTGGATGCAGTGGAAGATCTTGGGATCTTTGGTGTCTGACCAAGCTCCAAGCACATTGCAGTGTCTGCTTCAGCTGCCTTCATGGTCCAATGAAACAAAATGTTCACTTCTGCCTAAACTACAGGGGAAGTCTTCCCATGTTAGGGGTGGATAACCCCCTAACTCGCTTTCAAGTTTGAGGCCAGTTGGTTACCCTTATCTTGGCTTAGACCATCTGCCAAGATGGTTTACTAGGGTATAGCCATTGTGCATGTTGCAACTTCTTGGAGTCACAACTGAGAGTAGAGTGACAGGTAAATGCCAAAGATGAATGAGCAGTCCTGAAAAAAGACTCAGCAAGCCCTCACACCAGAAGTGCTAGTTCTCCTTGAGCACCCATGCAATGGATGTTGAGGCTGGAAGCCACATTGCAAAGAGTATACAAAAAGAGTGAGAGAATTAGAGGCACTTAGAATAAATTGTTTTTTCATGGAGTTTAGTCAAGAAGGGAAAGAAAAATATAGAAAAATAATTAATGGGGAGGGCTGGATCAAGTGAAGGAATTTTTTAAGGATGGAGGTGATATGTGTTTGTAGGCAGCAGAAATAGAGCAATGGTGGGAGAGAGACAGGGGGAAAAGGAGAGGGGGGAAGGAGAGAGAGGGAGAGGAAGGGAGAAGGAGACAGAGGGAGAAGGAGGAGGGGAGGGAGAGAGAGAGGGAGGGAGGAAGGGAGAGAGAGAGAGAGAGAGAGAGAGAGAGAGAGAGAGAGAGAGAGAGAGAGAGAGAGGAAGAAGGAGGAGGAGAAGGAGGAGGAGGAGGAGGAGGAGGAGGAGGAGGAAAGAGATTAGAATCTGAATTACAGAAACTCAATATAGAAAGAAATGTTAATTACTCAAGTTCATTCCTTACTTAAATAGGATTTGCAATATGGGTTCTCATCCAGTCTTTGCTTAAAGACCTCCAGCAAAGGGCAATTCTATCCTTCCAAAAGTATCTCACTGCCCTTTTAAAGAGATCTAATTGCTAGAAAGGTCATCTAGGTGGCACAGTGGATAAAACACCAAGTCTAGAGTCAGGAAGACTCATCTTCCTATGTTCAAATCATCAAATACTTGCTAGCTATGTGACCTGAGACAAGTCCTTTAATCCTATTTTTCAGTTTTCCCATTTGAAAAATGAGTGGAGAAGGAAATGGCAAACCTACTCTAGTATTTCTGTCCAAAAAAACTCCAAATAGGGCCATGAAGAATTGGACACAAATAAACAACAATACTTGTTAGGAAATGGAGGTATGGCACAGAGGTTAGAAAACTGGTAGGAAAGCCCTAGGCTTAAGTCCCACTTCAGATATATACTATGTGATCAAGGACAAGTTATCTAGTGTCTTGAACTAAGAGACATTTCTCTAAGACTATAAGTTGCAAAACATATTATTCTGAATCTTTAGAGGAAGGTTCCTAGGGAAATTCCCTTTACCAATGAAATCAGAGGTTCAGTTAAAAAAGATCTTTCCCTTTTGAATTTGTTCAAGATGTGGTCTGTAATTCAGCAGTAGGTCTTTCCGACAGACTCTGCTAGTAAATCAGGAAAGCAGACTCAAGGAATCATTGTGCCATTGTGTTCTGAAGTGATGTAAAGTGTGTTGAGGTTACTTTTATGTATTGGGATAATCACCATGATTGTAGAGCTGTTCTGGTACTCAATTATGGGACTCACTATTAGTTGGTTTATGCTTTTTTCCCCCTGGTAGGGGGAGCAGCTATTAAATAATTAGTAGGAATAATAAATAAAATAGTAATTAAATGAGGAAAATATTAAAAGGGCTCTTATGTTAGGCCTTCTTGAGGGGATCATGGAAATAGAAATGTTATATAATACTGTTGAGTGATCTGCCTGAAACTGAATGACATTCCGAGGTCCCCAAACACATGACTGGAAAGGGGAATATTTGGAAATTAGTTATTAGCCTACTGGGGAGAAGGCAAGGAGGATACAAGAAGGAAAGCAAGAGGAGAGAAAGGTGTTCTTCAGTGTCGGTTGTTGTTTAGCCATTTCAGTCATGTCTCACCTTTCATGACCTCATTTGGGATTTTCTTGACAAAGATAGTAGGTGGAGTCAAGATGGTACTGTAAAGATAGGAACTCACCTGAGTTCTCCCTCAAACTTCTCCAAATTTCTTTAAATAATGACTCTAAGCAAGTTTTAATGTGTCAGAACCCACAAAAAGACGGAGGGGAACAATTTTCCAACCAGGACAACTTGGAAGGTCAGCAGGAAAGGTCTGTAGCACCAGAGTAGCAGTCTAGCCCCAGACCTGCCCCAGTGCCAGCAAGCCAGGACTGGGTCTTAGGGCCCCTGAATCAGTGCCAACACTGGTGGTTTCCAGACTCTTCTCAGCTCAAAGTCTTCAAAAAATGACTTGGAAAGATACTGGAGTAATTTTCCACGTTCTTCTCCAGCTCACTTTACAGATGAGGAAACTGAGGCAAACAGGGTTAAGTGACTTGCCCAGGGTCACATAGTTAATGTCTGAAGATAGATTTGAATTCATCTTTCTGACTCTTGGCCCAGGTTTTATCCATGGCACCCTCTCACTGCCCTAATCATCAGGTCTTTCCCCACTCAATCATCATAGGAGGATTGGGAGGAAAAAGCAATGGTGTCCAATTGATGGTCCAAGTTCAATGTCTTTCTTAAAAAGAAATCTTGACCAAAACTCCACATATACACACACACACACACAATATGGGAAACCAGGGATATCATTCCAAGTAGTTTGGTCATTGGGCAATTTGCCAAGCTAAAAAATAAAAAATAAAACTCGAGGATTTGAGACTTTAAATCATAAGCACCTATTGTTAGACTTGCTGGTGAGGCGCAGGCTGAGTGATGAAGAGCTAAAAAAGCAGTTTCCAGTAAGGGACTTACCAATGTTACAGATGAACAATTTACCTTAGACGATGGCAGGGATCTGGAATGAGATCTCAATATAAAGGAAACTGCATCTTGATACTCTTTGGGGGATGAAGAAATTTATCAGGGGACAACCTGAGCCTGAAGATAACCCACTGATGGGGGTGCAGAAGTGGATTACCATTTTCTCTATAAAATGAAAGTTTGGGTTTGATGATTTGGAGGACTCTTTTATCTCTGCAACTACAATTCTTTGCTCCTCTTGGTGTACCCTATTTCCATAGCTTAATACTTAACTCCCATTGGACCAAAGACTCTTTCAGTTCCAGGCTTGGACTAGAGTTCCTTCAGGGTAGTGGATATCAACATTCTGACCTGCTGCCCCCAAACCCCATGAACAGCATAGCCATCAGATCCTGAATTACCTTAGGGATGACCATTAGTGGGCCAGGTGAGGCTTCCAGGTTAGAGAAGCATTCACAGAGGTTCTTAATCTGGGCTCCATGAACTTTTAAAAAATCATTTTGATAAGTATTTTAATAAAACTCATATTTGTAAAGCTATATTTTATATATTTTAAAACATAAGCCGCCTAGAAGCTCCACTAGACTACTTTAGTCCATGACACACACAAAAAAGGGTTTCTGCTCTAGGTGGTCCAGGAACATTTGAGCTATACTAGGGAGCTTTGTCAAGAGTTGGATGCAATCTGGAGATTTTCACAGAGTCAACCTGGCAATGCATATTCCTACAGTTTAGTTCCCATAGGTCATTTACTTTCCCCCTTTGGGGATCATTGTTTCCATATTAACACCTCTCCCAATAAGAGTCAGGTTCCCCATTGGGGTCCATTAATGAGTTGCATCTGTGACCACAAAAGATGTTTTCCATCCTCCAGTCAATGGAAAAAGAATCCTTTCTGATTGCTGTTTGTCTATAATGACCTAATTACTTGGTGTGTTGTACATTCTCTGACACTTGGATTAGTACCTGCTCTAACTCACAAGTAGGCTTAGTGGTAATTAAGTGGGCCAACTTAGTTTGTCCATCTGGGATGGCTGAGTTAGAGGGAAGATCTTATGAGACACTCATTTTTCCCCTTGTTCCTCCTCCCATCCTCATAAGTTTTAATAATTCCAAATACTCCCTTTTCTAGATGTCTCTCTGGGGATTTAGTAATATTCCCTCAGTTTCAAGCAAGTCACTCAATAAAACTACCTCATTGTCCCATCTTTCTTTTATTTTTGCTGAGGCAAATGGGGTTTAAGTGACTTGTCCAGTCACACAGCCAGCAAATTTGAACTCAAGTCCTCCTGATTTCAGGGCTGGTGCTCTAATCACCATGCCATCTAACTGCCCCGTCCCATCTTTCTTACTCAGTATTTAAAATTCCCTTACAGAATACACAAAATGGTATGAGAACTCAGTATTTTCATTATCTCTAAATAAGGGTCTCAATGCCCTATAAAGCCTCTTTCGACTTTGAATCAATCATCCATTAGGAGTTTAACCCCTACCCCACCTACTCAAGAACAGGTCTCTCTCTCCCTTTACAAATTACCTGAGTTACTTTGCAGGGTCTTCACTTCTCTCTTGCATGGCAATTATTTGTGTACACATCTATAAGATCATAGGCTCTTGAGAGCAAGTCTGTGATAGATTTGTTTTTAATTCTCAGGGCTTAGCATATAATTAATAAATGACCTATTTATTAGGAATTACAAATGGGAGGCAAAATGGCATTGGTGATATAGCACTGATCAGAAAGAGCTGCATTTGAAATTCTCAGACACTATATGAGGACAAGCCACTTAACTTTTATTTGCCCGTTTTCTCATCTGCAACAGGATGTAGTGAATATCAAATAAATTAATATGTGTAAGCTATTTTGCAAACCTTGAAATGCTATAAAAATGTTAACTATATTTAACTAAATCATTGAATTGAAAGAAAAACAGGGCAGCTTCACCAATTAGCATTTGAACATTCATTCAGGTTCTGGTATTAAATAAAATGTTTTATATAAAACAAACTAGTCCATGTATTTTGCAAGCTCACTGTTATCAAATGCAAGTCTGATGAGTTTAAACCCCACCTCCCAAAATAATACATAATTCAATGGCTACTTCCTCATAGCAAAGCTTGCTTGGCATTCTAAGTCAATATATTAATGTCATTTTTTTTAAAAAAATTGTTAGTATCTTTTACTGGATTGGAAACCTCTTGAAGGTAGGGAGCTCTCCCAATCGTTAGCATAGTATATGGGGTATATGAGATGTACAAGGAGAATTAGTGCCTCTGGTGGAAGCCCTTTTCAGGGCTCACCTTTGTTGTTCTCCAGCTTTCACCTATGGCTCCAAGAAGCTACTGCATGCATGGCGGCCACAGCCTGGTCAATCCTCTCAGGCGGGTCTCAAACCTGTCAGTGAGTTTGGGGAAGTGACTATCCCAAACATGTGAGACTTGCCCTGCAGAAGAGGTGGGCCATGAAGGCAGATGAAGCAGGTGTGGTGGGGAATTAGAGCATGGTCAGATATCAAGGCCCTCCACTGCCTCCAGAACCATTCCCAAACATCTTGGCTTTTGTCTCGCTAGTGGATGCCAATAATTGAGAGAATGAGGCTGTTGACTGTGCAAGTCTGCATTGTTTAAATCCAATTTACACATGAGTTGACATGTCTCTGTGATGTCACTGGTATTCATGAAAACAAAGGACAGGCAATAGTACATTGCACATTAAATGAGTAAAAGGCAACAGTAGGGAAAAGGAGGAAGAAAAAACTACTAAGGACAAATATGAAGTGATCAAATTATATAGTATGAAGAAAGTTTAGGATGAAGAGCTTTTGAGAAATGTCAAGAATAGCAAAGAGTGTTAAAAGATATGTTTGGAGTAAGGGGAGAAAAACGAGGGAATGAGATTAGAGTGGATGAGAAAAAGTCTATTTCACTCCTGTTTTGCTTCAACATTCTCTCAAGAACTAACCACCACTAAGAAAAAAGTTGTAGTCCAAGGTAGGTAAACAAAGGTAAGAGTTCAAAGTATTTACCTTCTAATGGGGGAAGTAACAGCCTACTTGACTGTGATGTCAGAGAACTGGCACTCAAATTCCACCTCTGGCAATTATCACTTATGCAGTTTTCTTGTGTGTCAGATAGTGATGGATTCTGACGTATTTTCAGTTCTTGATCTATAATCCCCTAAATCCTTGTCCCGCTTATTTCATGCTTAGGATGCTGCATGTTCCAGTCAGGCTGTACTACTAATGGGTCCTTAAATTCTACATTTCATCTCCTCACTCCAAATCTTTGTACAAGCCATATTTCCCCAATGCCTGGAATACACAGCTTTCTCCTGTTTACCTCCCTTCAAAGTTCAGCTCAGGAACTCTATGTGCCATGACCCCCCCAGTTGCTATGTCTTCAAATCAGTTGCTTACTTTCCTGTATTATAACTCCCAAATGGAATGTGATCTCTAGAACAAAGATTGGTCTATTTTATATCCATACCACCTACCATAAAGCCGGCATGAAAGGTCAAACTGAATGTTTATCGGCAAACTCTATGCATACTTTGTTCCAGATTTCCCATTCCCTATATCTAGGGTGTTGATTTTTTCTTTTTCTGGATGATCAACTGCATGATTGCTAGAGACCCATTTCATCCTGTTACAAGAACCTCTCATGATTTCTGCAAATCCTTTCCATTGTCTATAGGGCCAAACTCTTTCCCCTTTACTACTGCTACTTTTCTTAGAGAAGCTGTGTAAAGGTCAATGGGAAGGAAAGAAGAGAAAGTTATATAAAGAACATATTGTATATTGTGATTTCTACTCCATTAGGCTCTACTACGAGCTTACTGAAGCATCATCCACAGAACATTCCCTTTATTATCAATTATACTGCTTCTATGCCAAACTTGCTATTCTCAGAATCCTTCCTTCTCTTCGGATCCTTTACATTTCCATTCCCAAAACTCATCATTAACAGTATGATCAAAAAGAATTAATCAAAGAAAACTCGTAAGTCTCCAGACAACTCTGGTAAACATTAGTGTAATAGAAAACTGATAATTAGGATCTGATTCTAGATCTGCTCCATACTGTAATGTCCTTATTTCCAACTTAGGAAGGTATACTACTGGCCAACAACCTTACAAGAATGTTAGCATCACAAATGAGAAAAGGTTTGTTCAGTTAGCCAACAAATATTTATTGTACAACAAATTACTTGGCATTAATAACTAGAGAAAAGTGGGACAGTATCAGATTATTTACATGCAGTGTATTCCAGACTCTTTCCAGCAAACAGGCAATATCTTTCAAGAATGGCTTAGATTTTGTCCTGCCCAGCAGCAGAGGTAGACAAGATGATCTCCTAAAATCCCGAGGATTCCCAATATTAATCCCTAGAACCTCAACAGTAAAGCAGTAAAGACAGGGATGTGTCTGCTAGTGGAAACATACTTTAACATACTGAGTATGTTTCCAGGCCTAGAACAGTTATACATACCAATAAAACCCAATGATCCCAAATCAATTAATTGGAAAGCATCAAGTTCTTAAGGTAGAAATCACCATATGACTATCAATCTTATCATTTGGGATAGTAACATATTACTCTCCCAAGTTTCCAGGATAAGCAACTTTTGGCCCTTTTTTTATCTACTCCTTCAAGGAAACCAAACTGCTGACTTCCCATCTTATTCATTCTCAGGAATAAATATCAAATCTCATACTGCATCCCAATTATTCTGAAGGATTAATTTCTATAAAAAGGAGACTCTTCAATCCTCCACATTTGAATGAAATGGGGAAAGAAATTACATGCTGGCAGCTTCCAAAAGAAATGCAAAAGAAAAAAAATGCCACAGTAGTTTGCATAGAAAAGGATGCAGGAGTGTTTGAGATCCTGAGGAGCTATAAAAGTTTGACTTAACCAAGCTCAATAAACCAGTGAACAGAGAAATTGCATCTGACACTATTGCAGCACAATCTTGTAGGATTTCCATCCAAATCCAGAAAATTACTGTGGTGCCACAGCACCAGGTAGTGTGCTATAGGTGTAAAACGAAGCACACACTGTCAGACATGGCCTATATGTTGATTTGTTTTGCTTAATCACTTTTATTTCAAAGAGAGTTCTATTAGGACAGGAGAGGACAAGTTATAGGGAAATGACAATTAAAAAAAAAAACAAAACTTAAAAAAAACAACCTACGTAAGATTTAGTATTAAAGGTCCAATACCAAAAATTTTTTAAATGCCCATATTGGGGGGAAGGATAAGGAGAAATATTTTATTGTAAACTTTTATTAAACTCAAGGGGAACAGGCTCTTTCCCCCAGGTATTTCATCCATAGCTTTGTTTATTTTTCATATGCAGTGAATCTATGTGTACACATATACAATTAGCATATGACTGTCCTCTGTTATACAGGTTCATATTTAGTCACTGGGATCATGAGGAAAACATTTTGTATAATTTAAAGTGCTACATAAAGATGAGCTACTTTATATGTTGTATCTCTATATAAATACAGTTACACAGATACATGTATATTCATTTATGGAGGCAGCGCACACTTGAAGCTAAGGTTCCTTCCAGGCCAATCAATTGGTTTAAGAATCATAAATAGTAGAGCAGACCAGGAAGATCTTAAAAAAGGGTGAGGAGGAGTAGGAATGCTATAAGAAACCAAAAAATTTGGAGCAGAAGAAAAAGGAGAAATTTGTTAATATACTAACAGTACATTAGGAATTGATGTTTTGAGAAAAACAATCAGATGATAAGAAATTCAATGAGAACTCACATAACAGACCAAAAAGAAACATACAGTGATGCAGAAGAAAAAACATTCCCTAGAGATTTTTAAATTTTGGGGTCAACACTAGTATTTCTTTTCAGTTGGTTATATTCCTTTCTAGGGACAGGGAAGATTTGAAGTCCCTTTCACCTATTTTATGAATCAAATAAGATAACAAATGTTAAAGTCACTCTGGTAGTGGCAATTTTGGATAAGATCAAATGAATGGAAGGAAAGTAACAGAATGACTCATAAGACTTATAATCAAACTAGCAATGTCATACTGACAATGATGGCTACATAGGGGAGCAGGTACTAAATAACACTGAATCAGCTTTCAGAGGGCTGGCATATCAGACAGAAAATTTTAGAGTCAGTTATCAAGCAATAAAAGCCAGGTTTGTTTTTTTTTTTTAATGTTTAAGGTGTAGCTAGCCTAAGGCTACAGAGTCAAGAACCTTGGTTTTAGTGTCAGAGAATGTGTTCAAATGTGATCTGGGCCAAGTTATATTGAGTCTATTTCCACATCTGTAAAATAAGGCATTAGACTAGATGTCTTCCTAAGATCTCCCTTTTCTTGTGTGAGCTGAAAATTTCACATAGAGAAGACATGAGGAAGATCTGGTACTTCACAAATTGATAATGGGAATTTGAAGCTTTCCCCAATCTCTTGTAATTCTAGTGACTTCCCTGTGTTATTTATCCTGTATATATTATATTTTGCTTCTTTCCCTCTCTCTGGCAGTTAGCATAGTGCCCAGAATACTTACTGATCGAATGACTAGGGATGAAGAGTACAGAATGTACTGTTCAGGATTATAGAATTTTTACAGGTAGAAGGCTCCTTAGAGATCACTGCATATATGTCCTATACATATAGAAACATTTTAACTAAATACCTAGGACTCTAACCCCTTTTGTTCCTTAGCATTTTATATGATGGTCTAAGCATACCATAGCAAGTATTTAATATTTTCTGGTAATTATCACCTAGATCCTTTACCTCACTTTAGATATAAAACTTAAAAGGTTGAACGTCTTACCCAAGTTTACACACCAGACTAGAATCCACCTCTTTTATATCTGTTTTTTCTGCAATGTAATTTTATTTGGGGAGAGGTGACTTGCCACTTAGATGATTAAATTTTCCCAAGATTAAAAAAACTATCACTCTATCCAACATTCCTGAGCAATCCATTTGGACTTCATAAACCAAGATTCATCAGCTTGAAGCTATCCAAATCATTTCTGAGGCTCCTGTGATCTCCTCCTAAACAACAGACTAGCCAACTCTCTATGGTTGGGGGTCCCCAGTGGTAGATTATAGTAATAACTGGCTAACACTTGCACAGTGCTTTAAAGTTGCAAAGTACTTAATACTTTATCCCATTTGATATTCAAAACAATTCTGAAATAGGTGTTATCCTCATTTTATAGGTGAGGAAAGCCATTGACCACTAACCATGTGAATTCATTAGGGTAGGAATTCCCTAAATTGATGTGACTGGAAAAATCACCCATTGTGATGAAGTTTTCCTAGGCTGGCCCCTTCTAAGGGAGGATACAAATTAGATCAGACCAGAGAAGGACTGTTTTTTTTTTTTTTTTTAAAACTAATCAGAGATTTCCTTGTATAGGGAGGTCCTGATGAGTAGCTTCCAATAGTAGTACCAGTGCAGACTGATAACTATTCTGCAGTTTCATCTTATACATTCTCCTACACTACTGAAAGATAAAGTGACTAGCTCAGAAGGGGGATTTGAGCCTAGGCCTTCTGAATTCACAAAGGCCAGCTCTATAACCACTATACCATGTTGCTTCTCAGTGAACTGTATTAAGCAGACTGTTTTTTCACAGATTAAAATTTTCCCTATCAAGAGTTGGATAAAAATAAATTCAAATGAGTAAATGCTTCTGCAGGAGAAATGTCAAAGGAATTCCAATGGCAATTTAGTCTACATTATGCATTTTATTACTTATCAACTCCCTAGTATATTCTGCCATGTTTCATGCATATGTACCTCATTTCTCAATTAAAATGTAAAGTTTCTTCAAGAAGGAGATTGTGCTTCCTACTTATACATTCTACACAGTATATATCACAGTGGTAGGCACACAGAAAGTCAATATATGTTGACTACTAGGGAATGCCCTAAGGAATTTCAGAAGAGAATTTACTATCTTAAGAAAATGTAGGCACCTAATTATTACATGTAGAAAAGAAATTCCCTCATAATTTATAAAAACAGAGTACATTTCATTCTTATAATCAGAAGGTACTTAGCAGTCCCATTATTTGTCTCTGAGATTTCTATGAGAACCCATATCATTTCCTTATATGAAGACACTTTGGGTCTGAATCCATCTTGGGCATTTGGGAAATACAAATTTCAAATGGCTTTTTTTTCCCCCCTCTCCTCTATTTTTATGCCTAGTATTGGCTCACCGTAAAGGGACAAAGTTTCAAAGGAACAGAGGTAGAGTCATATATATATATATAGAGTCATATATATATATATATATGTCATCACCTATATATATGTCATCACCTGAACAGCTGATCTCTTCAGGTACCAAACCCATCTATATTTTTGAAGACTGTTTTCAGTATAATATCAGCTGAATAATAATTCAGTATAATACCATCAGATTATCCAACATCTTTCCTAGCCACAGAGTGAAACGTGTCTGGGAACTCCTATTCATCTGTACAAGTTTGTAAGCCAGCTTTCCTCATTCACACTTTGTGTCAAACTACATCACATGTTAATAACTATTACAAGTTGTAACCAGTTTGAGAATATAAGTGAATGCACATCAAACTTTATTTTCTTTTGGCTCTTATGTGTAATAATTAATTATGTTCAGCTGACTAAAATAATGAAATAAGCCATACTTATTATAAGGCACCAATAGCCCTGTTAAATGAGAGCCCATATGATATGAAATAATATTCTACACATAATCTCTAAAAAATGTCCTACAACAGATTTTCCTAACCAAAGTATACTTCCACTACATAAAATATTTTAAATTATTTTACTTCAGAGCTGGGTGGCAGAAGTAAGAAGAGAAGTGAGACCTAAAGAAAGAGGGTTGAAGATTAGGAAGAACAAGGGAAAATGTAGAGAGGAGAAGCAACAGGAGTCAGAAACCAGGTTGTTTTAAAACATCCACTATTTCTCCTCTTCTTAAGGCATTAAGGAAATGTGATTTGCATTGATACAGGGAATACACATCAAAAAATGACAAAATTTTAGATATTTTGAAGCAAGGCAAAGTACATGGTAAGGACTTCTGGCAATAAATTTTGTGGACCCCTAAAAATGTGCCACGGACAGACAGTAAGACAAACACTTCTCTAAAAAGAATCACTTGAAGGATTATTTATAGGAAACATTCCATTATGGGATTGTTTAGACAGTAAAAAAATTTTGGTCTGAACTTAGGATTTCAAATAGGTTTAAGGAATTCCTTGATATAGAAACTTTCATTCACTGATGCAAATAAGAAACATAGTTTTCTAAAGTTGCCTGAGGCTCTAAGAGATATTTTGCCCCCAAGAAAATAGCTACTATGGTCAGAGGCAGGACATGAATTCAGGGTTACCTCTATGCTTGGCCCTATGTCCATTATACATGGATTCCAAACTACCTCCAAACAAAAGAGATGATATAATTCTTGTTTAAAATTTTTCAGTTCTATTTCTGTATCAACATTTTTTTTTTGCTCTGGACTTCTTTCATCAATATGAGGAATCCAAATGAAATCTCTTCTCACTTATCTGTGGCACAAGACTTGCCTGTGCACATGATGCAAAATTATGTGAATTGCCCACAGCTAATAATATGTTTGAGGAAGAACTTGAATGCAGATCTTCCAATCTCCAAAATCAACCCTGTAATCTCTCCTCTATAGTACCTCTCATTAGCAATAAATGACAAAATATAATTCAGGTAATAGGAAAATCTAACAATACCCAATCTTTCTAATTCCAAGCTATAAACTTCCAGCTAGAAGAGACTTATTTTTTCTATCTCGTTACCTATTACATTGTCTTGTACAGAAAAGGAAACTTAAAATGTCTGCTGAATCAAAAACAACTAGAACAGTAGAGAACAGAACAAACCAATCATTTTTCTTGCCAATCTGGCAGTCAATGAAACTCTAAATATACCAAGAGTTGACATAAATTTTTAACAATTTCACCTTAACACATTTTAGCCCAAACTCTTGATTTTCATCAACTCTCTTTAAAAAAAAATGTAGCAATCAATCATCTTTCCTGCAAATATAATTTCTAGTTTCTTTTCCTTATTTCCAAATAGATTACAGACCTGAGATCAAATCTTTCTTCTGAAGTCTCAGTATCCCCTTATGCTTCTTACTGTACACTTTCAGCTTCTATCCTATATTAACAGTGATTTGCAGATAATTCTCATCTCAAAAAACTATAAGGTACATGAACTCCCTCAGTCTTATACATGGTAGGTGTTCAATGTTTGTTGAATTAGTGAGATCTTGCTCAATTTTAAGTACTGATTCATGCAGACTTATTTTTTGGTTGGGATACTAACACTTATAGAAATAGCTTTTCAAAGTGCTATTTCGCATCTAAATTCTAAAAGTGTAAAAATAAAAAATAACATTTTCTAGAGTACAAAAGCAAGTAAGAACAGAACTGAGGCAACAACTAAAATCTTCTTGTCAATCTGACAGGTCCATCAACCTCCAGTGTGTTTTTTAACTGTTATTTTCATTTTTAAACTTTCCTTTTATAATTTTCCATAACCTTTGTCGAAATGGTTTGCAATGACAATTGCCTTTGAAAAGAAATAAACAGGCAAAATGCTCAACTATGATCAACTGCCATTTTCTGCTGGCAACCATTTAAAAACCAAGCTTCGATCCCAAAGTTATCTATAGTATTGAAGAATGACGTAAGTTGTAATATCAGTAAGTAGTTTTTTTTAAATTATGCTTTAGAAGAATACAAACATCTCTTAGCTTTTACTTTCTTTACTCTTCCCAAAAACTAGTCTAGCATGTGAATAATAATTTAACTTTATGCTTCCCAATCCTGGAGGTCCAATGTGTAATCTAATTAAGTCAAGCTCTCATATTTTATTTGAGTGATAGTCTCATAGTTCTAAAAAAAGGAATATAAATTCTTTTAATGTCAAATGATGTCTATAACAACTTTTTAGCAAGAAACCATATACTGCTGGCAGATAGTTTGTTTCTTGTGAGTTTTCTGGGGAATAATACCCCAATATGTATACCTAAGGACAGAAATCATACTCTAGATTGCCACTCTCGTTGACCCCACCACTTTAAAGGGCACAAAACTTCGACAAATAGTATACCAGACATTTTTATGGCCTGCTCCCAACAACTGAATTTTAGAGAGAAGTACAAGAGGTAGCAGAGCACACATACATCTCTAAGGAGCCAGAGACATCAATAATTATGGGAGTTCTTTTGATTTTTTTTATATAGAAAGCCACAATAAGGAGACTGATAGAATTTCTCTCATATTTTAAATTCTCAGGATTATTTTCTATTCCTGTCTTTATCTTTAATTAATCATCAATTATTTTATTTATTTCTCTCTATCTTTGTAATAATAGATTAACAGCCTATAGCCCATACTGACAGTAGAGGGGAACAAAACATATAGTTCAGGCATGAACTAACTGCAAAATATCCACATATTTTGATAATTCTTAAATTAAGAATAAAGTATTTCAAAAAATAAAATATTCACCTACTAAATCTTGAAACAGTTATATTTTCCTTATTTGGGATTGATAAAACCTGAAAATATGAACTACTATTAATTCACAAGATTAAAAAAAAAAAAAACAGTAGCATTGAGGGGAAAATAACTAAAATAGGTGGCATGCAATGAGGAAATGTCCTCAAGGAAACCAGATTTTGTAAAATTTGTTTTATATAATCTTGTATTGACTCAAATGATAACGGGACAGTAGTAGCCACTAGCCATTAAAACAGAATGAGGCAAAAAAAGAATGGAGGAATTAATATAAGCTTTTTTCAGGATACCTTTTAGTTCAGCTGCCGAAATGTCATAAATCGTTACTTTTAGGACATGGAGAAGAGACGCAGAACAGTCAAAGACAAAACACTATTTTTAGGAAGATTTTTTTTTTTGTTTTGTTTGTTAAATTTCAGCTCATCTTCTACGTAGACTCTGCTCTATAACTCACCTATCATCTGTACAAGAAATGAAAACATAGTGGAAGGGGAGAGAATACAGCACCCTGGCCAGCTTCAGACATCCACATACAAAACAGCATCAACTAAAGTGAGACCAGCACTTCCCCAAAGACAGGGACAAATCCCAATACATGAAGAAAATGTAATTACCTATTTGAACACAGGCAAGATGATGGAAGTCTAATTAACCTAGTTTGGGAAAGAGTGACTGCTTACTCCTTGTACTACAAGGAAGGAATGAAGGTCCTTTTAAAAAGCAAAAAACAAAAACAAAAAACAGCCCCCAAATGGGTTTTTGATGGTGGAAAACTGTATGTATGCTGCTGGTAATAGTGGTAAATATATATTTATATATGTATATTAAAAAAAGGAAAAATAATCTATTTATAGAACAGTCAGTAGTCAGACATTTAGAAAAAAGTAAAAACAAGTTCTTTTCTTTAAAAATGGATCGACTAAAATGACCTCATCATCTAGAGGTATCATAATCCTACATCTTCTGTCGAAGTCAGGGTATGACTCAGCATCATCTGTTGCTGCTTCTGGGCCAGAATCTGAAATAGCCAGTGTTTAGAACGGTAGTTTATGGGTCAGGACTACAAGGTGAGCAGTTACATATGGTGGTCTTGCTTATGATCATGCCTAAAGCCTGGTGATGATAGGAATACTTGTAAAAGAATGTTATCCCCAAAGCATGCACCATTGTGGCTCTGCAAGACAACCCTTCTGGCCTTTATTCCTTTTCTTTGTGTAGAATCCTGGGTCCATGTAGTTGTTCCTCTCCAATATGTAGGCCCAGGAGACTGGGAATTCTCAAAGCCAGTCTCTATAAGAGAAGCTGTTGCTCTTGGAGGAAATAAAAAATGCTCTTCTTTCCAAGATCCAGCCTAACATCTGAATTGAGATGGTATTCTCCACATTCGGTGGTCTGTCCCAGCTGAAGGGAAGCTCCAGGTTTTCTTTTTTGGTACCCACAAGCACTAGGAACTGGTATAGGTAATGCTGCTTTTCCATGACTCCTAATAGAACCTGCAGATCTGCCCTCCCTTCAATAACTGTAGAATATAGAATGCTTACAAATAGTGGAAAGGGACTACGGTATTCTGATGGCTATCTTGCTGTCCCATTCAGGCAGACCCAAGGCACTCTGGTTCCACACATGCCTACAAACAGTGCTGCCATTAGGCTGTAACTCTCTAGCTAATGCCTACAGGCCCCGAGCCAGCTCCACACCCCAGCTGGATCAGCCACCCTACTGCTCAGTCAAGTCTCTGAACACAATGCAGGACACCCCACTCACGAGCAAACACTCCAGTTAAGAGAACGGCTGGCAGGTCAAAGGAGACATCTCTGCATAGATGGGCTGGTGCAGTATGTGGCTCACACAGTCCCACTGCACAGAAAAAGCGAGGAGGGCTTTCTCTGCGGCAGGCCATTCGTCTTTGGAAGCAACAACTCAGAGCAGATCCAAACCACCCTCCCTTGATGACAAGGGTCTCAGTGTGGTCCATTTCCCTCATGTTCTAAACTAACCAAGCTTCTGCTAGCTGGCCTCCTTCAGTTCCTCCACTGGTAGCTTGTAGCTCATTATGAAAGAAGGAGGCTGGGCCTGTCCTGGGCTACTTGGCCCCTGCTTCTTTGCACAGTTTATACAGATGTAATCTTCATTTTCTGCCATTTCTGGAGAAACACCCACACAGACTTGATGAAACCACTCATCGCAGCCACCATCACACTGTACCCAGTCTACCTGTAGGAGATAAGATTGAGAGGGCTTTAGGACAGTTAGCTATCCCTAGGGTGAAAGTAAAGTCAAGGCATAATACATAACAGCTTAGTTTTTACACTATTGTTTCGTAAGTATTTCTGTATTTTTTACATCCATTACTTCACTTTATCCTCACAACAATTCAGTGAGCCAAGTGGGACAAGCACTGTCCCCACTTTTCAGATAAAGAAGCTGAGATTTAGAAGAATTAACTAACTTGCTCAAGATCAAATGGCTAGTAAATGGCAGAGTCAGTGCTTGAATCCAGGTCTTTTGACTCCCCAAGTTCACTACCATGATCTATTCACTATACCAATGGTTCCCAACCTGTAGGGCAAGAACATCTGAAGAACTAGATACTGCAAAGAGTCCAAGAACCCATGTGGTGCACTGATGTGACTTCTATCTTAATTTGGCTCCAAAAAAATATGTGTGTGTATATCCATTTGTGTGCACATATGTATATTCCATATGTCTTACAACTTTTCCAAATTCCATATTCTGCACATTTATAATAAAATACAAATTTATTTTAAAAGCATTGCTGATTTAATAGATTTCTGTAGATGTCTGTTTTTCTCATTCAATAATAACAGTGTAACTATTATCACATAGGGCCTCTGTAAAATTTTTGACCTAAAAAAAAAATCCTTTCTTCTCAAAAATGGGGAACTAATCCATAATATCAAGTTATCTCTCAAAAAGAAAAGCTGTTTAAGTTATGCTGGTAGAATCACTGAAATGCCCACAGTCAATACAATCTCTATTTCTTCTTTTTAAAAAGGGGTTGGAGGAAGCCAGGAAGCTATCTAAAAGTTAACTATACTCACAATATTGGAACAATTCTCAAGTGGCATTTTTCCTCCATGAATATCTGTCATAAGCACACAACTGATATATTCAGCAGCTCTTCACCAGCCAATCTCTCATAGCAGGCATTGAGCACTAAAGTAACATCATGGTTCCACTTTGCAGATCTCATCCGAAATCCACAAAATTTCTGTTTCTCAGATCCAGTCTCTTTCAGTCTACCAGAACTATCAATATCATTTCATTTTTGGTCCCAACCCCTGGTGGCTTACCACTAGATCACACTGCTTCTCAAGTTTACTAATCTAATCAGAACTATTATCACAGAATATCTTTAAGAAGAAAGACTACAGTAGTCACTGTTGCCATAAATATTAATTACTTTTATAGTTCCTTCTCAAACTAAATTCATTCCTTGTTCTCTATGAGAAGTCTGGCTTTTGAACTCAAACTGTGCAGCACAAAGAATAAGTAATCAAAATGTACCTATCCCAGCAGTAATATAATAAAGCCAGAAAAAGAAGTTAATCACTTCTGTGCACCAAAGTAAAAATAAAAACACTGCAGATATGTGATTTAAGAAGATACTAACTGTACAGTAGGTAGATACAAATAGGACACACAAGAGGAGTATGTTGGCTATTTTTGAATCTGTGGACGTTTACTTTAATTAAAGGGATGAACTTTTATTTCTCTGGGCTACCTGAATATGACATTATTATCCTTTTTATGAGCTAACCCACAGACCTTTGCTCTAACATTAATTCTCTTAACTAGAATAGTCACTACTCAACTACTTGCCCAAATGTCAAATCAGTTATCAATTACCTACATTTCCATGTCCTGAACTTTTCTTGACATCTTATCCTACACTATTATATAAGCATTGAGCCCCAGTTTTCGAAGGGAAACATACATACCCAAGTATAGATTCATCTATCTTTCTCTCTCAGCCAGGAGCAAGAAGGAAAGCAGTTCAGTTCTCTCTCTTTTTTTTTTTTAACCCTGGTAAATATACTTGCCCAAAGTTAAGATCTCTTATGACCTTTTTAAAGAACAAGGTTTCCCTTGAAACATAGCTATATTGACTATAATGAAAAAATGTTATATGCCAATTTATATAAATTCTTAAATGTTGCTTCTCTGAAATTTGCCATATTTTGTTCTCTCAACTTTACTCCTTTTTTTAAAAAAGAATTTAAAAAATATCCCATGACTACTCAAAAGTTAAAAGACTAAGAAGTTAATTAATACTGTAAAAGACTAAAAGTTCAGTAGGAGAAGCAGATGACTAAAAGCTCAAGAGTAGTGGTTCAAATTTCACTTTGGTCACTCAGTCATTAGATATTACTTCAAATACTTTCCTTTTCACTGCTTCTGATCGAATTAAGACTATTTACTACTTTACAGAGGCATCTGAACAATAAAAATAAATAACCTTAAAAAATGTGAGGTGCCCAAACATAATTGATAATAATGAAGAAGAAATGTTTAACTTATAGTGAAATAAGTTAATGGGAAATAGTGAAATGGGAGAAGGGGAACAACCTACAAGAGAAAGCAATATGGTAAATAACACGTCTTCTTTTCATATGTTTAATCCAAAAATAAGTAAGAAATTTAAATCTCCTAGGACATAATGAATAGTTATTGTCCCTAGAAACAGGAATAAATATTTCAATACTATCAAAACAAGTTTTAATCTCTCAAAGATTCTTTATATATTTCATGTTCTGACCATTTTCTAATGAAAATGTTATTATGTAATTGCTATAGCTAAACCTTAGAAATGAGATACTGAATGATTTTATCACAAGTACCTAAATACCACTGAATTTGTAATGCCCTAAAATTAAGTCATTTAATGCTATAAGTAATAAGTACTCCCAAATTAGTTTACTAAAATTTTCAATCAAAAAGCCTCATTTTTTCTATACATTTCTGAAATCTTCATCATGATCACTTATTTTAAAATTTTGAACTTCTAATAAAAGGAAATTAGAGATCTCATGACTAGGATTATCTATTTTAAAGCTTACTAACAGCCAGAAAAGACAACTATGTATAAAAACATTCATGGGGCATTATTTGTAATAACAAAATTTGGAAATAAAATGTGTCCAGCAATCAGGGAATGGTTGAGCAAATTCTGACAAATAAAAAATGAATGATGACTATAAAGAATCTGCTTTAAAAAAAAAAAAAAGGATATATCCTTTGACCAAGCAATACCACTTTTAGATTTCCCAAGATTATCAGGGAAAAAAAGAAAAGAATCTATATATCCTAAAATATTTATAGCAACTGTCTTTGTGGTAGGCAAAGAATTGGAAATTAAAAATATGCCCATTAAGTGGGGAATGCTTAAACAAGTTGTGGCATATGATTGTGACAAAATACTGCTGCAATGTAAGAAATAATAAGCTGATTAATTTAAGGAAAACATAAGAATACTTGTATGAAATAATGAAAATTGAAATGATCAGAACTAAGAAAATGTTCCAGCAATGTTGGTCAAAGAATAATTGTGAACAACCAAGTACTTCTGAATATTATACTTAAACCAATTAAAAGGTACCAATAAAGGAAGATGTTATCCTCCCCACCAAGAGAAAGAAGTGATAAAGAGAAGTTAGTATGGTTTTACATATATTTATAAAAAAGCTGTGGTAATAGTAGCCTTCTCTAGTGCAAGGCGGGGAGGGAGGAAGGAAGAGAATTCAAAAGTTAAAATGTAAACCAAAAAAATTAAGTTAAATTATAAACAAAACAAAAGCATGGAAAGGCATGTATAAAGTTATGCAAAGTAAAGAAAACAGCTAAAAGCAACATACAAAGTAACTACAACAATGTAAATAATGTCAACATGTAGTTAACAAAACTCTGCTCAATCTGTCAAGAAATTTATAAATATAAATTAAGAGTTGAGGTCATGCCAGAGAGTGAAAATAAATAAAGGTGGAGTCGAGATTTCTTGTTTTAAATTCATCAACCAAGACCACCGCAAATTTGGCCTCCAAGACAATCTCTGGTTTTGATTTTTAAAAAAATAATAATAATCCTAGCCTCCAGGGTTTACAAGATTTAAGCAAGGGGTTGAAAAAGATAACATTTCATTTAGAGAGTTAAAAGTACACATTAAGTTTGGAATCTGGCAGAAGGCACAATTGAGTGAATAGTTTTACAATTCTACTTCCATCCCACCTCAATGTCAGTCCACTAAAAAGTACAATTTTCTAAAGTAGCGAATTCATTATCATTTTGGGTCACTTATAAAAAGATTTGGTCCTGAGGTTCACATAACACATCACAGCAAGACAGGACAAGCACAAAATCATACGAGAAAAGTTGGATGGGATCTCAACCCATGCCTCAAAGAAAAACCCTTCCATAGCATCTCTGACAAATGGTTATCTTGCTTTCATTTAACAAAAAATGGGGAAACTCACTCTCCCCAAGGCAGATCATTCCCTTTTTCAACAATTCTAACTGTTAACAAGGCTTGATGCATATACATGATGCGTATTGATAAAATCCTTTTGGAAAGCAGTCTGATAGCATGTTAAAATGGTTTCATTTTCTTAAATGTATAAATTACTTATAACTTTTGATTCAATAATCTTATGATACATATGCCCTAAGAATATGAACAAAAAGGAAAGAGCTGAGCTAACTATTCAAAGATACCTATGATAGTATCATTTATGTACCTTCAAAAACACCAGAAAACCTCCTACAGAACTGGAATGAATGCTCAATCTGGGATCCGAGAAAATAAGGTTGAATCTTGGTTTTGCAACTTTCTACCTAAGTGACCTTGGAAAAGTTAACTTACCTCTCAGTTTCCTCATCTGCAAATTATGCCATTTACTCTGTCATCTCTTAGGTTCCTTCCAACTCTAAATTCTATAATCCTAAAATCTTCAATGTACAATTTGGGAGTAACTAAATCAATGTAATGAAATAATACACTGCAAGTGAAAACAACAGTCAAGGGACCAACATGGTATAGTGGAAAGAACTCTGCCTCTAGACTCATGAGAACTTGGGTCAAATCCCACTTCTGATCTTTTGTGACTGGGAGAAAGTCACTTTAATCTGTCTGGGTTTCCTCATCTGTAAAATGAGGGAGCTGGATTAGGTGGCTCCACCTCTAGACTTACAAACCTGTGAACAATCACGAAAAATATGGAAACATGACATAAAGAACAAAGGAACAAAGTATCAGCACACATTTGTGACAACTATAAAGAATGAAAAGTAGACATAAATACAGGGGTGAATAGACAGACAATACAGAAGGGAACAAAGGGAGGAACTGTTAGATTTGTTATAAATACCTTTATGCTAAAGACTTTAAAAAAAAAAAACTGAATGTTAAAGTAAATTTAATTGATTTTGTAATTAAAACTACATTCACAATGATTTATAAAGTAAAACATGTTGCATTCTAACAGTTGTATTGCTTGTCCTTGCATCTGCCTTACTATGTTCATTCAATGTATTCTAGTTTTATTTTATTTAATTAGTGAAAGACTTCTACTGGATGTCATCCCAGTGGCCTAGACGCCTCACAATTTACCAGGGATTGTTAAGAAAAAAAATGCAGAAACCAAATTATTTAGAAGGCCAATTTGGACTGCACCAAGAACAGACTATTATGTTACATCTATGCTCTCAAAAACTCAGCCTTTAGAAGTCAAAATTCTTCTTCCTCTCTTACATCTGGTTGAGTTAGGGATGAGCTAGGATTTACCTTGTCCTTACAAGGCCTCTGGCAATTCTGTGCTGCACAAACTGCATTTTCGTCATCTGACTCCTCAGCTCCTGACCAATCATACTTTGAGGGGATATCTAGCACCTTCTTCTCTCTTTTCTTCTCAGTATTTTCCTTTACAAGTTCAACCTTGGCTGCAGCAGCTTTCTCCCTCTTTTTCTTCCTTTCCTCTTCCTTTGCCAGCTTCTTGGCCAATTTATTCAGCTCCTTTGACTTATCTACACTCATCTTCAACTTCTTCTTTTTTGGTTTGTCCAGTTTCTTCAGTTCCTTGGACCTCTGTTTCCCTTCTCCAAAGAGCTGTTCAACTTTTTCCAGTTTTCGCTTTCTCTTCTTCTCAGAAGAATCCTTTCCTTTTATTCTCAAAGGTTTCTCTTCCATACTGTCATCCTTAAGATAAGATTAAAAATTTTGTGAAAATCAGGAGGTTTAATATCAGAAATTTTTAAATTCTACAATATGGAATAAAAAAAGCAATCAGGAATCTTGAATTAAAATTAACAAGGATTAAACAATAAAACATGCCTCAAGTTTTCAGATTTCCTAAAGAAAAAAAAATTAAATTAAAAAAAAAAATGGACCCAAATGGACTCACAAATTTAAAAAAAAAAACTTAAAGAAGTAACTTCAAATTACATAGATGTTTTCAAAACACAGCAAGACTACCTAACTCCCTTTCTGAGGGAAATATAATATTGATCCCTAAACTGTCCAAAAATATAGCTTAAAAAAAAATTATGGACCAATATAATTAATGAATAAAAAGCAGTCATAATCATTTGGAAGATATGTAATCAGAAAGTCTGGAGTATTAAAGTAATTCTTATAGAGTGAAGCTTTGAAAAACTAATTTAAGGAATTTGAAAACTAGACTGGAACTAATTTTATGAAGACCAATTTCTAAACTAAGTATAGACAAAAGTTGTAATACAGTTTTCCAAAGAATGCTGCTAGTGATATTGTTCCACTCCTATTAAAAGTTTTTCTCTTCTTTCTCTCTCTTCAGTCTTGCCTCTCTCCCCCATATATGCTACTCCTTTATTTCACCACACCCCCTGCTTGTGTTTTAGACCTTCTTAACCCCAGCAAAGCTTGGTAATGTGGTACAGTGTCACACTTGAGACAGGAAGACAGGTTCATAACACTCTTCTGATATTTAATAGCTGTGATCTCATCAACAAGTCACTTAAGTTTTTTTAAGCCTTAGCTTCATCGTTTGCAAAGTGAAAACTATAATACTGTTAGACTTACACAGCTCAGGAATGCTGTGAGGCTTAAATGAGATAATTTAAATTTATGTAAAGCACTCTGCAAACCTTCAAGTACCGTATAAAGGTTAGTTATTATTATGGCTTTAGCACCACTGGCAATACTCAGTAAGTTTTAAATTAGTACCTACCTCCATGACATGAAGGAATCTATCCTCTGAGGGTGGATGTGTGGCTTGTAAGATTCGCCAGATGTGTTGTGTCTCATCCAGAGATACCTCAAGGAGATCACCAACCATCATAAGTTCTTCTAATTGGGCTTTAGCACCAGCTGATAACTCCAAGACTGGAGACTCCAAACTTCGGGGCACTAAAGGACTCTTTCTGGGTTGTTTCCTTGGGGTACTGGAACCTTTGCAAACAGAAACAAATAAGTTAAAAAACACAAGAAAGCATATGTATGACAGAAATTTTTTGCAATGGAAATCTTAATCCTGGTAGCAGCATTAGATAATACAAGTATAATATTATGGATTAATGCAAAAATAAAACATGAAATAAATAAAATGACCTTTACCCAAATATTTTATATCCACAGTTCCTCCTATATAAAAATGAATATTAAAACAAAGATTTTCAGGATTTTGAAACTATTTATCATAAACAAATACAGAACCCCAGAGATATAATTATACTTCAAAGCAAAGTATTTATTCTCCAAATCAAGATAAAAAGATGTATGTGACCTTCTCTGCTCTACTGGTTGTCACTATAGAGAAATAAAACTAACACATATCTTATTGAGGTATATCCTAAGATTCAGGATGCTACTATTCCAAATCAAGGATACAGTAAATCATTTTCATAATTATACATTAAAGACCAGAAAGCAAATTATTATTGGGGACTACTTTCTACGATCTGTGATTCATATTGTTAATATTTTTTATAAAGCAGATAAATGGATCCTCAACCTTCAAAAGCACCTCAGGAATTTTTTCAACTATTTATCACTGTGTTCCTCTAATTTTCCTTATGTAAACTGGGGAAAAGTTAAGTGCCACAGCACATATACAAAAAAAGTTATCAGCCTCGTACCTAATATACAGCTACTTTACAATTAACAATTACTTAGCCCACAAAATGCAAGGCCTAGTCAACTAGGTTGTTTCCTTCAACCACATTATTGTAATTGATGGAATTATATTCTGGAGGTACAATTATTCATATCAAGGAAGAAGACAATCCCATTGAATTCCACACTGATAAGAAAATATCCAGAATACTGTGTTGATTTCTGATTGACATATTTTAATCAAGAGAATTAATAAATTTATAAAGCATGTCCAAAGCAACTAGGACAGTGAAGAGGTCTGGAAAATGTCTTACAAGGAAAGGAAGAAACCAAGAACATTTAGTTATAGAAAAGAAGGTTCTGCCTCAAGGGATGGAGTCAGGAAGTCTGAGAATTAAAAGAGGGCAGTTAACATATATATCACGCAGGGTATGGCACTATCCAAAATATATAAAGAAATAAGGAGAAAGAGATCCTAAAGAAGGGAAAGAGACCTGTATGTGCCAAAATGTCTGTGGCAGCCCTGTTTGTAGTGGCTAGAAACTGGAAAATGAATGGATGCCCATCAAATGGAGAATGGTTGTGTAAATTGTGGTATATGAATGTTATGGAATATTATTGTTCAGTAAGAAATGATCAGCAGGATGAATACAGAGAGGCTTGGAGAGACCTACATGCATTGATGCTAAGTGAAATGAACAGAACCAGGAGATCATTATACACTTCAACAACAATACTATATGAGGATGTATTCTGATGGAAGTGGATTTCTTAAACAAAGAGAAGATCTAACTCAGTTTCAATTGATCAATGATGGACAGAAGCAGCTACACCCAAAGAAAGAACACTGGGAAATGAATGTAAACTGTTTGCATTTTTGTTTTTCTTCCCAGGTTATTTTTACCTTATGAATCCAATTCTTCCTGTGCAACAAGAGAACTGTTTTGCTCTGAACACATATATTGTATCTAGGATATATACTAGTATATTTAACTTGTATAGGACTGCTTGCCACCTGTGGGAAGGGGTGGAGGGAGGGAGGGGAAAAGTCGGAACAGAAGTGAGTGCAAGGGATGTTGTTGTAAAAAATTACCTAGGCATGGGTTCTGTCAATAAAAAGTTATAATTATTAAAAAAAAAAAAAGAAAGAAAGAAAGAAAGAAAGAAATAGGGAAGAAGGATGGGGAACAGGGAAACAAAGGGCGAGAGAAGAAAACAAGGGAGGGATCCTTGGGTGGAAGAGGTTAATAGCAAGGCAAGTTAGGAGAAAGCAAAGGATCAGCAGAAATAGGAAAGCTATACATATGTGTAGGTGGGAGGGAGAGACCATGTATGTGTGTGTGTGTGTGTGTGTGTGTGTGTACTTAGGTATACGTGTGTGTGTGTGTACTTAAGATATACATAAATATATCCTTTCTTAACAATAGCCTATTTGGGGATAGGATGGGATGCAGATGAAAGGGGGAAAAAAGAATAAAGTTTAAAAGTGTACACACACACACACACACACACACTTTCTTGAACACGTAATTTGATGTTATATATTTTGATCTTCCCTGATGTTCTGCTGGGCACATGACAATGTTCTCTTTTGTTTTATTTTGCTTTGTATTTCTTTTTTCTTATTTTTTTTTAATAAAAGAAAAAAAAGAGGGCAGTTAGACTTATTCTAAAATTCTACAACACTATGAATTAGAATTGAAACCTTCTGATTCACTTTCACTACATATTCTACCTGATATTGAAGTGGGTTGTGGTCCCTTTAAGCAACTGATTTGTAATCCTTTCAGATTGATTTGTGATTCAGATTACTCCCAACCCCTCCTGGCTGATGCATTATCAGTTCAGGAAACCTGCACCAGTGATTCACAAATTCTGGTCAAAAGCATCCCTTTGAATTCCAATAGGAGATCTGGGCTTGTCTCAGCCCCTACCAGATTTGAGTCACCTTGGACTCTCACAACCCCCATCGGATCTGAGCTAACTTGGGACTCCACCCACAGGCCCCCTTTAGCTAAATCTCTCATTATAAAATGAGCCAAACTAAAATCCTCTCTTAGCAGAGGTTCCAAACATGCCAGTCCTATGCTTGGCATCCCAAGGAGCTTCTGCCTACTGGAATACTGTTTCCAATGCCTTTCTCTCTTTATCCTCACCTATTTCCTTAACTAGATTTTAACCTTACTTCCTATCCCCATAGTAAACTTCTTTTATCAATTTAAGTTTTCGGGTTTGTAAATTCCTTTACAGAGAACTGCTTGCGCCACTAGAAGGGAGTTCCCCAAAACTCCCTACCCTTGTGCTGAATCCCAAGGGATGTAGGGAAGCCAAACCTATGCTGTACCCCGAACCTGCCACTAGACTTCATTTAACTCCCTAACCACCAGTAACCCTAATTTCATTTGGATTCCCCAAATCTAAACCTCATCAGATATGTTCTACCATTTCCCAAAAATTCAAGGATAGACAAACTATTCAGACTAGGAATCACATTTAGTACACTGATCAATAATCGACAATTTATAAAGCACAATTTTGATCAACTTTAATTAAAACAATGTTTTTCTTCTTTGGCTTTAGGTTCATCTCCCCACATGTAAAAATAGAGGAATAATACCTTGAGAACAACTCTTTGAAGCAGACGAATATGCATGTTCAGCACAGAATGATGGTGCTGTCCACATATGGGTCACCACCTCCTCAGATTTAATAGGGATCTCTTCATCGCAAAAGAGATTGGGTTCCAAGCTACTAGAAGACTTTACACTGGCAGTATCCTAAAGAAGAAACCCAGAGAATGTAAAGGTAAGTAAACTTGGCTTATGACTAAATTGTTAAATGATGATTACAGCACTGTAGCTTCCTATAGAAAATATCAATAATCTATCATTGCATATCAAATTTACAGCTTTGTGCAGCATACTAAAAATAAACAATTTTTGGAGAAAAATGGAAAATTGTATAGTATTAAGCAAACAACGACAACAACAAAAACCTCAGCAAACCTTCAAAAATCTATATAAAAGATCTAAAAGCATACTGATTTCTACACCTTACAATATAATATCATCGATATTTCTGTGTGAGATAAAGAAATTCTTAAAATTTAATAAGAAATGGTTTCATTTAAAAGAGGAAGTAATATTCTCGATATAGTCTTAGGGGATGGGGATTTTATAGACAACAGCACTGTTCTGCTATTTTCATTTACTCTTAGTACAGATTTTATCTGTTTATATCAAAATCACATCAAAATTTTTAAAAACCCTGAAGCCACAGACTGTGCAGTAGTCAAGTTATATCTGATGAGCAGGAGAGTTCAAATTATCTTGAATAATCTTAATTTTAGCATTCCTGGAAATTCTTTAGAAAATAGTTAAGTAGTTATAGAAAAGAATACTTGTGAGAAAGTCTATAAAAGTGATTCAAGAAAACAATGTCCCGTTAATTCCACTAAAGAAAAAACATAAAAACAAGACGTAAAGGATTCTCCCTATATGAGTGTTGTGCCACAGTTCCCTTTTATTGTCCTGACTCAGTTTCCCTAAATTGTCCTGCCTGGGTTTCCCTGAATTGTTCTGCCTCAGTTCCTAATTATTCTGCTCAATCCTGCAATACCATTCCTCCCTCCTAATCATCATGATTCAGATAAGGAGAAAGACTACCTGTCTTAGACATCATGACCCCAGACCTTACCCTACTTATCAGAATATCCAGTGCCTCCCCCTATTCTGTCATTGTTCTTCTTGATCCCAACTTATCAGAATGTCCTGTACCTCTCCCTACCATGTCAGAACTCTATTGATAGTCCATTCCAGTTCTCAGTACTCTGACTCCACTCCTGCCTTGGTCTACCCCTGGTCCCTTAAAGCCATGTGCATATATACTTCATGGGAAGCTCACGAGCTGCTGGATGCTGGATTGTTGGAGATGATGTTTCTTATTCAGCCCCAAGACCAAACCATGGATCCATTTGGTCCCAGTAAATCTCTCCCTTTCAAACAAAATATTAAAAACTCTCTAATCTTTATCCTGCCTCACTTTCTCCAGCATTACATGAAAACCTAACTTACAAAATTTCAAACAAAGGAGAATGTACAACTCCTTCCTTATACTCCAGGGACTTTTTATCAACAATTAGAAGTTATTCTCTCTTATCTGCCTGGTTTTATTCATTTCTCCCATTCATGTGGTGGGAGTTTCTGCTAAACTTTCAAAATGAAAAGACCAAAAAAGAATTATGAAAATGAAAGTGGAAGAATTTAACAGAAAAGTTTATTAAAGAAATACTCTGCAAAGGGAAAACAATTTCAGCCAATCCCACATGACTAAAATTGACAAAGGTGATTAAAAGACTGAATTGTATCCCTATGAAAGGCATGTTTACAAATGCTGATGAATTACTAGTGGTAGTTCACTCCTTAAGTGGTCATCCATTTAGAAAAGCAATTGGTAGTTTGATCCAAAGAGCAGAAGGGATTAAGTATTTATATAGTACTTACTCTGGGTCAGGCACTGTGCTCATTAAGCACATCCTGAAAACCATGTGCAGTGGGTGCTTATTATTTCATTTCATAGTAAACTGAGACAGAGTCATGCAGCTAGCACATTATCCTGACTCCAGGCCTGAGACTCTTATCTCCCTGTGCCACCAGCTGCCCTAGAAGGCTTATATCCCTAAAAGATCTAAGACAGATCAATATTTTTTAACAAAGAACAAGAAACAGAGTTGCCCAATAACTGGAGAAAGGCTGAACAAATTATGGTTTATGCATAGGATGGAATATTATCATATCATAAAAGATTATGAAAAAAACAAAGAGAAACTTGGAGAAAACCGTGTGGACTGATGGAGAGTGAAGTGATCAGAACCAGAGAAACAATTTCTATACTGACTACAACACTGTAAAAGACAACAACTTTCAGACTTATAACTCAGGTCAAGACAAGGACCAACCATTAATCCAGGTAAATGATGAGGAAGTACACTTGCTATCTCTTGACAGAGTCAATGACAGTAGATACAGGATATAATATATACAGGATATAATATACCAAATTCACTTGACACTCCAGATTTAACCAACACAACAAAAAATTGTTTTGTTTGATTATATTATTTGTAATAAAGGAGAACAATCTTGGGATAAGTGAAGTGGAACAGTGATGCAATTTTAAAAAGGAATATCAATGAAATACATAAAAGAATGCATATGGATGAAACTTAAAAAGTAGATACTATTTAAAAAAATAATTGCACAAAGGAAGACTTGCAGTTTTATAGACAATCTTTTTTTCTGTTCTTTGTATATAGAAATGTTCACCCATAGATGATTTGTCAAGGATATGATATTGAAAATAAAATTTTTAAAAAGGCATATCCTGACCAACTGTGATGGACTTCGCTCTTCTGAGCAATATGGCAATTTAAGACAATTCCAACAATGTGGAATGAAAAATGCCATCTGCATCAAAGACGGAACTATGGAGACTGAACGTGGATCAAAGCATAGTATTTTCACCTTTTTCTATTTGCTTTTTTTTCTTCTGGTTTTTTTCCTTTTGGTTCTTGTACAACATGACAAATACAGAAATAAATTTTAAAAGATTTTATGTGTTTTAACCTATATCAGATTTTTTGCTGTCTTGGGGAGGAAAAGGTAAGGGAGAGAGGGAGAAAAAAATTGAACACAAAATCTTACAATCACAATTTCAACTACAGATGGGAAAAAAAGGGTGTCTCTCTCTCTCTCTCTCTCACACACACACACACACACACACACACACACACAAACAGAGTTAAGGATGGTTAATACCAAGTGATTTGATACTAAGTAGAGTTATAGTGCCAGTTGGAACCAATACCTAGAAATATGTTCAAACAATGTTTAAGATCCCTCAGTATTAATCAGGGGAAAAGATAAATATAAATGAGTCTCCATATTAAAGATATGCCTTTTATTTTATTAAGATGAGCAATTAGTGAATTTTGTTGTGGTGCCATTTGTTATCAAACTTCCTAAGGTTTGAAATATGTTTATGATATGCATAGGACAGTGAGAATAAAGGGTCAGCCAAATGTCTAAAAATGAGATACCCCTTAAAAAAGTACATAAAAGCATTATTAAGAATTATAAACTTTCAAAGAGAATGCTCCAGGGACAATGGAAGAAGGCTGAAAAAATGAAGCAGTTGACACATCATTATATCCATCAGGACTATACTCAAGAAACCAAATTTTGCCAAGTTACACAATGTGGTAAACAAAGAACCACAGAATTCCTTCTAATCACTTCTGAATCATCAAAAGGTGATTATGCACGCAAGTTATGGTCCTTTAAAGATTTTTAAAATAACATTTTAGGGGCAACTAGATGGTGCAGTAGATAGAACACCAGACCTGGAGTCAGGAGAACCTGAGTTCAAATTTAATCATAGGCACTTAACTAGCAGTGTGACCCTGGGCAAGTCACTTAATCCCAAATGACTTAAGGGGAAATAATAAATTTTTAATATCTTTTCTTTTTACATCATTTACATTTCTCACTGTACTTCCTCCTCCCTTTCCTTTCCCAGAGGGACATATCATAACAATAATAAAAAAAAGAAAAAAGTTAGCAGAATGAAAGCTATTGAGAAAAGTCTACCATTATCTACAGTGTTTCACATTCATAATCCCCTATTTCTTCCAAGAAAGGAGGAATGAGGATTGAAGGGAGTTAGGATAGAAGAGAAACATCTATCTTCTTTGGGATCATCATATTTCACTGCATTCAGTCAATTTTTTTGTTGTAGTTTTTTTCCATTTAAAATGTAACAGTCATTGTGGAACGTTTTCCTGGGATCTATGGACTTTTACTTTGCATCAATTCAATCTCTATATTCATCATATTCATTCTTTCTTACAACAAAGTAATATTTATTAACTTTCAAGCATTCTGCTATTATAGAAAGTGTAGTTATAATTATTTTGGTGTAAATGGATAAAGCCTTTCTTTTTGTCATCTGTCATATACCTTAGGTATATACCTAGCAATGCAATTCTATAGATGATCAGCATGTGTCAGTGCTTTCACACAATTCTAAATTACTTTACAGAATGATTATACCAATTCACAACTCCAAATAGTACATTACTATCCCTGTCTTCCTAAGTAAAGTTAATGGGAAATGAAGTGAAGTGAAACAAGACACAGAAGAAACCTTGATTGGGCAATTTGAGACATGTCATGACAATTGTGGTCAAAATGACTGATCAAAATTCTATTTCTGCACAAACTACTTCAACCTTTTTCTCAGATGAATAAAAGGTCTTTTCCTTAAGAGAAAATATTAAACTCAAATCATTATGATATAGAAATAATAATACAAAAGAAGTCATTAGTTTGGTGGCATGGCTTCTGTTTTATAGCCAAATGTTCCACAGTGCAGAATTGTCAAATGAAATCTCTACTATATAACAAGTATTCCAATTAGCAAATGCCTAATGGGATCAGAATAACAAAGTAAGATTACTCCTAAAACCCTAACATTCTTGTCACTATTCTGCCAATATGCTAAACCTTCAAAAGTATCACTAACTCAAACACAATCTGAAACTTTTTGATACCTTCCTCCCAAAAACCAGGAAGGAAATTCAGCAAAGTGATCAACCAGCACAAAAGAGATCTTAGGCAAGAATCACATAATCTCAAAGTTAACAGAACTTCAGATTATCCAATTCAATACATTCCCCTAAACCAAAACAGTGCAATACCAATTAATCCATAGCTCATCTGAATCAAATGAGCCAAAACTCATCCCCGGCATTAATCATACAATGACCAACGAAGGGTTTTCTTTTCAGCTTACCAAACTGCTTCAAAGCAATCTTCATTGCTTTATCTAGCCACTCTATGTTATAGCTGATGAGAGCTGCTTAGCTGCTATAGAATATTATATAATGCCAAGTATGACTCCTCTGGCTTCAGTATTAAAAGGAATTTATCAGATCTGGTCCAGAGATTAGCTTTTTTTCCCTGAGTACTGTTGAACATTAGTGAATGAAAAAGTTTTTATGAAGGACTTCGTATGTGCTAAGCACTGTATTAACCCCCTTCTACAAAGGGTTTTCCCAATATGTAGCAGAAATGATCTTGGATTTCTAGTAAGTGACATTCTACTTCCAAAATACATATATTATAGTTTGTGAAGTCCTATATCATTTACAACTATTAACCTCTATAGAATCTGTTCATTATGTGTGTCCTTGTCAACTAAAAATTAAGTGGATAGATATTCTTGGTAGTCCAAGAAAGCAAGAGCTAGACACTGAACCAGAACCTGAGAGTTTGTTAAAAAGTCACTCTCTCGGGACATCTATATGAGTCAGAGTAATGACTTTAATGGCAAGTGGTCATTAGTACAAGTCTGAGCAATTAAAATGGAATGGCTTGGGAAAAGATCCTATCATTAGTCTTGATTTCTGCGATCATGATGCTCAGGTTTACTTACACTAGTAATCCAATCTTCATGAAGGCTATAATCCATACAAATGAAGGTTCTTTCATGAAAAATTAGAATTCAGGTTAGTTCATGAAAATTATTTTCTAGTAGACATTTTTGTAGGGGCACACATGTGATAGTTTCAATTTTACTACAGATGGAATTCACATTGCCCAACCATTCTATACAATGAAAACAAAAGGGAATTTAATAGGAAAGAGAGAAGAAAGGAGGGAGGAAGATAGGAAGAAAAAGAGGGAAGAGGAGGGAGGGAAGGAAGGAAGAAGGGAGGGATGGAAGAGGGAAGACAGGAAGAAAAAGAAGGAAGAGAAGGAAGGAGGGAGGGAGGGAAGGGGGGAGGAAAGAAGAAAGGGAAGGAGGAAGGAAGGGAGGAAGGAAGGAAGGAAGGAAGGAAAAGAGGAAGGGAGGGAGGGAGGGAGAAAGAGAAGAGAGAAGGAAGGAAGGAAGGAAGGAGGGAAGGATTTAGAAGTTCTTTGGAAAATGTCCTGCTTCAAAAAAGTAACAGCTTCTGGATTATGTATATAATTATGAAGGCTTATTTTGACCCAGCAAATATTCTTTTCAGACACAGATGCCACTGCTAGTTAAAAAAATGAAGAACTAGGCAACTTGTGTTAACAAATAATGAAGCACAATTCAGTATAATACTTGCATTCTAAGAGGACCTTGTCACCAACAATGTTTGGAAATGAGTATGCTGATGTCAATATAATCAATCATTGAAATAATATTACCTTTTATATATCCTTACTAAGGGACTAGATTTTATCTATCTTTGAAATAATATATAACTTGCATCATGAAAATAGGATCTGAGTAAGAGGATCAAATAATTGGACTAGGTCTCATAACCCTAGACAAAATTGTGGTAAATTAGCCTCACAAGTTTTAAGGAACTAAAGTACGTGCTTTCCCCAGAGTGTCTAAACATCAAGTACAAATAACTTTAAAAATTGGGATTTTAAAGAGATTGCATAATTGTGGGATAGACTCAAATGAGAAATTAATTTTTCACCTTTAATTATCACTGTTGTCAGATTTTTTAACATGTTTAGTTGATAATATGTTTAATATGACCTACTTAATTACCTTCATGTCATATCCATATGTCTCCCGAATATCTTCATCAGAATCTGTCTCTTCATCATCATAGTCCATGGTTTGCCGAGGGGAAGATGACACACTACTTACAACCCTATTAAAAGCAGACTGCTGGAAGCCAGGCAAATGTCCCTAAGTATAACAATACCAGAATGAAGAAAGAAAATTTCTGACTAGATCCATGGAAATGAACTATATTTAAGGTGGGGGAATAACTTTGGGATAGCTTCAATAGCTAGTAATTACATTCTATTTGTGCTTATAATGCCAAGCTATACATGAAAGAGATCTATATGGTAAAATCTCTCCAGAATCAATACTACTATAAAGAACTTTGCATAGTTACTTTCAACTCTCAAAATCACATTTATAATCCTTAATTCTACAATATGGACATAGTTTTAGTTATGTAGTTCAATGTACAAATATTATACTTACATGATTACAACAATTTCCTCCAGTTAATAATTTTGTAACAAAATCTTTCTTTTGTTACTATTGATATAGCAGTCACTAACCAATTACCTCCTAGTAGACATGGTAAAAGAAAATAGATGAATTGAATATAAGCTAACTTTTTACATCTCATTCTGCTATGAAGTAACAATCTCTCCCTTTCTATCTCTCCCCTACTTCCCCGTTCCCTCCTTCTTTATCACTGAAACTCCTATTCACTAACATAGGTTAGCATTCAGTGTGCAATTTAATCTATAAAATTGGGTGGGAACATTGCAAGAGCATTGCCTTAACCAGATCAGAGATTGTTTCTGAACTAGTCTTCTTAATGGGCCAGCATCCACATACCTCTCTTGAGACTTTTTGTCTCAATTAAAGTATTTCTATCTCATTAACTATATGGTAATGTATGTTAAAGATCCATGCATATACTGCTGTCAAGACTAATCCTGTAATTATTAATTTATTAGTTGAAGCTAACAATAGGTCTTAAGCCACAGGTATACTTGTACTGACCACTAACAGGATCTTGGTGACATGAGAAACTGAATTATTGACTCAATGACCAGTCACCTGCTTTTTGTAAAGTTTGGCGTGAGTAGATTCAAATCATTGACCTAAACAAGCAGAAATATGGCTTCATAATTGCTTCATAGTAATTAGTAGATCACAGGTGCCTCTCTAGACTAGATGGTAGAAACATAGTGTATTTCAGATTTAATTTACCAATCACACAGAGACAAATGTCATCATTTAATTTAGGATAAAAGATGAACATACTATATTTACCTGTAAGTCAGGGTTGGCCGCTGCTTTCTGGAGTTCAGCACTGATGATCTTTTCAGTTTTCTCTCGGGCTGCCTGCTCCACCATACGCTGGCTTAACACAGAAAGTTTGGCTAGAGCAGATGACAGTTCATCTGTGGCCAGTGCCTGCCTTGCTCTATCTTGCCAACTCATGGCACGTTCTGTCAGGCACTGGAGAGCCTCTCCTTCAGGCAGTCGCACAGGTAATTTCTGCAGGGACACTAGGAGAGACAGGATGGTCTCTAATCGGGGCCTTCGGGAGCGCATACAGAGAGGGCACAAAAATTTTACTTCTTTGGCCTGCCAGCTGGATCCTTTTTTCTGGGAACTTGTTTTGGGAAGGGGCACACAACTGCTATGGAACCAGTCTTTGCAGAGCTCACACTGAAGCATAAACCCACTTGCTGTCTTGCGGCAGATACAGAACTTTACATCTTCAATCCGATCCACCATAGTGATCTTAGCTAAGTTAGCCGCCCTGAGAGAATGCATGGCTTCAATTTCCTTCTGCTCCCGATCTTTGAATACTGCCACCTGTGCAAAACAAACATTTTACTGAAAAAGGGGAATCATTGTAATACACAGGACACATGGCAGGGTTGAGATCAAAGCATGATTGTTAGACTGAAAAGTCTAAGCATCATTCTACTAAAATCAATCCATTTTCTATAAATTAGGGAGAGTTTCCTCCTGTCCTGATCACTCACGCCTGATGACTGACATGACATCACTGAAAAAAGGTCTGAGCTCTTCTTGACAAAGTTATAAAAAAATTAAATCCATTAACATCTTTCAATTTCTACATAAAGCAGCATGACCAAATCTGATCAATTAAAACTATTTTTCCAAAACTGGATTACATGTTTCATAAAATAACAGTGGATAGAACATGGTGCCTATAGTCAGGAACATCTGAGATCCAGCCTAAGAGATTTACTAGCTATGTGGTACAGGCATGTCACTCAACCTCTGTCTACTTCAGTTTCCTCAACTGTAAAATGAGGTTAACAATAACACTTTCCTCATTGGGTTGTTGTGAGGATCAAATGAGACAATTTTTGTAAAGAGCTTAGAAGAATGCTTAGCACATGTTATTCCCTTCCTTTTAATCTAATCTCAAATATATTTTCCTTTTGAAAACAGTATTAGTTTATTATTTTATTAGGAAGATTTTGAGAGGGAAAAATGGTAGCTTCAAGGTGTGAGAATACACAAATGCAGAAAAAGGGGTTGGGGAAAACAGTCATCTGATGAACCTTATTATCTGAAATGATGAACACATACACATGTGCACATAAATACACAATGTAGAAATACAGCAAAGTCAAGAGTGGGGGTTTGAAAATGAGAGTTAAGAGAAGATAACACTAAGGAAAGAATAATACAATGCATAACAAACTTCCTAATCTTGAAAGGGGAAAGAGAAAAGAAAATCAAAGAACTAGAAACTAAGGAGGTGACCATTAAAAAGGAAGTAACCAACAAAAACCATCCATCCTCAATTTCCCCTACTTTCCTAGCTGAGAATCTTGCCTCACAGATCACTGAGAAAACTGAGATCATTTACTAAGAGCTTTCTCTTTTTCCATTCTCCTTCTTTCATATCACCCAGATGCCTTTTGCCATTATCAGCTACTTCACCATAGTCTCACATGAAAAGGCAGACCTTTTTGCCAGAACAAAACCCTCTTCATACACAAATGCTTCCATTATCTCCTGTTTTCCCAGCAGATTGTTCCTTTTATCATCTCCCCTCTTATTTATCTTCCATCTCTGAACACTGGCTGCTGTCCTACTGCCTACAAATACATGTCTCCCTTATTCTCAAAAAGCCCTCCCTCTATTCATCAATCCCTATGAGCTATCTTTCCCTTCATTCTCTTAATCTATATAGTATGGCGTCCAAATGCTCTCTTTGTTGTCAAAGGCCAATGCCTTTTTTCAGCCCTCATACTTCTTGACTTTCCTGCAGCCTCCAATATGTTTGATCACCCTATTCTCTAGTACTTTCTTTTCTCCAGATTCCTTCCTACCTCTGTATTAGTTCTTTTGCAACCAATCTGACTGCTTTCTCAGTGTACTTTGCTGAATTTTTATCCAGGTTATACCCATGAATGGTAGCTAGCCTGGGGTTCTGTCATGGGCCCTCAACTCTTCTCTGTCTATACTACTTCACTTGGGACATCCCAAAAGATCCCATGGATTAAGTTATCATTTCTATGATTATGATATTCAAATCTACTTATCCAGGCTCCAATCACATGCTGGGCTTCCAATCCTATATCTTCATTGGTTTATTAAATTTCTCAAACTGAATGTCTCATACAATCTTAAATTCAAAATATCCAAAATGGAAGTCAATTTTCTTTTCCACTAAATTCTCTTTTCTTTCAAGGATCCCCAGGCATAGTACAGGATCCAATTCCAGCTCCTAGGCTTGTCTGCAGCTTATACAACTTCAGAGCAGGACAGGAATTCCAGACAAAGGCAAATCTATAATATGAACCAACAGAGCTTCCTACCTAGCTGATAGTGGATCCACAAGCAGTCTTCTGAAACACTACCCATACATTTTTTTAGATCTGTTTTGTCTGACTATACTTACTTTTTATAAGTTACTGCTTTACTTTTAATTCTCAAGTTTTTTAACTAGGAAGGAGAGAGGAAAGACTTAAGAGTAGTAAAAAAGAAAAGGTCATGCAAACATTTTAAATGTACAAAAGAAAATAGAAGAAAGCATAGATAAGAAAAAGAATTCTTAAAGTAACATGGAATTTATTATAACACATGGAACTTATTCATTTTTTTAAAAAGAAGTATGAAAATAATATTTATGATTACATTTTTTGCATTATGCTAAATAATGTTCCTTTTTAGCATTTAAGTTCAAAATAAAAAATTAAATTATAAAATAAGGAACTAAACAATGAAGAATAGTTTCCTTTTTCTGTAATCTAGATAATCAAATATATGGAGTATTTACTATGCAGTGTTAAACACTATGGGAAAGAAATAAGTACTATAAGACATGATCCCCAATCTTCAATATAACTAGTTGGAAATGCAAAAATTATCATACATGAAAATGTAAAACTATGTAGTACTTAATGTACAATAGAAGTTCAAAGAAAAGAGAACAGAAAATTAAAAAAAAAGAATAAGGAGGTCAGTAATTAAAGAAGGAAGCAAGATCAAATTTTGTTTTCTTTCTTTTAAAAAAAAAAAAAAAAGACAGGGGAGTTGGAAAAGAAGTGCCCAATTATGTTTGAAGGTAATTTATGCAGAAAGATATTTAAGATGGTTAAGAAGTAGGAAATATTTGTAGGACCAAAAATCCTAAAAAGATGGGAAAGATGGAGTCCAGAGTAAAGATGGAAGAAGTAATCTTAAAGAGAAGGGGGAAAAATATTTTCCCTCCAAAATTTATTGGGAAGGTTGAAATAACCAATTTATAGACACTGATAGAACTAACCTTTACATGTCTATGCATATACATACATAATTATACCTTAAAGACAGAATTCTTCAAATGAAACCCTTACCACCACCGCTGTATCTCTAGTTTCCTCTAATCCCTCTTCCAGATCACTCAGAGGATCAAGGTCAATATCTTTCTCCTTCTCCTTCTCCATTAGTTCTTTTACTTTTTTCCTTCGGTTCTTGCTGCTTCCATAAACACCAATATCAGTTCGAGGACTTAGTACCTTTTTTAAAAAGTGTAAAAAAAGTAGAACATAAAGAATAAGAAACTGAAAGAGAAGGGGTTCTATCCCTATACAAGACCTTTTTATGTTTAGAGATCAAAGTATATAATTATCTGTCAGGCCAATTACCATAAAAGTATCTTCTTCTTTACTATATCAAAAAGGATATGAATATATATTCTTAAGAGCAGTGGGCAGCTAGGTGGCATAGTGCCTAAAATGCTAGGTCTGAAACCAGGAAAGCTCCTCTTGCTGAGTTCAAATCTGGCTTCAAACACTAACTGTGTGACTCTGGGCAATTTACTTAACCCCATCTGCCTCTGTTCCTCATCTGTAAAATGAGCTAGAAAAAGAAATGACAAACTGCTCCAGTATCTTTGCCCAGAAAACCCCATATAGGGTCACAAAGAGTCAGAAATGACTGCAACAACTGAACATATAAAAACAGTAAGTAAAACAGCTTGAGAATGGAAATTTCATGACAATGTCTGATACTAATGCAAGTGGTTCTTAGAACACATGACTTAAAAACAGATGAGGAAAAACTGTCCTTTAAGTTAATTTCATGCTAAAATAATAAAACCTACAGTATCAAAAACCCTTACAGATTTTGAATCACCAAGGAAAGTAAGTCAAAATGTTGTCTCCTTCCAGCAACACTGCTGCTCACCTGTAACAGAGTGTGGCTAGAATTCTTTTTTAGAAAAGTTCTCCCAGTACGTTCCCTCCATGCTCGTGCAGCTGCTACTTGTGACTCCACTTGTGGCAGGGCATCTAGTCGAACTGGGATAGGCCGTCCCTTGGCAGACAAACTTTCCAGTTGCTCTAGGTAAGCATAATTGCTGCCATTCTGAAAAAATAAAAAACCTTTTGGTTTAGTATAATAGTCTATTGCTGAAAGGTATTTTCCAAGAGTCTGGAGTAAATTTTTTATATCATTCCTTATAATGCTCATGAATAAATTAGAATATATCAGTAATTTACATGACACAAAATTATAATTGATAAAAATCAGAAAAATTGAGATTGGTACCAAGATGTTTGTGGCAAACATTACTGGGGAAATGAAAGCACTGTCAGAATACAGGTTGAGAAGGAAGTGAAGGGGAAAGAGAATTCTTACTATAGTGTCTCAGTAGAAATTTAAAATATTTCTTGATTAGTTGATTCTTAGAAGGAAAGGATTGAGTTGAAGAAGAAATTAAAGAGTTAAGCTAGATTTCTTATGAAACAGACTGCTGAAATATTTCTGAGTATAGAAATAAGAAATGATAGCAAACAAAAAATGTGGAAAAATTCTCCCGAAAAGGAATTTTAACATGAATTTAGGAATTATACCTGGAGAAAGAGATAAAAAGGATGTCATTCTTCAAGGGACTTAGCTGGTCTTGAAGTAGAGTCAGAGTGGGAACAAAAAAATGACCAGACTGCAATGTTAAAATTAAGCTAGCATGCTAATAACTACACCACACAACTACAATTTACTGGCACAAAAAGAAACATAAAAGATACCAAAATCAATCCACAGCCATTTCTTAACCACTTATTATGTGCCAGGCACCAAACCAAGCAATGAGAATATAAAGCAAGGCAAAAAACACCCAGAAGCATTGTAAAGGGGAAATCAACATCTAAACAGCAAAACATACAAGATAAATACAAGAGAGTTGAAAGGTAATCTTGGAGGGGGTGTTAGCAACTGAGAAAACCAAGGAAGGTCTCCTGGAGGAAGTGATGCTTGAACCAAGAAAGTGGAGATTCTAATAGTCAGTGGTAAGGAGAAAAAGCTATCCAGGCACAGGGAACAACTCACATAAAGGCAAGAAGATTACAGATATTGTGTGTAAAAAATAGCAGCAGGCAAGTAAGGCTGTACTATATATAGTGCATGGTAGGGGGTCAATACAAGAGACAGTGTCAGTAGAAAAGGAGATAGGAGAATCATGAAATGAGAGAAAGAGAAAATTAATGATTAGTTCTAATAATACCCAAGAGGCCAAGAGCTAAGTCTACAGCAGATTAAATAAGCACTAAATAAAAAGTTCCCTGAATGGTATAGGTGAGAGTTATAGGATAAGAGGATAAGGACTGTAATTTGCACTACTGAAAAGATATACTGACATGAATAATAGGAAAGATCAAATGCTGAAGTATGCTAATTATGATACCTTGGCCACATTACTTATCTTTTTCTATGTCTAAATTTCTTAATATGTTAAATAAGGCATGTGAACCAGATGGACCCAAGTTAACACAATAACAATGTATTCTAGGAAATAGGTAGGCTTGGTCAAGCTCTTTATCATGAGAGAAATTTTACTAATTAAGGGCTCATGATTTAACACTGAATTATTCATTTACAAAATTACTGTAATATTCTAGGCCCACTTTAAATTCCATTCCAACTTAATTATTTGCCTTAAGAAACATTGTCTGCTTCAAAGACACTACAAATTGGAATATTAAGATTCCTTAGCACTTAAGCCATGCCACTATTTAACATGCAACACGAGTTAAAAATGTCAAATCCAAGGAAGCTGAGCTACTGATATTTGAAAATTTAACAATAACAGGGTGCCTTAAAATTTTTAAAATACTTTAAATATATTATTTTATTTGACTCTCACAGCAATCCTTAGGGCACTATACATACAGATTAGGCACAGAGGTTATGACCTGCCCATGCTCAAACACCTATTAAGTTTTTGAAATAAGCTACAAATCCAGTCCTTCAAGCAAAGTCTGGGTAAGTATTTGATAGGTAGGCCTTAAAGGGGATTCTTATTCAGTTGAGGCAGCTGGGTGGTGCAAGAGATGAATGCCAGAGCATCTGGTGTCAGGAAGATCTAACTTCGAATCTAATTTCATATATTTACTAGATGTAATTCTGAACAAGTTGCCTTGTTTGCTTCAGTTTCCTCATCCGTAAAATGAGTAGAGAAGGAAATGGCCAGTATCTTGGCCAAGAAAATCCCAAATGTCGTCACAAAGAGTCAGACACAAAGTGTAACAACTAAACAACTCAGTTGTGGGTTGAACCAGATCATCTCTAAAGTCCTTTCTAAGTCTAAGATTCTGTGAATATGCGCGCATGGGCGCGTGTGTGTGTGTGTGTGTGTGTGTGTGTGTGTGTGTGTGTGTTAGAAACAATCATTGTCAGTCAAAAGAAAGGTCTCTTCCAGAGACTGAACTCTTCAAAAACAATGTGCTCTCTTATGGTCTCCCTATTTGCCTTTAATATAAATTCACTATTAGCCATTTTTGTTCTGCTTTCCAGTCTAAAGGTTTCTTTTCTTCGGAAGAAAGAACAAAAACAAAATAACAATTTATGAAGATAGCATTTAAATGGCATTTTAAAAGATGGATTAAAAATTCAACAGGTTGAAAGTGGGAAGAACATTCCAGAAAACATTCCTGAGAAGAGGCACGTAAACACAGGATACATCTGAGGAAATGTAGTTCAATCTAGCCAAAGGATATCATGTTTGATGGTAATCCTATGATATAAAATTATAAAAATAGGATGGCCCCAAGTTGTGGAAGGCCAAGCTTATTAGTATGAATTGTCATCACCAGGCAATAAGAGACTAAAGAAGTTTTGTTTGTTTGTTTGTTTGGCTGAGGCAATTGAGGTTAAGTGACTTGCCCGGGATCACACAGCTAGGAAGTGCTAAGTGTCTGTAAAAAAAATTTTTTGAGCAGAGAAATAACATGACTGGATCCACACAAAAGAAAAACCTAACAGTTATAAAGGATGAAGAAGAAGAAAAAGAAAATAAAGATGGAAGATCTTTTAAGAGACTATTTTTAATAATCTTGGGTGGGCAAAAATGAGGATCTATACTTATACAGTAGTGACAATGGATCTGGAAAGGGCATATGCAAGACTAAGAAAATAAGAGTATTACTAACAGAAATAATAAAACTAAAGCAAGGAACAGGTCTAAGGGATAAGGTCAATTTGGGACCTAAATTTAGACTAAGTGAAACCAGAAAATCTCTTAATCTGGTAACTACTTCAGAGGTAATTATTTAGTCAATTATTTAGTCAAACTCATACATAAAAAAGAATTACCCTATCAAACTGTGCATACCCTTTGATCCAGCAGTGTCACTACTGGGTCTGCATGCCAAAGAAATCATAAAAGAGGGAAAAGGAGGCACACGTACACATGTCAATAACAGCTCTTTTTGTAGTGTCAAGGAAATAGAAACTGAGTGAATGTCCATCAATTGACAATGGCTGAATTAGTTATGATATATGAATGTAAGAGAATATTATTGTTCTATAAGAAATGATGAGAAGGTTGATTTCAGAAAAGCCTGGAAACCTGAGTGAAGTGAACAAAACCAGAACACTGTACATAGTAACAGCAAGATTATGTGAAGATCAACTGTGGTAGATTTAGCTCATATCAGCAATATGACAATCCAAGACAGTTATAATAATTAAGATTTTTCTTTTGTATAGATCCAGTCGTGTTACTTCTCTGCTCAATCTGATAAACTTGGGATGGAAAATGCCATTTGCATCCAGATAGAGAACTATGAAGACTGAATGTAGATCAAAGCATACTATTTTCACCTTTTTTTGTTTGCTTTTTCTTTCTTGTGTTTTTTTTTTCCATTTGGTCTGATTTTTCTTTCACAACATGATAAATATGGAAAGATGTTTAAAATTATTGTACATGTATAATCTATATCAGATTGAGCAGAGAAGTAACACGACTGGATCTATACAAAAGAAAAATCTTAATTATTATAACTGTCTTGGATTGTCATATTGCTGATATGAGCTAAATCTACCACAGTTGATTTTCACATAATCTTGCTGTTACTATGTACAGTGTTCTGGTTTTGTTCACTTCACTCAGGTTTCCAGGCTTTTCTGAAATCAACCTTCTCATCATTTCTTATAGAACAATAATATTCTCTTACATTCATATATCATAACTAATTCAGCCATTGTCAATTGATGGACATTCACTTGGGGAGGAGAGAGGTAAAGGGAGAGGTAAGAGGAGGGAGAGAGAAAAAATTTGGAACTCAACTTACAAAAGTGAATGTTGAAAACTATCTTTACATGTAAATGGAAAGATAAAATACCACTGAAGAAAAAAACTGGCAAAAGCTAACTAATGACATCTCCTAATTCCTCCAAAATGTAATCTATTTAGGCCTGATGACCTGAATTCAAGAACAACGTGCTCTCTTATGTTCTCCCTACTTGTCTTTAATATAAATTCACTATTAGCCATTTTTGTTCTGTTGTCCAGTTCAAAGATTATTCGGAACAAAAATAAAATAAGAATTTATCAATTATACCTTCTTTTTGTTAGCAGTTATCATCTTAAGGACTTGTTGATAAAGCAAAACAACAAAAAATCCTTTTAGTTGTCCTTAGCTTTTCTTGTCCAGAAACAGCCCATCTTGAGCCTTTGCCCTCCTGATATATTCTCATGGAACCACGGCATATTTTGGAGTCAACCTCCATTAGTTGGTCTTGCTTTCATATTCTATAAAAATTGTTTGTTTTTTTTTAATTAGTTGAGGTATTCCTGAATATCCACATTATTTAACTTATACAATGAGTCCTCAATGAAATTCTCTCTTTCTCTCTTCAGAATTTTATTCTTGAGAACTTTTCACTCCTTCCATGCTCCCTTTCCCCTATACCATGGGATCCTGCCCCTTTCCCCTTTCTCTGAATACTGTGAAATCTGAATTGTATAGCAGGCAATAAGAAACTAAAGAACATTTCTGAGCAGAGAAGTAACACGACTGGATCTATACAAAAGAAAAATCTTAACAATTATACAGGATAAAGGAGAGAAAATCCAGTATTATGTGACACTGTGCCCAGTCTTCCTTTCTTCTACTACTAATCATAAAAAGACTATTTCCCTTCCAAGGTTCCAATCATGTGTATAACAGCAACCAGTTTTTCCCTTTTTTTTTTTTTGAAAATCAGATTCTAAATAGAACTTCCTTTTGTTGATTCTAACTTCTGAAGTATGAACACATCACAAAATATGTCATTATTAACTTTGTGAAAGCTTTTGCAAATAATAAATAAATGAAAGTATTTAACAAATAAATGAAGCCCTCCATTATTAATATTATCACACACTCATGGAAAGATCACATTTCCTATAGGAATTTCTAATTTTGCTTAAGTGGTCTATAACAGAGGTGCCAAACTAACAGTCAGCAGGAAATTATATTAAAATATAATTGGAAAATATTTAACATAATAAACAAAAATACAACATAGCAAAAATATTATTTTGTGATTTTCTAAGTCAAAATGCAGATTCAGAAATCTATTTCTATTTGAGTTTAACAATACTAGTTTACAGGATATTACACTAATAACATGGCTTCTGAAAGTTTGTATGACATAGTAGAGAGAAAGCTGACTTCGGAGTCAGGCCTCAAATCCTGCCTCCAACACGTAGTGGAGACATATAACATTTATTCAAAATAATGCATGGTAATTTTTTTTCAGGGGATCATTAGTAACTGGGGGAAAGAAGAGAAATAATAAAGACTTTATGCAAGAGGACAGTTAGATGTTAAATAGGATTCCAAGAGATAGAAAGAAGGAAGAAGCATATTCCAGGCATACATGGGAGATAACTTGTACAAAGACAGAGAGATGGGAGGTAAAATATTGTATATAAGGAAAAATAAGAAGGCCATTTCAGCTAGACTGTTTAATTTGGGAATGAGAATGATTTATATAATAAATCTCTAGGCTGGATATCATATAGCATAGGTACATTTTTCTTCTTTCTTCTACCTTTTCTGCTTAAAATCTTTTGATTAAATATGTCAGGCTCTTTAAAAATTTACAAGCTCTTTTATATGCACTATATTCCTGTCATTTCCTTTTAAACTAGGGTCCAAAAATAAAAATTTCCTTCTTGAACATTCTCTTCATTACCAGCATTTCATCTCTCAAATCTGCTCCTCTCTTGTGAAGTCTCTGATTTCAAAAAATGTTAAGAGCTGGAAGGAAGCTTGGTAGTCACCTAGTCCAACCTAAAGTGGAACTTAGAAGAACCATCACAGCAACGTACCAGACAAATGATTCTCCAGCTCACCTCGAAGACCTCCAAGAAGGAAAAACCCATCTCCTTTTAAGACAGACCACTTCAGTCCTACTTCTTGTTCTTCCCTCCGAGTCTAATCAGTACACATCTAATTTCTCCTTCACATGATAACTTTAAAAATACTTAATGACAACTATCAGGTTCCTCTGAGTTTTTTCCTCATCCTGGGTAAACATTCCTAGTTCTTTCAATCAGTCCTCACATGACATGGATTCAAAGACTCTTGATCACCTTGGTTGCCTACCACCAATTAGTAGCAGTGATAAAAACGCTACTTAGAACTCTAAAGTCTTAAGTTTCTTGCCCAATACTCTGTAATCTTCAGCCATGTGTTCTAGATTTCTTCTGGGAGTTTCATTTGTACCTCTACTAATTATCAGATGTGAGTCTTGTAAGGTTTTCCTTCTTTTCTTAGATATATACCCCCAGAAGACCTCAGACCTTTCTCACCTAATTAGAACCTGTGGAGGATAAGCAACTGCTTCCTCTTCAAAGCATCCAACCCCCTTCTCCTTACAAAGAACTACACATCTATTTCTTAGCTCTAAGTATTCAAAGGTCCTTCTTCCTTCCTTTCTCCCTTTCTGGACATAATTCCATCCTTCATCTCCAGGTACAAGTGGGTTTATTCTCCCTTAAAATTTGCCAAGTGAAGAGGCATTCCTTGAGCCCCTTAATTTCTCTTCTGTGAGGGAGATTAGGTTCTTGAAAACTAAAGACCACTCTAGCTTTCCAGTCTTCTCATTCTGCTACCTTCTACACAAACTATATTCCAGACAAACTGTATTGCTCTCGGTTCCTGGAACTTTCCTATTTTTGTCCTTGTGCTCATATTGTTCTCAATACCTGATATTCTCATTTCCCTTTTTTGCCTTCTGAATTCCTACCCATCTTTTAAAAGTCCAAAAGAAAGGAAACCTCTTTCATGAAGCCTTTCCTTATCATCACATTTGCTAATGACTTTCTTACCTGCCAAAACTCATAAAATACTTGGTTCTTCAATAATACATTTTTTATTATGATTATCCATGATTTTGTCTTATACCCTACAAACTTTAAAGTCTACAAGAGCATAGGGTCTTACTTAAATTTTTTATTTTCCTGCACTTAGCACAATATTTTACACAAAACGGTACTTAACAAATGTTCACAGAATCAATATTCTATAGGTGGCCGGAACTGGTAGGCAAGTTCTGAAAAGTGCTGAAGAAAAATAGTTGAAACTAAAGGAATATATAAATGAGAATGCCAAGAGTAAAAACAGAGATGGCTAAGGACAAAATCCTGGAGAATACAGAACTTTTCAGATATTAGAAAGATGAACAACTGGAAAGATATTTAGAGAGATAGGAAGATCAGAGGAATATGGTATTCCAAATCCAAAGGAAGAGAGGTTAGAAGGGGGTTTTCAATAGTGATCAAAAGCTACAAAGAGATCAAAGAAGTTTTAAGATACATCGCTAGTATTTCAGGATCATCAATAACTTTTAAAAAAATTTTATCCAAGAATTATATTTTTTAATTTGACCAGGCTACTTATGGCAAGGAGAAAGCAGGTATGTTTTCAACAAGTTTGGTAGTAAAGGGGAAGAAAAATAAGAGGCAAAAGAATCAAGAGAAAACTATTTTTAGGATTGGACCTAAGTAAGTCTGTAGGCAAATGAGAAGGAATTAGTAAGAAGGAAAAATTGAAGATGCCTAAGAAAAGCTAATTGTTAGGGACTAAAAATGAAAAAAAGAGAGAGATTAGCTGTAATAAGAAAACAAGGCAACTTTACATCTGTTGCCTTGGTTGGTTTCAACTTCAGAGGACAAGCTGTTCCTCTTAGGTTAAATTCATCACACTGAAATCTCACCGTTTGCTAACTCAAGTCTGGACTGACACTACCTCCCTCAACCTTCAAACTCCTCTGACTGAAGGGTTGATGATGTACCAAAACTACTTTAATGCTTTCCTTTATACAGGGCAGAAACTGGACTCTGAAGTTCATTCCATTTTCTATCTACTGTCATGCCTATCTACTATTTAAACTCCATTCAACTAGATACCCCCAAACTTGGTACTACTTTTTGTCACCTATCCAGCCTCTTTTTGTGTGTTTTATTCCCCCCATTAGAATGTAAGGTCCTTAAGAGCAGGGTGGATCTGTCTATCTGTCTCTCCCCCCAATTACATTCCCAGCTTAGCATAGTATCTGGCACAAAATAGACATTTCATGTTTATTAGATTGGATTAGGAGGAGAGAATGAGTAATGACACTCACAAATTCTTTTCAGGTATGAAAGGAGGATATATTGAGATATCAGGCAATCCCAATTAGTGAAAGAGGAGGCTAAGGAGGCTGACCAGAAGTATGGCAGTACGATGCAACTAGACTTGAGCTGTGACAAAAAGGTTTAGAATAATGGCTGTAGAGAATAAATGAGGAGCTGACAAGAGCACAATATTCATTTATTTTTAGGATAAGAAGAAACAAACACAAGCCATTTGGTCCAGCATACTTACCTGAATAGCTTCTACTTTAGCTGTCCACTCTCTAGCTCTTTGCAAGGCTTCCCTTAGGGCTAAAACATTGGGTAGGAAGGCTGGGATATTCTTGGCTTCATTCACAATACTTTCTAAGCTTGACATGCTGTGACGAGGTCTAAAAGAAGAAAATAATTAGAAAAACAGAGTCAGAAGAACAGTAAGTCATTTTTTTATGAGGCATCCATGATAACTTCACACATGAATCACAGATAATTAGAAAAGGTAACATATTTAAAAAAAAAAACAAAACACCGGGGTATATTAACTACAAAATATCACTTAGTAATGCAAGGAAGGAACATATTAAAGTTCCAAATAATTTTAAATTAGTATAATCATTTACCAGCCATGGTTTAAGTATGCTCCTATCTAAAGGAAAGGGGAAAAAATTAGATGACCTCTAAAATCACCTCCTTCCCTAGTATTCTATAATTAACAAAAGGACAAGCCAAAGAAATAAAGCTGAAACTCCAACACTGGGTAGCAATGTAGGAGCCTCACATCCTGTCCTTGAATTAGCCTATTTTTTTAAAGTGAGGATTAGAAGGGATAGGAAAATTAATTTAGGGAAATAATTTTCTGTCATCATGTATTATCAATTACAGACCATATATAGAACAAAAAATTGTATTTAGCCACTTTTAATTAATATTAAAGGCAGCAATAAATAGGCCTGAATCACAAAAGAGTTCTACTTGGAGCAATAACTCTAATACAAATGCTTATTTTTCTCATGACTAGCCCTTTTCAACATAAAACCTCTACTCCAAACACTCTGATAATTCACTGTCCCTCAAATACTTTGCATATTCTCATCTCTGAGCTAGATATACACATATCTTCCTGATAAAAGATCGGAAAGATAGACTATCCAATATCAGAAAGAAGTGCCTTCACTTTTTTGCTTTGTTTCTCCAGCAAAGTGTCTTGTCACATAGAAGATGATGCTTAATAAATGCTTATTGATTGATTTGCTCTTACCACTCCTCCCACCTGGAATGCCCTTCCACCTATCTGTATTCTACCCATCCTTCAAGGCCCAGGTCAAGTTCCATCTCTTGAAGCTTCTTCCCTGATATCCTGAGCCTACAATGAAACAGGAAATAAGTCTGGACCAAGCAGTCTGAAACTAGGGTCTAAATTTGAACCAAGCCAGGAAAAGATCAGGGCAAAAGAAGAAGTGGAACAAAGTAAGAAAAGGGGAGAAAGTGGCATGACAAAAGATCAATGGCATAGGTAAGGAGCTATTGTTTTTGTTATGGATTTATTTTGTTCACCACACTCAAAAGGAGGGAATATGACAAGATAAAGAATATATAAGGAGGAGATCACTAATGAAGGATCATTTTTTCTTTCAACTGAAAGTAGAAAATACCAACCCCCTCCCCAGGCCTGCAGTGAGTGATCTTTATCCTCCAAACCAGGTCTTCTTAAACTTTTTCTCACACCCTCTTTTTGCTGGAGAAATTTTTATGTGACCCTAGGTATAGAGGTATATAAAATAGGGAAACAAACCAAACATTTATTGTTAATAAATCATTATTTTGCAACCCCCACATTCAGTTATGAGATCCCAGATGGGGTGATGAACCACAGTTAAGAAGCTGGGCTCAAAATTCATCATATTTAATGACCGATCGTTATCACCTATGTCATACTTAAATATAGGCAGTGTTTATTATTTCCAGTATGTGGGCTTTATATCTCAAATAATCCGTAAGCTCCTGGAGGGGAGATAGAAACCACATTATTAACTACTTGTACCCCCCAAAGCACCTGGCAGAGTATCCTGTACATCAATAGCTAATGAATTCTGATTCACAACCATCAAGATCAGCCCCAACTGAGAGTTTAATGCATATGCAATGAAAAAATGTGTAATTATTCATTTAGTGAATCTTTCTGATTCCCCCTTCCAGATTCTACTTTTTGGTAAATCCTATGACTATTATAGGGGGCAACAGTCACCAAAAGCATAACTTACCTAGCCTGTAAGCAAACCTTGGCCTTCTCTTCCCATCTCTCAGAAACTGTAAGGAGCTCCTGAAGCTCAGCCATAGCTTTCTCCACAGCATGATGAGGTGCCAACCCAACCCCAGAGTCTATTAGCTTCTTCATGACATCCAAAGTGACACGCTGTGGATCTGAAAGTGTCAGTCTCACTTCATCCAGCCATCGAGCCTGTTGCAGCTCCTGCTTCAGCCGGGGCAACTCAGGTAATTCTACATAGAGACAAGAACCCATGTCTATTAACATCTGAAGTTTGGAAGAATCTGGGGTTTCATCCATCATAGCCTCTTGAGCACGTTCATGAAATTCTTCCACATCATCCAGAAGATTCTAGAAGGCAAAAAAAAAAATATCCAAAGTTAGGCTGCAACAAAAATGATTAACATCAAACTGAAAAATGATTATCCCAACTGTCTAGGATTTTAAAATTATCTCTATTATAGACAAGAAAACACAATACAACAGTTACAGGTATATACACCTGTGTATAATAATCACTATACTTTATTACTTCTGGTGAATCACTGCTTCTTGCAATAAATAGACCAATTTAAAAGGTATTTAAACATTTAAAAACTTCTTACAATGTAAAACACATGTATAGTATTTGTAGAAGATAACTGTTAGATATTAATTAAAATTGGGCCTCTATATACAAATATTAAACTTGGCATTCATAACTAATAGGAAAGGTGGGGAAGGGAAAAAAGCAGACGGGAAATGAGAGAGATTAATAAAACAAACCCAAAAAAGAAAGCACTGGTGTGCCTTATATAGTTATGGAGTAAATAATATAATTCAAACTAATTCTTGGTCCTCTGAAATTAAAGGGGAGGGAGGAACAACAATTAAAACAGACAACAAAGTCTTCTTAATAGCTCATTTTAAGATCTCAAATAGCAATAATTTTATGAAGAAAGGAACAACAGAACAAAAAGCTTATTTTTTTTTCATCCCTAAAATGAAGTGGAAAAAACAAGATCCCTTCCAGCTCCAACCTTATAGCACTTAAGGAAAAAAGAAGGTAGCAAACCACTGAGGCTAAACTATCCTGGGTTCATGCATGGTAGTTCTGGTAGTTTCCCCATAGGAGGGTAATGTCCTGTAAGAAATAAAATATTCCAAACCTTGACTTGTCGAGCCTGGCTGATGACACATGGAAGGCTAAAAAGTTGCTGGACAAAGGCCTTTAATTCTTCCATAGTCAATTTGGTCCGAGTCTTCCCACTCTCTAGGCTCTGTCTGCTACACAGTTAATATAAAAAAGAACACAGATGATATGACATGAGATAGCATTCGAGGAGATCAGTATTATTTATAGAGAAAAAATCCATACTTGTTGATACAGTTTTGACATTGTAGATTATGGATTAGCATACATAACTTTGGGTTACTGGAGTATTTTTATATGAGTACTTATAACTTAGATTTCTTCCTTTGAAAACTGCTTGTTCATATCCTTTGATCATTTAAGGAATGGTTTTAGCAAGATAATTGGAGAGCTTCAATTCTTCAGAAACTGTAGTCTCATGTAGTTTGTAGCCACATGACATTACAAGATTAATATAACTATTAAAAAGATGGGCAATTCAGAAAGAATGTAATCACCAGAGAAATAAACTTAATTTATCCAAAAGCAAACTTGTCCAAGATATACATATTCATATATATACACCACGAATAAGCCAATTTATATAATATCCTGTGAACAACTACCTGAACAATCCCCTCCTCCTTTTTAAAATACAAATCATTGTCAAAATCTTCATCGATTATGGACCTTGTTTAGGAGACTCTGTAATGTTTTAGGCCTTAATGCAATCAGAATAATATCACATACATACAGAAACACCTGAAATATCTTATCACCTAAATGGAATCTCTCTTTAGCTTGGTTGCTACATTAAATCCCATCCATGGTAGCGGCATTCACATTTAGTGAGTTCACTTCTCCCAGTTTTATGCCCTCCTGTCCATGAATAATGAGAGTATCAAAATTCTGTCATTCTATTTAATCTTTTGGCATTTCAACAGAAGTCACTTTAAAGTTAGAGATGCTGTTACATGCAACAATGTGCTATTTTATAATATAGCAATAATCAGCACAGTGCATTCATATAGTGTATACTTTCTAATCAATTGTGTTATATTAAATGTTGTCTTCTATTTTAAGGAATATTGACTCTGAAAAATTGCTTGTTCATATTTTGCAATCCAGCTTCTAATTTCAACTCTTAACTGAAAGCTGACTCACCAGAATCTCTCTCCAAAGTTACTAGGTAAACTAGAAGATTCATACAGAAGAGAATTCATAGAAATATAATGTCAATAAACTTTCTGAATTAATCAGCAACTAAGGAGTCATAGTGGAGAGAAAATCTAGCCATGTCCAATTTAGTCAAGCAGTTTCAGAACTAGAAAGAATACAATCTCATATTACAGAGAAGACTGAGGCTGAGAGACATTGAATGACTTTCCTAATGTCACAGCTGATGATTGTGTGGGACAGGATTTGAAAATAGGTCTCTTTGATTCCAAGTTCAGGGCTCTAACCAAAGCACCAACTCGATGCCCAGGCATTCTTGTTTGCAAAAAAATGTGCCTCTTATAAATAACCTAATGATGTTGGCTTATCTTTTTTTCAGCCATTCTGTAATTAATTCATTTAATGCTAGAATTTCAACCATTCATATTCATAGATTTGATTAATAAGATTATAAGCAACAACATTACCAGGCAGATAAGTAGTCCAGGTGATAGATTGTCCAAGTGGAATCAGGAAAACCTGAGTTCAAATACTGCTCCACACACTAACTATGTGACCCTAGGCAAGTCTCAACCTCTAGCCTCAGTTTTCTCATCTGTAAAATAGGGAATGATAGTAAAACCAAGTACTTCTCAGTGTAGTTATAACAGAATGAGGTACTATTTGTAGAGCATTTTGTAAAACTTGAAATGATGATGGTGATGATGATGACGCATCTCATCTGCCAAATCTTTGTGGCATTTTCACCATGCTAATCCTTCTCAATTTATGGACTGCATTTGATAGTACCAATTACCCTATCTAGCTCTTCATTCAGATTATATTCACTGAGCCTAAATTTTCATCAGATTCTGACTTAGATCTTCCTTTTCCTCACTCTATCAAGGGTTCTTAATTTCCTTCTGCAGGGGCCTCATTGGAAGACTAGTGAAATGTAAGGACTTCTCAGAATAATGTCAAATGCATAAAATAAAATACATTTACAAAAGAAACCAATAACAAGACATCTTCTCCTCCCCCCCCCAAAAAAAAAGTCCTTGGACCTAGTTGAAAACCCTGTTCTAAATTACCTCACTTAGCAATCTCATCAGCTTCCACTGGTTCAATTATCATCTCTATGCAGATAATTCCCAGATTTATATATGCACCCTTGACCTCCCACTTGAATTCATCTCACATGTCAATTACCTTTTGCAAACTTTGAACTAGATATTCTAAATATATCTCAAATCTAATATATCCAAAACAGAATTCATTACTTTATCCCAACCCAAAAAACCTCCCTCTCTTCCAAAATTCCCTATTACAATTGAGACACCACCATTTATTATTAAGGCTCACAATCTATCATCCTCATCCCTTCTTTCACCCTCACTATACATATTTAAATATTATGTCAGATCTTGTTTCAATGTTCACAACAACTCTTGTATATGTTCCCTTCTTTCTCCTCACAGTCACAACCCTTGTGCAGGCCCTTGTTACCTCACAACTAGACTATTACAACAGCATTCCAATTGATTTTCTTGCCTGAAGTCTCTCCCCATTCCAATCTATCCAATCCCAACCCGCCTCAGCTGCCAAAGTGATTTTCCTATAATGTAGCTCTATGTCACTGCCACCACTTTATCAACTCTAGTAATTCCTTATTACCTCAAGAATCCCCCACTTCCCCCACTGGTAATGCTCTTCCTCCTCACTTCTACTTCCTGGCTTTAGTTCAAAATCCATATGCTACAGAAGACATTTCCCATCCTTCTCCTTCCTCACTGCTAGTGCCTTCCCTCTAAGATGGCCTTCTGTTTAATTGTACATATTTTACACACATACATACACGTGCGCGCACACGTGCACACACACACGTGCTTTCTTCCCCATTACAACGTGAGCTCCTTGATGTTTTTATCTTTCTTTATATACACTGCACTTAGCACAGTACCTGGCACATAGTAAGTACTTTTTAATTAACCACTCTTCATCCTCATCAGAGATATGCTGCGGATGTTAATAAACTATGAATGATTCCCATGGTTCTGTGCTGGATCTCCTCTTTTGTTTCTTTATTCTTTCTTGGTAACCTCATTCATTCTACTAGCTTTCTTTACAATCTCCATGCAGAAGATTCCCAATGGTCTATATCAAAACTGTCTTTCCCAAGCTTCAATTCTATGTCACCACCAATTGCCTGTTGGACAACCTAAACATGATGTCATCAAGGTATCTTAATTCAACATATCTAAAATTTCCATTTTTCTGTCAAAACCACTAGTCTTCCAGTCTGTACAGACTACAAGTGTTATCCATACTTTGTGAATGAAGAACATGAGATACAAGTATTAATGTTATTTATTTCTCTTATTTATAAGAGTATTATTTATAAAAGCCCCTTAGCAGTTGCTCAATATTCTCTTCTCAAAGCTCTATTAACTACATTATTATTGATCTAAATGCTTCTTAACAGCCATTCCATACCTTCCTTTTTCATTGCCCCAACTTCCATGCTCTCCCAAAACCTCCAGAATAAAATATAAAATTCTTTGATGGGTATTCAAAGCCCTTCAGGCAGCCAATGGCACAATAAACAACACTGCGCCTGGAATCAGGAAGATAAATTCAAATCCAGCCCCAAGTTCTTACTAATTGTGTGATCCTGGGTAATTCACTTTCACTTAATCTCTCTTTACCTCAGTTCCCCCAACTGTAAAATGAGGATAACAGTCTTTTATTACCTCACGGCATTGCTGCCAGGATCAAATGAGATAGATAACATTTGTAAGAAGTGCTTATTAGCATACTGCCTGGTCCACACTCTACAGATGTTTTTTTACTTTCCCCTTCTACTTCTTCATGACCTCCCTCCCTCCTATCTTTTCAGTCATTATATACCTTACTCCCTGCCCTACATACTCTGAGATCCAATTACACTGCGCTCCTTGTTGTTCTGAGCTAGAGTCTGTCTCCTGACTCTGCATTTTTATTGGCCGTGTTTCATGAATGAAATACTCTCCTTCCTCATTTCTATCTCATGGCTTTCCTGGCGCCTTTTAAATCCCAGCAGAAATCCCACTTTCTACAAGAAGCCTTTCTGATCCCCCTCAATTACAATGTCCTTCTGTTTATTACCTCAAACTTATCCTGTTCTTAGCTTGTTTATACATAATTGTTTGTATGTGGCCTCCTGTTACACTGTGAGTCCCTTTTAAGATAGGCTTTTCTTTTGTGTGCTAAACAGTGTCTGACACATAGTAGACACTTAAATCCTTGTTGACTATCCATAGAGATAATATGTGTTAACTAGCTTGTTTAAATTAGGACAATACATCTCTAACTCTCCCTCAGTTAAATCCTTCAAAGATTCAAGTCTTTGTTCCTTATCTTATAGTCATAGGTCTACCTTCCTTCCTGTCATCTGGCTTACAGAGTGAGTAAACCTTAAAATTCTCCTGAACTTTTTTAATTCCGTTGTAATTTTTTTGTTAATTTTAGCTTTTTATTTACAAGACATATGCATAGGTAATTTTTCAGCATTGATCCTTATAAAACCTTCTGTTCCAGTTTCCCCCCTCCTTCCCTCCACCCTCTCTCTCCCCTAGATGGAAGGTAGACCAATAGATGTTAAATATGTTAAATACAATATATGTATACATATCGTAAACTTTTTTTTTAACCAATTTGGAAAGGAATACAAAGAAATCTGTTCATAAGAGAGGAGAAAATTCAAACTCCTAATAACAAATAAGGGGGGAAAAAATCACATATTATACATGTGTCTATCTGACTAGAACACTTCTTTTTGCTTTTTTCTCAATACACTTGTCTTAGGATATACATTTTTAAAATTAGTTTTGTCATTTTATTTTAGTTCAATATTGACAAATACAAGTATTCAAACATATAAGCCAAATAAAAATTAAAAACTAAATGAAACTAAATTACTACAAATTGTGTCCATAAACTTTCTTATTTACTAAATAACTCAAAACAACGAATGTGTAGCATAACGAGGCAGTGAAGGAAGAAAAATCAGTGATTTCATTACTGAAACCAACTTCTGGCCTGAAAATTAACTTCTTTTTCCTTTCTATCCTTATCAATCAATAAGAATTTATTAAATTCCTAATATATGTCAGTTGATGAGTATGAAATGGAATCTAAGAGTTATTTTATTTTATATTTCTCTGAGAATTTGGAACATTTGTTATAGTATATGCTGCTACTTTGGTTTTTTCCCCAAGAATAAATCAACTATTTATTAGGCAACTATGTGCAAGGTACTATGCAAGGCACTGGAAATATAAATACAATAACTTTCTTGCTTTTACTAACTGCAAACTGTCTCTTATACACTAATAATGCATGTGTATCAAAATCTAATAAACGTTGGATATAAATTTTTATCAGAAATATCTGAAGTGCAAATATTTTCTGAACAATTTTTCCCTTCTGAGTAGAATACTTTGTTGTGATAAAGATTTTATTTTATCTATTTGTCTCAGTCCTTTGAATTAACAATCGAACATATCTCATCTTTACAATTATGAAAAATATTTCTATTAGATCCTCTAATTTATAATTTAAAAAAACATATTTTGCTCAAGACACTATTTGGAATTTATTGAGGCAAATGGTGTTTCATGCTGGTCTACTGCCAATCTACCAAAAAATTATCTAATTTTTTCAATAGTTTTGTAGACTGATAATTTTTTAATCTAGTCCTGAACATAAGCACTATGTTAGAATATCTAAACCAAAGCTTCTTAAACTTTAGGTCAATGTTGGAGTTGCGAAATTATGATTTATTATCAGTAAATGTTGATTTATATACTAATATCCTCAGGGTGATATAAAAATTTCTCAGGTGCAAAGGGATTGCAAATGGAAAAATTTTTAAGAAGCCCTGAACTATTTAATCTATTTTTCATTTTTTTATTCTGATAATAGATTATTTTGAAAATTTCTACTTCATAGTACAATCTGAAATCTGGCAATTTAATAACCCTTTTCCTCCTTTTTCTTTTTCATAATTTCCCTTGTTAGTCTTGACCTTTTCTTTCATGAATTTTGTAATTTATCCACATTCCTTTTACTTATTAAAAGCAAAGCAAATTAAATTATATGAAAATAAATCTATAAGTAAATTTTGTTAGTATTACTACTGAACTACATTAACTAAATCTAACCAAATACAATGAATTTTTCCCAATAATGACAGGGAAAAGGCAAGATTGCACAGTCTAAGTTAATATCATCTGACACAACTCTGGAAATCCTAACTACAACAATAAGTTAAGAGAAAGAAATATAAAAAAACACTAAAGTACTTCTTGAATGTCCTTTTTTTATTCTAATGCATTTTTTATATTCAAATGAGCACACACACACAAACACACACATATACAGACACATACAGATAGTCTCTCTTTCTCACACACACACATATACACACTTTAGCTATAACCTATGATTTCACTCAAATAAAACTTCTTGAGAATAAACTTTTTTTCACTCTTAAAACACTGTTTAGAAGGAATAAAACTTTAGGTTACGCAACCAAAATCTTATCTAGCCTATGTCAGAGAAGAGATGCAAAAACACAGGTCACGGGGACTTCAAAGCCAGCACTCTATCCACTATATAGAGTGATTATATATATGATTTTCAAATCAACAATATATCAAGTAAGTGTGTTGGCAGATTAATTTCCAGATATTTAATAAATCTTTATGTTAAATAGTATTTCTCTTAATTTGAGAGCAATGGGGAAAAAAGAGATTCAATACTGGCAATTGTTTTCTTTTCTATCTCCTTACTCTGAAGAAGTTATTTATTTCAATTTTTTAAAACCCTCTTAAATTTTTTAACTAAAGCATACTTTCCACACAGATAGTTTAGCATTGTTTTTAATCAATGCTTAGTTCTTTAATTTCCTCCTCTTGCCTTATTAAAAGTAGAATTTCTAAAACTTACATAAACTGATGCAAAGTGAAGTGAGTAGAACCAAGAGAACATTGTACATAGCAACAAGAAGACTATGTGAGGACCAACTGTAATGGATTTGGCTCTTTTCAACAGTGAGGAAATTCAAGGCAATTCCAATAGGCTTGGCATGGAAAGTACCATTTGTAACCAGAGCACAACCTAAGAAGGCTGAATGTTACTCAAAACATATTATTTTCATCTTTTTTTTGTTTTTGTTGTTTGTTTGCTTGGTTGGGTTTTTTTGTGTGTGTTTGTTTGTTTAACCTATATTAGATTGCTTGTTATCTTGAGAAGAGTTGGAGAGAAAGAAAAAAATTAGAACACAAGGTTTTGCAAAGGTGAATGTTGAAAACTCTTTTTGCATGTATTTGAAAAAATATTGAAAAATAATAAAAATATAAAACTAGCATTTCTAGAATTAGCATTTATTAAGCACCTAATATGCTCTAGCTTTTGTGGTAGGGATACAAAGACAAAATTGGAACAGAACTTGCTCTCAGAACATTATAATCTGTCAAATAATATTAATGATAACAGGGAGATTTGTATAAAAGATTCTAAGGTTTCTGCTGGCTATTGGATTCAAAAATGCTATGTACTGTTTTAAGAAAAACTATTTCAATTACTATGCTTATGTTTTTGGCTATTTTTAACATAAATAGGTTCGTCTATTTTTCCATATCTATTGCTATAGTCATATAATTATTAACTATAACTAAAATAATAAAAATCATGATTACTGATAAAAGTAATTATGTTCATTTCAATCCCTAATAATTGAACCGTCCATGCAAACTATGAATAAATCTAATTTGACCATAAAGAATAATTAGCTTATAAACTGCTGTGATTTTTATTAATAAAGAAAGTTTTTTTCTCTTTCTTTTCCCCCCCTAGTTTGGTGAGGGATATGTATTCCTCAGAACAGAGTGACATCTGTATCTTTTTAAAAAAAAATTATTTAGACTAACATGGAAATGTTTTGCATGAGTCCACATGTACAACTGATAGCAAACTACAAACTGCTCACTTCGTTTTGAGGAGAGGACAATGTGGGGGAGAAAAGAATTTGAAACACATATTTCAAAAAGAATGTTAAAATTGTACATGTAATTGGGGGGAAAACAATATTAATTTTTAAAATTAAAAAATAAAAATAAATTAACTGTTTATTTAACATAAGGACAATTTGTTCTTTAAATGCCTACTAGAATTCATCTAGTCCCCATGGGATTTTTTTTTCTTCATACAAGGCTGTTCATTAATAATCCATTTAATTTTTCTTCCTAAAACTGATTTATTTAGCTTATGTATTTTTTGTTTTGTCATCTAAAGAGATTGGGGAGCTATTCATATTTTAATAGATGGACATTTATATTCTCAATTTTGCTAGAATCTAATTACACATATGTCTGTAATAATTTTGCTTTTTTTTCATTCACTGTATCTTCCTTCTTGTCTGACATTCAATCTGACATTACTCTTGTTTGATAACTCACATCTAAGAGATTAAGACATTTACATAAGTGACTTAGGTGATTAAATTACTATGTAAGTATCAGGTTTTTTTATATTATTTGAAATATTTCTAATTTGACATTCAACTTTTTCCCAGGTGGATTTTTTGATCCTTAACCTCAATTATTTTGGGAAATTTCTTTTGTGATTTCTAAAAATATGTTCAGATTCCCTCAATCTACCTTGTTCCAATAATTTAATGACTTAAATTCTCCCTTCTATTCACTGCATAATTTTTGCTTATAAAGTTATCAAGTCTTCCAGATTAGTAGATCTTTGATTTGGTTTCTTTAAAGTATTATTGATGCCTTTTGTTCTTAGATTGCAGTCATTTCTGCAAAAGCCACTAACACACACACATACTGCCAATGAGTCTTTTCTTAATGCAAAGTTAAGGAAAACCATGTATCCATAATCTGCTCTACAAAATGGAAAGTGGGTACATTCCCTCAACTGGCAGAACAACTCCATTTATCATAAATTCTTTTTTTTTTTTTTAAATGTCCACAATCCTCTCTTGAAATTTTTCAAGTTTTAAAAAATCTGGTAACAACTAGGTCTTCTCCTTTTACTAACATTCTTTTAAATTGATAATTCTTTTTTCTTTGGTTACCTTAAAGAATTTGTTATTCAATTTGAAGCATCTTGTACAAGGTTCTAGATTTATTTTTTGGAACACGATTGATGTTACTCTGCAACCTTCCCTCTTTTCAAACATATTCTTTTCAGATTATTTTAATTCATAATATTTATTCACTGAGTTTTCTTTCTTGTTCTTTTTGTTTACTTTTCCTTCTCATGTTCTGAAAAGCTACCCTCTTTGAGGCTCTTTGGTTATGTTTATGAGGGTGTTCACCACTACTCTTGAAGAGGGCATAAAGACACAAGGTTATTTTATGACCTCTCATTTTGCCAATTTCTTGGCCAGACTCTGGATGTAATATAAGAGGAGCCAGATGGGAGGAGAAAGGTTGAAAATCTGTCTCGTCCATTCTAGAGAATTATGCACATGATGAGTATCCAAAAGAAGGAAAATCTAGATCTGAAAGAGTTTAAAAAAGCCAAGAGCAATGGTAAAGGTTCAAGTTCAATGAACATAAATGCAAAGTGCTGAAGAACTTCTTGTGATAAACAGAGCACAAGGTGAAAAAAACTATTAAATTATTGAGAAGATAATAAATTAACCAATCACTGTTCACTCTTACCTGTGTTTTTGTTTTTTGCTCAAAAGTAACTGAGCCACTGAAGCACATGTCTCTGCTTCTTTCACAGCATCCCTGAGTTTTCTAAAAAGATCATTCTCTGGATACTTCCTATCTTCAGCATCTTCCAACATCACTCTCAATTCGATCACATCTGCAACATCAACAAGAAGCTATCCAATCAGAAAAGGGAAATAATAAATGTTGGAGGGGATGTGATGAAAAGTGGAGCATTAATGCACTGTTGGTGGAGCTGTGAACTTATCCAACCCATTCTGGAAAGCAATTTGGAACTATACCCAAACTATGCACATCCTTTGATTCAGCAATACCACTACTAGGTCTGCATCCCAAAGAGATTTCTTTTTTTTAAAGGGAAAAGTACCTATCTGTAGAAAATTATTTATAGCAGCTCTTTTTATGGTAGCAAAGAATTAGAAATTGAGGGGATGACATCAACTGAGGAATGGCTAAACAAATTATGGTGTATATGATTGTAATGGAATATCTATTGTGCTATAAAAATGATGAACAGGTGGATTTTAGAAAAAACCTGGAAAAATACACAAATTGATGCAAAGTGAAATGAAAAGAATCAGAACACTGTACATAGAAACTGCAATATCGTCCAATAATAATACAATATATGAATGATTTAGCTATTGCCACCAATACAATGATCCAAGATAATTCCAAAGGATTCATAAAGAAAAGTGCTATGCACATCCAGAGAAATAATTGATGGGAATCTGAATACAGATTAAGACATACTATTTTTCACTTTTTTGTTTTCTTTTCAGGTCTGCCTTCTTTCACAAGATAAATGTGGAATTTCTACATCAAATTGCTTACCACTTTTGGGGGAGGAAGGAATTTGGAACTCACAATTTTAAAAAATGAAGGCAAAAAAATTATGTATAATTGTCAAACAAAAAATAAAATAGTATTTTGAAAAATGCAATGCAAATACTTTGAAATCAGCTTTAAAAGCAATTTTAGAATCTTTTAAATTTTGAAATTTTAAAACCCCTGTTCTATTCAGTCTTTTGGTAACAAGTTTTAGCTGTGAAAATTTTAACAATCTAATAAAAATAATTCCTTATATGCTTATTCTTCTGTGCCACAGTTTCTTCCATATGAAGAAACTTCTTTTCCAATCTGCTTTCTTTACCAGTATATTGAGAACAATCATTACCCAAAAAAAGCCTTACGTCTAATGCAAATCACTGATTCAAAGTCGTTCTTTATCTGGGGTCCAAGAATTTGTTTTTTAAAATAGTGTTATAATTTTGTTTCAAAATTTCCTTTTAACATGTTTTAAAAATATCTTAAAACATTGTTTTGACAACAATACTATATGATGATCAATTCTGATGGACATGGTTCTCTTCAACAATGGGATGAACCAAATCAGTTCCATTTTTTCAATAATGAATAGAACCAGCTACACTTAGCGAAAGAACTCTGGGAAATGAGTGTGAACCACTATACAGCATTTCCAGTCTCTCTGTTTTTGTCCGCCTGCATTTTTGATATCCTTCACAGATTAATTGTACACTATTTCAAAGTCCGATTCTTCTTGTGCAACAAAACTGTATGAATATGTATACTTATATTGTATTTAATATACACTTTAAACATGTATTGGTCTACCTGCCATCTGGGGGAGGGAATGGAGGGAAGGAGCAGAAAAATTGGAACAAAAGGTTTTGCAATTGTCAATGCTGAAAAATTACCCATGCATATATCTTGTAAATAAAAAGCTATTAAAAAAAAAAAAAAAAAACATTGTTTTAAGAGGCAGGCCAAAGGCTTCACTAGTCTGCCAAAGCGAACCATGACATAAAAAGATTAAAGATGTCAATTTTTTCTTCTAGATATCCATTCCCACAGAGGCCATTTCATTCTTAGCCAATCCATTCGTCACAAACTTCAAAAAGGTTCAAAGTTCTCTTGGTGGGTTGGGAAAGCTTTTAAAAGAGAAAAAATAAGAGTCTCACCCCACCAATTGCGTCTTTAGAAAAATGATTTTGCATAAAATAACCAACGTATAAGTCCTCTAATAAGAAAATAATTCTTCTTGTATTGGCTATACTAGAAAGAAATCTAACCTTTCTTGTGGTTGAGGCTGGCAGACAATGCCTCTGTAACTCGACTGACCCAAGTGTCATAGGACTGTGCTCTGACTTTAACACCATACAAAAGAGAAGGAAGGTCTTCCAATGGATACCGGTACCTGGGCATAAGACATAACAGCAAAAACTTCAAAAATTCTAACAAATTGGAGGAAATTGTTAAGTCACATGAATATATTCAATCTTAAAAAACATATAAGAGGCAAAGGAATGGCAACTTGGTCTAGATGAATACCACAAGGAGAAGAAGAAACATAATAAATACTAAATTAAATGAAGTCAAATTTTAGCTTTCAAGATCAAAACAAAATTTATGGGAATAATAAAACAGGAGAAACTGATGAAAAAATACAATTCCTTTTTTAGAAATTTAACAATCATTAAACACTAAGGATAAGAGAGTTTTATATATATATAAAAGAGAGCTTCTATACCATGGGTCTCCATTTTTTTTTAGCCAAGTTTGCAGCTTTCTAGCTGGAATTTCAGTTTTCTAGTTATTTTTGTACGTTTCCAGTTGGTCTGCCAATTTGATAATAATCATAACAATAAGTGGAGTAATAACTAACATTCACAGTGGCTTAAGTATATTATAAATATCATCTCATTTGATCTTCTCAAAAACCTTGTGAAACAGAGTCCCACTTTACAGATGAAGAAATTGAGGTAGATAGAAGATAGCAAGTAAGTAACTGAGGACAAATTTAACTCAGGTCTTCCTGACTCCAGATCTACCACTCTATCTTTTATCCCACCAAGCTGTCCCTAGCTAGGTTTCTAACCCTCTCGTTAAATGCCTTACATTTTTAAATATTTATAGCTACGTTTGTAGCTCTCTACCTGGATTTTCAATTTTTCAGACTATCTTACAGCTTCAAAAGTTTATTTCCATCATTTTAGCTATGTTTGCAGATTCCTAGCTACAGTGATTTTACCACATAAGAAAATGGCAGAAAACTTTAAAAAAGATGGATCATTTTCATACCTAAGACACTTCTTCTGCATGGGACAAGGGCACAAGTCAGCAGGATGATAGAGACAAACAAGCCGATCAGGGTTACAGGAACAAGTAAGAGCAGAGAGAAAGCATGTAGTTCTGCAAGCTGAACATTGTCGTTCATCATCAGGAACAAGTTCAAACACCTCTTCTTCAGATAAGAGTACACCCTGAAATAGAATTTTTTTCAATAAAAAAATATAAAAAATTTTAAAAAGAAAAAAAATACCTACTGATTATTTTCTAGTCAGCAGTACAATCATGGAAGGTGTAATTTCCTTTAATAGCAGACCAAAGAAACATAAGCCATTATATGCTTAAATAATATAAGAAAGTATTAGGTCCCATATGTGTATAACATCATTCAATAATGAGAAATTATTTTTAGTCTTTAAGAGTTTAAAATCTGAATTAACCCTGAGATATACACAAAGAGAAATAATATGATCCCTTTCTTATTTGGAATAGAAACTGTAGCATGGAAAAAAGTATGGTATTCACACTTGTTTTCTTTGGTGTCAGAAAGCTTAATTTAATAAGGGAAGGAGTCTGTAGAGATGAATAAGCCAAAAAAAAAAAAAAAAAAAAGGCTAATAGGATCACAGACAATAAAGTAGAGTTGTAAATTTACATGTTTAATTTATTATATATATAAAAGAAAAACAAGCTCTCAAAGAGAATGAAGCACAACTAAGAAAACAACTCACATAGTGACTATAACAATGTAAATGGAAAAAACAATCATACACTAAAAAAAAAAATTAATGTGACAAAATTAATAAAAATCAAGCATGACATGAAGGAAGAGATGAGAGGATAGCTCAAACCATAGCTTCTGTGGAGGTAATATGTCCACAGGTTATATATTGCACACTGTCAGACTTTTTCAATGTTCAGTTAGTTATGGGGTTTTTCTCTCTTTAAAAAATACTTTTTGTTATATGAAATGACTCTCTGGGAAGAGATAGGGAAGTGATTGGGGGGAGGGAGGAAATACTGGAAATAACTATGATGAGAAAGCATCAATACAAACGTATATCTGGAATCAAGCTATCATCTTAGATCTTGCTTGGATATTATATATTTTACACATAATTTTTTTATATTGCAATATTCCACAAAAAGATAATGCCACAAGCTGATATTCTAACATCGCTACAGCTTTACAGTAACAAAAGTATTGATCAAAATTATGAAAAATGTACTGAACTGATATGCCCAGCCTTGCCTAAGTGAATATTCCACAAAAAGATAATGCCACAAGCTGATATTCTAACATCGCTACAGCTTTACAGTAACAAAAGTATTGATCAAAATTATGAAAAATGTACTGAACTGATATGCCCAGCCTTGCCTAAGTGAAGGACAGAAGGAAGACAAAATTACAACATACAATCCCTGTACTCCATAAAAGCATACAATTTACTTCAGAAGACGAGTAGTTTGACACAATACTGAACAATATAACATAGTACACAATAGCATTCCATCTATCTTCTAGTAACCTCAGTTAAACAATAAAATTTCAGAAATAAGAGGAAAATTTTTTTGAATAATTGAAGATGGTTAGAATAAAACTCAAGGACTGAAATCTGTATGTTTTAAAAGATAGAAGTCTTAGGGCTTCACTCAAAGGGTATGGATTTTATTTACATAAAAAAACAAATTAAAAAAAACATTATCACCACAATATAATGACTGATTTTATGATCCTCATCAATTTATGATGGGGAATCAAATTATCAAACAATTATATCAAATTATGATTGGGGAGGGGAATCTATGATCTCATGGACACAGAGAATTCCCAATGAAGAAACTCTCTCTTCCAATTCATGCTGGCACCTATTTTGTGACTTAAAGTCTTTTCTCCAGGGCACCGAGAATTCAAGTGATTTGTCAAGGGTCATAAAAGAAGATTAATAAAGAAGGCATTGTCAAGGGCAGGACTTTTCTGGCTCTGCAAGCGCCAGAGCCAGCATTACTTTCTGCTTTCTTTGTATACCCAGCACAGAATCTGGAACTTAACAAACATGACTGTTTTACTAATTATTGCTAACCTCAAGGTCAGTTCTCAATCCAGTACATTCTCTGTTTTAATGAGCAGGGAAATATGACAGAAATTGGCCTTGCTCTTCCCTCAACTCCAGCTCATTTTATAAAAGCCAAGTGAGGTAGAAAACCATTGTTATTTTCAGTATATTTTCCTTTCAGAAGATCTCTTTTAAGGATTCTGACTCATACAGTAATAATGCATTTTAGAAATATTTCAAATAATATAAAAAAAAACTGATGCTTACATAGTAATTTAATCACCTAAGTCACTTATGTAAATGTCTTAAAGATGTGAGTTATCAAGTAAGATTAATGCTAAATGTTATGGCTTAGACCACAAAGGAAACAGAAGTACAAAGAACAAAAAATAAAGCTGAAATGAATATGTTGGGAAGACTTGACAGGTGGGCCTTAGATGGATTTAAGACACAAATGTAGGACAAGAAGATGAAGGGAGAATTCCCGATGAAGAGAACAATATGGGGAGAAGGAGGATGGGTGATAGAGCAGGTGAGGAAATGAGCCTGCCTACAGTAACAGAGAGACTGGGTTAACAAGTAACAATATAGAGACTGGTACACCAAGGCCTTAAAAAAAAAAAAAAAATCAAGCAAGAATTTTAGACTTAATATGCTAGAAAATAGTAAACAAAGTACTTGAGCAGACTTACAACATATGAAAGCTCTCTGCCTTCTGATATGGACAACATAGATTGAAGAAACCTTCAAGTCAGAGAATCTAACAATAAACTTTTATGGTAATTTCAAGTTAAAAAGCAAAAAGCACTGAATTAGGTCAGTGACAGTAAATGGGGAAAAGGGGTGAACATGAAAAACATTTCAAAAGAAAAAGTGACAGCTTAAATTAACAAGGGAGGGAGTCTATAGAGATGAGTAAACCAAAAAAAAAAAAAAAAGGCTAATAGGAATCACATAATAAAGTAGAGGAGTTATAATTTATTATATATTTTAAAAGAAAAGCAAGTTTCATATAATATAGATTCAGATTTTATGTGTGATCCTCTCACACTTACAGTATACATGGAAATGTTTGTTTTGCTTGCTTTTTAGGTTCAGAGTTTTAAGCAATAAAAGAAACTATGTATATGAATTTAAAGACATGGATGACTCAAAAATGGCACCAATAATTTCATCTAAAACAGTACAAAATAGCATAGTTGAAAGAAATGGTTTCAAAGTTAGGAAGTGTGGCTGTTTGTGAGACATGGTGAAAGATTAGGATACAAGAGCTGAAAACCCTAAAAAGAAAACTAACATCAAAGTCCATGGCCCTATCAAATGGTTCAACATCAGAAACTGATATAATTTTATTATGTCACATTAGAAAAGAGGCATTTGCATCTGTCATTTTACTTTAAGACTGCAAAAGTTTTCCATATGACTTGCATCTGAAATCTTCAACACATTGATATCTCCCCCAATTAGAAAGTGAGCCCCTTAAGGGTAGGAAATATTTTACTTTTGTATTTTTACTGTGTAGACAGAAAGTACTTCATAAATGCTTTAGTTATTCATTCAAAAAATAAAATAATAGCATACTACTGTGCCATAAGAAATGACAAATGAGACTTCAAAGAAACAGGGGAAGCCCTTGATGAACTGATGCAGAGTGAAGTACAAGCATGACCAAGAGAAAATTGTATACTACTCACACTGAAAAGACAAACAATTGTGAAATACTTAAGAACTCAGATTGATACAATTATCAATAGGATTCTAGGGGACTAATGATGAAGACAAAACTCATTTTAACAAGAGAGATGACGGACTGATGGATTAAAGAAATAGAATGAGCTATACATTTATGGATGTATTCAATGTGTGAAATAGTTAACAAGGTTTTATTTTTCCTTTTTTTTTCCTGATGGAGTAAAGGGGAATATTAAGAAAATAAATGCATAGAGTTCAGAAAAGATGACTGCTAGAAAAAGACGATCACATTTAGCAACAGAGCACTGGCAACTTTAAAGAAAATAATTTCAACTGAGCGACGAGCTAGGTTACAAAAGGTTGAGAAGTCATTAAAAAAAAAAAAAATCACTGAATCTCATAGAAAGTCACCCCGATGATTCCATTCAGAAATTCAGAAATGAGGGCAACATAAAAAAAAAAAAAAAAGATATCAACAAAACCACTTTTAAATCATAATAAGCAAAGCTGAGAAGCAAATACAACATTTCCTAGAAGTTTGGTTGTTGAAAGTAGAAAAGATAAAGGACAACAGTATCTACAAAGGGCTTTTTAAGAATAAGGCAGATTTGGGCATGTTTATAAGCAGTAGAAAAGAAATCAGCAAATAGGGAGAAAGTGAGGGCAATCTACAACACAGAAGGGGATGGTATGACAGATAAAGTGACTGGTATTGCCAAGAAAAGCTATCTAATGTCTGAGACTAGTAAAAGAAAGAATGGGAAAAGATATCAAAGAGTTTCTAGATTTAGAGAAAGGGGGAAAGGAAGAGCATGATGTTTACAACAATTTCTTCTATTTTCTCAGTAAAGTAGATGAGTTTATTAGCTGTGAAGGGGGTTGCATGGAAGATTTGATGAAACAAGTTTGAAACACCTGCTGCAATGAGCTCAAGTAATTAGACACTGAATCAATTAAACTTCTGAAATGAGATATGTGGAAACCTTAAGCTATACAGATTCTTCTTGTAGCATATTTCTTACACAGGTAATACTGAGCTTACTCACCATTTGTACAACAGACTCCCTCAGTCGTGTCTCCTCTTCAGTCATAAGGGTCATTTCTTTGCAGACCATAGCAGCAAGCCCTACATCAAGGCATTCTGGATCTGCAGCCATCTTGAAGATAAGTTCCTCATGTGAGAACACACAGTGACGCCTTAGTCGTCGATAATGATTCACACACTGACGTCCAATAGGCAGCTGAAGCCATGAAAGGATACCCAAATCGAATTACTTGTCTACGTTACATTCTATAATGCAGAATAATAATAATAATAACTGGCATTTATAAAGCACTTTAAAGTTTTCAAAGTTTTATATATAGCACTTCATTTGAGCTTTATAAGCAGGCAGGTATTATAAACATTATTATTTCTTGGACTTAGACCTGAGATTTCTTTGAATATGGTATTTTTGCCATTGCAAATCAGCATTTATTCTGCCACCTATATTCTTAGTGAGTATCTTGGGGCACTCAGAGGTTGAGTGACTTGCTTCTACAAACCAGTATTATATCAGAGTTGAGACTTAAAACTATGTAACTTCATTGTTATTGGGCCAGCTCTCCTTCTAGTAAACTGCATTGTTTCAACATATAATTATCCCCAATTTAAACATGAGGAAACTGAAGATAATACAACTTAAATGGGTAGTCACATAGTATTAGGTGAGACATGAATTTAGGCCTCTCCTCATTCCAAGTTCAACCTGGGGACAGCATAATGCCACCCAACAGATCCCTCTTTTCTGTCCCAAAAAGATACCCTCTAAGTACATATTCTATATTTTAAAAAGATAAGTATATATCAATCTGTAATATTCAGGACCCCAAGATAAATGCTATTTTAAAAGGACTATTTAAGAAATCAAGCAAAAAATTTTACATTTAACAATGCCTTTTTTGCAAAAGTATTTTTTAAATTTTTTTGCAAAGGATTGTTTTCTTTAAAATAGACAGCCTAACCTTGATTTCATTCCAAAACACTAAAATTATGACAGAAAATATTTTTTCCTAACAATGAAATACACATTTCTTAAAGATACAGATGCATTCTTAGAGGTGAATTCTAAATTTAGCATACCAGCAACTGTCCTTTCTAGCAGATTATACTAGCCAAGCCATACATCTTAAAAAAAAAAAAAAGTCAATCCAACATGTGGGCAGGTCAGGTGACAAAATTTTATCTGAATAAATTTTAGGAAGTTTTATTTTCATCTTATTTAGAAATTAGATTGCAAAAGAAAAATATATAAGTGGATCTTTAGGAAATTTTAAGATTAGAATGATCTTCCACTTTGAAGTAATCAAGGAGAGCAGGTCAGTCAATATGTTAGACCCATTCTCCTGATGTCAAATTAAATATCATCTAAAAATAGAGCAAAGCTCAAGCTAAAGGCAGAATATTTAGAGGACACAACTAAGCATAAACCCAGTATGTCTTAAGAAATAACTAAAATCAGCAGATCATATTAGGTCACAGAGTTTATCATTTGGTATTTTAAAAATTAATTACTAACTTGAAACTTTTTTCAATTTGATTTTTCTTAATGAGAATTAATAGTATAATTCGATTCAACTGTTTACAAATAATTAAGTGTTCAGAATTTGAGAGAGATACAACTGAGTTCAGTCAAGGAAAAACTGCTAATGGGAACTTTTTTTAATGAATATTTTTGTGAAAATTACAAAAACATAAAAATTATTGTTTGGGTCTCCTATTAAATGAATGAAAAACAGTCAAGTTAACAGACAATCTTAAGTCACTGGTTTCAAAACTTTCCCACACTTATCCTTTATGAGAAATAGCATTGCCCAGTAAGAACAATACTAAATTTAGGAGTTAAACCTAATATAAGAGTTAACATTTTACCAAGGACTGTCCAACCTTGGACAATTACCAAATTCCAACAGTTCTCAAGAAAAAAACTAGCACGTTGCTTTATCCAATTATAATAAAAAAAGAGTATATATGTGAAAACATTCTATAAAAGAAAAGAATGATATCAATTTCTCCAATAGAAATATTCTACCTGGGATACAATAATGAAGTAGTTATAGACTTAATGTCCATAAAACATGCAAGAAAATAATTTTAATTAATTTATGATCACACAATTGTTCTAAAAAAACTGGAATTAATAGTTTATATATGGTTTGCAAAGTAATCTGCATATTTTTCATAATATAGTTATAATAATTAATAATTATATATGATATTAATATATATAATTATGTTTAAATGCTTTAACATTATATTATGACTAATATAATATTAAACTCTTGAGCTGGGAAAAAAACCAGGACTTGAATTTTCTGCCACCTTATAATTACTTTTTAGAAAAAACAAAATGGGAAAAACGACTAATGAAAAAAAAGTTAAGAAAATCAAGCATTAGAAATCAACAAACTTGGATGATAGTCCCTTTCAGAAAGCTTTTCGGATTTCAGTTGTCAGACTGCAGCAACACTTGCGTACACCAAAAGGCAATTTGTTCTGTTCTATCTCCTTTACAAGTTTAAGGTTTCAAGTTAAGTCCTAATTAGTGGTCTTTCTTCATTAGGCTTTTTCTGCCTTACTTCAGTGATTTCACTGCCACCAAGTATGTGGGAGTTATCGAATTCAAAGACAGCTAATGATCAAGCTACACTAGAAATGTATAGCCATGATTAAAGGAGTAACCAAAATCAAAGTAAAACAAAGGTAAAACTGTAAAAATGGTGACTGTCACAATCATATTGTGCAAGAATCTTCTGAAAGACTATATCTATATCCTAAGACATGCAATTTCATGTTCACTTGATGTGACATAACTATAACTATTATTTCCTGAAGATAGCAAAGTTTCCTAGTATTCATGAGTAGCACCATTTACATTACATACATAAGTTATTTTCATCATAATACCTATATACCGCATAGAAATTTCAAAGCTGGAATTACTCTTTGGCTCTGAAATCGTTCTCAACTGAAAAAGATATTACTTGTATCTTTATATATATATATAATATATATATAAAATATATATATATATATATATACACACACACACACACATATATATATACACACACACACACACACACACATATATATATATATACACACACACATATATATGATCTCTTCTTGTATGAGAAGAGGGCAGGGATTACTTGATTCTACATTATTAAGAAGAAAATAAGGTCAGATCCTTTTTTAAAAATCACATTGTCAGAAATTTAGCTGTTGTTGTAAGATACTTTCATCATTGTTATTCTGTAAATAAAAGCAATATTCTGCACTTAAAAGCATCATTTCCAAAATCTGGGTAGTACAAACCCTAAATTTAGTCTATAATCCCATTTTTAGTAGGAATGACAAAATGACAGATGAAAATAGCAATGGTCCTTTTTTAAAATATGGTTTGATAACTAAAAATTTCATCATAAAATGACCAATCTACTGGTGTAAGCCAGTGGTTCTTGAACTGTGATAACATTTTTCCCCACTTGGTAAAACAGATGAGAATTTATATGCTAGTAGTGTAACTTTTCAGCAACTTTTCAATTAGTTGCCTTCACAACATATCTGAAGCATCAGAATAGAACTTTATTTGACTTTAAATTTTTTAATAGAATTTACATAATAATTTTATCTAAAATATTTTTCAATGTATACTGAAAATGTTCTCTCTTGACAAAGCTCATTTTAGGAATATGGCCTACATTCAAAAAGTGATCTACCTTTGGACCAATATAATACTGTTAAATTAATACTCCAATTAACACCTGAACATTTAGTCATCTCCCTGATGCCAAAAATTTGCAAAAGCTTAGACAACAATGGTCAAATACAAGAAGTTTAAAGAAACCACTTCTAAAAGCAAGGAAGTATGACATAGATTGCTTTTTTAAAATCAAATAAAATTAATCAAGAATAAATAAGGGATGAATGAAAAACAATTAATTGTAAATAAATCAAATGAAGAATGTGACAGAAACTCAAACTGACCTCTCCATTCCAATTTATGAATCCTATCCACTGCCTAACTAAAAACATAGTGACTAAGCTATATATTACAGACTTGTTAACAGATAAAACAACAGCTACTAGCAATAGAACCAACCCAGTCAGCAGTGCAGAAGTTCACAGCTTCAGCAAAATTGTAGCCCTGGTTAAATCCAGAGTGATAGGCACGAGGAAATGTCACCACAAACTCTCCTGCACACTGATTGGTCCTGAATACCTGAATGCAAATTAGAGAAAGAAATACAAAAAAGGAGGGAGGGGAAGGGAATGGAATAGGGGAGAAAGATTTTTTTTTTATCAGACAGCTATTTTAGAAATATTTTTTCAAAATAGAAACAGCAAGTACCCTGCTACATTTGCATTAAAAAAATTTTAAGGTTTTTAGAAATATCTAGGAGCTTTTCCTTCAGGGGGGGAAAACTCTTCCTAGTAATACCAAAATTACTAAATAACAAAATCAGTTAAGGGATTAAAAAATAACAGATTCTCAATATACCAAATGTTTCCTATATCTTCAAAACAATTTAATGGCTAAGTTGACACATGAGGGAATTTTCCCTCCATTCATTCTATGGAGTACAATGGGAAAATAAAAAGTTTCATCTGAGACATATGGCCACCTTTGGGGAGTTAATCAGACCCCAATCTTTGATATGTGGTCATCCCAAGACTAGTTATTTTGTCATTGCGTCAGCTTTGTTCAAAAAAATTTAAATTTGCCCTTCAAAAGATCCTAGAATAAAATCCTTAATCAAGAGACAAGCAGAACCATTAAAGTTGCTTAATCTGGACATTTTCTTTCTTAGTCAAGCATCTGTCTCTAACCAATTTGTTAAAATAGTGCTTTATAAGATGCTTATATAAGTTTTAGAAAACATCTTAACATTAAAATATTGAATAAAAATGTTTAGATATAGTAGTTATTTTATTAGGTCACCTGGTTAAATGATTACAAATCCTCATATGAAATTCAATTTTCACAAGCATAAGGATTAGCCATTGCCATTTAAAACACTTGGATTTTATTTAAAAATGGCTTTTGAACAAACAAAAGTAATATAAATTACAAGACTGAATTAACATAGGATGTGAAATGTCCTAATGAAAACAAAAGGGCTATTCTTCAGAATATTCCATTTAAAATAGGATTTGTGAAGTACAGTCTGATTCGTTTTTCAAAACACCCCCTTTTAACTAACCACAGAATAGCCTATTTTGACTCTTATCAAAATGTGAAATAACTTCAAGTACTAAAAAAAAAACACAAAAAGACTCACAGGTACACCATGCTCCATTAGTACATTGGGGTTCATAATAGTGACTAACTGATGTAGGAGATCAGGTTGGGACTCAAACAATTCAGGGGCCAGCTCTCTCATAACTTCTTCCAGTTGTTCTGCAGCATGAGATGGGACACCATACCATGTCTTTGGCTCCCCCCTAGGAAAAAAATTAGCTCTTAAGCAAGATAGAACAAGTGCTGCCTAAGGATAAAATCACAAAGTCAATTCCAACCAACTAACTTCAGTTCATCTCATGATCACAGATAACATCCAAAATCCTGACAGCTCACAAATGGAAGACCACACATGAGTTTGTTGAATGAGCAATATATTTCACTGCAATTCAAAAATATTCATTAAGCACATACTATGGTACTGTGCTCTAAGGATATGAGGCAAAAGATAGTGCCTGCCTTCAAGGAACTTACAATATAACAAGGGAGGCAACATGAAAACAAATACATATGAAGCAAGCTATTTACAGGATAAACAGGGAAAAATTAAAAGAGGGCAAAGACTGGAGTTGAGGGTTTAGAGCAGGCTTCATGTGGAAAGTAGGATTTTAGCTAGGCTTTCAGCAAAGTCAGTAGTCTGAGTAAAAAGAAGGGAAAGCATCCAGGTGTGCTCCAGGACAGCCAGCAAAAAAATGCTCAACAGTCAAGAGGTGGAGCATCTCGTTCACAGAGCAGCCAAGAGAGTAAAGTATGCAAAGACATGTAAGGGAAGGGAGAACTTGGTTATGAAGGGCTTTGAATGCCAAACACACCATTTTGTATTTGTTCCTGGATATACGAGAAAGCCACTGGAGTTTACTAAGTGGGGGAATTATAGGTGGGGAATAACATGATCAGACCTGGAAAAATGCCTCACAAAAAATATACTCCACCAAGCATGAAATCTTTATCATCTTCATATGTGAAGAACACTTATGTTAAAATCTGGAGTCTGTGGTTTCATCACAGTGAGAGGTAACCCCATTGGGAGCTGCAGGTTATAACACCTCTATGTCTTAGTGGGTTTATGTTAGTTGCTGTTACCACTTGCAGAAAGTTGTTGTAGAAGCACAAATGAATAACCTGGCAACCAACCTTCTGATGATGATCTTCTTCAAATTTAGTTTATGCTCATACAACAGGCTATACTGAAACTTTTCCACTTTATAAGGACTCGTTAGAGCTTTGGCTCTAGTGACACAGCCTTCAAGTACCTAGGATCATCTCTATAACACAAAGAGGCATGTAGTGGATAGCATACAGGATAGTACATTAAAAATAGGCACTCTTCTAAATGCTGACACACCAACATGAAAAACCATAGCACACCAAGTCCAATGGATTAAAGTTATAGTTACTGCTCTGGTCTCTAGCATATCTTTAGATAACATCTTAATGAAGTCCAACTAATAACCCAAAAGTCAAAACCAAAGCTAGACTAAAAAACTGATATAGGACAACTACATAACCACTTTATGCTACTAACACTTGAAATTATCAGTTACACAACTTACAGGTCAAATTTCTTAAGCCAATTCACATGATGAGAGTGGAAACAAAATAGGCTATGGTAAGGTAAGAAGGTTACAGGACTTTCTACTTGTCTTCTCTAGTAAAAGTGGGACATAAAGAATAAAGAAAAAAGTTTGGTTTCTGGAGGTATCAGAACACTAATCAAATAACTGAGAAAAAATAAAGATCACAAATACAATTCAGGAGGAAAAAATGGACATCACTACCTACTCAAGTTTTCTGAAGGCAAAATGTTTTTTTTAAAAAATAAACATAAAAGGATGGAAATTCTAGAAAATTAGGTTTGGTTTCATATTCATGGATTAACCCACTTATTTGGATTTAATTTACCCACATGGCTAAAGGCTAACCATTATTAGAACACAAGATTTTGCAAGGGTCAATATTGAAAAATTATTCTTGCATGTTTTGAAAATTAAAAACTTCAGTTAATAAAAAAAAGAAAAGGCTAACCATTCAGTTAAGTTATTCAGTAATATATATTAAGCCAGAATGAGCTAGAAAGACATATAAGATTCAACCAGAACATATTGGCCACGTATCATTTGGTCCAAAAACTTTTGCCTGTACTTCTTACATATGTTGGAAAGGAAAGGGAACTGGGATGTTGTAGCCTACAATAAAAGGAAAGGAGCTTAGCAGGAAGCAGCCTTCAATGATATTTCCAATTTCTTTCAAAATCAAATTTTCATTTTGGGTAGAAAATATTTTTAGATCTACTCAATAAATCACTTAATAAATTAATCTGTCCCCTACCCCAGAATGACTTCTATTAAGTATACACATTCAGAAGCAATCTGCACTGATAAAAGTACAAGGGTCATTAAAGGATACTCCTACCAGTGCAGATAATTGATGGAGTAACTCCAGTGATCCTCAATATGCCAGCAAAATGAAGAGAAGCACATGCCCACATAGAGCCAGGGCACCTTCATACCAGAGATATCCACATTGATGTGTGCAAGGACAGACTGTTCCAGCACAGGCATGTTATTCAGGTTCCAGCCAGAAAGGGCATACTCCTGTCAAAAGATAAAAAGTGTGAGACATGGCTTAGAGATGAGTGAGATCACTAAGACTGTATTATGAGGCATCATGCCTTCTATAGCTGGATTCCATTATATGGAATCTCACTCTCTCCCAGTCACCAATTCTCCAAACCATGATCTGTTTGAGCCTCATCTCAATGCTCTCAGTTATCTTTGGTTAAGCTTGAAGCACAAATGCAAGGCTTTAAAATCTTTGTCCCCACCCATCCACCCTTAAATCAACTTAACAAGTAATATTTTTTGATGATCCCAATGTTATGTGTATAAGTTAACACTGTGATGGATATTTTAGGGAATCTGAAGAATTTTAAGACATAAGTCTCTCCTCTCAAGAAACTTATAATCTAACTGGAGACAAGACCCACATATATGAAAATAATCTAACAAGAAAAGGTAGGATAGTTCAGTCCTAAATAAGTGAGACAGTAGTAATTCACGTCAGGAATAATCACTGTGGAGTGTGGTGATCACAGAAACAAGGTTTGTAAGAGACAAAGTTGGGACTGAGACTTAAAGGATAGGGAGGCCTGAAGGCATTTCAGGCAAGAAAAAACAGCACAAGCAAAATCACTGAAGGAGGAATGTTTGTGCAGAATTCCAGAGACACTTGAGCAGAGAAATTTGGCTGGAATAATGGATTGATTTGAAGGAACTGTAAAAAATTGAGGCTGAAAAAAAAAATAGGTTTAAGCCAGACTGTTGCAGGTTTGAAATAACAAAATTAATTTAGACTTTTTGATCAATATAATGCAATAGGATACTACTCAGGGTTTGTGAGAAAAAGGACAATCTGCAAGCAATGTTTTCAGATAAGCAGTACATAGCATAGATCACAGAAAGCAAAGATTAGAAACAGGATGATTCAGGTTAATTGTACACTATTTCAAAGTCTGATTCTTTTTTGTACAGCAAAATAATTGTACGGACATGTATACATATATTGTATTTAACATATACTTTAAACATATTTAACATGTATTGGTCAACCTGCCATCTGGGGGTGGGGGTAAAGGGAAGGGGGTGAGGGGGAGGGGAAAAATTCGAACAAAAGGTTTTGCAATTGTCAATGCTGAAAAATTACCCATGCATATATCTTGTAAATAAAAAGCTATTTAAAAAAAAAAAAAAGAAAAGAAAAAAAGAAACAGGGTGACTATAGTAATGTCCAAAAGCTTTAAAAACTAATTGGTCCTAAAACCCATCAGCTACACATATTTTCATATCCTTTTTTTTTTTTAAATTCAAGGATGAATAACATGACAAACTATAAAATATCTAGCTGATAAGCAGATCAAGAACTGCTTTGGGTTTTGGACTTTTAAAATGACACTGAGTTTAAGACTAGAAATTCGTGTTTGATTTTAGTCTCAAGACATTTAATATTAAAAACAGGTCTTCAACATCAACGTTTCTACTATATAATGTCTGGTTAAGAAATTATTCCTCAAATAATTTTAGCTAGATGGTAGGGGGAAAGACACAATGACAGTCACAGACAGAACAATTGTCTGAATCACAGAAGACACAAACCAGGGCTGCTCCAATTCATTTTTTCCCTGTTTTCTCAGCCAAGGAGAACACTCTGAGTCAAAAATGACAGGCAAAAATATAGCTAATAGATAGCTTAATTTTAAGATAAGTAGAATACTGATATTTGTTGCTATTTGTTCATTTCCATTATGTCCAACTTTTTGTGACCCATTTGGAATTTTCTTGGCCAAGATAGAGTAACTGTCATTTACTTCTCCAGCTCATTTTCCATGTGAGGAACTGAGACAGTTAGGTAAATTGCCCAAAGTCACACAGTTTCAAGTGTCTAAGGCCAGATTTGACTTCTGGCCTGGTATTCGGTACACTGCACCACCCAGCTGCCCAATAAGATAATGATTACAGCATACTTAGAAAAGTTCCAATCATCTAAGTCAAAAGAACCACATCTAAAAGTTCTAGAAATCTATGGACATGGCAGTAAACTCTGAATTATCATGGAGGATAGCACAACTATACCACAAGGAAAATTTCCACACTTCTAAACAGGAAAGAAAACAGAATCTACAAACTATAGGCCAGTGAACTTGACTTCAAATTCTGGCAAAAACATAGATGAGGTTACTAAATGGCTACTTGATGAACATCTAGAAAAGTAACGATCTCAAAAACCAATGAGATTTCATCAGGATGTCACATGTCAACTTTTTTTTTTAAGTTTCAATAAGACATTTACATTTAAAAAGAAACAAAAACCCATTCGTTGACTATGGAAATGAAAACTTAAAAGAATTCTTTTAGAGAATAACTGGCAATGTTATATAAAGCATAAATATAAAATATAAATATAAAAACATAAATATAATTTTAAAGCAATATATAAAGCATAAAAGTAACCATACCATACGACCCAATAATTTCAATGCTGGGATTTTACCTTTAAAATACCTTTTAAAAAAAAACCTAAAAATAAAAATTTAATTTAAAATTTAAAAAAGCCTTAAAAAAAAAAGTGAAAATAATACCAAAAAAAAAAAAAAATCTATTTCAAGTCTTAAACTGCAACAATAATTTAAGGCCAAACAAAAATAAAATACCTCAAAGTAGGATAACCTACATTGCTGATGTTGATATAATGTAATACTACCATACAATTAAGATCAATAATTGATGATACAAAGAAACTGAAAAGATTTTTATGGAATAAAGCTAATCAGAAAAGGGAGAACAGAGTACACACTATGTAAGACCATTCTAGCTTTTGTGGGAGAAGAAACAAAAGAGAGAAGCGGACTTGCACTAAAGATGTTCTCAAGAAATTGTGTAGGTAACTTGAAGGGGAATGGCCTTGTAAAGGTAGAAATTAAATTTGAGTAAGGACAAATTCAAGAAAATTTGAAGGGAGAATGATTTTCAAGACCAGAACATATTCTTTACTCAGAGAAAGAGTTAATGGAGAAAACATAAAAAAAAGACTGAGCTGTGAGGACCTGAAAAGAAAGATTCAAGAAGGCCCCAAGGGAAGAAAAAAAAATAGTTAGGGGGGAAAAAAAGGGCTGTGGAGCAAAGTAATAGACAAAACAAATCAGTAGACCTGGACTAGTTAAGAGTGAGCTGGTATGGAGAACTACATGGCACAGTGGATAGAGCACCAGCCTTGAAGTAGGAAGACCTAAGTTCAAATCTGGTCTCAGACACTTAATTTACTTCCTAGCTGTGTGACCCTAGGCAAGTCACTTAACTCCAATTGCCTTAGCCAAAAAGAAAAAAGAAAAAGAGTGAGCTGGTAATAAGCTATGATGTGGCAATGGAGCTGCTAAAGTGAATATAAGAAACTGGGTATAACTTCCAAGATCTTAACAAGGCATTAACACTCACAAGAAGTTTGGTTTGTTTTAAATCTCAATAAGTACCAAGAACAAGAAAAAATATGCAGTGACTTGTAGAGTGAAGGATATTTGTATTTCTGCCATAGCCAAATAACTGTCTGTTCCAAAAGCATTTGGTCTTCCTTCAAGATAAAATGGCACCTGTACTCAAGGAAAACCTTTCTTCCATTCAGGTTTTACGTACAACTACTCTAATGAAACTGAAAGCAGAGCCTCAGCAGGAATCCTTAGAGAGGAAGGGAATTGTCAGAAGCTACAGAATGTAAAGTTATTCCACAGAAAAGAAAGAGAAGAAAAAGAATGAGGTTATTTCTGAAACAACATAATGGATTTGAGATTCTTCCTGAAAAAGAGGAAGCTGAGGGAACTGAATGGGCTGAGTAGTGGCAGAGCTGTCAAATGCAGTCAGAGGAAAAGGGTTACTGAGGCTCTTGAGATAGCTCTTTGTCAATATTAAGAGAAAGGTGGTTTTCTTCCTGCAGGAAGTAATCAAGACCTAACGGAGAACCTTCTAAGACTTAACAAAATAGGAGATAATGATTCACAACTGGTAACTCCTACAGACACAAACTATTTGGTCATAAGAAAACAATCAAACAACCAATATTTATTAAGCACCTACTATATACTAAGCACTGTATTCTAGGCTAAAAATATTGCCAAAAATTATTAAGTCTTGGACTCAGGTTGCAATTTTTTCCTTACTATTTAGGCACTGCAAAAAAGAAGAGAAAATTTATCTTGGAAGTGAAGAGTTGGCTAAACAAATAAGTGTCTGACAAAGTGATTTGGATTTCTGGAACAAGTAAAATATAAAGATGAGAGACACTTAGCAAGAGATAGAGTATCCCTAATAAGGGCTAGAAAGAACAGCTCTACTGAATATCCTACAAATCTAAATTAAAAGACTTTAAGTTAAAAAAAAAAAAAAAAAAAAGAACTGAGAAGGGAAAAACCTGCCTATGCCTATGAATCAGACTGAAAACCCCTACAGACTAGCTACAATGAATGAAGAATGTTAGATTAGACACCCAAAAGTTCCTAGGAAAAGAAAATCCAAGAAAGGAACTATTGAGGTCCATGGCCTCAAATGTCTCTACAGAGATGCCCAATGTTTAAGCAACAAGCAAGAGGAACCAGATGTTGCATTAGCAAAAAATATTTGACCTGATGACCTCATAAAGATTACTGAGCTTAGCAGAATGAAACTTATGACTTGGATAGATTCTGGCTCTACACAGATATAACTTATTCAAAAAATATAGTAGAAGAAAAAGCAGAGTAAGACAATGGTATACATTAAGAAAGTATATTCATGTGAGAAAATTAGGGAAACAGGAAATAATCAATCACAGACTAGAATCCAGATTTAGTCTAACTTGGGCCAAATTCAGCAGATCCATTGTAGCTTTGGTTTGAATGTTGTCTCCGCTCAGGAAAAGAGGTTTTTTGCCCAGGGCATGCATCTACATACTTTCATTCTCTCCCCTAATTCTCTCTCTCTCTTTCTGCTCTCTTCTCTCTACTCCCCCCAAATCAGAGTAAGCTAACAACCTCTTGCATTGCAATAAAAGAACCCAAAAGGAGAAATTCTATACTGGATCTGATTTTCATTTGCTAGGATGAAAATGATACAAATATTGAAGAAAATGACCCACGACTCCTAGGGTTTGTGGGCAGAGAGAAGCAGAGACAGAGAAACAGACAGAGAGTCAGAGACAGAAAGCTTGAGTAAGCAGATTTCAAAAAGATCAATAAAAAAGATAAGCAGGATCCCACAGATGAAAATTCTATATTAGTCAATCCAGGAGGAATAGAAAACTCTCAAAAATAAAATTCTAAATACAAAAAAGGAAATTATTTCAGTGAGGTGAAAAGGGGAAACTATCTGAAGAGATCAAAGTGACTTCACAGAGAACATTCAAACCAACTTTTTAGATTTTTTAAAAGTAGATATGGAAGATAGATACAAAGAAAGGTAACTGGATGAATACAATAGCATGGCCCATCTGTAATGGTCTCAGGAGTGCCACTGGGAATAAGTTGATACAGGCAGAAAACATTCAACACAACAGAAGGGTTTCAACTTCACTGGGGCACAGGAAGGATAAGAGAAAACTTGTTGTCCAGGTAGGGGGAGCCACAGTGACCACAATAAAGTGCCTGGCTACTTTTGTTATTTTGCTCATTTTTTTCTTTGCAAAAGAGACTAGTCTTTGCATGAGGAACAAAAGAAATAAAGTGCTACAAAGAAGCCTGATGTCTCAAGGAGAACACAAGAGAACCCTGTTAATTCTAAATTGATAGTCACCAACCTCAAGTGACAAAGATCCTCAATCAGAGAAAGATTTTGGCAAATCTGACCCCTCTGCAATCATCAGTAATATGCAAAAGACAAAAAAGAACAGAATATATGGGACTGGAAAGGAAAAAAACGTTCTCCTGATCTTTTTATAAAGGGAAAAAAAAAAACAGTCTACAAACTCCAGGCCAATAATCTTGACTTCACTTACTGAGAAAGTTCTAGAAAAGCTCATTAAAGAAATGCTTAATAACCATCTAGAAAAATAAATGCTCAACACAAAAGCCAGGCTTCATTAAGAAAAAGTCATGCTGGACTTTTCTGAGTTAATGTCTGACCAAAGAGGAAAGAATCGGGAAACATGGGTTTAAAGAATGCAAAGAGGGTAAATTTAGGATTAGCAAAAGAAAAAACTTCCTATAACTTTAGTTAGCCAAAGGCAAAATGGGTTGTCTTGAAATGTACTGGGTCCTATCCATACTCCCCACATCTAGAAGAGGTCTTCACCCAAAGGCTGACTGAATACTTTGTAGCAGAAGAGATTCTCTCTTGTAGAAGAGATCCTTTTTCAGATATTGATTGCCTCTAAAGTACCTTCTATTAGGTAGTCCTTTCTAACTCCAAAATCCAATTACTTTGTGGTCCATACTCAATAATAACTATAAAGGATTGCAGCCATGCCCTAAGTGTTCTGTGACTATGCTGATGCTTGGAAAGGGATTATGGAGGGCCAAGACAGGACAGACAGAAAAAAATTATTTGCCTTGTATTTGGCTATGGCTAACTGATCATCCCTATATAAAAGTCTAAGTCTAACAGAAAAAATGGCCAGAGTATCATTGAATTTCCTCATTTTGAGAAGAAAGGAGTTAAAAAGTGAAAAGAGACTATAGCTACAAAGAAAACAGGAAATTTTTTTTGTAAAAATTAAATATATGGCAGGGTTAGCAGTCAGGGGTACTATTTTGGTACTATATTAGTATTATTCATAATCTTCTATTTTCTACTACTTCAGAACTAAAGAACATTTACATACTAAATAGAAGCTTGGGGCGAGAGAGTTGGAGGAAGAAGGTTTGGACATGAAATTTTATTGGTACAGGGAATGCCTGTGGTAATAACTTCCCTCTGTGCTTAAGACTTAGGGTCTTACAAATTAAATAACTTCTCCACAGAGCTAATAAGTACTGCTTGAAGTAAGACTTGATACTTAGAATCTGACTCCAAAATCATAACTTAATCTACTTTGGTTTGGTTTTTTAACATAAAACTAAAAAGGAAAAATATAAATGATATGTCCAAGAACACAAAAAAAAAATTAATAGCAGAGAAAAAATTCAGAGGAAAGAAAAGAACGATAGTTAACAGATATCTCCTTTCCTTAAGCAAATCAGAGCATTAATAATCTGACATTTCTTCATAGTCACATACATAAGAATAAACAATATCCTCTTTTTTAAGACCTTAAAAAGCATAAATGCTTTCTAGCTCTCCAATTATCCTGTTAAAACCACTCCTTAAATTTATTCAAATTAAGCCATTTCCCAATTGATAAATGATCAAAGAATATGAACAAGCAGTTTTCAAAGGAAGAAATCCAAGTTTATAAGTACCCATGTAAAAAAACACTACAAATCATTAATAATTAGAGAAATAAAAATTAAAGCAAACTCTGAAGTTCCAGAGTTCACCCAAAAAGGAAAATGACAATGTCTAAGAAGCTGATGAAAGACAGGCACATTAATGCACAGAGCTATGAAATAGTCCATCCAAAATTTCTAAATGGCACATACTCTCTTATCCAGGAATATCACAATTAAACCTAGACTCCAAAGAAATCAAAGGAAGAGAAAAAAGACCCACATGTAAAAAACATTTACAGCCAACTCTTTTTTTGTGGTGGCAAAGATCTGGAAACTAAGATGAGTACCCATCAATTGGGGAATGGCTGAACAAATTATGGCATATGAATGTAATGGAATACTATTGTGCCATAAGAAATAATGAAAAGGATGGCTTCAGTGAAACCTAGGAAGACTTGTATGAACTGATGCAGGGAGAACCAAGCAGAATCAGGAGAACAATTTATACAATAACAATATTGTGAAAAAAAACAACTCTGAAAGATTTAAGAATTCTGATCAATGAAATGACCAACCATGATTCCAGAGAACCGATGATAAAGCATACTACCCACCTCCTGACAGAGATGTGATGGAGTCAAGGTGCAGAAGGAGACATATGTTTTTTGGACATGGCCAATGTGGGAATTTGCTTTGCTCGACTATGCATATTTATTACAAGGGTTTTCTTTTTTCTTTTTTTAAATGGTAGGGGTATAGGCTAGAGGGAAAGAAAAATCAATTTTTGTTAATTGAAAAAAATAAAATTTAATTTTTAAAAAAGGCTCATATGAGTCAATGGCAAAAAATACACACACACACACACACACACACACACACAAACATGCATGCATGCATGCATGCGCACTCTGTCTCCCCCTTCTCTCTTTCTCTCAAAACTATTTCTTAGAAAACTAATACTCTTTTTCCTTATTTTTGGAATCAGTCTCTTCCTCATTTGGTGAACTCAATGTCCATCTTACTAAACTCAAATGTCCATCTTACTAAAAAGCAAAATATTTCTCTTGATTTGGAGCCTTCCATTCACAAAAACATCACGGAGTTCTCCTAATGACCTCCATCACAAAGTTAGACTAGAACAAGTAAAGTCTACCAGAACCAGTGAAAGTGTAAGAGAACAAAAAAAAAACAAAAAGAAACAAACTAGCTAGGATAACAAAGAATTGGGTAGAACTGGATAAGACTACAAAGAAAATGAATGGGATCAATCAGGTCTGAAGTGATTTAAAGAGTAAGGAAAAGTGATCTAACCATTCAGGAAAGCAATTTAGAATTATGTTTAAAAAAAAAAAGCTCCTAAAATATCTTTGACCTAGAGATTCTAGAAATCAAAGACAGAAATGTCCCATATATAACAAAACATTCATAATAGCACTTTTTGTGGTGGCGAAGAACTTACAAAATAATGAGATTGAAATGGCAAAACAAAACTGATACACAAACACTATAGAACATTATTGTGCTATAAAAATATGAAGTTAGAAAAGCATGGGAAGACATGTGAACTGATATATACTATAAAAGCAGATCCAAGAAAACAATGTATAAAATGTAAATGGAAAGAACACCAATAAAATTAAATTGAATACTATACAATTATAATGATCAAGCTTGGCCTGAGAGAAGAGATAAGAAAATGCACCTCTCTGCCTTCCTTTCAGAAGTGGGAATTACAGACCATTATATATACTGTCTATCTCAGTAGGTGTGAGATTTGCTGGATTCCTTTTTTCCTCTCTTTATCTTTTTGGCCTTTTTCACAAGACTTGATGCAATGGGCTGACAAAGATGTCAAAACAAAAGTTAGCGATTTTTAAGAAACCTTGTGCTTTCTAAAATGTGGCTATAGTAGATATAGTTTACCACTCAGACTTTACTAGATAATTATAGAGGTAAGAGAAAAGAAAGAGATTAAAATAAAGGGCAAAGAAATAAACAATTTCCTTTTTTTTTCTCACACTTAACTTACAACATTTTTCCCTGGAGGCCCAGAAAGTCAACTTCATCATGATCATACAGAAATTTGTGGGAAAATAGAAGGGACAGAATGGGTGTATGTGTATGTGATGATGGTCTCTCTTATGAATGACCTGCGTGTTAAACAAAGGTAAACTGAGACTCAACCTTTAAGTTTACCAAATTTTAAGCTCAAAAATAATGAATTTGATTATAAAAACCACTTCAAGTTCAAAATGAGATTACTCAAAAAATTTTAACTGAATGAAATATTATATTCACTTTTTATCAAACTCACTGTTTTTCAAAGAAATTAAAGTGGTTTTTATCATCATATAAGCTTCAAGTCAAAGTGTTCTTTGCACAACTGTAAGTGAAAATGTGTTCTTTGTTTTACATGTTTACCCTAACATATATTTATTAAGTCAAAATTACTCTGGTCCAAAACAATAAAAGAAGGGTTTGTAGAACAGACAACTGCTCTACAAAGCTCAGCCTAGATGTAGGTACACAGAAGTTTGCACCTCCTCTTCTGGCATCATCTTTCTCCGACCATCCTTTACAGGAAACCCACTTCCAAAATCCTTTGAAGAGATATCAGCTCCATACTCCACAATGACATCTTCTTCAATGGTGCTCACCAGTCTCCAGAATTCCTTCTCTACCAGTTCTGTTGGTACCATCTGAAGAAAAACAGAATGGCTAATGAGTAAAAATGGCCATGACATGACATGCAGGGCAACTATTATAAAATGACAAACCTCTAAAGCGCCCAGGTCCAGACAGACTAGATCCCAGCTTTTTTTTCACTAGAGATTTAAAATAGAGAAGTTGGGTTCCTCAGAAAACCATCTGTAAGTGTAATTAACCTTTTTCTACAGAAAGCTGTTTCAAAACTGAAAAGGAAGAAGATGAAACAGAACATCAAAGGGAAAAGGAAAGAGGTGAAAATCAGAGTAGAATTTCAATAGAATAAGCAAAAATATCCTGACAGAGCACCATGAAAGCCAATGAAAAGGCTTTTTGGAAAAAAAACAAATCCTATTATTACAAATAGGTAAACAAAAACAAGCAAATGCTAAGTACTTCGTGTTTCTCAGTTGTCAATTATTCCCTATGAGGAAATTAGGCCATCAATACTTAGTTCTTAACAGGGAATAACACACATTTTAATATATATAACTTAAATGTTTACAAAATACTTTCCTCAATAACTCTGTGCTACAGATAATACATGTATCATTAAGCCCATTTTACAGATGAGGAAGTTAAAAACTCAAAGGATTTACTTACCCACAATCACACAGCAGAGTAAGTGTTAGAACTAAGACTTTAAACTTGGTCTCTCAACTCCAAATCTAGTGCTTTCTTTCCAATTCACCATACTAGGCACTCTCAAATCAGAGAGCCAGTGAAAGCATTAAATTCCAGGCTGATTTCAAGTCCCACATTCTATTACATCTTTCATACTGTGTGTTCTGCCTACCTTTATTTTTTTAAAGAAAAAAGGAGGGGCAAGAAGGAAGGCAGGAGCAAGAAATAAAGAAAAAGAAACCAAAAGGTTTGAAACTTGTAAATCCTTCTACCTCCCCATAACCAACCCTTAGACACAGACTCACATGAACTGGCATATTGAAGTAATCTGATTTAAAATTATCTGCCATCTCTCCAAAGCTCTGGAGGGTGTACTCTCGAACTGCTTGCTCAAACCCAAAGGCCTCTCGAGGTTTGTTACATTCCTGGAGTAATAAAGAAAAAACACAAAACTGAGTATCACATTCCTTGGAAGTATACTTCATAGAACTGTGACAGATACTGCCAATTTCTGAGAGTGAAAGTTCTAATTATTTTCTTGAGAAATACATAAGCTATCTAATTTTGCATCTCAAAAATGATCTAAAAACCTCACTTGCAATGTTATAGGCTTATACCACTCCACCTGATGTAAAAGGAAAAGTATAATAAGGCAGTTTTTAAGTCTCAGAGCTGGCAATAAGCTCTGGCACCAGGACAAACATTGGCGGTGTTAATGGACTAAAATCAAGCCCACAGCAGCCTCTCAAGTCTTAACATTTCACGGGATTTCACCATGAAAAAGACAGATATGTATTTAAAAAAAAAAAAGGATAAAAGGGATTAAGTTATCTGGCTAGGAATAACAGTTTCTTCATATTACTTTATCCATTATCATAACCATCATATATAAGCATATATATAGATTTAGAACAAAATACATTTCCAATTATCTAATCCACAAAATATAAACTACACCACCTAGACTTGCACTTCTAAATCCAAATACTTCTAGGCACATCGTATCCAGCTTTTAAAAGATTTTATTGGTCCTTTTTCTACAGAAGAATATCCAAATATCCACACTTACCAGAAAATCCATAGTTAATTACTTCTTCCTAATCCCTCCAATTAAAATAGCTCATCAAATTCAAAGTAAGATACAATCAAAACAAGACTTATTGCCCAGTGATGCTTTGGGTAGAAGTATACATTTTGAGTGTCCAGATCCTATGCACTGCATGCCCCTGTCCCACCCTATTTGTTTTATTTAAATACTTTAGTTTTTAATTTAAAAAGAAAATGAAAGCTTTCCAGTCTTCAATAATTTGCTTATTCTTAGGTTCTGTTCAATCGTCTATAGTAATTTGTGGGTTTATATATCCAACACCCAAAGTCACAAAAAAAACTTTTACAAAGCAAATATAATCTACCAAAATATGAATTTTAATTTCCTCCAGTATAGTTCTTCAAAAGACAAGAGGATTTCATGAGCTGATAAGAGTTCTGTGCAATTTTCTGGTTGAGGTGCATTTTTTTAAAAGGGTAGAAAACAATGCTTGTACCTCAGCAACACACTTAGGACACCTCCAGTCTCCTTTGGGAACATCAGGTAGAGGAGGAATCAAGCAAAATGTATGGTAGCTATCATCACATCCATCACACAAGAGCAGCTTGTCTTCATTGTTTCCTCGACCACAAAACATGCAAACATAGAGATCCACCTATGGACAAGTGGAGGAGAGAAGGGGAAGAAAGTCATCTATTAGTCATTGTTTTAAAAATGGGGGGAAAAAAAAGGAACAAATGATTCCCAATCCCAAACCAAAAGCCCACCAGTTAGAACAGAAAATCGTTTATTACTGAAAAACAAATATAATCATACATTGTACAATCACACAAGTACCGTATATACTCGAATATAAGCCGACCCGAATATAAGCTGAGGCCCCTAATTTTAACCCCAAAATTTGGGAAAACTTATTATATCAGTAGGTTTAGGTAGCGCACCGGTGCCCGCAGAGGAAGAGAGCGGGTGCCGGTATACGTATATAGAGCGGTTGCCAGCATTAGTATACAGTCCGGTTACTGACTGTGATACTACAGGAACAGCCGCATCACCATAGCAACGGCCAGCACTAGTGCTGTATACTATACAGCAGGGGGGAGGAGCATTCAAAGGGATATTTATACATGTTTTATCTAGTGACTCGAGTATAAGCCGAGGAGGGGATTTTCTGCCCAAAAATTGGACAGAAAAACTCGGCTTATACTCGAGTATATATGGTAAGTACTTGGTCCGGTGCAAGTGCCTAAAAAGTGTTCTTAGTGCTTTTCAAATCAAGAGGATCTTTTCTCTTGTATAAAGAGAGTCTTGAACAGCAGAAAACTGGGGAAAAGTCATACTGCATTATAAAATGAACAGAAACAAAACTTGCAAATTATTTCTATCATAACCTCTAAATAACTGTTCAAACTAAGGTAGTCATTTTGTTGTGAAGCAGCAAAACACTGCATCTGTTACTTTATTAAGTAAAAGTAACTTCTATACAAATAATAAACAAACAATATATTGTATCTAGGATATACTGCAACATATCCAACATATAAAGGACTGCTTGCCATCTAGGGGAGGGGGTGGAGGGAGGGAGGGGAAAAAAAAATCGGAACAGAAACGAGTGTCAATATAAAGTAATTATTAAATAAAAAATTTTAAAAAAAATAAAATAAAATAAAATAAACAAACAATATAAACAAAATACACAATATAAATAATAAACAAATTATCTACATATTCAAACATATCGTGAATAGAGTTATTTATCCACCATAGGTGACACTGATCTGTATCCACTTTGAACCTAGAACCCAATAGTGTAGGACTGTAGGCTACTAACAAAGAATTAAAAAAAAAAAAAACTAATTGGCTCATTCTAGGATCAAAGAAGATACGTGGCCTCACTGACATGAGTCTATCCAAGGATCTCATCAGTTTCCAAGGCACACTGTAACAGTCCTACCTATACTTAGAAAAAAAAATTTTTCCCAGCTACAACGCACCTAACAAATAGTTATCCTGCCTCTACTCAAAAACCTCCAGTGAATGGGAAACTACCTTGTCTTTTAGCAACACATTCCACTTTTGAACAGCTTAGAATGTTAACACATTTTTTCCTGACAAACTCAATCTGTCCCTTTGCAACTTCAAATCATGACTCCTAGTTCTGTTCTCCCAAAGCCAAACAAAATAAGATTAATCCTGCTTTAAAATGATAGACTTTCAAATATCTGAAGATAAATATCATGTCCTCACCAATTATCTCTTCTCTAGGCTAACCAACCCTAATTTCTTCAAATAATCTTCTTATGACATGGACTAAAGATCCTTCACTATTCTGGCTGCCCTCCACTGGATAATTTCTAGTTTACCACTACACTTACATTATGGTCCACAAAACTGAATTTAATATTCCAGGTACGATCTGATCAGGACAGAGCAGGGAGGGACTATGTCTCTTCTAATGCAGCCCAAGATCACATCAGTTTTTCTGACTGCCAAGCCAACTGTTCACTAATATTCAGTTAAATTAAAATCCTGAGGTCTTGTTCAGATAAAGTGGTATCTAACCATGCTTCCCCCTTCTTATAACTTTTCAATTAATTTCTTGAAACCAAATCTAAGAGCTTATGTTGATTCCTAACTAAATTTTATCTTCTTAAGTTTAAGTCCAATACTCTAGCCTGGAAAGATCTTTTTGGATCCTGACTTTCATCCAAAATATCAAGCCATCTGTTCTGGCTTTGTGTCACCTGCAAATTGGGTAAGGATACTGTTACTATCTTTATTGGAATTACTTAAAACATGTTAAAGTGGAGCAGGGTCAACTACATATCCTTGGGGCATGCCATTATAAATACTTCCCAATATAATACAAAGCTATTACTGACCTAAGTCCAGCCATTCAACTAGTTTCAGATTATCCATTTGCACTACCGTTTAGCCTTTATCTCTCCATCCTTTCCCAAATACTAGAATTTGTTATTTTACCTTTTCCTCCTTTTGAAAATTTGAACATTTGCCCATTTGCATTTTAAGGTACTTCTATTGTTCTCAAGTTTTCAAAAATCACTGACAGTGCTACTTAGCAACTTTTCTCCCCTTTCTCCCCTGTACTCAAGGACACAATTCGATTGGCCAAGTCATTGAAATTTATCAATAGCTGCTTGTTAAAAATTAATTTCCTTACTTAAGGACCAATTCTATACTAGCCATTTTTGTTCTATTCTTTTCAATGCAAAAGTCATTGGCCAAAAAAAAAAAAGAAAGAAAAAAAATGTGAGCAGTTCTGCCTCCTCTGTTGTCAAGTGTTATTGTCCCCACCTTTCTTGAACAGCTGTTCTCTCCCTTCTTTGATGCTCCTCTTCCCCAGCACAGCTATTTTAAAAGCTCTTCTGTGGTATTAACTTTCTCTTCCTTTTCATCAATCTTTTATAAAGATCTTTTTTTTTTGTCTTTTTCTATCCACAATTCTCTTCGGAAAATTCATTTTTCTTGTTCATTAAAATTTCCCTTTGTGACATTATAATTTTATTCTTCAATTTCCAAAATACCTCGTAATGGGCTGAGGCTTGAGTTGATGCACTGAGGTCCCACGCACATGAGGCTAAGAGGGGAGGAGAGACTGTTTTGCTTTTGCCATTGCAACGATCTTTCTGTTTGTTTCAAGCCTCAGCCCATTACAATACCTGAACTACATGTTTGTCTGTGCCCAGTCACTGACAGATAACAACTCTTTTTTTAATATATTATTGGAGTGAAGGTGGTAATAATTTTGCTGTATTATGACCTGATTAGAGCAGACCTAAAACAGTGTTCAATGCAGTTATCACAATGGAGGAGACACTGAGAAATTAAAGAGCCCTCAGGGGAAGACAACAGAATTGTAAATGGATTCAAAATCATGCTATATAAAAACAAATGACAAGAAATAAGCTTTTTTAATCTAGAAAAGACTTAAGATAGAGATATGACTATCAAAAAGTGACAACATTATCCTGTGTCTAAAGTATTGAGACTTGCTTCTGCCTGGGCCCAGAAACCCAAGACCAATAAGTAAAAGAGGGAAGCAGAGTTTAACTCAACATAAATATAAAACTTCCTAAAAATAAGAACTATCTCATAATGGAATAGACTGCATAATAGGTAATGTGTTCCTAGTCAATGGAGGTTTTCAAGGAGAAGCTAATCAACCAGATTTATAGGATAACAGATATATGACATGGTTCAAGGCTGGTCCAGAAGAACTTGCTTGTAGCCTTTCCAACTCTCAAAGATTATGATTCCAAATTCAGTTTTAAATAATCTTTTACATATGAGATAAACATAGCTGACAAATACTTTCCATCCTGTAATGTCCCATAACACTTACAAAGTTAACTGAAAGAGTCCCTTTTCGTTGTCTCATTTGCATACTAAATGCTTCTGACCTCGTACTTTTACGTCTTCGAGAGACTTCATCTTGAAAGTAAAAATACAAATAAGTTATATAATACTTTCACAAGAAGTAATATAAAGAGTAATATTTCAAGACCATTGGACTTTAAGTGTAAGAGAACATTAAAAACACAAGCAATACTATGGGGGAAAAGAACAGATTCCTAATCAAAAATGTTTAATTTAATGAATGAATATAAGCAACGTAAGTCAACCAAACCATGTTAAGTATTTAGGAAATTAAGTGGCATTTTCACTTGATACAGTGAAGATGAGATATCCATATCCTGAATTATGAAACCATATTGTCTTTTTAATTCACCAAGAAGCAATTATGATATTCTTAGATTGTCTTTAAATTTCTGTAGTCACATAACACATTTTATCTCTTCTTTGATAAAACTGAATTCAAAACTGACTGACTTGCTACACAGAAAAAACAAAAACCTATGTAAATTTATATAAAAGTTTTATAAGTCTTTTTTATCACTATTTATGAATATAAAGCACATCTCAAAGGTAAGTAACTGGTGATAAATACTGATCTTCTTAAAGAAAGTGAGAACTACAGTCAAGAGTAACTCTTAGAATAACTTAAATTATGAGATGTTCCTATCACTTAGCTCTTACTTTAAAACTATAATTAGTAGATGAGAAAAAAAATTTTACATTTAAGTTTTAACATCAATTAAAATATACAGAGAACTGACTAAAATTTATAAGAACACAAGCCATTCTCCAAATGACAAATGGTCAAAGGATATGAATAGACAATTTTTAGATGAAAAATTAAAGCCATTTCTATCTAGACTTATGAAAAAATGTTCTAAATGACTATTGATTAGAGAAATGCAAATTAAGACAACTCTGAGGTATCACTTCACACCTCTTAGATTGGCTAAGATGACAGTAAAAGATAATGACAACTGTTGAAGGGGATGTGGGAAAATTGGGACGATAACATATTGTTGATGGAGTTGTGAACTGATCCAACTATTCTGAAAAGCAACTTGGAACTATGCCCAAAGGGCTATGCAACTGTGTATACTCTTTGATCCAGCAGTGTCTCTACTGGATCTGTATCCCAAAGCGATCTTAAAGGAGGGAAAGGGACCCACATGTACAAAAATGTTTGTGGCAGCCTTTTTTGTAGTGGCAAGGAATTGGAAACTGAGTGAATAGCCATCAGTTAGAGAATGGATGAATAAGGTATGATATATGAATGTAATGGGATAATACTGTTCTGTAAGAAAAGATCAGCAGGCTGATTTCAGAAAGGCCTAGAGAGACTTACATGAACTAATGCTAAATGAAGTGAGTAAAACCAAAGGAACATTGTACACAGCAATAAGAAGATTATATGATGATCAACTGTGATAGACTTGGCTCTTTTCAACAATGAAGTGAATCAGGCCAATTCCAATAGATTTGTGATGGAGTCAATTGTATCTAGAGAGAAGACTACGGGGACTGAATGTGGATTACAACGTAGTATATTTTCACCTTTTTTGTTGTTGTTGTTTTTTTGATGACTTTTCTTTCTCATTTTTCCCCCTTTGATCTGATTTTTCTTGTACAGCATGATAAATGTGGAAATATATATAGAATTGCATATGTTTAATCTATATTGGATTGCTTGTTGTCTGGGGGAGGAGGGAGGGAAAAAATTTGGAACACAGGGTTTTGCAAGGGTAAATGTTGAAAATTATCTTTGCATGAATTTTGAAAAATAAAAAGCTTTTATTTTATTATATTTATATATATAAAAAGACCTTTAAAAAGGATTTGGAGTTTTTTAGTTATGTTCAAAGGAAGAAGACACTTAGTTTTGGCACACAGCAAGTGCTTAATAAATGTTAATCATAGATTGAGATTAAAACAAAAACAAAACAAAAAAAAAGCATAATTGGGCATGGAGATCACTGACTCTGGGCTTCTGAAGCCATACTAATGAAGTACTAGTTTTGTCATGTCCTACACTACACTGAAAAAGCTGCAAATATGGACCCAATGATAGCGCAGTCTAAATTTTGAAAGGTTCACAATTAAATGACTTTCCATATTAATTTATGATTTATTCATAACATTGTTAAAGGATAGTTTGTTGTCTATCTTACCCAGATAAATGAAGTCGCAGTTTTTTTTTAAAATTTAATATTTTCTAACCATCAGATCATTCTAGTATTACTCCTAAAGCAATTTTTAAATTCTGTAGCTAAGGAGCTAACTCCTTTAAAATGAGAGTTAAAAGCTTTGACAACCCCCATGACAAAAAAAAAACCTAATTTTACCTTTTCTTATACACATAACTTTGAAAACAGTACTAAACTTATATGCCACAGATCATAGGGAAATCCTTCTTTCTAAACATAACATGGCTTCTCATAATAGGAGGACTTGCATAATGATTTAGAAAAATTCTAGGTAAATTACAAACACAATTGGTTCCTCAAAGCAAACAAATCCTGGCTATAATGGTGTAACTCATATCCCTTGACACCAATATTATTTTTCCTTATTATTGATATTTCTTATTATACTTTATTTCATTTCTCTATTCAGAAAACAAAATTTACCTTCTTTATCCTTTGCTCCTATTGCCAGGCCCATCATCTTAGGCCCAGCTCCAAAGATCTGAAGTTTCTTCAATTCGGTGTTTCTACTTACTTCTCCAGTCTCTGCCTAAAAGCCAACAAGAAACACATAAGCATTGGGAAATCCTAGTCTTCCATGTTCAAGTTCTTCCTTTTTTATCCCATAAAAAAAGGCATAAAAGTGGCTGAAATCTGAAAAGCAAGATCTCTTCTTCCCAAATCCAGTATCACTAAAAACAGCAGGGCCTATTCACTTCCTCATTTGATGAAAAAATTTTTGTTTATTTCCTTAAGGATTAAATATCCATTCACAGAAACTATTGCATGTTTTATGCATATGTGAATACATGTATTCAATAATTTATCTAAGAACTCCTAAGTAAAATATGCTAAACCAATGTAAGGATAAATCAGAATTAAATCGGAATCTCTTAAATCTATAATCCCAATAGATTAGTCTGCCACATTCAATTAAAATTTCAGGACAAGGAGGCAAATGGAAAGAGTAAATTAATCTGGGACAAACCAATTAACAGCAGCAATAGCAACTAGCATTTTATATAGTATCTACTATGTGTTAAGCATTTCACAAATATTTCATTAGAACTTCACAACAACTCTGGGAGACACTGTTATCACTCCCATGTTAAAGTTGAGGGAATTGACTCAAGTTAAGGAATTTAACCACAACTTAAAAAAGCTCATGAGGCTGAATTTGAACTCAGGTTTTACTGACTCCAGACCTATGGCTTTAAACACTTAGGCACCTAGATGCATAGAAGTTTGCCCAAACTTTTATTTCTAATCTAGATTTTAAGCAAATCTAATTCTGCCACAAAATACAAATTTTCTGTTTTAAGTTAATATGATCATTGATAATTCAAATCCAAATAAAACATTATTTTCCACTTAGAATTTATTCTTCAAAACCCTATCTGACTACTGTCAAATAGAAGTTACTTGTGGAATAGTACAATGACACTAATACAATGTATTCTTCACTACTGTAAAGCAAAATAAAATTTTATTACAAACCATTTCAGCAAGTTAAACCTTTCAAATCAATGAACCATATGTAATATTTATTCAATCCCTTGAAATTAGAAGAATATAAAATAAGCAAAATAGAATTTACTATACAAAGGGATTCAAGATTAAAGGAGAACTATCTTTGCAGTAAATGTCCTTTATTATGCCTACTTGGTACAATGCCTTGTCCTAGCCACTTTCAACCTGTATAACTCCTGAAAGTAACTGAAATGCAATTGAAAAATGTTTAACAAAATAAATACAAATACAAAATACCATAAATAATGTTAATTTATTGTTTTTGGAATCAATATGGAGCCTGCTTTTTATTTGAGCTTGACACCACTGCTTTACATATACTCTCACATTTGATTTTTTTAATTTCTTTCTTTAAAAGGACTCGCTCCAGGGGACCAGTTTCATAATGAAAATTTAGTCTGGCAATTTTTAAATTGCTACTGTTCTTCAGTCATCTTTCAGTCATATCCAACACTTCATAACCCTACATGGAGTTTTTTTGGCAAAGATATAGAACCAGATTTTTTCTAAAACTCTACTTATTTTACTTCTCTTCGTATTAAAAAAAAATCTGGACTGAAATTTCTAAATTCCCTTCTTATAATGCCTTGGTAAAAACCAAAATTATCAACATTTGTAGCAAGATTTTTAAAGTGATTTTTAAAAGTTTTAAACTGAAATAGTATTTGAGTACCAATAAACTAGTCAGTAAGTTGGAACATTTACTGATTTCACTTTATATAAAGTCCCATATTATAATTAGATATCAACAGAAAATTAACACACAAAAATACACAACCCCTGTCTTTAAGGAGAGTATCATAAGATAGCATGAAAACACATTAAAAAGATCTGTGATGCTTTCATAGATCCATGAAAAAAATGCTCACAAAGTACAAAATATATATATTTTAAGTGTCGAGATGATACAAGAATGACTAGAGTTAAACAAAATTTGAACTCAGAAATATGAGTCTTCCCCTAACTCCAGACTCCACACTTTATCCACTGCATCACTTAACTGCTCAATTTTAAGTATATCCACATAATATATATATATATATATATATATATATATATATATATATATATATATATATAAAAAGTGATGACAAATTTTTCTCTCCTCAACTTCTTTTTTGTCCCCTTCTTAAAAGGAAATCCAAGAAGGAAGAGCAACTTATTAAGGAACTACATGCCTTAGTTTTAAGCCTATATCCTATTTTCTGACCATCAGAAAATTACTATCCTACTCCATGCTATGGGCACCTTCTTAAAAAAAAAAAAAAAAAAAAAAAAAAAGTAGGCTTTCTACTAGATAAGGAAGAACAGAATAGAATGAGGAGATAGAAAAAAAGAAAATCAGACACAAAGAAAAAAGATTTTTTCTGATATACCATCCAGACTGCCAATATAAGATGTCATCTTCAACTCCTCACCAAACAATTGACAAGTCCTGCCAATTTTACCTTAATACACCTTGAATATGACTCCTCTATTCTGACATTGCCATCCTCTACAGGCATTCACTACCTAATACTGGACAACTGCAATAAGCTGCTGGTGGATTTGCCTGTGTCAAGTCTCCACACTCCAGTCCATCCTCCAGGTCTAAAGCTCAGGTCTGACCACAGCAATTTCTTCCTCATTCAATAAAACCCACTAGCCCCCATCACCTCCAGAATGAAGTGTAAAATCTTCTGTTTGGTTTTAAAGCCCTTTATAATCCGATCCCCTGTGATCTTTCAGTCACTTTACAGCTGAGTTCCCTCTATATATTCTACAATTCATCAATTTTGACCTCCATGCTTTTTTTTTTTTTACACCAGATATTCCATCTCTGGGCATTTTCATCACTGGCCCTCCACACCTGGAAATTCTTTCCCTCCTCAACTCCATCTTTGATTTTTTTTGGCTTTTTTCAAGTCAGCTAGAATCTTACCTGCTGCAAGGAGCCTTTTCCCACAGCCTCCTTAATTTTAGTACTTTTCCTTTGTAATTATCTCCAATATATCCTGTCTATATCTTGTTTGTACATGGTTATTTGTATTATATATCCCCCACTAAATACCTTGAGAGCAGATACTCTTTTGCCCAGCACTTAGCACAGCATCTAGAACATAGTTGGGGCTTATTAAATACTTACTGACTTGTTGACACTGGACTTAAAAGTGATTTTAAGATTCATGAATAATGTAACAACTATATGAAGACAGCCCAGACTCATATAAATTTATATTAAGATGGCTTACAGAAATAATATGAAAAACAAAACCACCCTTCCCAAATCCAAGTCCCCTAAAAGATTTTTTTAAAATCTTTTTTAGTTTAACAAAACTAGGCTGGAAACAGGTCAAAGTTTTCCAGTCATTCACCTGATGGATTCCTTTCTGTTGAGAAATATTCACAAAAATAAACAGATTCCCAGTCAATCTGAGAACAATTAATTGGGGTTCACAATTTCTTCAACCTATCTCCCAAAGAGATTGAGAAAGGTTTCTGAGGTATAAAAACTTGTATTAAAAAAAATAAGATCCAATGACCAGAAATACTTTGTAGTCAATGCTATTGCACTGACAATTAAATGTACTTCTCTCTCAAGTGGTCAATAGATCCTGGATACCTGAGATTTTATGCGTCTGGTTCTCTTCGGTAGAATATTCATTCTTGTGCCCTGCTCTGGGGAAGCCTGGGCATCAGTGCTGAGGACCTCAACCTCCACTTTTTCCTTAATATCCAAGTTGGGCATTTGTACACCCTAAGGGATCAGAGCAAAGAAGGACAGCAGAGTCACTGATCAGACACCAGGCATGAAAATCAGTGAGAAAAGAATAAAAACAACCAATAAGCTGATAAGTTCACTGAAGCAGGGAGAATTATATTTCTAGAAACTTTAAAACATGAATCAAACATCAGACTGTACGTGATATCTAAATACCAGCCTACTTAAATTCAGAGAGGTAAATTACAATTACAAAACTGACTGCTTGGTGATTTCACACATAAATCATAAGGAGTTGTAATCTGCATCAAGTACATCCATGCTGATGAAATCACATAAACTTTAAGTTACTAAAGTGCTAAAATGTAGTCATTGTAAACAACCAAGAAAAAAGAAAAGCATACTTCCAACAATGAAGATTAAAGTCTTCACCTTGTTTATCAATACAACAAATTCTATTTTAAATTTTCAAATATATCTCTTTTTCTGTTGACCATAATTGAACTGATGATTGAAGCAATCTAATTCCATGTGGATAATTGTTAACTTATTCTAAACCACTTCTGTTTCACAGAATACAAACTTATTCTTGATACCTAAAAATCAAGGTACATCCAAAGATGATAATGCAGATAAAAAGTGCTGGATCAATTTTTGAAAAGAATGACTTACCATAAGGCTGACTCCAGACTGAAAAAGCTCATAAGGGTAAAGGATCCTTTCGTAATGAGACTTCAAGAGAGACCCAGTTCCTTTCCCTGGCAAATAGCCTAATCGACTGCCCACTTTAGACCATTTCTTCTCTTTTGTGACCATTTCAAAGCCTCCTTTACTAGCAACAATCTGAAAGAGAAGTAAAATAAGTAGAATTTTAGAAAAAATCTGGTTTTATACATATAGTATTAGAAAAAAAATTTGGACTGAAATTTCTGGAATTCCCTTCTTATAATGCCTTAGTAAAAACCAAAATTATCAACATTTAGAGCAAGATTTTTAAAGTGATTTTTAAAAGTTTTAAACTGAAATAGTATGAGTACCAATAAACTAGTCAGTTAAGTTGAAACCTTTATTGCTTTCACTTCATTTAAAGTCCCATATTATAATTAGATAGCAACATAAAATTAAAACACAAAAATACAAAACCCCTACCTTTAAGGAGATTATCATGAGATAACATGAAAATACATAAAAAAGATCTATAATGCTTTCATAGACCCATGAAAAAAAATGCTCACAAAGTACAAAATATGCATATTTTAAGTGTCGAGATGATACAAGAATGACTAGAGTTAAACAAAATTTCAAAAATTCAGATTATAAATTTGAAGGGGAGAATTTAAAAATAAGAGACAATCAAAATTTGTGGGTAAGGGGGAGACTATATGACACAGAACCACAGATCATAAACATAGAACTAGAAAGGAGCATCCAGTTGAATTCCTTATTTAACAGATGAGAAAATTTAAGCACAGAAAGGTAATTTTTTTGCCCAGAGGCACACAGCTAGTAATATCTAGGATGTGAACTCAAGTTTTCCTAATTTAAAGCATTTCTGTGACACTTAACTGTTTCCAAGAGTTTGACATGTAAGAAAAATCAAGTCAGTAGTAGACAAACTTGTCTGCAAAACATTATGGTGCTGTAAAGAACTGCTTGCCATCTGGGGGAGGGGGCAGAAGGAGGGAGGAGAAAAATCGGAATAGAAGTGAGTGCAAAGGATAATGGTGTAAAAAATTACCCTGGCATGGGTTTTGTCAATAAAAAGTTACTAAAAAAAAAAAATTATGTTGCTTATAATGATATGAGTAGTAGCCCACTAAGCAAAATCACTTTAAGTCTAATAAAAATTTCTCACACGTCCATATCCAAACTGTCCCATACGTTCTAGCTACAATACATGAATACCCCAGTCTCATTTCATAGATGATATTTGTAGACTGTCTGATATGAGTATCTCAAATTGTAAAAATTGTAAAGAGCTGAGAAGATCATTAAGTGCAGGGATTCTTTACCTTTTTTATGTCATGAACTCTTTTGGCAATCTGATAAAGCCTATGGATCTTTCTCAGAATGTTTCAAAGAGCATAAAATAAAATACATCACATCAAATATAAAATCCTCAGGCATTTAATGCCCCCCATTACTGAGCATTCTCCTACCTTTCTAATCTTCTTATATCTTACACCCTCTCCATATACTCTGGGATTCAATGACACTAGCCTCCTTAACTGTTTCTTTTACAAGATACTCCATTTCCTGACACTAGGCTTTTTCACTGACTGGCCTCCATACTTGCACTGATTCCCTCCCCACCTTGTCTCCTAGCTTTCTTCAAGTGTAGCTAAAATCTCACACCCTGCAAGAAGCCTTTCCTTCTTGTTGATTATTTCAGATTTAACCCCTGAATATAGTTAGTACACTGGTGGGCACATGGCAGGCATCTAATAAATGTTTGTTGACTTACCAATTGATTAGAAATCAAGTCAATAACTATGCCCAAAAGGCTATCAGGTTGTGTATATCCTTTGATTCAGCAATGTCTCTACTGGGCCTGTATCCCAAAAAGATCATAAAAAAGGGAAAAACACCCAAAGGAGCAAAAATGTTTGTAGCAGTCCTTTTGGTAAGGAAATGGAAACTGAGTGGATGCCATCAGTTAGAGAATGGCTAGAAAAGTTATGGTGTATGAATGTGACAATATTGCTGTTCTACAAGAAATAATGAGCAGACTGATTTCAGAAAAGCTTGTAGGAATTTATATGAGGAAGAGAGGAAGAAAAATCTGGAACACAAAGTTTTGCAAGGGTGAATGTTGAAAACTATCTTTGTATGTATTTTTTTTTTTTTTTGGGGGGGGGGGAGGGCGCTGAGGCAATTGGAGTTAAGTGACTTGCCCAGGGTCACACAGCCAATGCTGTGTCTGAGGTCAGATTTGAAGTCAGCTCTTCCTGACTTCAGGGCTGGTGCTCTATCCACTGTACCACCTAGCTGCCCCCCTTTGCATGTGTTTTGAAAATAAAAAGCTATTATTAAAACCAAAAAATAAGAAAAAAGGAATCAAGGCAATTCTACAGAAATAGAGCTATCAATTTTTTTTAAAATACTCATAGATCCCAGATTAAAAACTTCTGATTAAGTCCAATCCATTCATTTTGGAGGCAAGGGAAATGAGAATCGAATTGCCCAAAGTCCCACAGTAGAGCTAGGCATGGAGACTAGAACTCAGGTTTTCTGAGTCCCAAAGTGTTAGAATCCTTACAAAGTGTTAACTCACTGGAATTGATAGAAACTTATGTACTTAAGTTTACACCTTTGAGAGTTCACACATTAGCTCACACATTAGAGTTCACAAGTCCAGGAGATTCACAATTTACACCTCCCACAATCCCACTCTTGGAGGAGGAGTCAACCTTTGAGTTCACACCTCTGAAAGAGTATAAAAGGATGAGCTTCAGTCAAGAGTGGAGTAGAACTGGAGATTCAGAGGGAGCTGGAGGCTGAGGCTGAGGCTGAGGTTGAGGCTAAGGCTAAGGCTAAGGCTAAGGCTGAGGCTGAGGCTGAGGCTGAGGCTGAGGCTGAGGCTGAGGCTGAGGCTGAGGCTGAGGCTGAGGCTGAGGCTGAGGCTGAGGCTGAAGCTGAAGCTGAAGCTGAAACTGGTAGAGAGACAAAGGACAAGCTGCAAGAGCTCTTGGAGCCAAGAAGAGAGATAGGCCTCTAAGAAAACTAACTGAGCTATTTTAAAAGAGAAAATAGAGGATTTGAACTTTTAACAGCTGGCTGAATTTGGAGTGATTATTGATCTAAACTGAAACTAAGGCTGCCTCCAGAAGCACTCCAAGAAATCTGCTCCCAGAAAACTATCATATTTTAGAAAAGAAGAGAACACCACACCAAGGATTAAATGGTCTTAATACTATTTACTAAACAAAACCAGAATGATCAAGAATAGGGTTAATACTTAGTATATGTTATTGTTCAAAGAAAGGGAAGGATTGGGGTAAAGTATGCTAACTGCTGTAAGTTGATGCTACAAACAGTTACAAACCTGTATCCAAAAGCAAAAAATCATGGACTATTAGAACTAGAAACATCTTAAAGGCTAACTGAAGGCCTGCCCCTTACTTTACAGATGAGGAAACTAATATTCAAAGAGAAGAAAAACACTATCCAACCTCACTAAAGTTGCTTTACATGTATCTTAATTTCCTCATTTTAATTTACACAAGGGAGAAGTTACATTCTTCAGCAGGACAAAATATATAATTATGCACTATAAATCAATTAATTTCAGGAAAAAATTAACACCATAATATGGCAAAATAACTATAGGCAATTTAGTATCACTAGGAGGAATATACTTTATAAAAGTATCTGACAATTAGTTGGAAAGTACTATGTCAAAACAACTCCAAAAAAGTGTAATATTGTCCAAAGAAATTAATGGTGTTTGTGTGTATTTTGATTTTCTAATTGAGTTTAATTTTTTTTTTTTAATGGAAAGAACAATTATCTGATAAATGGTCAAAAGATACAATTTTCAGATGAAGAAATTAAAACCATTTCTAGTCATATAAAAAGGTGCTCGAAATCACACTATTGATCAGAGAAATGCAAAAGAAGACAACTCTGAGATATCACCTCTCAGATTGGCTAAGATGACAGGAAAAGATAATGACGAATTTTGGAGGGGATATGGGAAAACTGTGACACAATACATTGTTCTACTGGGCTTATATGCCAAAGAGAGCTTAAGGGAGGGAAAGGGACCCACATGTGCAAAAATGTTTGTGGCAGCCCTTTTTGTATTGGCTAGAAACTAGAAACTGAGTGAATGCCCATCAGCTGGAGAATGGCTGAATAAATTATGGCATATGAATGCTATGGAATATTGTCATTCAATAAGAAATAATCAGCAGGATGATTTCAGAGAGGTCTGGGAAGACTTACATGAACTGATACTAAGTGAAGTAACTAGATCATTGTACACAGCAACAGCAAGATTATATGAGAATCAATTCTGACAGACATGTCAACAATGAGAATGATTTAGGCCAGTTCCAATGATCTTGTTATGAAGAGAGCCACTCAAACCCAGAGAGAAGACTATGGGAAGTGAGTGTGATTCACAACATAGCATTTTCTTGTTGTTTGCTTGCATTTTTTTCCCTTACTTTTCTTTCAGGTTTGATTTGATGTTTTTTTGTGCAAGATAAATATATATGCATATATTGAATTTAACATATTTCTACCATGTTTAACATATATTAGACTACTTGCCATCTAGGGGAGAGGATAGGGGAAGAGGGGCAAAAATTGGAACACAAGGTTTTGCAAGGGTTAATGTTGAAAAATTATCCATGCATATGCTTTGAAAAATAAAAAGCTTTAATTAAAAAAAGAAAAGAAAGAACAATTTTAAGTCTGAAATAAATCCTGTCTGAAAACAATTTCACTATTCCTTGATGAATTCTAATTATGTTAGAATCTAATGTTAAGAGCACTAGACATGGAGTAGGAAGGCCTGATCTCAAGTGAAACTTATATTAATTTCTGAACCTCAGTTTCCTCTTCTATAAAATAGATACAACAATGCTTATATCATTTGCCTCAACAAGCTTTTGAAAGTGCCTTGCAAACTATAAAACAATATACAAATATAACCTATAAAATAATGAACTCTCCTTCATATTCAAAGGAGACACTGCTATCCCACTATCAATAAGACCTGTATTTGCTATGGTTTTTCTGGTAACAATTACAGATTAATTTATCTATACTCACTTGCCCAGTTTCTTTTGTAATCAATGACAGGAATTTGACAACAGCTGTATTAGCAATCTGTCATCATGAAATGAAACAAAGGGATCATACCCATGATCTTGGCTTCGTTAGAACAGCTATAATGCTTAAATACACAAAAGCTTAAGCTTTGTTAACTGCATTTCCCCTCTTGACAGATTCCAAAATTGCAATAGATTAGATATGCTCAATATAAACTTTTTCTCAATCTGTCAGACTAGGCCAAAATTTCAGTCTTCTAAAATTATGAATCTGGTGGGAATGGGGCCAATTTTAATAAGCAGAATGGATGGGAAGTTTATTATTTAATCAATTACATGTTTTAAAATTAATGATAAGACTTCAGTAATAACATATTCTAAGCACAACAGAGTAAATCACTGGGGATTAAAAAAAGAAAAGAAAAAGAAAAAAGAAAGTGGCAATCAAAACAGGAAACAACCCTCATGATAGGAATAGAATTTGGAACTGTGATGGATTCATGCAGGAAACTCCAAGGTGAGAAAATGCCTTTTACCAATGCAGTTCAGCACTCTGTCAGTTACTAAAATATTGAGAAGCTAAGTGATTTGTCCAGGGTCACAGTCATTATGTGACAGAGATGGAACATGATCACAGGCCTTCTTAACCTCAAGGCATGTACTCTTATCCATTATAACAAGAATGAAAACTTGCTTTTCCACCTTAAAAAATATTAAAAAATCAAAGTGTTTTAAGGTTCCCTAGAGCACATGATCTGTAATAAAACTAGCCACAAATAACCTTTTTAAAAGTCTGAAAGAGTTACCTAACAATCCCTAACCACTAAAATTCTCAACTTAAGCATCTACAAAATTCTAAATCAAGATGAACCTCTGACTGGATGATATATATATATATATATATATATTTTTACTGTAAAATGTAAAGAGAATTAAATTACCACATAGCTTTTCATTACTTTTGAAACTCATTGAATCTGACAGTCTTATAAGCAAACATTTTTATAAATTTAGCATGTATCTGTTCAAGATTATACAATAAATCTGGGATAGAGAAGGATGAAAAGCCTAGTTCAACCAGGGCTTAAATTTTAATTATTCAACATAAATTCTCTGACTAGGTTCAATGAAGTATTAATAAGAACATACATGCTATCGTTTAAGATGATTGAAATCTAAAATGTAATCTAACTTCCTATCATGGGATTACTCTTATTTCAGAAAAAATACATAAAGTCAGCTTTGTCTAGATTATAGAACTTTACATATGACACTTAAAGTGGTGACTTCTTGTTAATTTTTTAACTGTCTTATATTGTTGGGTTTGAAGATTAAAAAAAAGAAATTCAGTGGAAAATACTAGTAGTTAAATACAATTGCAAAGTAACTTTTGGGGAAAGATTTCTTATTTTTGTTAGACCCTAAAATATAAGCAAAACTAATACAGAAATTTAAATAAAGTATCAAGTGCCCCCCAAACCAAATTTATATATGTTGATACACAAAAAAAAATTGAAGAAATTCATAAGCATATAATTTTCTAAGAATGATTTTCTACACAAAAACACAAGATCACCAACAAAAATCTGCCAAAATTAACAATGTTGTTATTATATAACCACAGCAGACAATTAAGTTGACACTACCATTTTGTAGACAGCTTAGGTCAACAGCTTTTTTTTTTTTTTTAAGCACAGCAATATTATGCTTCTCAGATTTCTGAGCTCAAATGTGCCTAATAAAAAAGAAATGCAACTACTAAGTTAATTCACTCTTTGTACTCTAAAAGTATCACACAAAATTAACTTTAACATAAATGAGAAGCAATTTTTACTTTAAAACAATTTTTTGAAACAAAATTTTTTAAACAAAAATAAACAGATCATTTTACAAAATTACTTAAATTATAGCTACTATAATTCTACTATAAGACTTAATCTTCATCAATTAAAATCACTATGTTTGTCTAGTTTTTTAATAACAGAATATAAGCCCTTTGACAGAACTCTTTTATTTTTATCTTTGTATCCATAATAACTGGCATAATGAAAATACTTCATACTAGTATGTGATAAAATATGTTGGCAAGAAACTTTACAGTACTTCCTACTTTTAAATGTCAGATTAAGTTTATTAGTTTTTACAGGGTACAGAGAAGTTCAATAACTTGGAAACAAGAGACTGATGAAGAGAAACATTTCCAGGAATTTGCTCAGACTATAAGATGTTGTTACTCGCAACTAAACAGAAAACATGACCTGATGACACAAATAAAACTGATCTACACAACTTTCTAGACTGAGTGTAATGAACAGTTTTACTTATATGGTATTGTCTTCAGAAAAGTATTTCTGATTAAGAAGTAGAAAAATAAAAAGTTATACACAAGGATACTTTTCACTTATCCCAAAACACAAAAACAATTACCAGAAAGATAATGAGTTTTCTATATATTATATATTATCACAGCACTCACTGATACGAGGTAACAAAATACGTGAGAGAAAACAATCAAAGTCATAGGTTTTTAAATTAATCTATATTCTTATCATTTCATTTAATCATATGTATGAAATCAAAATGGTAATACATTTCTCATAAAATTCTACCCAGGAAATCTTACAGCGCCCTCCCAGGTTTATTTCAATCAAATTCTTTGGCACTAATCCTAATTTCTAAACTAGCTTACCCCTTACCTTGCTTAAAGCATACAGATCAAGGATTTTTCTCTCCACTACAGGTATTTTCAGAGTAGATCCCTGAAGTTCCCAGAATTTTGCTAGTTGATCTAAGAAGTCCAGCCTCACTCTGGTCATTGCCTAAGACACAAAACAAAGAAATAAATATCAGATATCAGAAATATATGAAATTAAACCATCAATGAAATTTACTTCAAAAATACTAAGTGCAAGGCACTTAAGCTACATGGTGAGAACATAAAACATAAAAATGAAATCATTTTTATCTTAAAGGAAATGTATTTAAAAATCATCTTAAACGAGATGGCAGTTAAATTTTAAAGTTAAAGTTTGACAAAGGAAAAAATTATTAGAAAGATATCAAAAGAGTAACAAGGACAGCATTTTGGGAGATATATGCCTCAAAGAATTAAATGTAGTTAAAGAGTCAAAAATATATGGTTATCCTTAACCATATTTTGTCATCCCTAACCATATTTTGTCATCCCTAACCATATTTTTGTGACTCTTAACTATATCTAAAGGGTAGGGAACAGAGACCTGAAGAAGAAAGGGTAAACAACAATATCAAACACTACAAGAAATCAAGAATGGTAAAGACTGAAAAAAGGTCATCATGTCAAGGTCATTGGTGGACTTCAGAGAGTAACAAATAAATCCTAAAAAATCTTCCAGATTTCAAGCTGCTAAAAAGAGCATTGGTGGTAAATAAATGAATAACTAGGGTAGTGAAAGAGAAGGGAAAAGTGGAAAGAATTCTAAACGGAGTAAGAAGGTCGAGGAAAGGCTTTTTTTTTTAAATGAGAGAGAAATAAGCATGTTTGTAAGCAAATGACAAGGGAGTCAACAGAGGGAGAGATTAAAACTGTGAATAAAGGCAGATGACTGTGGGAACAAGGTCATAAGTGCAGTAGAAAGAAAAACATCAAGAGTGCAATTAAGATTCCTATTATGGAAAAAGGATAAATCCTTCTGTGAAGAAAAAGAAGAGAAATTAAGTGTTAACACTAAAAAGTTGAGGAATGAAATTCTCAGTGAAGACTAACTTTTCCATTTAATTGTTAAAAAGTAATAATAGTTGATTTCTAGTATTTTATATATTCTTATATATCTATAAAACTATGTATGTATATGCACAAATATATAATAAATATGAGTATGTGTATATACGTGTGTGTATGTATGTAAAATTATCCTCACGACTACCTTTTAAGAGAGATAGTACTATGAGTAACTATCAAACCCATTTCAAAAATAAGGCAACTGAGACTCCTAAAGTCACAAAACTAGTCAAAGCACCCAAGTCCAGGACTTTTCTGATTCCAAGTCCAGCACTTTCTCCACTATACCTACAATGTATAGTATATTGCTATAAAATTGAACTATTATCAATTAATAGTATTTATTAAGTGTCTACTTTGTACCAGGAACTATGCTAAGCCCTGGGAATCTTAGTACAAAGAATGAAATCACCCCCTCTCCCCGAACCACCCCATTTCCTCCCCTGCTCCCAAGAAACTTATATTGTCAGGATAGACAAGTTGTATATACATAAACACATACTGAATAAATATAATCAAGTTAAGAGAGAAAAAAAAGTTAAGTGGAGATGGAGGGAAGAGGGAAATGGGAAAGGCTTCATATAAAAAGTTGCATCTGAGGTGCATCTTAAGAAGAGTGTAGGAAAGGCAGGAGGAGGCAGAGGGAGGACAGAGTCTATTCCAGGTATGCAGAGAAAAAGAATAAAAACAGGAGAAGAGGTACCATGGGTAAGCCAGAATTTTGCTGAATTGTACAGCACCAAAAGAAGAGTGATATATAAGGAATAGAAGAGGTCAAATTGTAAAGGATTTTAAGGCCAACCAGGGCAATTTATTTTTGATCTCACAATCAATAGGGAAACACTTCAGTTTACTGACTAGAGGTGTGACATGATCCTATCTCTGGAAAAGGAAAATTACTCTGGCAGCTTTGTGGAAAATGGAATTGAAGTAGAACAAATTTGAGGCAGGATGACAAACTAAAATTCAGGTGAGAAAAGACAGGAGCCTAAACCAAACTAGTAACCATATGATAAGAGAAAGGACTGGCTAAAATAGTGACAGCAAGGCAGCAAGATCTGCCCACTGACTTGCTATGTGGAATGGAGAAATGACCACTACAACTTGGAGAACACAAGGGAGAGGGGATAATTCAGGGATTATGGCAAAGATTTATAACAAAACTGAACAATAAAAGTCTTCTATATAATTAAGGTTATTAATGAATCTGCTTTACAGGATACACAATATGACTGTGAAAATTCACTCACAAAATTGTTTTAGAAAAGACTTAGGAAGGAATAATAATCTTAAAGAGGAAAAGTTAGCCTGTATCTTACAAGCATAGGATTCTCAAAGCAGTATCTGCTGCCCTCACTACTGTAAACCATGATTACAGTTCATCTTCTGTAAGTTAAGTATAAAAACTGGTAATAGTTTTAAGGCAATTAAAAAAAAATCAGGCCCATCCTCCAGGCCTCAGTTAATTCTAATTAGCAGTAACTACAAGTATTAGCATGAGGTGAAGGCAGAGCATGGAACCCATTATTTCAATATTAGTGAATTTCCTCTGTCAATACAGATCTTCAAGAGATTAGGTGATTTGCCCAGGATCTCAAGCCAAGAGAGGTAGGACTCAAACTCAGGTCCTCCTGATTCCTAAGTAGCTATATACTACTCCATGATGTCTCTCCTGAGCAATGCCTATATAACCTTTTGAAACCTTTTTACCTGAAGACATGAAGAAAAGAAATAGAACAGAAAGAAAAAAATAACTCCTTAAGTATAAAAAATGATATTCTCATTAAAAACACTTACCTCAAGTTCATTTAAACGTTGGACTCGAGGAGTAAAACGAAAGCTTTTTACTTCACATGCAAATGGGGGCTGCCAATCCTGGATAAGAAAGATTTAATGTTTAATACACAAAGAATGTATGCCCACAATTTAGAAATTATTTGCCATAAAGCATGAAGACTATAAAGCCATATGATATTCAGTCATCTATTAACATAAAAAGGTCTCATTTCTAAAAGGATAGTTACAATGTTATCAAAAATAATTCTCAAATATCAACAGCCCTTTCTTATATATTTCCTCATAAGAATCTTTTCCATATTAGTTGAGTATAATAAAGGCTTATTTTCCACAAAACCTTTTCCCCTTAATGTCTAATTATAAAGAAAAATGGAATGTAAAAATAACCAAATAGGTCAAGTTATAAAATTAAAGATTGTGAAGTATTTGTATTTGCTGTACTTGCATCATGCACAGTACCTCAGAAAGCAAATCTATCAGAAGACTATGCCATACATATTTGTTGTATGATGGCTAGTATCAGGACACACAACATTTAAAAACAACACTGTATATATGAAAGAACACATTAAAATGAAATCAAAATTTCCAGATCTTTACAGTCCTGAAATGGGATAATATATTTAGGGTGGAATTGTTTTGCAACATAAAGTTTAAGTGCTTTTGGGGACAGAGCTTCAACCTTAATTTGGTTGACATAATCATAAAGCCATTTAAAAGGCTGGAAAGAAAAAAAAAAAAAAAAGGATGAAAAGTAGTGACCACCGAATGTTGTAAATTTTATAAATCTACCAACACTGAAATAAAATTGTTTTGCAAGTTTCTTTTTTAAATAAAGTTCTGAAAAGGAAATTTTAGTTTACTATTTCAATTGTTTTAAGAATTATAGAAGCTTTTTTCATTCCCAAAGAAACTCTTGAATGGAATTAGTAATTAACAATTCAAGAATTGATCTTAACTACTCAATTTAAAAGCATTTTTAAAAAAAAGTAAAAATGATTCTTGTAACACAAATAGGAAGGATTCGAGAGTGTAAAGGGAACTTTGGGTACAGGAACTGCCTACATCACTGCAGAAAGATGGCCAATCTCTGGCTTAAAAATTCTAGAAATCTGCCTAAAAGCTCAAATGACTTGTTCAAGGTCATAAAGCTACTTAAGTATCACAGAAAGGTTTTGTAACAGTTCTTGCTAACTCCAAGGTCGGTACTCTTATCCACTACACTAGGATGCCTTTAAAACCAAGCAGTTTGAAAATTCCCAAAATTCAGTACATGAATTAAATGGAAGCTTTGTAACATAAACATATGTATCATAATAATAATTATATGGGGGGGGTTAGCCTCAATATTCGCTTTATTTGTCTAAGTTCTTTCTCCTATGTTCCTACTGTCTACATTGCACAGTACCTTTACATAAATATTTCTCTAAAAATGTTTTGGAGATTGTTTTAAACGTCTCTTGACAGTGCTCAATACCGATATCTTCATCAAAATAGTCATCACTACCCAATGTTCAGCAAACCAAAGCGTAAATAACCAGTGGTTAAAATAAAGGACAGGGGAACCTGGCTTCTAAAACCACTTCAGTTACCAACTTACTATTTGACCTTGAGCACTTTCTGTAATCCTTTGGGTTTCAGATCTTCAGACTGTAAATACCTCTCCCTCTCCAATCCTCACACACTAATCTTCCTTTTCTTATAGATTAAGAGTATAAGATGTTTCAAGCCTCTAGTAGCACTGTCAGTTGCACAGAAAAGATATGTTATCAGAGGCAACAACAACATAGTAACTGGGCTCAAAGAATGAAATGAACGTTTTTCTTCATTCAGAACAGTTCCAACATCTACCGACACTAACAGCAATTTCTCCCCCAGGTTTCAGGGGCAGCGGCGTCTCGCTGCCTCATCTTGGCAATGCCCTTTCGATGCAGCTGGAACTAGTACTGTGTCACTTGTCCTGGGGGACAACTACGTCTCCCCACGCCTCGTTAAGAAAGCCACAAGGCCAAAGCCCGAGACGGAGGAGAAGGAAAGTACTTGGATCAAGTTTAAATCGAAGCAGGGAGAAGGAGCTGGGAAAGAGACGACAACAAAGCGGCGGGGATGGAGCCGCCCCACCCTCCCCTTCCCCCCACCCCCGGGCCCTGTCAGCATCCTAGGGCTCCCCTTCCATCTGGACGAGCCGGGGTTGGGGGGACGTCACAGGAGCCCCCTTTCCAGCAAAACAGATGACTCAAGAAGGTCCTTCCCCTTGGAGAAAGAAGGTGGCCGAGCACTAAGATCACTACTCCCTCGAAACCCGAGGCTCAAGGCTGGGGAAACTGAGGCAAAGAACAGGCAACACCAACAACCCCCACCCCCGTACCTTGGGAGGTCGGATCTTGCAAATGCCGGTTTTCTCGGCCAGGGGTCGGATCCGGCCGATGAAGCTGAGCGGGTCGGTGAACTCCTCCCAACTGGGCTCGAAAACAGGGCACTCCGGGGGCGGCACGAACTCGGCCGCGTAGCCCCCAGGCCCCGCACCCGCCATGTCCACACGGAGGGGACCCCACTCCCTGGATAGTGTCCGGGGGGAAAAGTCAGAGAAGAGAGGGCAGCAGGAGCCCAGTCGGGTCCTTTCACGTCCCCCTGCAGGAAACAGAGCTCATAGTCCAGCAAGGGCCACAGCGGCCAGAGAGAGCCGGGGAAGTTCCTCCTCCTCCTGTTTGTTATTGTTTCTTTAGGGCCTTTTTCCTCTCGAGGTCCCACAGACGCCCCCGGAAGTCGAAGCAGAGTCAGATCCCTCCGCCAAATAGTCAGACCGCAGGATCCTTCCGCCGCACTCTTAAAGGTCCCTTATCTCCAGATTATTCATTAACTCCGCTTGAGCGAGGGCTTCACCACCCCCACTCCACCCCACCCACGGGGCACTCAAGCAGCCTTCCCCCTCTTCCCACCCCTTTCGGATGGAGCTACAAAGAGAAAGAGGAATTGGGCGAAGGGAGGAGACAAAAAAGAAAACCGCCGCGTTCTTCCGGCGCGGAGGAATGTGTAATCCCCAGAGGGTAAAGGTTTTGCTTCCGCTCTCAGGTTCTATTTCCTTTTTTGTGTGTAGATGGTTGTTCTGGCACCCATCTTCCTTGAGCTAATAATTATAAGTTTGGGATTTTTTTTCTCTCACCATTGCCGTAGCACTGCTGCTTCGTCTCTGAGTCATCGCGTGCCAGACGCCCTTAATTTGTTATATATGCCGACCGAGCCTCAAATTCAAATCCAGGTTGGAATATCCACCTCCTTCGCTACCACCCAGTTGCTTTAATACCCTACTTCATTCCCATGGCAACTCACTAAAATCAAAAGTTCCTTGGCAGCAGTCAAAGCCGTGGCGCAGCACTTAGTGCCTTCTCATCCCTGCCCTTTCTGGCATCTCTCAAAACTTTTCATCGATTTACCTCTGTTCTCGCTTGCCTCATTTCTCTCTCGAGATGTCAAAGGTGAGAGCTGTTACTCCTGCGGATGTGAGCATTAGTGAATAAAAATGGACGCACTAATATCTTGCTGGAAATACACCCACTGACAGTGCAGACCGAACCTGTTCTCATTGAGTGATCCTTAAGCTCAATTCTGCAGAGAGGATTAGATGTGGGAATTTGTTAATAAAAGTATGCCCATTCGTAATGAAGACAATGCAAATCCTTCGTTTGGGTAATCCTTCATCTCAGTTCTATGGAGATACTGACATTCAACACTGGAGGCCACAGAACATCATTATGTAGGTCTTGACCAGATACTGCAAATGGATAGTAAACTACTCAGAACTGAATAGGAGAAACAGAACGGAGTGGATTACAATTAGGAAACTTTACAATTCTTTTATTGATCACACTTCTCCCTAGAGCAAAGGTCCATGTATTTAACTTTTTTTCCCCATGTTGTTGTTTGGTTTTGACATGACGTACTATTGTGTAAGTAATCTCTGAGAATGGAAGTTCAAAGTGGCCATGAGCAGCCTTCAACAAATTAAATGAATTAAGAAGAAATGTTATTTTAAAAAATATAAAAACATGACCAGAAAAAAAATCTATATCTGTGTTGCTCATGTAGAGGAGCGACTTTTAATCAATAAACTATCCATATATCTCATTGATACCCTAGAAATGGGAAGAAAACCGAAGTCCCCCAGATGGTTGCCGGGAAAGGTGCCTAGCAGTGGGATTTGGGGGTATAAGGGTATGGATATCTTGGTCACTATCTTCAAATTACTACAAATTATTTTCCAGGACATTTGGACCAATGCACAGATCTACCAATAGTTTAATAGTATTCCTGTCTTTCTACATCCTCTTCAAAATCCATCATTCCTATCTTTCATCACCTTAGGTAATTCTTTTAATGAATTCAAGTTTCTTTGAGAAACAAAAAACAATTTTAAAAAATAAATGTTCTTGGGAGCAGCTAAGTGATAGAGCACCAGCCCTCCAGCAAGTAACATACATTTCAGCTTCAGACAATCACTAGCTGTGTAACTCTAGACAAGTCACTTAACCCTGATTGCTTCCTCCCCACCCCACCCCCCAAATTCTTCAATTGTTACTCTCTGGCTAGAAAGTAAACAAACTAAAACTTCTTAAATAACAAGTAGATAGAGGGTGTGAATATCTTGGAACTCATTAACAATAAATAATTATGCATCAAAATCAGCATAAATTATATCATCAAAGAGATAGAGGTTTAAAAAGTAGGTGGGGTCTATTAAAAAATGAGAACAAGGGATAATATCTCTAGACAATCCATATTCTCGGTGTGGGTGCCTTCCAAAAGCCTCATTTATTCTAGGCTCATATCCTTCTCTTTAAATAGCCTTGTGCTGTATTACCCCCTTTTACTCAATCTATATCCTAGCTGAATGACTTACTTGTTCTCTAAACTCAACAATATGTTCTCTTCTTTCATGCATGGGTGTTAGGGTAGGAATGATAGGGACCTTGGGGAGAAGTACCCACTCCTTTTTAGAATTTGTAACAAGAAGGAAAGTAAAGAAAGAAAAGTCTAACTTTAATTACATTTTTTAAAAGTAAATTTCAAAGAGTTGACAAAAAAATCAATAAAATTTAAGTTCTAAAAGGGTATGAATTCAAGACAATAGGAACTCTCAAGAATGAAATTTTGAATATTGTACAAGCAGAAGAAATACTGATAAATGCCTGGCTCAGAATGAGTGCCTAATAAATGTTTGTTGGTGAAGTTTAAAATGGGAAATGATCTACCAAAGTTATTTGAGTATATAAGGAACTGATTGACTAAATTAGATTTTTAAAATACCACAAAGACAGAAGCAAGGAAAGACAATGACAAGTGCACCATGTTTTTAAAGAATAACATTGGAAATATTAATATACAAGATAAACTAAGAAAGCTAAAGATAATGATGGTATTTTGTTTTGTTTTATGATGTGGGGAACAAGAAGAGAATCAAAGAACACATAGGACTGTTTTTTGAGATAAATGGGGCAATGAAAACGAAAGACTAATTTAATTGTTTAACTCAGACTTTGCTTTTGTGAGATTTTGTTCAGTTTTTTTTTTAATTTGCTAAAAACAATGATATTTGTACTGTAAAAGAACTGAAATGTCTACTAAGAAGTTGATATCTACAATTAGTAGATAACAGGAAAAGTACTTAGTTGCTCTAGTTCAAATCATGAGTCCCAAATAAGGTATATTTCAGAATACTGAAAGAAATTAGAGATATGATTGTTAAACCATTAATAGTGAGCTTTGACAGATCATAGAAAATGAGAAAGATACCTTAGGATTTGAAAAAGGTAAACAGTATCCCAGTTTAAAAAGGAAGAAAATAAAATATGCAAACTTTGAGCCAGTGAACTTAATTAAAAATACAAAGACAAAAGTAACTACTTCTTGCCCTAGAGGAGTTTATATTTTAGTGGAGAAAACAGTATACAAGCAAATATGTATGTGCAAACTACATGTAACCACTCTTTGAGGTACATTCATTCCATATTTATCATCCAATCAAGATTCTGGTGGTGGTCATCTAATAAGACTAATAAGAAGCTAATAAGCTTCTAAGATATGCTACTTCCCTCCTCAATGAGTTCACTGTCTGATTCATAGTTTTTATTTTCTTCCCAGTACTAGAGGATTTCAATATATACATTCGTAACTTCTCAATTCTTCAATTTATTCATTTCCTATAACTTAGTCCTCCACTTCAGCTACAGACAGAAATAGTCAATACCTTTGATCTTGCTATCATCCACAGGAGTTTCACTTTCATGAACTCTGAAAATCTCTTAACCACAATATGGTGTCATTCCACTTTTCCCCCTGCTTTGTAATCAATCACTAACTTTTTCCTTTGTCTTCAGTAGTGTTCCAGTCCTTCCACTCCTCAGGTGTTTCCTCATGCCTGTAGCATTGGCTACACGTTCCTTCCTTCCCCATCCTGATCCTTTGGTGAACCAATTCAACTGAACACCATTCCCCTCTGTCAAGGCCCTTATCTTCTTAACCTATCACTTCTCATCTCATCTTGCCTATTCCTAGGTTTGGATTATTTCCATCATTTACTACTTTCACTCCTATTTACATAATACTGAACAAAATCATTAAACTTTGCTGGCTAAATCCGCTTTACACTACATAATCTCAACTGGGTGGTGACTGCTGCAAGGCAATCCTTTATACTTCCCAGTTGAGTTCACCATTCCATTCCCCACAACAGCATTTGTAAAATTTTTCTTCTCTAATTTTTCATGCTCTCACCCCACACTTGTCAATTGAGAACCTTTCCTCATATTTCACTGAAAAAAAAAAAGTAATTTTCCTAGGCTGCCTCTAATACTCTTCTTATCTTGCATCATTGAGATAACCTTCCAGGACTGCTTTAGCCCTCTCTCACATGAAGCTGTCTCTCTCTGTCCCAAGGCATATTCCTCCATATACATAAGTGATCCCATTCCATCCTTTTTTCTCCAGCAAATTGCCCCCTTTGTTATCCCACCTCAATTCTCTTCAATCCCTTCGATAAGAAGATATTGGCTTCTCTGCTGTCTATAAACATACATATGTATCCCTCATCCTCAAAAAACTCTCACTTCCGATCAACTGTGATGGATTTGACTCTTTTCAACAATGAAGTGCCACAAGGACAATTCCAAAAGACTTGTGATGGAAAGTACCATTTACATCTAGAGACAGAGAGAGAGAAACTATGAAGATTGAATGTGGATCAAAGAACAGTATTTTCACCTTTTTTGTTGTTTGCTTGCTCACTTTTTACATTGTGCTTTTTTTTTCCCTTTTGATCTGATTTTTCTTTTTATGCATCATGATGAATATAGAAATGTGTTTAGAAGAATTGCTCTTTTTTAACCTATATTGCATTGCTTGCTGTCTTAGAGAAAAAGGAGGGGGGAGGAAAGGGAGAAAAATTTGGAACACAAAGTTTTGTGAAGGTGAATGTTGAAAACTATCTTTGAATGTATTTGGAAGAATAAAATACTGTTAAATGGAAAAAAAACACCCTCACTTCATTTTTCCATCAAGGAAAGCTGTCATCCAATATTTGTCTTTTCTATCTGAACTGCTAGTTAAGGTTTTCTTCTCTCTGTTTCCACTTCCTTTTCTCTTATTCTCTTCTTAAATCTCTGCATTTGACTCCTGACCTCATTGTACAAATGAAATGGCTCTTTCCAAGGTTACTAATAATTTCTTAATTGCCAAATCCCAGTGATTTATTCCTGTATTTCTTCATTTCTTCACAGCCTTTGACGTTCTCAATTACCCTATTCACCTTTATACTGCCTCCTCTCTAATTTTTCATAATACTGCTCTTTCCTGGTTCTTTTCTCACTGATTTTACTATTCTTTCTCAGTCTCAAATCTTCATTGAGAGCACAATGTGACCAGTGAATGTCGAAGAGGCACAGACAGAGCCCAAAGCTCTTGTCCTGGACCACCACCTCTTGATTATTTCACTTGTTGATCTTATTAAATTTCATAGATTCAGTTATCTAGAAAGAGATGAATCTCATATTTATGTAGCCATCTCTAACCTTTCTCCTGAGTTCTGGTCTTATACCTCTAATTGGGAATCTGGTCTATCCTCTCTCTGTATTGGGAATCTAGAACTGGATTCCCACAAACATTTTAAACAATCAATCAATACACACTTATTAATCACATACTCTGTGCTAGGCATTGTAATAATAGGTAGTGGTATCCTAGAAAAGCTAGGAAGAAGAGAAGTTTTAGGTAGAAAGATAATGTGTTCAGTTTGGGACATGATCGTTACACAACATTCCTTCTCCCTCATTCAGTAAACTTCAGTGGTTCCCCAATTACTTCTGGGAACAAATATGAAACCCCCTATTTAGCATTCACAACCATCAACAACTTAGCTTCTGCATTGGAAAATGGATAAATACTCATCAATTGGAGAACAACTAATTAAGCTATGGCATATGAATGTAATGGAATATTATTGTTCTATTAAAAAATGATAAGCAGACTGATTTCAGAAAAGCCTGGAAAAAGTTATATGAACTGATGTTGAATGAAATGAGCAGAATCAGGAGAACACAATAACAGCAAGATTATGTGATGATCATCTATGATAAATTTGGCTCTTCTCAGCAATACATTGGTCCAAGACAATTCTAGTAGATTTGCAATGGAAAATGCCAACTGCCTACCGAGAAAGAGAATATGGAGACTGAAAGCAGATTGAAGCATACTACTTTCACCTTTTTTTTATTTGCTTTTTCTTTCTTGTAGTTTTTCCCTTTTTGTTCTGATTTTTAGCTTTCTACTTTTTACATTTTTCTTGCACTTTACTTCCCTCTCCCACCTCCAGTACTCTGTATGGCCTCCTTGCTGTTCTTCAAACAAAACACTCCATCTCTAGATACTGGCTGTTTTCACTGGCTGTTCTGGAATATTCTGCCTCCTTTCCTCTACCCCCTGGACTTCTTGGCTTCCTTCCAATCAGCTAAAATTCTATATTCTACAAGAAATCTTTCTGATTGTCCTTAAGGGGGCTGCTGACCTACTCCAAATTATCTTGCATATACCTTATTTGTACATAGTTGTTTGCATTTTGTCAACCCTATTAGGTTGTAAACTCCTGAGAAGGGGACTGTTTTTTCTTTTTAATCCTTTTTTATATACTCAGCATTTGTCACCTTACTTAGCACAGGTGTTTTAGTAAATGCTTGTGGACTTCTTGATATAAAACTTGATTCTTTCAAGATAAACTTAAAAGGCATAAATACTTATAACTAGGGGGTATATAATGCAGAAGGTGTCATTTGTTCTGAGCCTTAAAGGAAACGAAGATGGAGATAGGGAAGAAGTTCATTTCTGATAAGGGGAATGACCAGTGCAAGGATATGAGACAAGAGATGAAGTATTGTTATGGGGATTAGTAAGAAAATCAATTTAAATAGATGTTACAATGAGTAGGAAAGAGAAATTTGTGATAAAGCTGAAAATTCAGAATGGAGCCATTTTGTGAAGGGCTTTAACAATTTTAACAGAGGTTTTTATAACTGATCCTAGAGGTAGTAGGGGATTACCAGACATTATTGAGTAGAGAGACATGATCAAAGTTGTGTTTTTAAAAATTCACTTTAAAGAGCATTTGGAGATGAATTGGAAAGAAAGGAGTGATGAGTCAAGAATACCAACTTGAAGATTATTATCATCCTGGAGAGTGATGAAGGCCTTAACTAGGGTGGTAGTTGTGTGAGTGAAGACACAAGGAAATCTAAAGTCAGTGAAACATAATATAGATAGCATCTATATTATGAAGATAGATGAATGCAATGATGGTAGGGCTCTGAGCAGGGAAAGGGAAGTTTAGGGGGAGATAATGAGGTCTGTTTGTAAACATTTTAAAATTTTAAATGTTTATTGAGAATTCCAATAAAAATAGGTGGTAAGAGGAGCAGCTAGGGGACGTGGTGGATATCAGCCCTGAAAGTTAGAAGGACCTGAGTTCAAATCTAGCCCCAGACATTTAACACTTTCTAGCTGTGTGACCCCTGGAAATGATATCAAGGGAGCTTGATATGAAGAAAGTGAAAGTACCTTAAATTGAATGCTCTTAATTTTTTTTCAGCAAAATAAAAGACAATGTGTTCTGCTGAGACAGATAACATAGAAAAATTTGTAGGAGACTTGAGGAGAGGGAAAAGTTTGAAATAACTTTGTGGGGAATGAGATAATCAATCAATGATGATCATCCCAGTAGAGATGTTAGTTAAACCCAGAGAACTGATGAAGTTACAAAGAGAGTTTAAAGAAAGATAAGAAATTCAAAGTCATGTAACCCCAATTGGCTCAGCAAAAAAAGAAAAACGAATAAAGAAAATATGTGGTAATTAGCAAGTTGTGCAGGAGTAGACCTTGAGAGTATCAATCAAATGATCAACAAATATTTGTTAAGTATTTTTTATGGGCCCTACGGGCAGCTAGGTGGCACAATGGATAGTGTTCTGAGCCTGACATCAGGACTGACTTCAGATCTGGCCTCAGCCACTTATTGTGTGACCCTGGGCAAGTCACTTCATACTGTTTACCTCAGTTTCCTCAACTGTAAAAAAGGCAGGAGCAAACTATTCCACTACATCTGCCAAGAAAACCTCAAATAGAGTCACAAAGTTAAACAACAACAACAATATACTTTGTCAGGTACAGGGGATACAAAAGCAATGGATGAAATAGTGCCTACTCTCCAGGAACTTAAATTCTGATGGAGTTAGGAAAACATGGGCATATATAACTACATATAGAACAAATACAAAGTAGCTACAAAGTTGTTTGAGAGGAAGGGATGAGTGAGAGGAAATGAAGTGGAGGCAGCAGGTTAGATATCTTTTTCAAGGGGTTTGGCTGATAAAGGGAAGAGAAATATAGGGGTTGATAGGATCTTTAGAAAATACTTGTTTTTAAGATGGAAAAGATTTGGGCGTGTTTGAAGTGGGGAAAGAGACAGTTGATTAGAAGTTAAAGAGATTGAGAAAGGGAGAGGATGATTGAGGATGCATTCTGTTAAAGAAAATAGGAAGAGTTGTGTTCATGTGCATGTGGACTTAGCCAAGAAAAGGATTTTTTAAATTAGAAACTGGGAAAAGGGAAAATGGGAAATGATATCAAGGGAGCTTGATATGAAGAAAGTGAAAGTACCTTAAATTGAATGCTCTAAATTTTTTTTTCAGCAAAATAAAAGACAATGTGTTCTGCTGAGACAGATAACATAGAAAAATTTGTAGGAGACTTGAGGAGAGGGAAAAGTTTGAAATAACTTTGTGGGGAATGAGATAATCAATCAATGATGATCATCCCAGTAGAGATGTTAGTTAAACCCAGAGAATTGATGAGGTTACAAAGAGAGTTTAAAGAAAGATAAGAAATTCAAGGACAAGACCTGGGGATATATTCACACTCAGGGTACATCATGTGAATAATGACCTAGTAAAAAATATTAGAAAAAGAACAAGTGGGAAAAGTATCAGAAAAACCCAGAATTTTGAGGGTGTAAGGGTGGTCAACAATATCAAATGATGTAAGACAGGTCAAGAAGAATAAGAATTGAGAAAATTCATCAGAGTTGGCAATTATGAGACCATTAATAACTTTGGAGGGTGTAGTTTCATTTGACTAATGAGGTTGGAAGCCAGATCATAGAGGATTTAGAAGAAAATGAAAGAAGATGGATCAATGAAGGTAGAAAGTTTTTCCAGAAGTTTGAATGAGAAAGAAGGATGGAAATAGGCCAAAATCTTTCATATTGGATCTAGTAAGGATTTTTTTTTTTTGAAGGATGACACTCTGGAATTTTTACTGGTTGTTCCCCATGCTTGGAATGCTTTCTTTTCATTTCTACTTCCTGGCTTCCCTGACTTTCTTCAAGTTTCAACTAAACTCTCATTTTCTGATAGAAACTTTTGTTGGTGCCCTTTAAGGAGAAAGTCTCCTTGAATCCTGGCCTCAGTAAAAGACCTGCCCAAGGGAAACAGGATAAATAGCTTCATTCTGTTATCCCGATAGAGAGGCACCGACCCCATTGATATCATTACTGATTCCCATTAAGGTGAAGATTAGCCTAGAGGCACTCATTCAATTCCAAGATTTTCTATTTTGATTCCAGCTCAAACTGCATCCAGCCCCCCTCAAGAGCAACCCCTAGCTTCTAGCCATAAAATGAGCCAACTTGTGGCTCAGTCCTTGCAGAGGACCTAACATGCCATGCCATGCTATGTCATGCCAAGAAACTTCTCTCTCCCCTTTGCTAGCAGCCACCCTCTGCCTGATGAAATATTCTCTTTCAGTATTACCTATTCTTTATTTCTTTCTTACCTATTTCCCTAACAAGACTTTAAACCTCTCTGTTGGGATTTCTCTGTTAGAAACTTTACTTCTGTGTCAGGATCTTGCACCAAGGAATTCAGTCTTTCTATTCATGCACATTAAAGGCTGACTTCCCAATGCCAACAATAAACTTCTTTTGACAGTCTAGCTTTTTGAGTCTGTGAATTCCTTTACAAAAGATCTCTGCACTGTCAGCAGGGAGTTCACACAACTCCCCAACATGTGCCAAATCCTAGGAGAATCTAGGGGAACCAAACCTCTTCATTTGGATCCCTGAATCCCGAACCTGCCACTAACTTCATCACTTTTACCCAAATTGACTTCTCGGAGGTATCTCCAGATACAAACAGAAAGCCTTTATTTGATTCTTGCAAGAAGAGGGCCAGCATACTCTCAAAGCAGTCTATTGGACTCGGCCCAATGCAGAGGCAGAAGCTAGTTTATATAGCCCAAACCAGCAAGTCCTCCCTTATCCTGTTGATTTTTTAAATTTATTGGTTGAATTGAATTCTTCAGGAACACGGAAGAAGGCTGTTTCTCCTTTTTCTGGCATGTGCAAAACTTAGGCCTAAAGTCTGATCTACTTTACCCTACAGTCTCTGAGAAATCTTCACTTGTCCAATTCACTCTATGGTTTTAGCCAGACTAGCCATCCTTCTATTGCTCATTCATGCTTTCTCCAATTCCTAGAATCACTCTTTTCCACTTCATTTTCTTCCAGTTTCTGCTTAGCACTACCTTCTCCATAAAGCCTTTCTTAATCCCCTCTACTGCCAAGTCCCAATCACTGTGCCAGACTGTTTATGAGTAGCAGAGAGGAACATTAGTGGGATAACGGTGTATTTGATAATGGGTGATTATTAAGACATTTTGGACCTGACATTGGCCCCATTGTATTCAGCTAGAAGGGTTTCTCCACAGCTGTCTGTTTCGGAGCCCATTCTGGAAGCTTTTATAATGATTACCAGAACTTTACTTCTTCCATGGCTGGTGGATAAGGCATCCTGTTTAGTTTCTAGTGTTCTAACTTTAAATAGCCTTAGTCTTAGGAAACTGGGGAGAACCTGAGTGTGAATCATGCCTCAAATACTTGGTTCCTTTGTGTCCCTGGGCAAATCACTTAGTCTTTATTGCATTTGTGTGTACATAGCTTATCCTCTTTACTAAAAGGTAAGTTCCTGGAAAGCAGGACCTGAATTTTAATTCATTTGTATCTATTGAAGTATCCCCAATTTATAAAAACGGGAATAATAGTAGTACCTTCCTCCCGGGACAGTTGTCAGAGTAAAATGAGATAAGATATGTAAAGAGTCTTGGAAATGTTAAAGCAATATGTTAATTCATTATGAGTCCCCTCCTCTTTCCCCCACAACCCCCAGGCACTCCACCAGCCTGTTGGATGGACCTCTCCTGGCTTGTTTATGAAAGGAGATTGACCGAGAACCTCCCATTTTCAACAAGCATAGATGGATGGGTTGTGTCGTGCATAGGAGAAAAATGAAAATGTTAAGAACCTGAGTAGGGAGAGAAAGTATTTTGTTTAAATTTAACAGATTGCATGCACACTAGAGCCGGGACGAGGGCATTTGGAGAACCAACCGCGTTACTCCCGGCTACGAGAGATGAACTACATTTCCCAGAGATCTTTGCGGAAGTAAACGGATACAGGTAAAATGTCTTGTGGAGTGTGGAGAAAAGTGACTGAAATTCACTGCGTTCTGATTCGTTTTTCCATTGGTAGAAAATCCGAAGAGCTTTGAAACCCTAGAGGTGATTGGTCAGTTTCTGTGGCGTCCTGTTCCCACCTTGTTCAATTAAGATATTTCCGTTGGGATTGAAGACGCTGACAAGTTCTGGTTTGTTTTGAGTGAAGGATCCTTGGGAGCTCGGGGACCGAGGGAGACGTTGTTGGCTTCGGTTCGGAAGATCCGGTGAGAGGGTAGAGGTCTCGTCTCAAGGCCTGACTCCCTGGAGGGAGGAGAAGGATGGACGCGGGGAAGGTCTCCAGGGACCTTAGGAAGGAGGAAGCTGAGACTCAGACCACACTTGTTCCAGGTCATACTTGTGCTAAGCATTAGCGTTAGGATTCGAATCCAAGCCCCATATCTCTAGAGATTGTGAGGTTCCCGTCACCGCATCAGGCTGCACAATTAGGAGATCTATGGGGTCAACCCGGGAATGGCGAGGGGCATTTGGGTGTCTGCAAGTGTTTTCATAGATTTCCTCCTCTCTACCCATCCTAGGATAGTCAGCGAATCCTGAAGTTTGTAAACAAGTCAGATAACCCAAGGACAGGATATTGCAGACCCGGATCCGGATTTCTAGAAATTCCACATTGAGAGTCCCTCTGATGTCTTGCTCCCTGCAATCAGTCGTGAGCAGTGCCAGTCTCCAAGAATGAAAACATGAGAAAACCCAGGCCCTCCCTTTGCCCTCCGCCCCCTTCCCCCCCAGCTTGCCCTTTTAGTGGGAGGAGAGAGAATATGTACACATACTGCTGCAGTACGGTCGTACTGAAATATGGTAAAAGCGAGGTCCACGAAGAGTGCTACTGGAGGAATTGGTCACAATGGGTTGGTAGAATCCTGAGGTGCCAGTGGTCAAAACTTTTCACCAAAGCTAAATCATTGTGATAAAAATAAAAAAAAATTAAAAAATCGTAAACTTAATTATATCGTTCCAGAATTTAACTGGCTCTCAAACAGATGAAGAGTTTTATTAATAATAAAAAGTTTTGATGCTACCATTAAAACCTTGTTTTTCCTAGGGGAGAAGACAAATTTAAATGCTTAAATACTTTTTCTGTGACTCCCAGTCCATTAATTAACAATGTCATAAAGCCCATTTTACTTATTTCCTGCTAAAAATAGGAAGAAAAAATAATTGACCTGATTGTATTAAGGAGAAAAATATAATTCTGTTGATTCAGTTTTCTGATTGGAATATTGCATATTTGGAGAGCAACTTGAAAGCAAAGTAGAATTTCTTAAGAATTCAGTCTCGAGGTAGAATTTCTGGAAACAAGGTGGGTGTATTGGATGTGGTGGTGCTGCTAGGAAAATTATTAATGCTGACTGGGTAATAGAAGCTTTGTGCTACACAGTTTCTTTTATGCTCATTTATTCTGAACTTTGTCTCTTGGGCAGGTGCAGAAGAAGGCAGTATGTACAAACAAACCCCACCCTCTACTCCTGTCTCCAAAAAGTAAGAAGGCTTCCCATTTCAAAGAGTTTAACATGTCACATTTACACTAATCCTTGTTCAAAATAACACTTTATTATGACAGCTGAAAGAATATATTTCTTGAACTTAGGTTTGAAAGGAAACCTTCAAAGAGATAGAGTTGTGGTATTTCTTAGGGTTTTAATTCCCATGTTTTGGCTTTCCTAGTTCTCACTTTCATAATATGGTTAGGGCAAGAGGGTATTGCTTATAGAAAACTGAAATTTCTGGACCTTAAATTATTTCTTTTCCTATTTGTGAATTTGCAATTAAATGACTTAGTATATTGACACTACTAGCTATTACCCAATGCTTGGTAATAATTGAGATACAAATTGTTTATAGATTTAGCAGTGTCAATTATATCTGTAGTAATAACTCATTTATATAGAATTTTAAGTTTTACAATTAACTTTCCTTCACAACAGCTATTTGAGATGAGTATTTCAAGTATTACTAGTCTTCCAGCTGTGTCAGAACTAGAGTTTAAGTCCAGACCCCCTGACTACAGATGTAGAGCTCTTTTTGATACAGCATACCACCTTCTCATTGTATGAATGGGAACTTTAATCCTGGTTTTGCTGTGATTAGTTATATATGATTATTACCCCTTCTTTCAGCCTCCATCCACTGCTCCTACATCTGCAAAAAGTCAGCAGTACTTGTAATACTGACTTGCTTGCCAGTGCTGTTATTGGGAGGAACTGGAAGTGATGTCTTTTGAAAATACAAAATTTTATATTAAATGATAATTCCTGCATTTTAAATAATTTTTTAAAGATGCTGTTCTCATATATTTATTTTACTATTTTCTTCCTATTCCTAAATGTTTTAGGTGACAATAATAATGAAAAAAAACCTGAAACCATTACTTCCTTTTCCCCCATTTGAGTCATGTCGTTCTACTTTTTCACACATTTTTGATTTTTACATAGGAGATTATGATCCTACACTGGCAAGCTGTGGGTATAAAATGAATCTACCAAACTCTTTTGTCTTCACTGTAAGGTGGAGAAACTTTTTAATGTTCATTCAGATCAGGATTTCTGCCTTAAGTCTCATATTTGCTGAAAATTTAATAACTTTGTAGGCCTTTGTCACTTATAATGTCTTTTTTCTTAGAATTTGAAAATTCAGGTGCTAAAGGTATATATTTGTTAACTGAACGAACATATTAATTTTAAGTTTACCTTAACTGGCACAAGATTTCAAATATGTTAATAAAAACATAAGAAAATTTAAGAAATAATGAAACCCCCCTCCATATTGTAAATTATTGTTCATGTATTAGGAGACTTATTTACTAATTGTGATCTTTTACTAAATAGAACTTTTTCTAACAGCCATTGGTCTTGTTTTTGTGATTCTTTTGGATTTGTCAGCATATTTAACATGGATTTCTTGCTATAATTGTTTTAATCGGTTATATAGCTGTAATATAATCTTTTGGCTTTGTATGTCTGTAGCAGCAGGGCTTGAGAAAGTATATTTCACTTTATTTTAAGTCCTACTGTGTGCCCAACAGTGTGCTTGACTGAAAGTGAAATAAAATGCTCAAAGAGAAAAAGAAAAGTACAAAGGGAGGCATTGACCTGGGCAAGGAAAAAGACTGCTTCTTCATCAGAAACTGAAACAAAGAAGGAAAAAATAGCAGATCATGAGGAAGGCTTTTGAGATATAAATTAGGGAAAAAGAGGGATGTGATGAATGCCCTCTATTTTTTTAAAAAATGATATCAATGTTTTGCTAACAACTTCTAATATTACTATAGATCCATAGTCAACACAAATAATTAAAAAATCTAGCTGATTTAAAAAAAAGTTTTATGTATATATTTTTTAAATGGCTGATTGAAAGGGATATATTAACTGGAATTATGGGACTTAGAATTTAAATATTCAACACAAGATTTATTTGAACTAATTAATCATCATGCCCAGTGTAGTATAATTGAATCTCTATAACTTTCAAAATAAATATTAGGATCTAACTGTACCAAATTCTGGGAATTCCATAAATACTAAAAAGCTTCAATTTTAACTTCTATAATGATTTTAATTAGCTTACCAACTTCTCGGAGCCCTTCTAAATACTGTGGTATTTCTGGGACAAGATCTCCTAGAGATTTAGAGGGGTCAACTCCCCTGCCTTCCATTTCTGAGCGCCTAAACTTCATCTGCTCATCTAACGAATTATTAGAATATTACCGAAGAAAGATACTTGAGTTTGATGAACAAAATGAAGAACTATTGAGAAAACTGGAAAAATATACCCACATGTATAAAAACCAGGTAAGAAAAAACAATGTGGTCTTCATTCTAGTCTTTCTCACTAAGTTTGTTCTTTAAATTATAATTAAATGTTAAATGTCTGTAGGAAGTATCAATTTGTGTTCCAGAGAGATTAGTTATAAAGACAGTTGTATTAAAACATTTTAGTGGTATCAAATCCTGAGATCTGTGCTTCCTCTAAGATATATCCCTCCAAGGGAAAATGGTGCTAAAAGATTTTATATAAGATTCTGATACTTAATACATTGCTCAATAACCTCTGTATGGCTCAAATTTAATTTAAATTTTTCCTCATATATTTTGTACCAGCTCATACAAATAACTTATATCCATCCCTAGCTAAACTACAAGAATAGTCTGTATAAGAGTTAAATCTCAAAATGTTTTTTCAGGAATTCACTTTCTATGCTCTGTGACTTGGTGGCTTATTGATTTACTATAGTCTCATAAATCATTCTCACCACACTTAAATAACAGGAAGCTTTTAATATTTGGGAACTGTATTGAATGTTAAGAAATCTGTTATTTTTAAGAAATATCCTCTCTGAGGTTCAGGATCATTTCACCTGGTTTTTTTTTTTATTTGTTTGTTTTTGGCAGCATAAACTGGAGTTAGAAATCCAGCAGAGGGAGGAAGAGATTGCTGAATTACAGAAAGCCCTAAGTGACATGCAGATCTACCTCTTCCAGGAGCGTGAACATGTGTTACGCCTCTACTCAGAAAATGACCGATTAAAAATCAAGTACTGAGCAGAAAAGGGGGATTTTAATGTCCTAGAATTCAAAATTGGAAGAGACCCTAGAAATCATTCAACCCAACCCCCTCTTTTTATAGATGAGAAAACTGAGGCCCAGAAATGACATGAATTGCTTAACATCATATAGCTAGGGATTTGGGCTTCCAACCTCTATCTAGTGTACTTCTCATTCTGCTAGGAGTTAGCAGGAAGAGAGATTTCAAATATGCCCTGAACAAAAACAATTTTTTTTTCATTCTTGGTAATTATACTGTATAACATTGCTTTTAATGACTTAAAAGGGGGGTGGGGGGAATCTATGTACAAATCCCTGTTCCTTTGCAGTGACAGCTAAGAAAACATTTCTAAGATTTCTCCTCCAAACCCACATGTTCTGTTACTTGCACTTACATGAGATTAGAGCTGAAATCTTTTTGGTGGTCTAATTAATATAATATGAAAATGAATGGAAAAACCGCCTGGTTGTCATTCCTTTAACCACTAAAATATACATTGCTTTTTCATTATTTATTTATTATTTATTATTATTTTAATAAAAGAGATCATTGGAGTTGTTATTTTTAAGAACATTGTGGATCGGCACAGAAACTTGGCTAGTAGAGTAGAAATCTGTTATTTAAACATTTTCTCCCCCCAAAATAAATAAACATTTTTACAGTTCATAGTATCCCAGAAATTAGGAACTTTATAGTCATTAGATAAGGTGTACAAAAACTGCCAGAGATATCTTTAGATAAGGAGTAAAAATGATACAAGAAAAGAGTACTTGTACTACCAATTGGGAATGAGCTCCGAGAGTTAGAATACTAGAGCACTGATCTAGTTTCATTTTCATAAAAATGCTTATTTTGCCAAAAGGACTCTATTTAAAAAAAAAATCTTTGAAATATAGGAGTTGGGGCAGCTACATGGCTACATGAATCACCAGATAGAGCACCAGCCTTGGAGTTAGGAATACATGAGTTCAAATCTGTTCTCAGACATTTACTAGCTATGTGACCTTGGGCAAATCATTTAAGTCCAGTTGCTTCCCCAAAAAAAGAAATGTAGGAATATAGTAGTACTATTCATAGTAGATAATTAAATTTAGAATCAGGAGATTTGAGTTCATAACTAGATTCTAATATTTACTAGCAACATGACTGGACAAATCGGCTTTTCTGACCTCAGTTTTCTAATCATAAAATTGAAGAGGATAATTCTTGTATGGTCTTCTTCATTATTTAATTGGGGTGAAGAAATTTCTTTGTAAATTTCAATGCAAAATGTAAATGGAAGTTTCTCACAGTCCTATTTCTTTCTCCAAGACAAAATGCCCATCAAATGAAAAGGGCATATATAATTGCAATAATTATCAATAATAATCTCTGGTGATTGTAGGGAGCTAGAAGACAGAAAAAAAATTCAACATCTCTTGACCTTAGTGGGAACACATTCTAGAGAAGTGACATATTTTCACAAGGAGCCTCTACACAAAGTAAGTGGTTATTGTAACATCTTGATCCATAAGATTTTTTTTATAATGAGGTTTGGAACAACCTAGAACATTCAAAGCAATTGTAACCAAAATCTGTAATGGATAGAACAGGAGGGAGATCCAGGACAAATACCATTAATTCTCATTTCTATAATGACTGTGTCTTAACATGAATAATTCATTTGACTAATATTTATTGACCAACTATTTTGTGTAAGACACTGTACAAAGTGTTTTGTCAAATATAGAGAATAAGATAGTCTTTGCCCTAAGGGGGTAAATAGTATATTAAACTAGGAACTATTAACTCACACATACAACATAGAATAAAAGATAAAATAAAATATGAAAAAACAAGACTAGGGTAGATAATAAGAAGGAGAGATTCTTAGCTAAGGGGATAAGGGAAAATTTCATGACAGAGATGACATTTGAACTGGGTCTTGAAAGATGGAAATTGGATAGTCTGGGCTTTAGAAGAACATTCCAAATATAATGTCTATATTCAAAAACATGAATATAATTTCTTAAATTATTTCAACTTAACAGATTTCCTTAGTTTATTTCTTCATTATGGGCTTTCTAAATGGCTGAGTAATATTAAAAGTGAAATTCCTTCGTTATTTGGGAGGGAATATGGGAACTGAGGAAAATTTGTCTTTGCTATTAAGTTTTTGTTTATGGCACATCTATTTAAGTATCAGGTGGATTTCAAAGTTCATTAGAAGAAATCCTGTAGTGAAATTTTGGCTAGGTATTAACTGGATACCATATGGAGCCAGCAAAAACTCTGTCATCTTTCAGAGATTAAGTTCCTCTGTCTTGCCCATGGAATCTCATGCTTAACTTAGTGTCTTTTACACTTGTGTGCAATATAGTGAATGTACTGTGGGAATGATGTTTGATCTTAGGAGTATAGATTGGAAAGTAAAGTGTTTTCTTTAAAAGGAATGCCCTTTTAATTCTTTCAGGTCACTATTCCTCAAAAGGCTGTTCATTTCAAGCAGCCACATGAAGCAGATACCAGTGAGTAAACTTTTTTCTTTGGAATTCAAACAGCTAAGTCAATTAAAAAAAAATTCTGTACGATAATAGTTGACACTTATAATGATGACCTGTGGCACTTTTAAGCTTCTGAAGAGTTGCGTAAGCAGTTGAAGAAAGTTTCAGTTTTGTTTAATGTGATTAGTGTCATATATTATACTTCTTTTGAAAATTAGTTCTCCAGATGTGATGTGGTGTGTGTGTGTATGTGTGTGTGTGTGTGTGTGTGTGTGTGTGAGAGAGAGAGAGAGAGAGAGAGAGAGAGAGAGAGATGTGGCCAGCAGTTCTCTCTATTCCCTAGATTTTTTAATCAATATTAATATCCTGCATAAACAGAAATTACTAAGAAAATCTAGCTCAGAAGTTCTGTACCTCAGTGCAGTGTTTGGTAATGAATTGGGTATTATTAATTAGGAAGAATTCTTTACTATATTTTTAGGGGAAAAATAACAGTGGTTGCTGTAAATTTTTCTTTTCTCTCCTTTTTCTACTAGACTCCTTTCTGAAATCAGACTGAGCACCTCTGCTCTACTAGAGTAAAACTGGTAACTGCCTATCTGGAAGAAAAGCCAAATAAATTATTTTCCCAACTAACCTGTTTTCTACTGCAGGTACTAAAAGAAACTTAGGAAGACCAATAAAAGAAACACAAGAAAGTCCTGAGAAATACCAAAGAGACAATCAGACACTTGTGCTACAGGTAGAAAATATCTGTTGGCAAATAGTGACAGTTTTTGACTTCCACAAATTAAATTCTTGTGATATTCTAGGCACCCAATTAAAACATATGGTTCTCTGCTGTATACTGTAAGTTTAAATAAAACAGACATAATTTAAACATTGCAGAACTCCTGCTTCTGGCTGTATAAAGTCCTTATTTAGGGCTAAATCCTTAGCCACCATTAAGTGTGAAATTCCCTTGTTCTTGGGAAAGGAAATAGAGAAACTGAGAAGAATAGCTTTCCTGCCAAATTATCATATATGACACATTCACTATGTAACTGATAGGCTTTGAATCAAATTCTTTAAAATAGTTAATGCTCTTCCACTGATATTTTGGCCATTTGGTAACCAAATGCCACATGGAACAAGAATTCTATATCTAATTACATTGGACAATCTGTCTCTATCAAAGTAACCCAATTGTTTAAGTAATATTTTTCTAACAATAGGTAATGACTACATTTAAACCTGACAACAGGATATAGAAAGAGGAGGCATGTAATTATTTGGTTATAAGGTGACTTTGTTTTCCTCAACCAAAAAACAAACAAACAAAAAACCTAAGGAAAGACTGTATTCCCTGCCTCGCTAGAATCCTAGGAGTGGAAAAAGTAATTGGATTTTACAAGAATACAGCCTTACTGTGTATAGTTGATTATTTTGTTGCATAATCCGATCCTAATAAAGATGATGAAAAGAAAAGAAACTTTTTTTGCTATTTTGTTAATGTTGTAGCTGATTGTTAATTTTCTTACAAATGTTTTAGTGTCTCTTCCTGTGAGTAGTTGTAAAAGGAAATAGAGCTGGGTATTTTATCTCCTGTTGATCTGTCTAGGTGGAAGCACTGCAAGCTCAACTTGAAGAGCAGACCAAACTTGCCAGAAACCAGGTCGAAGGGCTTTTGGAAGACCGACGCATCTACATGGAAGAAGCACAGGTTCAGCATGAGAGAAACCAGGAAAGGATCAGAGTGCTGACACACAAGTGAGTGCCTAGGAAAGGAGTATTCCCCTTCTGTCTTATTTTATTATGTTTATTTATTTTTGCTAAGGCAGTTGGGGTTAAGTGACTTGCCCAGGATTATATAGCCAGAAAATGTTAAGTGTCTGAGACCAGATTTGAACTCAGGTCCTCCTGACTTCAGGGCTGGTGCTCTGTCCACTGGTCCACCTAGCTACTCCTTTGATGAACAGTTTAAAAGGAAACAATTTCATACTTTGTGCTGTCATCATTTTTGTTAAGATGATGACTATTGTTACTTTGGTGTAATGAAGAATCACAGAACTGGGAATTTCAAAATGTCATCTTGGCATTGTAGGTTTAGAGCTGAAAAAGATCTTCAACATAATCTAGTCCAAGCTCCTGCCTTAGCTCTTAACTATGTGCAAGGATAGAGAAAATCATGAAGCTCTTCTGATTGGCTCCATTATAAACATGTTATACAACCTCAACTGGACCCTCACTGCTGCTAAGCAATCCTTTTACATCTCTCAAGTCATTATTCTACTATCATCAGCAGTTCTTCTAGATGTTTTCATCATTCCTCAAACCTCCCAAGATTCCCTCTTCTTCGTTCTTTCAGCTGAGAACTTGGCTTCATATTTTATAGAGAAAGCTCCCACTTCTTCCCTCTTCCTTATTTCCTACCTCCTGCCACTCTCCTCCTTCATCTTTGTTTTATGATTCCTTACCAAGGCATTGAATCCCTCTGCCTACTGAAGAGATCTTGTTCCATTTCCACTCTATTAGTGATTTTTAAGGTCTCTCATCTACTGGTTCATTCTCTACTGCTTACAAATGTGCTCATGTTTCCTTCATCTGAAAAAAAAACAACACTTACTTAATCTACCCCTAGCCAACTTCAGTGACTTCCTGTTTCCTCAAGGATCAAAACAGAATATTCATTTGCCATTCATAGCCCTTCAAAAACATTTCCACTTTTCTTGTATTTTATTCTCTTTAGTATATTATCAGTCCAGTGACACTGGCCTCCTGGCTATTGTACAAACAAGACACTCCATCCATGTCTTGGATATGGATATTTTCTCTGACTCTCTTCCATGTCTAGAATGCTCTTTATCTCTTCTCCTTAAGATAGAGGTCATTCTGAAATAAAATGAACCATATTGTTCAGATCAACATATTCCAGGTTTAGTGTGTTAATGTTGCTTTTGAAAGGGGCACTTTTAAAAAAATGTAGTCATATTCAATTTGTAGTTCATGGAAAAGTGGGAAGTATATTATGAAATCAAGTTAACAATATATAGATAAAGTAATACCAAGCTTGTAAAGCAAATATTTTATAAACATGATTTACTGGTTTTACAAAGCTTATTCCCAAGTTCCCGTACAATTACTTTTTGTTCCAATGTACCCTGGTAACTACATTGTAAAAGTTCTATCTTTTAATATTTTTTAATTTTTTCAAGTTTTTAATATTACTTTTTTTCTGAATTTAAACACTCCCAAGAGGGTCACACATAGCAAAACAAGAAAAAGAATTATATATTTGAAACTGAATATCTCATTTTGCTTGCTTTTTTAAAAAAAGTTTGATCCTTATTTGTCTGTATTTCCTTCTGAACTTCCTTCTGTTGTCTGCATCTTAAGAAATATTTCAGTGACCCTTTCCTTTTTGGCATCATTATTGCTACTTCTTCCTTTCCCTTAAAAAAGCCTCTCCACCCATTAAAAACTCAAAGAAGGGGGTGGGGAGGAAACCTAAAAATAAGGATAGTCAAGAAAACAAATCTGAACAAAATGGCCATGTCCAAAAATGTACATCTCTGCAGTTTAAGTCTGTCACCTCTTTGTATGGGCTTCCTTTGAAAACTTGGTTGGCAATTTCTTTGATAAATGTTTAAGTCATATTTCTCTTTATAATATTGCCCTTGTGTAAATATTCTTCTGGTTCTAATCTCTTTAGTCTGCATCAATTCATACTACCTAGAATGCTTTAAAACTATTATATCATTTCATATAGTGCTGTGATGTTTTATTATATTCATATGCCTCAGTGTGTTTATTCCCTAATTGTAAAAAACTTCTCTACGATTCTGATTCTTTGCTTTTGTTCTACTGCCCTTTGAATCCCTTCTTCAGGATCTAGAAGTTTGTTTGCTTGTGACTATTCCCTCCTAGATATTATCCTCTTAACTACCCTTCTCCTTTCACTACTTGTTTACTTATTGAGTTATGATACCTTACTGTTTGTTTATGCAACCCTTTCATCTGTTTTGGATAAGAGTGAGTTTCATTTGACATGCCTTCCCCCCCAGTTCTTCCATACTCTATCCTCCATGTTGAAACCTAGCAAGTTCTACCCACTTCTTCCCATTTTTTATATTAGAGTATTCCTTTTATCCTTTCTTCTTTTTTCTTCTTTAAAACTCTCAAAATGGAACAGAACAAGTAGTCCACCCCTAAAGTTCTTAAGGGACACATTTATTTCTTTTCTCCCTACTATGTTAGCACTACCTCATCATACAATCCCTTCCAGTTGCTTAAATAAATTTTCTTTTTTTTAGGTTTCTCTGGACTCTTGTATTTGCTTTTCAAAGTACCTATTCAGCTCCCTAGTCTTTACATTATTAATGACTGAAAATCCTCTATTCTTTTTTTTTTTTTTATTTTATTTTATAATAACTTTTTATTGACAGAATCCATGCCAGGGTAATTTTTTTTTACAACATTATCCCTTGCACTCACTTCTGTTCCGATTTTTCTCCTCCCTCCCTCCACCCCCTCCCCTAGATGGCAAGCAGTCCTATATATGTTAAATATGTTGCAGTATATCCTAGATACAATATATGTGTGCAGAACCGAACAGTTCTTTTATTGCACAGGAAGAATTGGATTCAGAAGGTAAAAATAACCCGGGAAGAAAAACAAAAATGCAAATAGTTCACATTCATTTCCCAGTGTTCTTTCTTTGGATGTAGCTGATTCTGTCTATCATTTATCAATTGAAACTGAGTTAGGTCTCTTTGTCAAAGAAATCCACTTCCATCAGAATACATCCTCATACAATATCGTTGTTGAAGTATATAATGATCTCCTGGTTCTGCTCATTTCACTTAGCATCAGTTCATGTAAGTCTCTCCAAGCCTCTCTGTATTCATCCTGCTGGTCATTTCTTACAGAACAATAATATTCCATAACATTCATATACCACAATTTACCCAGCCATTCTCCAATTGATGGGCATCCATTCAATTTCCAGTTTCTAGCCACTACAAACAGGGCTGCCACAAACAGAAAATTCTCTATTCTAAAGTCTTCTTTTTTAAAAGTCAGTCTGTTGACTTTTGGCTTTATACCAGCTTTGTAGGAAAGTTATTCTTTATTGTAATCCTATATCTTTTTACCTTTTAAAATACTGTATTCTAAGATTCCCTGTAGTTTATATTAGAAACTATCAGTCTTTCCTTCACAGGCTAATTGTACAATATTTCAGAGTCCGATTCTTTTTGTACAGCAAAATAACGGTTTTTACATGTATACTTATTTTGTATTTAATTTATACTTTAATATATTTAACATGTATTGGTCATCCTGCCATCTAGGGGAGGGGATGGGGGGAAGGAGAGGAAAAATTGGAACAAAAGGTTGGCAATTGTTAATGCTGTAAAATTACCCATGCATATAACTTATAAATAAAAAGCTATTAAAAATAAAAAAATAAATAAAAGAAACTATCAGCCTTAGGTAATCCTGACTCTGGTTGCTTGATGTGTGCAGTTATCTTCTTGTGTCGCTAGCACTACTACTGGGATTTTTTGTTTGGAAGTTTCTTTCAGAAGATAATCAATGGATTTTTTCTGTTTTTAATTTGTCGTTTGATTCTAATGGATCTGGGTAGTTTAGTTTTAAGATTTTTTGAAATATAGAGTTTATGGCTTTTTGTTTCTGTTCTTTTTTTAATTATAGTTTTTAATAAGTTCAGTGATTCTGAAATCATTTCTCCTTGATCTGTTTTCTAGGTCCTTTTTTTTTTGCTATTAGATTCCTCAGGATTCTTTCAAAATCTTTTGATTCTGTTCTAATAGATTTTATTTTCTGATTGAGTTACTGATTTCTATTTGGTCTACTCTAGTTTTCAAAGGGTCTATACAAAGGTAAGGCTTACTAGTCTTTCTTCTAAACTATTTATTCTTGTCATTTATCTTTTCCATTTTTTTCTCATTTTATTTGTTGCTGCATATCTACTGGGTAAAAAACTGATTATTTTCTAGTTGTAAAGATTACTTGTTCCTTCTTTGAGAGATTTCTGGATTTATAGTAATTTTTTATATTGCCATTTGTTTTGATTTATTTATCTCTTCAACTTTAGTTGCTATACTGAAACTTTGTTCCAGGGCCAAGTTTCTACCCCTTCTAGCTTTTTTTTTTTTTTTTTTAGGTGGGGTAGTAGACTCTGTTTGGTCTTGCCCTGGGTTGGTCCTCTGTATTTCCTGTGTTGACCTCCACCTCTTGGGCTGGAGCTGTCCTGGATCTTTAAGGTTCAGAGCACTGAATTCTCAGGCCTTCTCTGATAGAGATTCTTAATTTGGAATCTATGATTTTTTTAAAAATATTCTGATAAGTCCTTCCCAGATCTTATGGTGCATTGCATGCCACATCACACAGAGCAGCAGGTTACAGCTCAGTAGGTTTTTTTTCTGTTTGTTGAAATGTTTATGCTTTTATCTGCTTCAATGGTTCATGTATAAGATGGATTACTGCTTTCTGCTTTTACTGATTATGAACAAAGCAAAGCATGGGAGTGCAGGAATGCAGAAAGTATTTTAAATCTCTATCAAACAAACTTGGTCAGCTTCCTGATAGATAAACATTGAAAATGGATGATATAACATTAATTTTATTAGCTTCCTGGGAGTGAGTTATAGGATGCTGTGTACCAAAAATTACCCAAATGTTTCTGATATGCAAACTGGAATCAAGTTGAGACTACTTTATCAAGTTTTCATATCTGTACTGGGATTAGCCAATGGATTCACATTTTCATTTGAAGGTGTTAATTAGATTTCTTCTGTTCACCAGCAATTGGAGCTAGTGACTCTACCAGTGATTGTGGTATTTCTTTTTATTTAGACTCATCTGTGGGGCTCTGAATTTAATTCAAGACTTTGGTTTCATAGAAAGTCTCCTCCAGAATAGTATTGAGAATTTCATTTATGTCATTACATTTTCCTTGGAATAGCAGCTTGTCTTAACTAATGCTATTTGTTCATCTATTGCACTGACTGGAGGAATGTAAAAATCTTTCTTCATTGTTGACTTAACTTGTCTATGTAATGTGTTATCTATCAGAACTTTACAACCTCTGACAGCTTTCCTTTAATGTGACTGTGGGAGTCTTTGTAATATATACTACAGATTTGATTATGGCAAATCCCTCAATTAGAACTTCTAAAAACAAAACAATATTTGTGTGTATCAGTTGCCTAGAAGGTAAAGAGAACCTTCTACTTGTGCCAGTGAAGATTTCTAGCAGACCAGACATGAGAAGCTTTATTTGTCCTCCTTTCTTCACCTTTCTTTTTGTTGTTTGAAAACAATATAATCTTTTAAAGTATACCTGCCATGGAAGTTTCCCAAAAGTCTTTAAAAAATTACTGAATGGGAAATAATTAGCACGAAGAAGATCTTCTTTTTGCTCTGATGAACTTGTGGAATGACAAAATAAATTTGGAAAATAACTAGCTGCACATGGGCCTTTCTGAAAAATTTTAAATTTTAATGAAAATTTCAGTATAGTTTGAGGTCTGCAAAGCAAGAATGAACTAGTACAAATGTTGGTTTTTATTTCTGTGAAATAGTAATGTAGATTAAATAAAAAGAGGCAATGGAATACTAACAAATTTATATTTGGAATTATGTCAGGCTGTTTGATTATTCACTAATGGGAACATGCATTTGTATATCCAAAGGTTAAATTAAATTTTTAAGTTTTCATTTGAATTCTTACCTCAGAAACCACCTAATTTTGAAGATGATGCTGGCAGGCTTATCTAAGTGGGATCTTTAGAAATATTTAAGGAGATAGTAATGTTTACGAACTATTTGTGGGTAATATTGGAAATGACTATTAGTAATAAAAGTGTTAGGATTTATTTTAAAGCAGAAAGTTCACCTAAATCTTTAGAACTATTATTATCTCTCAGCACTTGCAGTTAAAGCATTAACTGCCTCAGTAGCCCTCCTGATAAAAGATGTCCAAGTGCTTTGAAAGTCTGCATTGTTAATCCAGCCTTAAACAAAAGCTGCCTATATTTGTAAAATCCATGAGCTATCAATCCTGCTTTTGGCAGTTATATTCATGAATGTCTCATTTAAAAAAAAAAAAAAAGAAGAAACCAGTTTCCAGCAGAAATTGGAAGATAACAGTAGCCTGAGGTACAGGAGGAATACAGGAGGAATAGAATGGGAGTCCAGAGACTTATTTCCTATGACCTCCTACATGCCACCTTAGCTACACACAGACATGTTTATACCTTGGATCTTGCCCTCATCCACGAGTGTTCTATTTCCAAGTTCATGCATTCTGAATTCCTTTATCTGACTATAATCTTTTATCATTCTACCTCTCCCTTTGCCTAATAACCTTCACTGTGACCTCCACTTCCTCTCTCCTTCACTTCTTTTCCAGATTATCACCCCAGTGATTTACTTCCAGTTCAGTTCTCCTTCTTTGTTGAGTCCCTTGCCTCCTTCATATGACCTTGCCCTGTCCAACTTTAGCCTTGGAGTACTTCTATGAGCTTCTGTCTTTGCTTCTACTTATATGCTGCTTGAATAAAGCTGGAGAAAATCATGAAACTATGTTGCCCACGTCCACTACAAATGTATTTTATTTAATTCCAATTGGGCCTTCTCTGTGACAAGACAGTCTCTTATACTTGCTTAATCAATTCATTCACCCCGGCAGGTTTTCCAGAACTCTTTGTCCCTTCTCAAATCTCCCATTGTTCAACATCCTATCCTCTTCAGCTGAGAACTTTCCCTCACATTTCACTGAAAAAAGCAACGTCTTGTGTTCCATGAAGAGATTGGCCCTTGCTATGGCAAGCCCAACAGTATTCACAAGTGATGCTGTTCCTGTCTTCTCAGCTCACTGTCAACCCTATTCTTGTGAATCTCCAATTGCTCCCTGTCTACTGGCTGCTTCCTTGCAGTTTAGAAGCATGCTCATGTTGTCTGCATCCTCAGAGCCCTTACTCGACCCATCCATCCAAAATGGCATCTTTCTTTTCCCTGTCATGGCCAAACTTGAGAAGGCCATCTAAAATTATCACTTCTACTTTCTTACTCTCTAATTCTCTGTAGTCTGGCTTCTGATCTCATTATTAATTGAAATTACTCTCTGCAAAGTTATAATGAGCTCTCAATCACCAAGTCTACACAACCTTGACTTCCCTGCAGTCTTTGACACTGTTGATCACTTTCTTCCCCTGGAACTGTGGTTGTTCCTCCACGCTCTCTTCTCCTTCTGTATTACTTCACTTAATGATCTCATTAGCATCCTAGATTTAGCCATCGGTATGCTGATAATTCTCAGATCTGTAGATATAGCCTTATTCTTTCCAGATAGCTACCTCAGAAAGGGGTACAACTGGGTGGTACAGTGCATAGAATGTTGGGCTTGGAACCAGGAAGACTCATCTTCTTGGTTTTAAATCTGGTCACAGACACTTAGTAGCCATGTGATCTTTAGTATGTCACTTGACCTTGTTCGCCTCAGTTTTCTCATCTGTAAAATGAGCTGGAAAAGGAAATGGCAAACTATAGTATCTTTGCTAAGAAAACCCCAAATGATATTACAAGGAATCACACATAATGACAACAGCAAAAGCTAGGAAGCTAACTTTTCCATAGATGATAAGTGTATAATCCTGGGCAAGCTTTCTCAGTTTTCTCACTTGTAAAATGAGGGTGATAATAGAATCTACCTCTCAAGGTTGTTGTGAAGATCAAATGAGATGTTTGTGAAAAGTTTAGAACAGTGTCAGCAATAAAGATGCTTAATAAGAAAAAAATATAGATTGAAAGAATATGATAAATGTACCTGATAAAACCCCGACATCTAAGATATATAAGGAACCTCAAAATTAATAAAGGCTGTAATCTTCTAGTCTGTTATGGCCAAAGACTATGAAAAGGTAATTTTCAAAAAAAATGCATTTAATTCTTGAATTTGAGCAGAGATACAAATTAAAATAATTTTTGAAGTATCACTATAAAGTGATAAAGTGAAACTTATCAAGTTAATGAAAAATAATCAAAAGCAATAAAATTTAGTACTTTTGGGATTGTGAAGAAATAGGTTCACTCATTCAATTCTTATTAGATTTGAATCTGTAGGATCTTTTGGAAGTTGATATGGCAGTGTATAGTAAAATTTATCAAAATAATCATATCCTTTAACCTAACATTTCCATTATTGGGAATATGCTCTGAAAGTTTGCCCTTAAAAAAAAACAACCATTTCTTCAGATGGTCATAGCAATATTATTTATAATTGGGAAAAATATGTAAAAGCTGTCTCAATGTCCAACAAGAGAAACAGCTGAACAAATTTAGAGTATATTATCAGTACTAGATTGCAATTAAAATTGGCATAGAATATGAGGAAGTAGGGAAAATCTTTATAAAATAATGGAGAGTGATCAGAGCAAAACTAGAACAAAGAACCCACTAATTGCAAGCACATAAGAGCTGGATGGATGGATGGAAAAAGAATCTTTTTGGAGACTTGGAAGGATCATAAGATACTTGTTAGGTCAACTTATAGAATGAATTTCCATATGAATATAAAGTTACACTTTATATTTACAAAGTAATGCTGATTTGACACTTATTTGATACCACTAGTATAAAGTATTAAGATCATTCAAGTAAAGCATGAGAAGGATTGATACTGGAACAATTTGCTAGAAAGGGTAAAGGACAATTGGATAAATTGACGTGATTCACATTAGCAAGGAAACTTCTATAATCTGAGAGAAGGAAGAAAGCATGAACAATGATGCTGAAAATTTTTGAGAAATAGCAATTAGGAAAAAGGAAAGAGCTCATGTTCTGAGTATTTCTTAGAAGACTGGGTATGAAATAGGGGGCTAAGTTATTTGCTATAGGTAAAAGTGGAATGAAGGAAAGATAAGTAAGGTACAGTGATTTTTGAGCAACAGTAAGGGCCCAGCTGCTGTCCTTCACCAATAATTTATTATTAGCTAATTTATTTTGCTTACAAGAGAAAACCCCTTAAGAAAGATTAGCCAAATATATCATTCTGTGTGTTCCAGAGCAGTTACTGATCTCTTGATAGACATACCTGTATCTTTTTCTTTAATTCTCTATGTCTTTGTCTCTTCTTTCAGTTTTAGTTTTGGAAAGATCATAACAGTAGATGACTGGAGAAAAAAGAATAGGAAATTTTATTTTAAAGTGACAGATTTAATGTGATCAATAATATAATTTAATTTGAAATGTTCCTGAGAACTTTTTAATCTAATCTTGGCACATTTGTACAAGTTATATAAAAATTTTCTTTTTAACCCTTGTTATAAGCAAAAAAAATTCATTTTGTTTTGTTATAAACTGGTATCTATTGGAAGAGCTGTCATATTTTTCTATTTCTATATTATGGCATCACAGTTGAGGAAATTGAGATGCTGCTATACAATGTTCCAAAGCACTTAAGCCCCATAATTGTTAATAGAAATATAGTAGAGTGGGAATTGAGTGCCTTGGGCCAATAATCAGACTTAGGTCTCATCATAGCTCCATGTGGCTTTGGGCAATTGAGTCATTTAAACCTCTTCAAACTTCAATTTCTTTAAAAAATAAGAATGGTACTTGTCCTGCTTCTTTATAGAATTATTATGGGAATCAAAAAAAAACTTTGTAAACTAAAAACTGCTAAGATAGGACATTGTTCTTAAACAAAGATACCTACTTATTCCTGTTGAGTTTGAAAACACATGTCATATATCAGATGTATTAATGGAAACATCTAGGAAAAATGACCCACTTCCTCATTCATACCTTTCTTAGTCTTCAACGAACCGAGGAGTTTCTCTACGAGAGCACCAAGGATTTCTTGCATCTCAAATTTGAAAATCAAAACAGAGAGAAGGAATGGGTGGCTGAAAAAGACCGTTTACTTTGGAAATTGAGCCAATACCAAAAAGAGCAAGAGAAAGTACTACAGTACGATGAGGAAAAGTGTCAACAACCGGTAGTCAGCAGTCTCCTACCAGCTGTACAAGACCTTCAACAGGAGCAAGATATGTATATTCAGGTAATTGCTTTTCCACTCAATCAGTGAAATCAATCCCCTTTTGTGGAAAATATGCAGTTTGGGGAAATTGAAAAAATTCAGAAAAGAGATATAAGGACTGGACCTTGATTTTAGTGGCATGGAGAACTCCCAGGGAAGGAACTCCCTTAATCATATGTAGGTCAGCTCTTCTCTGCAACTTAAATTGCTTAGGGAGTTGCCTGGAGCAATGAAAGTTTTCATTATGTTACATAGCCAGTGTGTGTAAGAGGTGAGACTTGGAACCCAATGCTTCCTGGCTTTGAAACTGGTTCTCTATCCACTGCCTCTCAATGACAATACACATAGAAACTGGCAACAGCAGTCCCAAGGGATGAGAGAAGGAATGAATGAATAAATGAAATCAAGAAAAAAAGCACTTATAAAGTGCTTATTTTGTATTCGGAAATATGCTAAACTGAGGAGGACATAGTTTTACTTCTTGACATCAATTTTAAAGATTGTATTGCACCTTTTCAAGTTTGTTTAGATTTTTTGCTATTGTCCTCTCGTAGAAATGAAATTAATGTTGTTCTCTGTATGAAGTAGTATTTTGTTTTGTCTTAAATTTACCTTCTAAATTTTTTCTTTTCTCAAAAAATCATTTATTATATAAACTTAGTTACCATCAACAAATTTAGCGTGTTTATTAAGCTAAGAACAAAGTTTTCTTATTCATTTCTATTTCTAATAATCATCAACATCATTATCAACATTTGTGTAGCACTTAATATATATGTGCTAGGCACTGTGCTAAGCTCTTTATAGCTTTTTTCTCATTTGATCATTGCAGAAGATCTGGATGATAGATGCTGTTACTATCCTCATTTTATCAATGAGTAAACTGAAGTTGTGTTTTTCTGGATTTTGTTATTAGTTGTTAACTATTACATAGTTGTATCCAGTGTGTATATTGTTGTTTAGAGTTCTCTTTTTACATTTTGTATCATTTCATATAAATCTTCCCAAAGTTGTTTGCATTCTTCATTATTTACCTTTTCTTACAGTGCAGTATTTGCAATTTGGGATCATTATGGAGAATGCTGATAGGAATACTTTTGTAGATAGTCATCTTAACAACTTCCTTAGGCTGTAGTCTTAGTATTCAGTGAGTCAAAGGGTAGGAATAGTTTTAATACTGGTTATATAATGCCATATTGCTTTTCAAAAAGATTGCTAGAGGTGATGTTTTTGGTAAACAGGCGGAGTTTTTGTTTTTGTTGACCGAGTTCCTTTTATTCTTTTTAATTTTGACTTTTTATGCACGCCTGAGTTGGGTTAACAATGTGTGTAATAGAGTGCTTATCAATAACAGCATTACCAACATTGGTCTTGATTCCCCACAGCCTTATAAGCATTGATTCTTATTGTTTAAATGGTATTAGGGTAAATGTTGGTTATTCAAGGAACATTGTAGCGAGTGGATAGTACACTGACCATAGAGTCAGGAAGGCCTAAGCTTAAGTTCCACCTCTGATGCCTAACCAGCTATATGACACTAGGTCATTTAACCCCAGAATTGTAGGAAGATCCCTCACAACTACGCAGGTAAAGCTCTTAAAATGCATAAAAAGGAATAGTGATAAAATCAATGAGAAAGAAAGAATTATCAACTCCTCCATGTTTTGTAGAGAAAAGTCAGGGAAGAGGGGAGAAAAAAAGGCATCAGCCCTCATGTACTGGCCTGGCCAGGACCTAGCACCAGGCTGCCCTGTGCTACAGACAGGTCAGGCCAGTGTCCAGCTTGCAGTCTGGGTAACCCATTCTCCAGACTCTGAAAGAGACTGTGCTCAGTATGGGTCTCCCTCTCCTCCTGACCTAATCTCAGTTTAAAACAAAGCCAGGCCAGTACCCAGCATGGGGTGAGGAGCCACTTCATGCCTTAGGCACTGCCCATCCAGCCTCAAGTCATACAGTGCTTGGGGAGCGCCCAGAATGAGGGCAGCACCTAGGAAGCCACACAACTGGGTTTTTTGATTTTTGTTTTTAAGTTTTTATTGATGTCTTTTTCTTAATATCATCATAGTTATCCCTGGTTTTTCTTCTCCCTCTCCTGGAATGCCTTCCCAAGTAACAAATAGTATTTTTTTAAAGGGGAAAATGGGATGGGGCATCAGTGCAACTAACTGATATATTGGGAAAAAAATCTCAAAACTTATGCAATGTAACATCTGTGGACCTCCTATCTCCACAAAAGAGCAGGTTTGGGGCATCTTTTCATATCTCTTCTTTCTAGTCCTGCTTGATCTTTGTAATTTTGTTATTCATTTTTGGTTTTTTGGTGTATAGCTCTTACTATTTATATTGTTGTAGTTATTGGATATATATTTTTTCTTTGGCTCTGCTTATTTTGTGCTGTATCAATTCATGTAGATTGTTTCATGTCTGTCTGTATTCATCACATACATCATTTCTTACTATACAATAATATTTCATTATATTCTTGAAACACAGTTTGTTTAGTCATTTCCTAATTAATAGATATCTACTTTGATTCCAATTCTTTACTCTCACAAAAACTGCTGCTATAAATATTTTGGTAGATATTAGGATTTTCTTTTTTCACTAGGTTCCTTGGACTACAAGCTCTTTAAGGAGTCCTCATTTCAAAGGGTATACTTATCTTAGTTACTTTATTTGCACAATTCCAAATTGCTTTCCATGGTAGTACCTTTTTACAACTCCACCAGCAAAGTATTAACCTATCTATCATTTTACAATCCCTCCAACATTGAGTATTGCCATTTTTTGTTATCTTTGTCAATTTTCAGTATATGATGTGAAACCCCACAGTTGTTTTGAATTGTTTTTGTTTTATTATTAGTGATTTGAAGCATTCTTCCATGTGGTTGTGAATTTTTATTTTGTAATTCTTTTGAGAATTGTTTGTTCATGATCTTTGTCCATTTATCTATTGGGGAATGGTTATTATTATTATTATTAATCTTATTATCAGTTATATACATATTTTGAATTCCAAACCCTTATCAGAGAAATTTGATACTAAGATTTTTCTCATTTATTCTCTCCTTTTTTTATGGTAAGGGCATTAATTTTGTTTGTGCTTCTCATATAATCTTACAGTTCTATATAATCTTATAGAAAGCACCTAATAATAGTAGAGCTCTGTTAGGGCCTTGTCAGAGTTACAACAAGAGAAGGTGCTAATCCTGAGTTCATGACTATATGAGAAGTAGTTAGAGAACAATACTCTTTAAACTGAGCTACTATAGAAATAGATATAACATATTTAAATATGCAGGTATAGGCAGGTGTGTATACATACATGCATATGTATACACAGAGCGAGAACATAAAATAATGTGAACCTTTAACATTATTAGACTGCATTTTAGTCAGTAATTCTTTTTTTAATAGAATAATTAAATCTATTAACATATAAGATTGTAATTGTTAAATTTGGTAACTTCTGTTACACTTCATAAAAATGTTTTTCAGAACAGAATTTGTCTTCCTTATTTTATTAAATTTAGTCCAACCCGCACATTACTAATATACATACTTACATATCAGTAAACATAGTTTTTAGAATTATGAATTCATTAGGTTTTGTCAAAATTAAACTTCTTTTCCTACCTCAAAATTTGAAGTGGTTCTAGCATTATCACCACCATAGATTCATCATCTTTGCCCTTCCAAAAAGAAGGTTGGAGATAGGAACAAGTGAACAGATAGAAAAATTAGCCTCAGTGACAGTATGAATACTTTTTCCTCTGAGACAAGTGGAAGAGAGAGCATGATAAGAAATGTTGAGTAGGAAGCTTCCTATAGAATGTAAAAACTATGTCATCAGTTAATTTTAAATGATAAGAACTCAAATGCTATTCTGATATGAGTGTGTATGGCTATTACTGAGAGCTGATGTAGAAAGATTGCAAAACAGTGGTCAAAATTATTTGATACATTCATTACCTCTTGATCAAGAGGTACAACACATTCATCATCAGTATTCTTGAATCATATTCAAATAGTTGTGGAACTTACAAAATAATTTTAGGTCTTTAAAAAATTTTGTATTAATTCATATAAGTTTTCTATATTTATTTGAATTCTTTGTATTCATCTTTACTTATGGCATAGTAATAATATTCTTTAAGATTTATCCATTCCACTTTGTTCATCTCTCCCCCAATTGATGGAACATATAATTTGTTTATAGCTTTTTGGTACTACAAATAGTGCTGCTTTGAATATTTGGGAACAATTGAGATTTTGGGATATAAACACAATGTTGGGATCATTAATCAGAACGAATAATTTTAGAATTTTGTGAGCAAAGTTACTTATTCTTTTCTCGAATCATTGGATCAATTCACAGTTTCACCAATAATGGGTCAGGATGCCTGTCTTAGAAAGTCACCCTCCCATTGATTATTTCCATCTTCTTTTATCTGCCATTTTGATGGTTTGAGGTGAATCTGTATTCTTTTTAATTTGAATTCTTTTATCTGGGGTTTGGAGCATTTTTATGTAGATATCGAGAGTATGCATCCCTTCTTCCCAAAACTTTCTGTTCATATACTTTGCCTGCTTATTTATTGTTAAATGAACTATAGCGGTATGAATTTTGTGTCAGTTTCCAATAAATTTTGGATGTAATTTATATATATTTGACGTAAAGATTTTTTTCTTTCAATAAAGAATATTTCTTCTATTATTGTTAAAACAAGTCAATTTCTTATTTGTGTAGTAAATGCTTACTATGTGCCAAGTACCCAAGATAAACTTGAAATTATTTGTCTTAAAAATCTCCCTTGCTCCTGATTTACTTATGAATTTCCCCTTGGAATATTATTGTAGCAGTGTATTATTTGTAGTAGTGTAACAACATGTCTAAATTTATTTTTCACTTAACTGCTTAATAGTTTTCCATTGAATGTTTTTAAGTATGTAATCTCTCCTAAGTAATATCAGTCCTTGTGTTTACTGAATTGCTTTTTAAAAATAATCAAAAGTCAGAAAGGTAGAAGAGTGAAGTTGACATGAAACATCATGTGAAATCTAAAGGGAAAAATGTATTAAGAATTGTAGTAGAGGAGAAGGAATATGCCAGCCTGTTCTTTTGGCCCTATGGGAAGAGGAGGAGGAAGAATTTCATTGAAGAATCTTGCTAAAGTTGTGGTGTTCATAGGGAGAAGTCTGGTTCTGTTTAAATTGGAAAGGATGTATGAAATATTCAATATTATTGGGATCATTTGTGGAGAACAGAACAATGATTGTAAAGAATATAGTGGTAGAGGTGAAAAGGTAACTTGTAGTAGGCTTGAAGAAGAATAAGGCTGTTCTAAAAAAGGTTCAGGAGAGCACAGAGCAAAGCAGCTTCTGTTCTCTGTATTCTCACCAACTGCCCTAGAACAGTGATGGAATTATCCAGAAAGAAGGACTGAATGAGCAAGATTTCGCTCTAAGATTTCTCATCTACATGGTACTTTTAGATTATCAAATTATATTATAGTAGAATTGTGATTTTTTAAAAAATGTATCATATACATACAGACATACCTGACACACCCACTCATACACATACATATACTATAATACAATGAGGCCCTTTACATAGGCAGTCTGTGCAGTATATTTTCATTTTGGGGTACTTTTTAAAGGAAGCAGTGTAGAATAGTAGATCCAAGTGTCAGACAAAATAATTCCTAAGTTCTCTTCCAATATACCCTCTAAAAAAGTTTTACTTTGATGTCTGATTGTAGTGTGGGAGTCAATTCAGGATTTATTCTAGTAATCCTCTGACTTTGATAGATATTATCAAAATGAAAAAACTTCTGAGGTGGCTGTATACATATATTGCCTGAGGCCCCATTTAATGAATGTTTTAAGGCCACAGAAACTCTTGAAAAACAATACTACTCCAGTAGAGGGAGCATGTTACATTTATGAAATACAGATGTTTAAAGTTTTTTTATCTTTAAAATAAGTTATGAGCTCAGATTTGAAATCCACTAGAACCAACTGATGCTGCCTATTTCACTTTATTTATATAAAATTTCTAGAATTTGAGCTTTAAATTTAGGTATAAGAAGTTCCATACTATATTTCATGAACTAATAATGTTTTATTCCTAAAAATTCTTTCTTTTCCCAATTTTTCTTCATGCTACATGCAATTGGGCATTTATGGGCTTCTTTCTTCCTGGCTTGTAGTCCTTAAAAGAGAAGTTGTTGCAAGAACAAAAGTTATCCTGCATGTATCGAGAGCAGTGTGTTACTCTGGAGGAGGAGCTGGCCCGAATTCGAGAAGAAGATGATATGAGGCGAAAGATCTTCAAGGTAGGAACAATACCTGCTGTTTTCAGGGTGTGTGGCTTCCTTTCTCCAGGTGACATCCTGTTTTCCAGAACTAATGTAATGATTCCCTCTATGTAGGACCGTTCTAACAAGATGGGGAAACGTTTGCAAGAGATGGTGCGTCAGTATGACACCCTGCAGAATCGGCGGCGGCTAGAAGTGGAAGGTTTTCAGAGTGACATCAAGACCCTGCGTGGGAAACTGAGGGAAGTCGAGCAAATGCTTTATAAGGTGATTGCTGCCCTCGGATCTGGAAAGAGAACAAAGGCTGATATAAAAAAAGCCAGCATGTGATAGCTCTCCTCCCTAGGAGTCCAGCTAGATTGAAAAGTTTAAACACAAAGTCATGCCAGAGTGAAATCATCTGACATGTGTCCTTTATAATTAAGAAACAATATGAAGTGGTGGAGAGAGAGCCTGCCAGAGTGACCCAAGTTTAGATCTTATTTCTGACACATACTGGCTTTGTGATCCTGGGCAAATTACTTAACCTCTCAGTGCTGTTAGCAATTCTTTAAGAGAAGTTTCATTTGAGGTGCCACCTTGCATTGGTTAGCAGGAGGTTACTTATCCAAGCATTCCTATAGCAAGGCAATCATAGATCTAGTCCCTATCTCTTTTCCATTTATAGTTTGTATTATTTTTTGTAACTCCTTCTGAACAAGACACATTCTGTGTGTCCTTTTCTCCCTTTGGATAGCAGAAAAATGATAAATAGGATTATTCTCATTTTATAAATCACTTTTATTACTTAGCTGAAGAGATTTTCCCCAAAGTCAACTTTACTTTTTTACTTAAGTTTCCTCAAAAATCACTTTAAATTCATAGCAAATTTAACCAGTGATTGATATTTACAGAATGCCTTTTGTCTCTAGCATACTATATTAGGCATTATAAAGAGTAGAAAAGATAAAGGAGGCAGATCCATGCCTTTTGGGTCTTTAACAATAATGTTTTTCTTTTCATGATATTTTTTTCTTATTGGTTTCCATTAAAAGGATCTATTCCTGTTCTTTTGGGAAGATCAGAAGCCCATATTCTCTCTGCTCAGAGCTAGAGCTTCTTTTCTTCTTTAGCATAACCATATTTGATTTTCCCCCTACAAAAATGGTTAATATGCCTTTGTTTTAGCTCCTGGACATCTATTGACTGGTTTATACTAAAATTGTATTTTCTTTTCTGTTTTCGTCATTCTTTAGGCATCTCTCAGTATTCGACCAGATCAAGATCTTTCCATACTTAAAGAGGTTCGTAAGAGCAACAAACGGACTGTTAAGATCCAAGGAGAACTGAAGGACCTCAAGGCCAAATTATATAGTTTAGAGAATGAACTTAGAATCTGTTAACATCTTTTTGTATATGGGGTCTTGAGGCCTGTAATACCTTAAAATCTGAGAACGAGGTTATCAGCTACCAAAGGAAGGGTTTCAATAAAAGGCCTGCTAGGTCATAGGCCTCTTATGGCTACATGAAGGATCAGGGATGCACTGCAAAGGTTAGTCTTACATTTATGGACCTGATGAACTATACAGGTATAGATATTTCTCAGCACTAGTTTTTTTCCTGAGCCAATTTATAACCTGAAAAGGTTTCCTGAAGTTTTTTTTCATATGGTTATCACCATTCATATTGAAAGCTTTGGGATAAAAGGGTTTATGGAGTTAAGTACTAACTTGGCTTAATGATTAGAGAAGTAATTTGTCCTTTCTCCGGAGCTGGAGAGAAAAAGCAATAAATTCCAAAGTTTCAAAGGTGGGTAGTTATTGCTGTTCATCTTTTGCCTTTAGTAGTGGGGAAAAGATTTCAAATTTTCACAGTCTTCTTGTGACATGTAAATGGAAGGTATAATTTAGAGTCCTTGAGCAAATATCAGAAAGGGTTTTGTATTGATTTTTTTTTTTTTTTTGAAAAAGTGTATGCTGCACTATTTCACTGTGTAATTAGGTCTCATCCTACCAATCATGTTTCCCTGATTTACATATTTAAAGTTGGAATTCTTTAAAATAAAAAATAAAATTTAAGTATTATGAGTTTATAGAATTTCTTATTAAGACTATCTTATTCTTTTGTCACTAGCTTACTTATTTATTCCAGTTTGTTTGTCTATTGTCTGTTATACAAGTGGAAACAATTCTTAAATGACTTCCTTGAAATAGTTTATGTAGACAAATGGCTTCCATTTTTTTTCTTGAATACACTCTTTGTAGTAAATTGAATTTCTTTAGTTCTAGTCAATTTATCCAGGATATAAAAAAAAAATTCCTATTTTCCATGTATCTTGGTAAAAGATGAGATTAAGCTGTAAATAGTAGATGTGGAGTGTTTTTTTTTTTTTTTTTTTCCATCAACTAATTGGGGATAGGAACAGCCTTATTAGAAAAAGAATAGCAATCCAAGGAATTGCTAAAAAAAGTTAATGGATCTTGGATGTCATTGTAGAAGATGTGATCTTTCCACAGAGGAACAAGTCCTAGACTTCATCAGGGTCTTGGCAAGATTGGAATATACTCTACTGGCAAAAGTGGAAGTGGTAGTTTATATTTGTGTATGTATTTTTAATTAAAATTCTAACCTTAAAAGAGTTGTTTATATGTGAGCAGCTGATTTTTTTTTTATTTGAACATTAAAATGCAAAATGAATATTAGACTTACAACAAACCTCAGCCTACTTCATCTTTCTATTGTTACTTGCCTCTTCCACTTTTTTAAATAAAACTTTTTTGTATTATTAACAGTTCTCCTCAAACAAATATTTCATCGAATACATACACTCCCAAGCATTGCATATAAAATTGTAAATTTCTATTAGTCTTGTAACAAAAAAAATTAATAGTTATTAACAAAATTATGGTTTTTCTTCCCTGTGAACTTTTTTGTGTGTATATTTTAAGAAGTTTTATTTTTATCTTTTTTTTGTTACATATGTATGTATATGTATTATTATTTATTTTTTTACAAATATACTCAACAAATAAATATACTCAAGAAATACAATTCCCCTTTTTACTCCTTAGATGTTCCTCTCTTTTATTGTGTTACACTTCTAGTCCATAGACTCTGCCAAGAGTGGAAAGTATGTTTCATTATCAGTTCTCTGAAATCATAATTGATCACTGCATTAATTAGAGTTAAGAACTCTTTTACAGTTTTTCTTTACTCTGTTGTGGTCATTGTGCAGATTATTTTCTTGACACGTGTTATTTTATTTTGATTAGTTTCATATAAGACTTTTCGATTTTGAATCTTTCATTTTCATCATTGTTGACAGCTTAATACTACGTTACATTTGAATACTATGTTTTTTCAGCCATTCTTTATTTGATGGGTACCTCCTTTGTTTCCTATTCTTTACTGTAGAAAAAATTGAACTATAGTTCTTTGCTCCAACTCAACTGAAACTGTTTTTTCTAAAGTTACCAGTAATTTCTTAATTGCCTATGATTTTTATTGTTTTAACAGAAAAAGATGTTGTATCAAAAAAATTAATATCTGTGATAAAATCATGTGATTTTTATTATTGCCATGATCAATTGTGCTTGTTTTCTGTATATTAAACCAACCTGTATTCCTGGTATAAATCTAATATGATCACAGTGAATAGTTTTTTGTTTTTGTTTTTTTAACTTGCTATAGTAGTTTTTGCATTGACAATTGTTATTAAATACATTTGTGTCCATATTCAGTATGTCCTATTAGTTTCTAGTTTCGTTTTTTTTGCTTTATTTTTCCCTGTTGTAGTGGAGTATAGTAGTATAAAATTTTTTTTAATTAATTCATTTACTATTCATTCTTTTGTTGATGGTGTTTTGTAATATAAATTATTCCCTAACGACTGTTTTGGCTACATCCTCCAAATTTTAGTATGATTTTTCATCATTATAATTTTTAAAATGAAATTGTCTATTTTGAAATTTTGGACTTTGACCCACAAATTCATTAGGATTAAATTATCTAACAATTTAATTATTTTTTTACCCTCTGAAGACTCTTTGTTGAACATAATTTTTATTCATTGTGGTCAATAAAAAATGTTTAATTTTCCTGTTTTTCTGCATTTTTTGTTAGATGTTTATGCCCTGATAGAGGGCTACTTTTCATTAAGGTACCATGCATGTTTTAAAAAAATATAGTTTGTCCTTTCTATTCCCATTTCATGGATATTCATAATATTCAGGACTTTAGTTTTTTTGTTTAAGTCTTAAAGAGGTACATCGAAGTCCACTATTATACTTTTACTAGCTATTTCAACCAGCATATTAATGAACTTTAAATATTTAAGTGCATTATTCAATGTGTATGCATTGTGTTGATATGAATTCATTGTCCATATTAAAAATGATTGTCAGATCCATGAGATCCCCCAGTGAAAAAGCATAGAGAGAAAAGAGAAGAGGGCCCTAAACAGAACCTTTGAGCTAATTACAGTTAGTTGGTGTGTTTGAAATGAAGATTTCTCCAAAGAAGGCTGAGAAGGAATGTCCTTGTCACAAGTAGGAGAAGAGACCACAATGTCACTAAAACTGTGCTGTGCTGCAGAGAGGTAAACAAGGTTGAGGATTAAGAAAAGACCATTAGATTTCACATTGAAGAGATTGATGGTGACTTTGGAGATTTCAGTTTTGGTTGAATATTGTTGGAAGATAGATTGCAGAGGCTTTAAAAGAAAAAGGATAGTAAGTGGAGTTAATGATTAAACATCTTTTCCAAGGTATATAGTTGAGAAGAGGAGAGAGATTCATAACAATAGTTATGAGAGATTCATTTTTGTTTTGTTTTTAGAGAGACAAGGTCATGTTTGCAGCCCTAAGAAAAGCACCAATAGATAAACATTGAAGATTGAGAGTGAGTATTAGAGTTGGGCAGTCTATTTAAGAAAATAGCACATGGGGATCAAGTGTATATTCCATTTTGGCCTTGGAAAGGAGAAGGGGCACTTCTTCTTCAGAGAATGGAATGATGGAGAGCTTATCCCAGGGGAATGGGAGATAAGAATTATTTGTGAGTAGCATCAGTGTTTTCAAAGAATTATTAAGAAAAATCCTCAGGTGAAGGAGATAAGAAGTCACTTAGGGAAGTCACCACAGTGAAGCTGCTATAGATATTAGATAATGTAGTGGTCCTCTTTAGCATGTTTGTGTGAATGTGATAGATAGTCAAAGTGATCCAGGATTAGAGTTGGACAAGGAAACAAGGGATTCAAGAGTAGAGGATAGTATAAAGTAAGGGGTTAAGAAAAGGTTGGAAAGAAATTGTATTGTCCTGGGAAAGTACTGATGAAGAGAGAAATTAGAGATTATGGTGACGGTGTTAGAGATGTAAGGCATAGGGCAAGATTCAATGATAAAAGATTATGATCAAAGGAATTTAAGAGTTCATGATCATGGAAATGAAACATACATCACTTAGAGAATATTTTTAGGGTTAAGAGGCAGAGGCAGAAGCAGAATCAGAGTTAAAATTGGAATTAAAGTTAGAGTTATGGTTAGGGTTGACAAGATCAAGGGTATGACCAGATGGTCATGTAGCTGACCAGATAGTGTGTAGCTGAGATAGAGTAGACGAGCAGATTTTGGAAGTTGAGTAGATTGGGGGACTGAAGAAATAATAGTATTTCTAGGAACATTTAATATGTTGTGAAAGCTGTTGATCATGGAATTCTACCCATATTTCCTCAAATTTTGATTTCTACACCTTGAGTACATGTTAGACTATAGCAAGATTTCTTTTTGTTTATCACAAACTCTAGGAGAAAATGGTTACTTCTCCCCAATAGTCCTATTATTTCTACCCCAAACACCAGTTCCTTCAAGAAAGTGAGGAACAGAATTCACAATGAATTCGAATGGTATTAATTCACTCATGAAGTAAAATAATAGACTGCATTGAAAAGCAGAAAATACACTTGAAACTTAGAGATGTGGAGCAAAATCCATTATCCTTCAGGCTAACTCAAAAAAAATATAGCAATTATCTCAGACAAGACAATAGTAAAAAATCAATATGGTTCAAAGAGATAAATAGGGAAACATTATGCTGACAGGCAACAAAAGACATTGAAATAATGTAAGTACTTAATTTATAAGCATTAAATTGTATATTTAGTACTTTAGAAAAGTTAAATATAATGGATCTTTGTCAATTACTGAATGGGAATGGAAAGGAAAATACAAATTTTTAATTGTATATTGCACTTTTATAAAAATTAACTATATTCTTGGACATAAAGCATATATATAGATTTGCAAATATATAAGCAAATGCAGAAAAGCAAAACTATTAAACACTTTTTTTATTAACCACAGAAAATGAGTATAATCAAAAGAACTTTGAAGAAAAGATTCAAATTAAAATGGAGAGTAATCCTAAAAGATTGGCAAGTCAAAAAACATAGAAACAATGGATAATTTTATAAAATAAAATGAAAACAATGAAATAATATACTAAAAACTTGTGGGAAGGTCCAAATAAATCCTGAGAAGAAAATGTGTGGCTCCAAATCCTTTCATCAACAAAAATGAGAAAGAACAGATGAATGAATTAGGCATGTAACTTAAAAATCTGAAAACCCAGAACTGATAATTTATTTTTTAAAAAAAGTAACAAAATTGGGAGATGAGGAAAATGACAAGGGTTTTTTTTAATAAAATGGATAAACTATAAGTTATACTTAATTTAAAAAGAGAAAAGACTAAATTGCCAATATAAAAAATAATTCAGAATGTAAGAAATCATTAGAACTAATTTTGCCTAGTTACATTCCAACAAAATAAATTTAATGGATAAATATAAAAAAATATAAAATACCAAGTTTAGCAAAATAAGAATTAGGAAATTTCTATAATTCATTCTTTAGGGAAAAAAAAAAGAAGAAACCATAAAGGAAATCCCAAGGTGGGAAAACTTATGAATAAATTCTACAAAATAAATTTAAGATATTTTGTTCCATTAGAGGGACAGTTGGCAAAAATAAGAAATACTGCCAACTTCATTTATGATATAAATGGGAACTTGATTCCTACATTAGAGACATATGCTTTCATAAAAACCTTTTTAAAAGACATATGAACTCATGCAAAGTGAAGTGAGCAGAATTAGAACATTGTTCACATCGATAGTAATATGTGATGATTAATTGTGACTAACTTGGCTATTCTCAATAATATAGTGATCTGGACTATTCTGAAAGATTTAAGAAAAATGCTATTCACCTCCAAGGGAAAAAACCTGATGTATTCTGCAGATTGAACTAAACTTCTTTTAGCTTTATTTTTCTTGTTTTTTTTTTTTTTTTTCAGTCTGTTTTCTTTCATAACAGGGGTAACAACTATATCAAATTGTTTGCCTTCCCATGAGAGAGGAAAGAAAAAAGGGAGGAGAGGAGGCCAGAGAAGACTGAGGGAACTTTGGCTGACTAGGAATGCCACCCCCAGCTGTGTTGCAAAGACCCAACCCTGGGTGAGAAGGAACCAGCATATCAGGAGTGCAGAAGCAGTGAGGCAGGGACTGCCAGCACTTGCAGGAGAAGTTTTGTTTTGAGATTCCAGATCACAGAGTGGGCAGCTGAAATCAAGGCAGAGGCACAATCCTCCCCACCCTATGATTAGGTATTTACAGTAATATTTCTCATTTAAAAAAAAATCAACCGGAAAAGAAGAATTCAACCATAGAAACTTATTATGGGAATAGGGAAGACCAGAGTTCATCTTCAAAGTAGTTCATTGAAGTTAAAAAAAAAAAAAAAAAAAAAAAAAGCTTTTTCTGCCCCAAACAATAAATGGCTCCCTGCCCAGAGAGAATTTATAGAACTCAGGATTTTTAAAAATCAAATGAAAGACATTGAAGAAAAACTAAAATAAAATAAAAAACAAGAAAAATAAGATTATGTTTTAAATGTTATCCAACTAGAAAAGGAGATATAGAATTTTAAATATAAAAGTAATTCTTTGAAAAAAGAAAATTAGAATTGGGCAAGAAGAAGTCAGTGAAGCTATAAGAAACCAAGAAATAACAAAATAATATAAAGAACAACAACAAAAAAGAACAGAATGTAAAGCATCTTATAAGAAAAATAACAGATCTGGAAAACAGATCAAGAAGAGAAAATATAAGAATAGACTACTTGAAAGCTGTGAACAAAAAAAAAAAAAAAGAATCTTTGCACAATAATGTAAAGAATAATCCAACAAAATTGTCCTGAAGTGATTATGAGGAAAAAGTAGAAATAGAAAAAAATCCACTATTCACCAACTAAGAGAGATCCTATGTAGAAAACACAAAGGAATGTTATTGCCAAATTTCAAAATCTCCAGATTAAAGAGAAAATTTTGCAAGAAACAAGAAAAAAGCATTTCAAATGTATTGGAGCTTCAATTAGAATAGTAGAGGACTTAACAACAGCTACAATAAAAGACCACAAGTCCTGAAATCACATATACTGGCAATCAAAAGAACTATGCCTGTGGCCAAAAATATCATATCCAGCAAATTATCCATAATATTTGATGAAAAATTGGACATTAATGATCTTGCAAATTTTTAGGATTTTTTTATCAACAAAACCAGAACTCACTAGAAAAATTAACATGAGAGCCACTATCCAAGATTAATTTTAAGGAACTTAACATGGGCAAATTGTATTTTTTACATGGAAACATACACCATATGTTTAAGATTGACATCAGGAATTAGGTAACTCAAAAGAAATATTTATTCAAATGAGAACAAGAGGAAAAATAGAGTCATTAGAGGGAGGAGGAAGGCTCATAATTCTGAAAATCTACTCACACTGGGAATGAATTAAATAAGCAACATTACATATATATACCATGAAGAGTATAGTACCCTTCAAAATTTATAAAGAAGGGGGAAAGGAAAGGTGGAGGGGGATACAAAGGCAGGGGGAAGATAAGGGAGGGATCTTTGGGAGAGGGAAGGTTAAGTAATAGCAAGGCAAGTTAAAGAGCAGAATTAAAGTAGAAGACAGCAGAAATAGTAAAGAGATAGAGTTGAATTTATTAGGAAAAAAAGCATGACTAGTAGCCATTGATCTTATACACAGTCAAGCTTGAAGATTCAATTAAGAGAGAAATTTACATTCTACATTAGCCATATTAATATTGTTTTAGATGCATGTTTACAAATGGGTAAATGCTTTTGTGTGTGTGTGTTTGAGTATATGTAGTTATGTATGCATGTTGTTCTATGTATGTATATAGTATATGTATATGGTTATGTAGGTGGGTGGGAATGTAAAAGTATATATTATGTGTGTGTGTGTGTGTGTGTGTGTGTGTGTATTAAATGTGTGTATAGCTGTGCTTAACTATAGCCTGTTTTGGGGAGGTAGGGGGAGGATGAAAAGGGAAAAAAGAAGTTAAAAAAAAAGTATATAGCAAAGAACAAAAGAACAACCTATGAGGAAGTAAAGAAAAGCTAGACACTCATGAGTATAATTTCTTTTACTATTATGTATCCTTTCTTGAACTAGAAATTCATTGTTACATTTTGAATCCTCCCTAACATTCTGCTGAGCACATGACAGTGTTTTGTTTTGTTTTGTTTTTATTTTCTATTTTAAAAAATACAAAAGCAAAACAATCCCCCTCCCCCCCCCCCAAAAAAAAGAGAAATAAAAAAGATTTAAAAAAAAAAAAAAAGACTTGACTGGCTCAGGGACTAAAGACTCAGGCCATTGAGGAGCTCCAGGAACTTTGTGATATTTGTCAAGCTATCATGAGAAACTTGGGCAGGGGGGTTTCTCAGCTGAATAAAGTTGGAGGTTTCCTCAGTGCATATCCTTTAATAGCCTTTTGCTGTGGCTACATGCATCTCCTTTTGTTAACTATTGAATGACCTATTTGCATTTCATTTTGATCCAATATCAAATGTCATTCAGTATGGAATATATGCCCCCAAAGTGGCCTAAATCAGGCCCAGTCCAGAATAACTGGTGCAAGATAGAAACATAAGGATCTTGTTGAAGTAAGGGATGGGCAGTGCAGAAGAAGGTGAACTGGGATTGATCATGCTTTTTGTTGAAGCCTCCAGAAATATTGGTTACTTTGAGAAATTAGAATAAATTGCCTATGTCCTTTTGGTAAGGAGAAACTAAAGTGAATAGTCTCTGGGTCTTTAAGAATCATACTTTTAAAATAATTAGGGTAATTTGTCTTTTAGATCCACCTTTATCTTGTCTCCAGCCCTTCTAATTTGGCAATTTAAACCTCATTCAAATTCTGCTAAAGAATTTCCTTAAGACTCAGTTTATTTTCTTAGTAGTTGGGAAAATTTGAATTTTAGGAGTTTGAAATTGAGAAGAATGAGATGTGTTTTGCACTCCCTGAGACTGGATGCCTCTACTAGTGGTCGTCATCATTTAATTGCCTTTGGGCAGATTATTTTAAAAATGGTGCTAGGGTTTTGTATTTGTGAGTTAAAGGAGAATGTTGGTTTTAAATGTCTTTTTTAAAATGATCACAAAAATAGCCATAGGAATCTATAGCCCCATTTCCCCTAGGCTTGGCTTCTGTTACACAATGCTGGTACACTGGCACACTGAAGACTTTACTTAATTGCTTAATTCAATTCTCATTCCAACTTGGCTGCTGAAACTCTTCTGAAAATTGGTGATGGGACATGGTTATAATCCTGCCTTCTCATTCTGAGTTGGACTTTCTGGTTAATCTTTAGAGAACTCCTTTGCTACTTGTTCATGTTCACTGATCCCATAGCCCCAGGTAGCTGCAAGAGAAGGTCCTTTGTTTGAAAATCTCATGTGAGCCTGATCCTCTGGCAGCATGGGGCTTTTAACTGGAGTGTACATTGTACTCTGGATGATGACTATGAAGGAGAGACCAGAGTCTTCACTATCCTTGACTGAATTGGTTCTATCTGTCCCTCCTCTCCTGCTCTGGGCTTGGCTCAGAATTTAGAACCATTCACCTGAATGTTTCTCATATGTTCATGACACTGTGAAGTCAAACAAGCAGATTTCAGTACTGTATGCGGAGGCAGCCAAACAGTTAAGGGGGTGCCATAAGAGATCCCCAATGCGAGAGAGTACAGAAATCCTAGGATCCTCTAACAACTGTGCTGAAGGAACTGTTTGAAATTTGTTTTGTTTTGAATTTGGCATTTGCTGCATGGACTTTGTTGTGACTCTTTGGTGCAAGCTGTTGTGGGAGACCCTTGAAGAGAAAATGCCGAATTTTCTCTAAGGAGCCCCGATACCATTCTGGAATTGGGTATATGGATGAAAGTACCCACTGTACCCTATTTAATTTGCTGAGGACAAGCAGAGTGGTACATCAGTTTAAAAAGTTTCCACTTTCACTCCTAAACTGTGATCTCTCTCACTCTCTCTTTCTCTCCCTCTCTTTCCCCCTTCCTCTCTTTCTCTGTCTCTCTGTATGTCTGTCTGTCTCTCTCTGGCTCTGGCTCTGGCTCTGGCTCTGGCTCTGGCTCTGGCTCTCTGTCTCTCGTTCTCTCTTTGTCTCTGCCTCTTTCTGTCTCTGTTTCTGCCTCTCTCTTTCTGTGTCTCTGTCTCTGTCTCTTTCTTTGTCTCTCTTTCTCTCTGTCTCTTTCTATCTCTATCTTTCTTTCCTCCCCCTTCCATTTATGGGTTTTTGGAATCTAACTGTAGGCCTAGAACACTAGCACTCAGGCCTGCAGCCATGATCACAGCTTGCAAATGATGGGTATAATACATGATAGAGAAGAATACAGATCTTATGTCTTTCTATTCCATTTTTTGTGTTTCTGTGAACAGAAGTGGATGATCCTGAGCTGAAACTTCCTAGTCTTTGTAGCAGTTTTATAATTCACAAGATCCAGAGCATTTGGGTCCCTCAGTAGGGGCCAACTAGCAGCAGAAAGAATTTCCTGCAGTGGATGAGATGGGAGAACTGATAGGAAGCCTCAGCATGATAAACTAGAATCTTTTGGCAATACCTGCCGCATTCTTGTGGCAGTTCTGAACCTCATCAGCTCTGGTGGATCCCCCAGAGGCAGTGTAGCTCCAGCATAAGAGAAGAGAGTGTAGCAGTTCTAGGCTGCTAATCCTAGCAGTAGCAGGACTTGTGGCATTCCTGCGCAGCCCAGGAGAGCGGTGACATCCCAGGCCCACAGCGACCCTCTTCAGAGAGACCAGAATCAAGTCTGTCTTGAGGAAAAACCATTCCACTGCCATGGATCTGGTGATTCAATAGTGATCAGACCCGTGACAATCCTTTGCTCTGTCTCAACATAGGGTGAGTGGTGGAGCTCAGGCTCCAACAGCTTAGTTATCTTATCTTCACACAGAGTATATATAACTGTTGGCCCTGTAAGAGGGAGGCAATGAGATAGATGCAGACCCCAGTGATGATGGATTGGGGACAGCAAGCACAGACACAGGCCAACGGGCGGCCAGCTGAGATTTGGGTCTTAACTGGTAGCTATCACTAAGAGCTGAGATGTGGTTCTTAGTCACAGTGGATAACAGAGCAGAGCCTCTGTGGCAGACTTGGCACTGGCATGGGCCATGGCAAAAGGCAGGGTGATGGAAGCTTGTTGTTCGGTATGATGTTGAACTGATTTGCCTCTCCATGTTGCTGCCAGTGCAACAGCCATTGCTCATAGTGCAACTCCTCTCTGGAGAAGTGTTGTTGAGAAATGACTTGCTTGCTATCCACAAAGAGTAAGTTAAAATGTCCTAGAGAAGAAAGGGTACAATTCCTCAGAAACCACCTATGAGGCAGATTTTTTTATATTCCTACCACCTCCCTACCATACGGCTCCCAGGAAGGAGGAGGTCCTGGCTGGAAGTGGGTAGTTGTATAGAACAATTCAGAATCAATGATTTTGCAGAAAGTATTGTTTTCTTTACTGGTTCTGATGCTTCTAGTGTTGCTAGTACTTAGCTTCTTCATTTTAAAAGATCTACTATGAACTGAAAAAAAATAAGTACCATCCATTACATGAACTTCATCATTTAGACTCCAGTTTCTACTCTTTCAAAAGGGCTGGGGAAGGGAAGCCTGAGATTTCTGTCTCTGTTTACCCAGTCAATCATTCCTTCAGGGAATTATTTTATTTTTGCTCATTTCTTTCATCTATATTAGGCTTCTTAAACTGGTCAAGGTTGGCTAGTAACAATCCTAAAGTCATGTAAATGGTAGAAAGTCCTCCAGAAGACCTTAAGGACCTTATAAGCAAGGGGGAAGAATGTGGTGAGAGCAATATCCTAACCTTTATCTTCATGAAAGTTTTTTCATAAATTGTCTTGAAACCATATTTAAGACTTGAATCTTGCTACTTGCTAACAAGAAGAAAAGGCTCAGACTAATGACATTACTTCCTGGATTCCTAATTACAAAATTGTCATGAAGAGGTCTAGTTGCCCTCCAATGTTGCTGGATCATTATGGGCAATTAAGGCAAAGGAGCTTCATTAAACTAAATCAACTCAGGATGTTTTTAATGTACATCTTTGTTTAATATTCTTGTTAGCCATCTAAATTTTTCTTTTGTTAACTATTGAAGGACATTTTATTGTCTCCTTTTGTTCCAGCATCAAATATAAACTACAGTGGGATTGATCTAACTTAGGTGCACCCTAGGATAGAACAGATAGATTATTTACCCATGTTTATATTAAAGATAACTAAAGAACCAAAGCCTTAGAGCCTTCAGAATAGCCATATTCCTCCAGACCACCAAATTTGTTTCCAGACATGTTCCAACAGCCATCATCTGGGAAAATAAAACATTATCCTTGCCAACACCATTCTACTGATGGAAAGTAAGCCCAAAGGCCTCAGCAATAGAGGCAACTGCCTAGACCACTGATCCTATTTCTAGTTCAGTTCCCAAAGCCATCATTAAGGGAAGCCATCCTTGTGGAAAGAGCCAGCTTCACCAACTGCCATCCATAGGTTGCTAAAGCCAACCTAGATGAAGCAGCAAAGTATCCTGAAAGAGAAGAAAGAAATAGCATGTGTCTGCTGAATCAATCCATCAGTACCATCTTGGGTACTGTCCCCACTTACTGTCCAAATGCCAATACCAGGAAGGTACCTTCTCAGCTGAAAAGTCCAGAAAATTCTCAATTGTCAGTCAACGAGGATTTATTAATCACTAGGTACCTCCTACTATACTAAGTTCTGAGGGAACAAATGCAAGCAAAAAAAAAAAAAAAAACAAACCAACAACAATCTTTGTCCCTCACAGATCTTACATTCTTTTTGTGATTCTTTTTTTTTTATTTAAAGCTTTTTATTTTAAAAATTATGCACATATAGTTTTCAGCATTCATCTTTGCAAAACCTTGTGTCCCAATTTTTTCTTCCTCCCTTCTCCCCACTCCCTCCCCCAGACAGCAAGTAATCCAACATATGTTAAACATGTGCAGTTGTTCTATACATATTTCCACAATTATTATCTTGCACATATCAAAAAGGAAAAAAATGAGAAAGGAAACAAAATGCAAGCAAACAACAAGAAAAGTGAAAATATAATGCTATGATCCACATTCAGTTACCACAGTGCTCTCCCTGGCTGCACATGGCTCTCTCTATCACAAGTCTATTGGAACTGGCCTGAATCATCTCACTGTTGAAAAAAGCCACATCCATCAGAATTGACAAATCTTACATTGCAAGAGGGGAGATGGTACATAAAAAGAAATCTGACAAATTGGGTGTTGAGGAGGGGGTGGTCGCCTCCAAGAAGCATAGTGACTAAGTCTGGAAAATGAGGAATGGCTGGTCTGGGTCCTTCCAGAAAAATGGAGTTTCCAAGAAGAACTAAGAGTCTGCCCAAAGGAGTAAAGTCAAGAGATAAGTCACCAAATTCCTTAGCACTGCCAAATGATTCAAAATCAGAAGCATATGGTATTATTAGTGAAATGACATAAAAAAGATGCAATACTGTTGAGGTCTAGATTTGAGGTACCTAAATGAGATTAGGGTTTAGTTGAGGTCTAGTGGTAGGTTTGGGGTACAGGGAGCCAAATGGAGCTCCCCTGCAACTCCCCTGGATTCGGCACTAGGATACAGCAGTAAATGAGGTCTAGTAGTGGTGGGAGTCCCCAATAAAAGCATTTATAGGCCCGAGAGCTAGATTGATAAAAGAAGTTTATTATTGGGTTTGGAAGTAAGGAGATAGATGAAGGTAGAGATAAGGAGGGCACAGGACAGATGGTCCAGTGGACAGATAGTCCTCACATGGCTAGCATGTTTGGAATCTCTGCAAAGAACTGGTCCCAGTGTCTCCCTTTTATAATGGGAGATTTAGCTCTAGGGGCTTTTAGGTGTAGCCCCAAAAGGGCAGCTCTCTTCCAGCTTCTGTTCAAATGTGGATTATGTTATTATCCTGGGAGTAGGAGTAGGAGTAAGAAGGAAGTCCCTCCAAAACACCTATCTTTCCATCTCAATTAGTTTCATTGCATTGGAAAGAAGCAATACATTTAATTATTTTATTTTGTCCCCCAAATTTTTACTTGACTATACCTTGGTGGACATACTAAATTTATTCTCCTCCTCCCTATTCCTCTTCAGTATAAAGCCCTTTTGATTAGATTTGTAAGATTTCAAGAAAACACATTTTTACCAGCTCTTTAAAAAGTACACTCTATAGCTATCTCATTTCTATTTTTTAAGTGGTGGTCCTGAAGTTAAAATCCTTTTCTTAGATACTATCTTCTAACTAGCTTTTCACTTCTCCAAATGAAAAGCTTTCTTTCAGTGAGTGGTCATGATAAAAATACCAGCTATGTTCCTGTCATTTCCAGTTTTTTGCTGTAGATTTTATCATCTTTGGCAATTTTTAAAGGTTCTTCTGATTCTATTGATTATGCTCACATGTATCATAAGAAGTAAGTATTAATCACTCATTTTTAAAACTTTTAGTTTTTTTAATCTTAAATATAGCAAAGCATAAGAGATTTTGATGTAAAACAATATATTTCCATTTCAAACTGTTAACTTAAAAAAACCTATGTAATAGGTGCACATTGTGTTCAAAGCCACTCAGCTTTTGTGTGCTTCCTTCTTGTTTTCTTTTGTTCTTTCCTGTGTATTTTTAATTAGTTTTCTCCTCTCTCTCATCCTGCTCTAGAGCATGGCTTTTCAAACTTTTTCGACCCATGACTCCTTTTCACCCAAAAACTTTTTACACAAACCCAAATATGTAAGTATTTAAAATATGTATACAAATTAAACATTCACTGATAATACATCATAATTTCATGACCCCCACTTTCAATTATGAGACTCCATACGGGGTTGTGACCCACAGTTTAGAGAAAGATACAATTAAACATGAAAATACATACACACACGTAAGACCCTACTATACATATTTCTATTTGTCAGTTCTTTCTCTGGAAATAGATAGCATCTTCTACACAGATCCAAGTTTTTTCATGTTTTTCTAAAATCAACCAACTCATTATTTTCTGTATCACAATAGTATCCCACCATAATTGTATGCCATAACTTGTTTAGCCATTCCCCTGTAAAGGACGTTTCTTATTTAGCCAATCTGATAGATGTAAGATTGATGTGGTGTAGCTCTTAGGGAGGGTTTAACAGGAACCCAAAGCCACTTGGCCTCGGGAGTGATGTAGTTAGAAATGATCTATTTCTTTCCCTAGGTTATCCTGCCCCAGTTTATTCTATATGACTAGCACGCTGAATGAGATAAGGTGAGATCTTTCAAAACAGTTGTGAAAATTGAGTAAGGCTTCATCTATTTCAGAGTTTGAGTAGCCCTGAAGGACTTTAAGCATTAAGTCAAGGACTTAAAGTGTCTCCTCCCTGCTATTCTCCTAAGGGCATACTTAAAGTCTCCTCCCAGCTATCCTCCTAAGGGCATACTTAAGTCCCCTTCTTGTTATCCTCCCTATTTCAACCAAATATGGGCAACTATGTACTTATTGGTCAAGTTCAATTTCTTGGGTAGTTCCCGCGTTTAGAATGTAAGATCCTCAGCCAATAAGGATAGGGGTCAGTGATGGGAGGGGGAATTTGCGTTAGGGATGAAAAGCGTTGACCCAGCCCCTTACGGTGCTTCCTCCCTTCCATTGTCTGCTCCATGGGTGGGAAGCCCGATTCTTATGAGAACTTATAACAAACTTTGCTTTGCTTCTAGAGATCTCTCCAGTCTTTTTTATTAAATGGTTTCTGACCCACGCTAAGGTTACACATATTGCAGGCTGTTTGATAACAGCCTGTTGGTTAGTGATAACAGAATTTCTGAGTCTAATGAGCAACAGTAATGAAGTGCTTAAAGTTGATGCCGGTGCAGAACAAAATTGAGTGTCTGCTATTTGACCTAGTGACATTTCAGGCCAAAAATACACTTTCAGAAGGTTCCCCCCCCGCCCAATGAACTCTGTCCAGAGAATTTTGGATACTGTACCTATGCACAAAGTCAGAACCAGACCACTTCTCAATTCCCTTCTAAGCCATAAAATCAGCATATCAATGACACAAAGCACCTGGTTTCTCTGACTTTTTCCCTATAAATTTATCTTCTTGCTCTTGGTTCTTTGCTAACTTCTTTTGGAGTTTAGTCTGTTAGTAGTAAAATAAATCTTTGCCTCTTTACCTGGAGACAAACTGAGTTTGCGAAATTTTTTCCATACCTGCAACATCAACCTGGAGACTCTAACATTGGTGGGGTGTCTTCCAACTCAACAAGATAATAGCTCAAAGTTGTTTTAATTTGCATTTCTCTAATCAATAATGATTTAGAGTATTTTTATATTGCCATATATAGTTTTGATTTCTTTCTCAAAAAACCACCTGTACATATCTTTGAATTACTCACATTTTTATAAATTTGACAAAATTCTTTATATATTTTAGAAATGAAACGTTTATCAAAGAGACGGTCTAAGAATGTTTGCCTCCCTAATTTTCTAATTTCCTTCTAAATTTGACGACATTGGTTTTATTTGCCCAACAATTTTTAAATTTAATATAATTCAAATTATTTAATTTACATTTCACACTGCTCTCTTTTGTTTCTTCATATATTATGAGTCTACCAGTTAATATGTTCTAATTTTCTTATGATATCCTCCTTAATATCTAAGTCATGTATCCATTTTTGCCTTGTCTTGGTACATGGTTTAAGACATTAGTCTATGACTAATGCATTGTTGGTGGAGTTGTGAAATGATCCAACCATTCTGGAAAACAATTTGAAACTATAGCTAAAGAACTACAAAACTGTGCATACTTTTTTGTCCAACACTGTCACTACTAGGTCATAAAAAGAGATTAAAAAAAAAAGATCAAGTGCAAAAGTGTTTGTAACAATTCTTTTTGTAGTGGCAAAGAATTAGAAAATGAGTGGATGCCCATCTATTGGGAAATGGCTGATAAGTTATGGTATATAAACATTATTTTTTAAATGTTTAATCACTATTTATTGTAATAGTGTTTTCCAAACATAGAAACATTCTCAAATATAGTTATTCCAATAAAATAATTTTGGAGATATTCAACCTTGACTATTTCTCTTATTTAAAGCTCAGCTTTTCATTGTTTTGATAAGCTAACTTTTTGGTTTTGTTCTTATTCCAATCATAATTTACTCATTTATATTTGTATTTTTTGACTTTTTTACACCAAAATTATTTCTCCTTGAAATTGCTTCTCTGCTTGACTCCAATTAAGCCATTCCTTGTAATACATAAAAATAATTTTAGCTTATGATGGAGTATACCTCATTTCATTCCCATATCCCCCACCATTCTGTGGATGAGAGAGGCAGGTGTGTTCCCTTTTAAGTCACTTTTGACCAAGATACTTCATTATATTTTATCAGAGTATGACAGCTTCTTAATATTTTTTATGCCAGGAATGCAGGACTGGTTTTTAATTTTTTTGGATAAGTTTTTTGTTTTATTTTTATTTTTAAAAAATTTTATTTAATTTTTAAAATTTCTTTTTATCAGTCTTTATTTTTTATTTTAATTACAAAATGAAACAAAACAAAAGAAAACATTATCATGTGCCCAGCAATATTTCTGAGAATTCAAAATATATAACAACAAATACCAATTTAAGAAAATATATTGTATTAGTAAAAGAAATTATATTCATGAGTGTTGTCTTTTCATTACTTCTTTGTAAATTGTTCTTTTGTTCTCTGCTAAGCACCTTATTTACTTTATTCTTTTCCCCCAACTTTCATCAACCCCACCCCCCAAGTAGGCTATGTTAAGGAAGGACATATATATATACATACATACACACATACATACATATACACACATAGTCCCCTTTCATCCCCCCACCACTCTCAAGCAAGCTACAGTTAAGAAAAAATTATATTTATGTATACATATGTAGATATATACATACAAACATACATACATATATATGTCTTTTCTATCCCTTTCATTAAATTCTGCTCAAAATTTAGTGACTATTACTTAACCTCCCTCCACCCAGAAATTCCTCCCTTATCTTCTTCCCTCACCCTTTGCTTCCCCATCCACCTATTTCTTCTCCTTATTTCTTTATAGATTTTGGAGGGTGATATACCCTTCATGTCATATATGTAGTGTTGCCTATTGAACCTATTTCCAATGTGAGTAGATTTTCAGAACTCTGAGCCCTTCTCCCCCTCTAATGCCTCTGTATCTATTATTCTTCTGCATCTCATTTATATAACATGATTACTATTTTTACTTTCATTCTGCCAATCTTTCTTTTGAGCTATCCTATCTATTGTTGGTGTGAATCTTACACAGAAAGTACACATTTCAAAAAACACAAACAATTTGTCCATATTTAAACAGTTTGTCCATGTTGAGTTCCTTAAAATTACTCTTTGATATTGGCACTCATATATTAAATTTCCTGCTAAGTTCAGGTTTGGTTGATAGAAAAATCTGAAAAATCTTCAAGTTTGTTGAATGTCCATTTTTTCTCATTCAAAATTATAGGTAATTTTGCTGGATATGATATTTTGGGCTACAAGGCTAATTCCTTTGCTTGTCTATAAATATGATTCCAAGACCTGAGATATTTTATTGTAGCTGCTAATAAGTCTTGTACAATTCTAATTGTTTTTTCTTGTTTCTTGCAAAATTTTCTCTTTGTTCTGGGAGTTTCAAATTTTGGCAATAATATTTCAATGTGTTTTCCACAAAGGATCTTTTTGAGATGGTGATCAGTGGATTTTTTCTATTTCTACTTTCCGCTCAGATTCTATCACTTTGGGACAATTTTCTAGGATTATTTCCTGCATTATTGTATCAAGGTTCTCTTTTTGATCACAACTTTCTGGCAGTCCAATTATTCTATATTTTTTCTTCTTGATCTGTTTTCCAGATCTATTGTTTTTCTTATGAGATGTTTCACATTCTGTTCTATTTTTTCATTCTTTATAATCTGTTTTGTTACTTCTTGGTCTCTCATAACTTCACTAGCTTCCCCTTGCTCAATTCTAATTTTCAAAAACTTATTTTCATCTTTGAGACTTTGTATCTCCTTTTCTAATTGGCTAGCCTTTTTTCATACTCTTCTTGTTTTTCTTGGATGGTTTTAAGTTTTTCTTTAGTTTTTCCTCAGTGTCTCTCATCTGAATTTTGAATTCTTTTTTGAGAGGGAGGAGAGGGGAAAGGGGATGGTGCCTCAAGCTTCCCTTCAGCTCTCCACTCTGACCACAAGAGCTTCACCCTCCTGCAAGTGCCCACACCTGGCAGTGCCCTTACCCCACTGCTTCTTCACTCACTGGGAGCTGGTTTCTTTCCCCCCAGGGTTGCATCTCAGCAGCACAGCTGGGCCTTAGTGTTCCCAATCAGCCAAGGTTCATTTCCCGGACAAAAACCCAGACTTGACAAACAGTCCAGGAGGTAAAAGTCTCTGTGGTTCTTGCTGAGGTTCCAGCCACACTCAGCTAGCCTAAGGGATCGCCACTTGATGTTTCTGTGGAGCTAGCCCTGAAGTGTTTGCACTTCAGACAGATTAATGCTGGCCTGGGGTCTTTCTTCAAATCCTGTGGGGTTGTATCAGGAGGACCCCTGTTCTGCCCCAACTCTTCTTGATTTTTCACTAGTCTGTGTTCACCCTGAGGTGCCAATTTGTTTTATTTGTGGGATAAATCAGGAAACTCAAAATTTACCAATCTATTCTGCCATCTTTCCAGAATCTTTTCCTTATTTTTTTTTCATAAGTAATCATGAACAGGCTGATTTCAGAAAAGTCTGGAAAGACTTACATGAATTGCTGCTGAGTAAAATGAGCAGAACTGGGAAAACATATACAGCAGCAGCAAAAGTGTATGATGATCAACTATGATAGACTTAGCTTGTCTCATGAATTCAATAATCCAAGGCAATTTCTTTTTTTTTCCCTAATAGTATTTTGTTTTTCCAAATACATGTAAAGACAGTTTTTAACATTCATTTTTGTAAGACTTTGTGTTCTCAATTTTTTTCCTCCTTCCTTTACCCTCCCAAGCAAGCATTCTGATACAGATAAAACATGTGTAATCCTTTTAAAGATATTTCCATATTTGTCATGTTGTGCAAGAAAAATCAGGCCAAAAGGGGAAAAAAAAAACACGAAAAAGAAACAAACAAACAAACAAACCAAAAATGTGAAAATACTATGCTATGAATCACATACCATCTCCATTGTTCTCTTTCTGGATGTGATAGCCATTTTCTATCCTAAATTTATTGAAATTGCCTTGAATCACCTCATTGTTGATAAGAGCCAAGTACATCACAGTGGATAATCACATAATCTTGTTATTACTATGTGTAATGTATTCCTGATTTTGCTCGTTCACTCAGTGTCAGTTCATGTAAATCTTTCCAAGCCTTTCTAAAATCAGTTCGTTCATCAATTTTTTTATAGAACAATAATATTCTGTTACTTCATATACCACAACATATTTAGCCATTCCTCAATTGGTTGGCATCTATTCATTTTCTAATTCTCTGCTATCACAAAAAGAGCTGCTATAAACATTTTTGTACATGTAGTTCCCTTTTCCTTCTTTATGATTTCCTTGGTAAATAGATCCAATAATGGCACTGCTGAGTCAAAGGGTATGCAGTTTGATAGCACTTTGGACATAGTTCCAAACTGCTCACCAGAGTAGTTGGATCACTTCACAATTCTACTAACAATGCATTTGTGTCCAGTTTTCCCACATCCCCTCCAACATTTATCATTATTTTTTCCTGTACCTCACAGTTGTCTTAATTTGCATTTCTGTAAACAAAAGTGATTTAGAACAATTTTTATACAAGTAGAAATACATTTAGTTTCTGTTACTCTTTTTCTTTTTTCTTTTTTTTGCTGAGGCAATTGGGGCTATGTGACTTGCCCAGGGTCACACAGCTAGGAAGTGTTAAGTGCCTGAGATCAAATTTGAACTCAGGTCCTCCTGACTTCAGGGCTGGTGTTCTATCCACTGCACCACCTAGCTGTCCTGCATTTAATTTCTTCATCTGAAAATTGTTTATGTTCTTTGACCATTTGTCAATTCAAGAATGATTTGTAATCTGATAAATTTAACTCAGTTTTCTACATATTTTAGAAATGAGGCCTTTATCAGAAACACTGGCTGTAAAATTTTTTCCCCAACTTTGTTTCCCTTCTAATCTGGTACAAGGCAACTTTAATTAACTTTGGATGGAAAATGCCATGTACATCCAGAGAGAGAACTATGGAGACTGAATGCAGAGTGAAGCTATTTTCACCTTTTTGTTTGTTTGTTTTTTCTTTCTTGTGGTTTTTCCCTTCTGTTTTGATTTTTCTCTCCCAACATAATTCATATGGAAATGTGTAAAAAATGAGTATACATGTACAATCTATAAATAAATAAATAAAAAGGTACTAGTCTGTGATTAATTTCTGTAGGACTACTTTCGAGCTTTCCCAACAAGTTTTTTTTTTTTTAACCAAATATTGACCTTTTTTTATCCTCCAAAGTTAAATCTTTATATCTGTCAAACATAAGGTTACTATAGTCCTTTATGACTGTGTAGTATGTCTATTCTGTTCCATTGATCTTCCTTTTTGTTTCTTAGCCAGTACTAGGTAATTTTGATATTTATTGACTTATATTTTTTCATTAGTTTTTTTGAAATTTTTGACTTTTTGTTTTTCCACATGAATTTTGTAATTATTCTTTCTAATTTAGTAAAGTAATTTTCTAGTAATTTAATTGGGATGGCATTGAATAAATAGATTAGTTAGGCAAAATTGTAATTTTTATTATATTGACTTTGCCAATTCATGAACAATTAATATTTCTTCAATTATTTAAATCTAACTTTATTTGTATAAAGTGTTTTGTAATTATGTTCATGTAGTTCCTGGATCTGTTTTGGCAGATATGCCCTCAGGTATTTTACTGTAAGTAGTTTAGAGTTATTATAAGTGGTCTGAAATGATATTGAATAACATGAGAGATATATAATATAATTTCCCTGTTTATCTCTTTTAATTAAATCCATTTTAGCTTTAATTTTGTCAGAGATCATGATTGCCCCTCCTGCTCTTTTTTGGATCTTTTTTTTTTTTCCTAGTTGGTTGATTCTACATATATATATATATATATTGGCAGAGGCAATTGGAGTTAAGTGACTTGCCCAGGGTCACACAGCTAGGCAGTGTTAAATGTCTGAGATCAAATTTGAACTCAGTTCCTCCTGACTTCAGGACTAGTGCTCTATCCACTGTGCCACCTAGCTGTCCCACTTTTCATAATTTTCTTGATTTTCTTGGATTGTTCTTACTTTCTTCCCCCCAAACTTGCTCCAATCTCTCTTATTTGATTTTTGAAATCCTTTTTAAGTTCTTTCAAGAACACTTTGACCATTTAATGTTTCTCACTGAAAGAGGAGTGCATTTTTTAGGTACACTGATCTTTTTTTGTTTGTTTGTTTCCACTGTTTTCCTCCGAACATGAACCCAGAATAGCTATCTGTGATTGATATCTTTTCATTTTACTTATTCATTTTTATGTATTTATTTTGTTTTAGCAGCTTATTATTACAGTTCTAGTTCTGATGTGTGAGGAGTGATGCCTAAGCATCAGGTTCTTCATTCAGTTAATTTCTGAGCTCTGACTTTGGGCATTTTTCTCCACCCATACGCTGTGGTTAGAACTCCCAGCCACACTAACCAGCAAATGTTCTTGCTCCCTGTAGTCTCTCTAGTGGCTGTAAACTTCAGCTCTTCTCTCTGTCCTGGAACCAAAACCAGGTTCTCTTATCTCTGCAAGTGCCCACAGCCAATAGGGTCCCTACCTCCCTTGCTTTCACACTCACTAGGTCTCCTTCTGTGTTTGGGTCTGTACCCGGTCCATATAACGAGCCCTGGCAACCCAAGAGAGCTGGCGGTTCTTTAATCTCCCCTGCTTGGCTGTCCCACCCCCAGACATTTGTGAGGTGAAAGTTCCTGAGGCTGAAGCTGCCTCAGCCCCCACTGCCCCAAGGGTTTGTTGTGTATTGACTCAGCAGAGTCTGAATGGAGGTGTTTGCACTTCAATCAGGTAAACCTCTGCCCCTCAAAATTGAGCCTTTCCCAAGATCTTCTCCTTAAATTGCCTTAGAAGGACAACTACTTTACTGTGACTTTTTTATTTCTGCTGCTCTGAGTTCACTTTGAAGTGATGTTATACCTTTATTTGTGGAAGAAATTATAAAATGTGAAGATTTCTAATTTATTCTGCCATGTTCCCTTGTCACCCATTTTAAAAGGTCAGGAAGGTCTCCATTTCATCTCATGTGTGTTAATTTTGTTAATAAACTATCCACAGCAACCTTCAGCAGGTAGTCACCAACCACCACTATTCTTTTCTTATTTCTCTGACTCTTAATGGACGATCTCTTACCTGATAGCATGTGTGACTCTGCTTTATTACCCATTGGAAGAAAAACAGTTGCTTCATCCTTAAAGCATCCACATTTTTTCTCCTTTAGGAAGAGTCTTAAATATGTTGTTGGGTTTTTTTTTTTGCTCCAAGTGTTCAATTCAATTCAATACATTCTTCCACTATCCAAACACAGATTATATTTCTCTTTTCTTCTTCAAAATCTTTTCATTTCTTGAAGTTCCACTTCTGTGTGTGTTTGGGGGTAAAGAAGATTCCTTTTACCTTCTATTCTAGTAATAAGACAAGGTAGCACATGGAGTGTATGCAGTAGTCATTTGAATATGGCAGAAGTACAAATATCATGAACTCAATGAAAATCCCTGCAATGTTTGCCGTCATTCCATACTTAGTGAAAATCCTAGTCACTGACTTTTAAAGTTATTGTGGGTTTATAGCTTTCCTCTTTAGTACATTGCTAACGTCTTGATAAGCTCTTACGCAGCTCTTGTCTGCTTATCAGATATCCAGTTTCTGGATCATAGAATACACGGAGAAGTGTAATATAAGAAGATTAGAAAGATAGGAAAACCATATCATAAAGAGTTTTAAAAAACCAAACAAGAATTTATATTTGATTCTGAAGGTAACAGGAAGCCACTAGAGTTTTATTAAAGAAAGGGGTGATGTGGTCAAACCTGGACACAGTTGAATGGAAGACAGATGGAAGTGGGTAAAGAATAGAATATTACAATATACTAGGCATGAAATATTGAGGGCAGTGTCAGAGAAAGCAAAGTGGCAAATATGAGAAATTTTACAAAGATGGAATGACAGGACATGGTAGCTGATTGGACATGGAAGGAGTGGTAAGAGAGAAAATGAGGAAGAAGAAAACAAACATTTATTATTGTATGCCAGGCACTGTGTTAAGCAGTTTACAAATGTTATCTTATTTAACCTTCATATTAACCTGGGTAGAGCTGGACTAATCCATTTTATGAGACCTGAGATGGTCCTAATTCCAAATCCAGGTCTTTATTATTGAAACTTAGCTGCCTCTAGGAGTTGGAGACAACATCTAGGTTGTGAGCCTCGGTGAGTACTAAGAAATAATAAAATTTAATAGTATTATTATTAAGTTAATAGTACTAAGAAAATTAGGAAGAAGGGAGAGTTTGGGGGAAGAAATAATGATTTATAATTTGGATATGTTGAGTTTAAGATATCTATGAGACATCCATTTCAAGAACTATCACATCTGGCTAGAAACTGGAAAACGAATGGATGCCCATCAATTGGAGAATGGCTGGGTAAATTGTGGTATATGAATGTTATGGAATATTATTGTTCTGTAAGAAATGACCAGCAGGATGAATACAGAGAGGACTAGCGAGACTTACATGAACTGATGCTAAGTGAAATGAGCAGAACCAGGAGATCATTATACACTTCGACAACGATATTGTATGAGGACATATTTTGATGGAAGTGGATTTCTTTGACAAAGAGACCTGAGTTTCAATTGATAAATGACGGACAAAAGCAGCTACATCCAAAGAAAGAACACTGGGAAACGAATGTGAACTATCTGCATTTTTGTTTTTCTTCCCGGGTTATTTATACCTTCTGAATCCAATTCTCCCTATGCAACAAGAGAACTGTTCGGTTCTGCAAACATATATTGTATCTAGGATATACTGCAACATATCCAACATATAAAGGACTGCTTGCCATCTAGGGGAGGGGGTGGAGGGAGGGAGGGGAAAAAAAATCGGAACAGAAATGAGTGTCAATATAAAGTAATTATTAAATAAAAATTTAAAAAAGAAAATAAAAAAAAAGAAAAAAAAAAGAACTATCACATCAAGAAAAAGATATTGCAAGCAGCCAGAAAGAAACAATTTAAAGACCAAGGATCCATGATTAGGATTATCCAGGACCTAGCAGCTTCCACCTTAAAGGATCGAAGGGCCTGGAATCTGATATTTTGAAAGGCAAAGGAACTTGAATTACAGCTAAGAATTTTAGGGAACCAGATGAACATTCAATGATATAGGTGAATTTCATCTATTTATAATGAAGTGATAGTTCTGAAATTTAGCCATGATATTCCTTGGTTTTGTTTTTTTTTTCATCATGGCTTTCAGGAAGCCCAATAATCCTTAGATTGTCTCTCTTAGATCTATTTTCCAGATCTGTTGTTTTACTTAGGAGGTATTTCATATTTTCTTCTATTTTTTCATTTTTTTGTTTTTGTTTGACTGATTTGTGAAGTCTTTTTGAGTCATTCACTTCCATTTGTTCAATTCTAATTTTTAATGTATTATTTTCTTCAGTTGCCTTTTTTTTGCTCCTTTTGTAATTGGCCAATTGATTTTTTTTTTATTCACTGCACTCTTTTTCCATTTCACAAATTTTGTTTTTCAGTGAATTGATGTTTTTTTCATATCTCTTTTGTAGGGTATTATTTGCTTTCCCCATTCCTTCTTGCAATGATCTCATTTCATTTCTTCATTTTTCTTCTCTTTTAAGAACCTTTATGCAATCTTCCAAGAAAGACTTGTGAAATAGGGACCAGCTCATATCTCCTTTTGGGGCTTCATCTGGAGTTGCTTTGCCTTTAGGATTTGAGGTCTGTTCTCTCTCTTCATAAAAGCTGTCTATGATTAGAGTTCTTTTTGTTTGTTTTTTTAAGTCTTGAGGTCTGTTCAATGCAAAAGAGTGGCATCTGTTTTAATTTGTTCTGGGGCAGTTCTGCTGGTTGATTTCCAGTGCTGGCTAATTGCTGCTAGATACAGCATTCTTCTGAGGCTTAGTGGTTTACAATTTGCCTTTTGCAGCAAATCTGCCAAACCACCTGCTTGCAACAAGGACAGAGTAGCCTAAGAGGCTCACAGAAGATTTCCAGGTGCTTGGAAGCTGCAATGCTCTGACTCCTTGCCCCAGCTCCTTGCCCCAATTTCTCTGTGCTGTGGACTGGGCTCAGCAGACTGTTCCCCCTGCCAATTTGAAATAGACCTGTTCTGAAGTTCTTTCAAGGAAGGTATCTTCTTCTGGGAATGTGTTGTACTCTAAATATTTGTGGATTCTTTGACTCCAAAATCAGTTTAGAGGGTTAATCTGCTGTTGGTTTGAGAGAAGGTCAGAGAAAGTCACAAAAAGTCATGTTGGCTCTATGCTATTTGGTTATAGGGAGTTAAATGGGAGGAAAAAATACATTCCAAAGGAATTTATGGTCAAAAGAGAACTTTCGTACATTATTCAATACAAAATGGATAATTTTGATTATATTAAATTTAAAAAAATTGTATAAACAAAATCAATGCAGACAAAATTAGAAAGGAAGCAATAAACTAGGGGAAAATTTACATTCAAGGGTTCTGATAAAGATCTCATTTCTAAAAGATATAAAGAGTTGACTCAAATTTATAAGAATTTAAGCCATTTTCCATTTGATAAATAGTCAAAGGATATGAACAAGCAATTTTCAGATGAAGAAATTAAAACCATTTCTAGTCATATGAAAAGATACTCTAAATCATTATTGATCAGAGAAATGCAAATTAAAACAATTCTGAGATACCACTACACACCTTTCAGATTGGCTAAAATGACAGGAAAAGATGACAAATGTTGGAGGGGATGTGGGAAAACTGAGACACTAATACATTGTTGGTGAAGTTATAAACTGATTAAGTCATTCTGGAGAATTTGGAATTATGCCCAAAGGGCTATCAAACTATACATAACCATATCCAGCAATGTTTCTACTGGGCTTGTATCCTAAAGAGATCATAAAGGAGGGAAAGGGCCCCACAGGTGCAAAAATGTGGCAGCCCTTTTTGTAGTGGCAAGAAACTAGAAACTGAGTAGATGCCTATCAGTTGGAGAATGGCAGAGCAAGTTATAGTATCTAAATGTTATGGAATATTATTGTTTTATAAAAAATGATCTAAAAATGATGTTTTTAGAGAGCCTTAGAGAGACTTACATGAACTGATTTATGTTCTATGTGAACTTAACACTAAGTGAAATGAACAGAACCAGGAGATCATTATACAGGGCAACACCAAGATTATAAGATGATCAATTCTTATGGATATGGCTCTCATCAACAATGAGGTGATTCAGGTCAGTTTTAATGGCCTTGTGATGAAGAACGCTATTTATAACCAGAGAGAGGACAGTGGAAACTGAATGTGAATCACAACATAGTATTTTTACTCTTTTTGTTGCTGTTTGCTTACATTTTGGTTTTTTCTCTTTTTTTTCCTTTTTCATCTGATTTTTCCTGTACAGCATGATATTTGTGAAAATATGTACAGAGGAATTGCTCATGTTTAACATATATTGGATCAATTGTCAACTGCGGGAGGGCATGGGGGGGAGAAAAATTAGGTTTTTGTAGGGGTGAATGTTGAAATTTTTTCATGTATATATTTTGAAAATAAAAGCTTTAATTTAAAAAAAAAGAAAATACATTCCAAAGGCACAGAGACAGGACTGAACAACTAGGCAACTAATATTTTAAAGCCAGGTAGTGTATGGGGATGGAAGTATTAATCAACAAAGACTAGAAAGGTAGGAAGGGCTTATATTATGGAAAGCTTTAAATGTCAAACATGAATTTGTAGTTGATCCTGAATATAATAGGGAAATACTGAAGTTTATTGAGCAGAAGAGTGATTTGTTTAGAGATGTACTTAAGAAAATTCATTTTGTGCCAACTGAATCCAGAGAAAGAACTATTGAGGCTGAATACAGATTGATGCATACTATTTTCATCTCTATTTTTTTGTTACATTATTTGTTTATTTCTCATGGTTTTTCTCTTTTGTTCTTATTTTTCTTTCTCAACATGATTCATGGAAATATGTTAAAAATGAGTATATATATATAACCTATATCAAATTGCTTGCTGTCTTGGAAAGGAGAGAGGGAGAAAAAACAATTGGACCTCAAAATCTTACCAAAAAAGAATGCTGGAAGCTATCTTTGCATGTAATTGGAAAATAATATACTATTAAAAGAAAAAAAGAAAAACCATTTTGATGGCTATATGTATGATGAATTGGAGAGGAGAAATACGAGATTGGGAAATCAAATATGAAATTATTAAAATTAACCAGGGAAGAGATGATAAGGACTCAACTAGAGTAGTGGCTTGCATGGGTTGAAAGAAGATGTATGGGAGAGGTATTATGGACATAGAAATGACAAGATTTCTGAGAAAGTAATTCAGGCTGCTCTTCAAACTTCTTCAATAATCTCTCAGCAGAGGATTTCAATTCCTATTTTATGGGCAAATTTGAGGTCATTCATTATTATTCCCTCTTCTTCCTTACTTCGCAACCCAAATCCCTTCTTCATTATCCCTTATTCTCTCCTTATTAATTTCTGAGAAAGGGACAATCCTTCTTGCCAAAGCCAACACTATCCACTTTACTTTTGACTCCTTTTCCTTGCCTCCCCTGAGATCTTTCCCTTTTAATGATTACTTTTCTTTCAATTTTAATTTCTCCTTAGCTATTGCTTCCATTCCTTCTGCCTTCAAATCTTCCCACATGTCTTCCCTCCTTCAGAAACCTTCACTTAATCCTGCTATCCTCTCAAGCTCTACTGATAGTATAGCTATACTGATGTAGACTGCTACATTTTTCTTTATTTCATAGCTAAACTCCTAGAAAGAGTAATTCTCACACTATTTCCATTTCCTTACTTTGCACAGTCTTCTAAATCTTTCACAATCTGACTTCCAGTGCATCTATTTGATTTTGAAACTATTGAACATTATGTAGCTTTTAATTAAAACTAACATAAAACTATTCTTTTGAGAGTTTCTTCCTATCTGTCTGACTGTTCCAAGCATCTCTTGTTCAATATTTCCAAAACAAAATTCATTTTCTATTCCCTTAGATTCATTCCTATATTTCTGTCAAGGACACCACCATTCTTTCAGCTACTCAGGTTTGCAACCCAAGTGCCATCTTCAACTCTTCAATCAAGATATGTATCTTGTCAGTTGCCAAATCTTATGAATTATACTCCCACTATATCTTTCCTACACCCATCCCTTCTTTTGCTTCTAAATTCTATCATCCTTGTTCAGGGTCTCATCAACCATTTTAGAAGTTATTGCAGTAGCTTCTTATTTGATTCCTTCATTTCTATCCTTATCTCTGTCTAAGCCATCCTTCACATGACTGCCAAATGGATATTCCTTTAGGTCATGTCTTTACATAGATCTGACCTTGTCATTTCTCTGCACAAAGTCTCAGTAGCTCTCTATTGCACCCTGGATAAATTACAACTTTTTTTTCTTGGCATCTAAAGTTCTTAATAATCAAGCTTCAACCTCTTTTTCCAGGCTGATGATTACACTTTATTCCCCTCAACCACTCTTTGTTCCAGCCAAACTAGCATAGTGGTTATTGCCTATACATACCATTCCATTTTATCTCTGATTTGTATGCCCATGCATAAATACTTTTCCTCTTCACCTCTACTTCTTTGAACTCCTAACTTGCTTCAGGGTTCTTTTTTTTAAATTATAACTTTTTATTGACAGAACATATTCATAGATAATTTTTTACAACATTATCCCTTGCACTTATTTCTCTTCTGACTTTTCTCTTTCTCCCTCCACCTCCTCCCCTAGATGGCAGGCAGTCTTATACATGGTAAATATGTTATAGTATATCTCTGATACAATATATATGTGCAGAACTGTACAATTCTCTTATTGGACAAGAGGAATTGGATTCAGATGGTAAAAATAAGCTGGGAAGAAAAACAAAAATGCAAACAGTTCACACTCATTTCCCAGTGTTCCTTCTCTAGGTGTAGCTGATTCTGTCCATCATTGATCAATTGGAACTGAATTAGATCTTTTCTTTGTTGAAAATATCCACTTCCATCAGAATATATCCTCATATATATTGTTGAAGTATATAATGATCTCCTGGTTCTGCTCATTTCACTTAGCATCAGTTCATATAAGTCTTTCCAAGCCTCTCTGTATTCATCCTGCTGGTCATTTTTTACATAACAATAATATTCCATAACATTCATATACCACAAATTACCCAACCATTCTCCAGTTGATGGGCATCCATTCAATTTTCAGTTTCTAGCCACTACAAAAAGGGCTGCCACAAACATTTTGGTGCATACAGGTTCCTTTCCCTTCTTTAGTATCTCTTTGGGATATAAATCCAGTAGTAACACTGCTGGATCAAAAGATATGTACAGTTTGACAACTTTTGGGCATAATTCCAGATTGCTCTCCAGAATGGTTGGATTCATTCACAACTCCACCAACAATACATCAGTATCCCAGTTTTCCTGCATCCCCTCCAACATTCATCATTATTTTTTCCTGTCATCTTAGCCAATCTGACAGGTATGTAGTGGTATCTCAGAGTTGTCTTAATTTGCATTTCTCTGATCAATAGTGATTTGGATAACCCTTTCATATGAGTAGAAATAGATTCAATTTCAATGAAAATTGTCTGTTCGTATTCTTTGACCATTTATCAATTGGAGAATGGCTTAATTTCTTATAAATTAGAGTCAATTCTTTATATATTTTGGAAATGAGGCCTTTAATCAGAACCTTTAACTGTAAAAATGTTTTCCCAGTTTGTTGCTTCCCTTCTAATCTTGTTTGTATTAGTTTTGTTTGTACAAATAATTTGATATAATCAAAATTTTCTATTTTGTGATCAATAATGATTTCTAGTTCTTCTTTGGTCACAAATTCCTTTCTCCTCCACAAATCTGAGAGATAAACTATCCTATGTTTCTCTAATTTATTTATAATCTCTTTCTTTATACCTAAACCATGGACCTATTTTGATCTTATCTTGGTGTACGGTGTTAAGTGTGGGTCCATGCCTAATTTCTGCCATACTAATTTCCAGTTTTCCCAGTAGTTTTTGTCAAATAATGAATTCTTATCCCAAAAGTTGGGATCTTTGGGTTTCTCAAACACTAGATTGCTATAGTTATTGACTATTTTGTCCTGCAAACTTAATCAAGTAATCTAATTCTTAGACAATACCAAATGGTTTTGGTGACCCCTGTGTTATAATATAGTATTAAACCAGATATAGCTAGGCCACCTTCTTTTTATTTTTTTTTTCATTAATACCCTTGAAATTCTTGACCTTTTGTTCTTTCATATGAATTTTGTTGTTATTTTTTTCTAGGTCATTAAAATAGTTTCTTGGGAATCTGATTGGTATAGCACTAAATAGATTAGTTTAGGGAGTATTGTTATCTTTATTATATCCACTTGGCCTATCCAAGGGCACTTAATATTTTTCCAATTATTTAAATCTGACTTTATTTGTGTGGGAAGTGTTTTGTAATTTTGCTCATATAATTCCTGACTTTTCTTTGGTAGATAGATTCCCAAATATTTTATGCTATCAACAGTTATTTTGAATGGAATTTCTCCAAGTATTTCTTGCTGTTGGATTTTGTTGGTGATGCATAAAAATGCTGAGGATTTGTATGGATTTATTTTGAATCCTGAAACTTTGCTAAAGTTGTGAATCATTTCTAATAGCTTTTTAGTAGAATCTCTGGGGTTCTCTAAGTATACCATCATATCATCTGTGAAGAGTAATAATTTGGTTTCCTCATTACCTATTCTAATTCCTTTAATATCTTTCTCAACTCTTATTTCTGAGGCTAGCGTTTCTAATACAATATTGAATAATAATGATGATAGTGGGCAACCTTGTTTCACTCCTGATCTTATTGGGAATGGTTCCTGTTTATCCTCATTACATATGATGCTTACTGATAGTTTTAAATATATGCTCCTGACTATTTTAAGGAAAAGTCCATTTATTTTTATACTCTCAAATGTTTTTATTAGGAATGGATGTTGGATTTTATCAAATGCTTTTTCTGCATCTATTGAGATGATCATATGGTTTTTGTTAATTTGGTTATTGATATAGTCAATTATGCTAATAGTTTTTCTAATATTGAACCAGCCCACTTCAGGGTGCTTGAAAATAACTTCTTACCTTTTCATATTCCTTGATTGTTTGTGGTCCTCTCTCCACACAATTTCCTTTGTGTATAATTGGGATTTATTTACTATTGTGAAGGGCTTTGCTATCAAAGTTCCTTGAAAGCAGGGACTGTTTTAGTTGCTTTTAGTTTTGGTTTTTGTATCCCCTGGGTCTAGCCCAGTGCATGACACATAGTAAATTTTAAAAATAAGTGCTCATTTAATTGAATTGAAGCAGGGGACAAATTATTATCCAAGAAAGAGAAGATGTGAAGAAGGTTTGAGCAAAGCTAGTAGTTTTAGTTAGTGAAGAGCGAAGTGCTGATGTGAGCAAGGTTTTGGTGGTAGAATCAACAATTCTTGACCACTAAATATATAGGAATTGAGTGTGAGGTGACAGAGAAGAAAGAAACAAGAACTCTGAGGTTTTGAACCTGAGTATCTGGAAGAACAGCAATGCTTTCAATATAAATAGGGAAGTTTGGTTGAGGGATGAGTCTGGGGAAGAAACAGAATTAGTTCTATTTTGGAACTGTTGAGTTGAAGATGCTTACAGAAAATCCAAGTGGAGCTAGATATCAATTTTAAAGTGTATGACTTAGCATGTTATAAATACAGTGCTAAACATCCAGGTAAAAGACTTAGTCCTGTCAGTCCATCCACATCTCAATATAATTGTTGCCTAGAACAAAATAACATAAATTAACAATAGCTAGTATTTATACTGTACTTTATGGTTTGCGAAGTGATGCATATATTATCTCATTTGATCCTTAAGCAACAACCATATGAAATAGATTCTATGATTATCCTTGCCACCTTACCTTTTTTTAAAACAGATGATAACAATGAGGCTGAGAAAAGCTGTGTCTTTTATGTGTCACATAGCTAGTGAGTTTCTGTGGTAGAATTTGAACTCAGATCTTTCTCCCTTCTTATCTACCGTCTTCCCACTCTTAGATAGAGCCCACAAAAGCAAGGACACAACATGGTATATCTATCATAGAACATTAGCTCTCACTTGTTTAATCTTAAAGCTCAAAAACAAAATCCATTTCTTTACAGGGAATGGGATAATTGCTTTGTCTTCATATTTCAGCATGGGCTCGTTCATGGATGAGGAAAGCAACACTAGAAGCTCAGAGGCAGCCTCTAACAAGTAAAGGGCATAGTGTTTTAAATCAATATTGATGACAGTTTCATGAGGGCCAGAACTTAGAGAATTCAGACATTTACTTAGCCAGTTTCTTCCAAAAGACTTTTCTTCATTCCTCACCTCCTGTCTCCAAATAAAATATGTCATGAGAACTGAAATGACAGAAACAACAGTGAAAAAAGATAAACTTTATTCTTGGTCACCTCTCTAAAATCAGAGAATGTTCAAGCTGAAAGAAACCTTAAAGATCAATATACCTCATCCTCTGCTGTCCTCTTTCCCTTGGAGAAAGATACAGCCAGAAAGAATTTATTAAAATTATTATTATTTACAGATGAAAGTCTGTCTTTTTCCTATATGAATCACATTGGGACTATGATTCCATTTGGTGATTTCTCTGGGCAAATAAAAATGGAGACTTTTGCATTGGATCATATGGCAGCGTCTCAGACCAGACTTTAAAATAGATCCTCTCACTAAGTAGCCTTTGTGGTTGTCCATGGGCGGGTTGGGGACCTCTGTCACCCCACCCCTTTTCCCCCATCCCCGCACAAGACTGAGTTGTTGTGGTCCAATGCCTACAGAGGGCGTTGAAGGGAAAGAAAGCAGTGTAATTCTTTACTTTTACCTTACTGGAGCCAAGTTAAATTCCAGAGAACCACATACAGTGGAGATTTTTGTTTTCTTTATTACGTCCCTCGGCAGGGTGGTGGCAGGACTCAAAGGGAAGTCTGTTTTGGGGAGAAGTCAGCGTCTGCCTCTCTCCTAAACCAGCCTGATCAAATCCCCAGCAACCAGTCCTTAGATAACACTGCGCGAGAAACCTGAAACTGACAGCCCTGGCTCTCATCAGCCACCTAGGATCATTGTCTGGAAACTGAGACATGTTGCTGAGATGCCGCGGTGATTGAGTATTAAGTAGCACCGCTGGGATTTTCTCTCCAGGGTTTACAGCTCGGACCTCTGAACTTAAACAAAGAGAGTTTTTAGAAAGCCTGTCTGGAGCCTGAAGACTTGAGCCTTTCTGTGGCACTTTGCAAACATAGGCTTTGGGATCATTGTTCTTCCCAGGCAGTACTGTGCAGAAAGCACAGAAAGCCCACTCCCCTGCCCCCAACCCTTGTCAGAGATGTATTCAGGGTTCTCAGCAGTGTTCAAGGCACTCACCCCCTGCCCAACCCCCAAGTCCACTCAAGGCAATCTCAAGGGCTAGGATCTACGCATTGCCTCATGTGTCGTAAGTGGCTGATGAATGGTTGCATGTGTCAGAAAGGGAATAGACTTTGAAAAAAGTAGCCCCAAGAGTGTGAAGTAGGAGAATTTTCTGTTATTACTCTCAAATAATGCTTATTTATGATGATACCTATTCTATCTATACTATCTATATCTATATCTATATAATACCTATTCTAGGTATTAATAAATTGCATGTATCATAGGATAGAGAGAAAATATGAATCAAGCTGTTGAGAAGACATATGTATACATACATTATTTTGTGTGTGTTATCTTAGTTATGAAAGCCTTCCTCTGATTTGCGAAGGTGACCCTGAATTCTCAAGCTTATGCTTGCAAAGTACAAGTATTAGCCCTTGCAGAAAGGTATAGTCAGAAGGAATCTAAAAAGCACTACTAAGTATTGTCAAGTTTGTAGTGAAATAATACATGAATTAAACAACATGTATTAGGTGCTAAGTAGTGGACTAAGTAAGCATTGTGGACAGAAATAGAAAAATGAGACAGCCCCGATCTCAAAAAGCTTACAACAACACATACTGGAGAGCGGTGGTCAAGGAAGAATGTTTTATTCTGGTAAATTACAGAGATGTTGGGTAGAATGATAGGAAAAACTATTGCCACAATCTTGCCAATGGTCTTGTTGTTTAGATCATAATTTTCATAGGCAGGGAAAGTCAGGGCACCTGCATGAACAGAGGGGAAAAAAGCCAGAATAAAGATGAGAATGCAAGGTCCCAGAATAATTCAGTTAGAAAAAACTCCAAGACTGAAGACTGAGGGACACAGATAGTCTTTTTTAAAAAATCAGTTTAAAGACAAGAACTTCAAAAGAAGGGAGTGGATTTGGAAAGTGAACAACTTCTGAACTGCATTGATAAGATTTTATTTTGTTGTTCAATCATTGTCTTGTCTGACTCTTTGTGATCCCATCTATGTACTATAGTGGGCCAGACCCACTTTACTGTCTATACTTTACTGTTTCAAAGTGTGTCTGAGTTCATGTCTATTATTTTCATGATACTATCTATTCATTTTACCCTCTGCTTTTCTTTTTGCCTTCATTCTTTCCCAACATCAGGCAGGGTCTTTTCCAGTGAATTCCATCTTCTCATTTTGTGGCTAATGTATTTATGCTTCAGCTTCAATATCTCACCTTTCAGTGAATAGCCTGAATTAATTTCTTTAAGAATTGACTGACTGGACCTTCTTGCTGTCCAAGGAACACTCAAAAGTCTTCTCCAGCACTACAATTCAAAAGCATCGATCCTGTAGTTCTGAGCTTTCCTTATAGACCCAGTTCCCACAGCATATTGCTGCTGAAAAAACCAAAACTTTGATTACATTCACCTTGGTTGGCAAGGTGATGTCTCTGTTTTTTAGTATGCTGTCCAGATTTGCCATAGCTTTCCTTCTAAGGAAGAAGAATTCTTTAATATCATGGCTGCAGTCATTGTCTGCAGTGATATTTGAGCCCAAGTACATGAAATCTGACATTGCTTCCCTTTCCTCTCCCTCTATTTGCCAGGAGGTGATGGGACCAGTTGCCAAGATCTTAGTTATTTTTGATGTTAAATTTCAAACCAGCTTTTTATAACTTCCTCTTGCAAGAGACTTCTTACTTCTGTTTCACTTTCTGCTATTAGAGCAGAATCACCTGCAAATTTGAAATTATTGCTATTCCTCCAGGCAACCTTAATTCTGGCTTTTGATTCATTCCGCCTAGCATTTTTCAAGATGTACCCTGACTATAAGTTAAATAAATAAGGTGACAACCTACAGGTATGCCATACTCCTTTTCTAATCTTAAACTGATCATTTTCATGTTCAGTTCTAACTATAGCTTCTTGGTCCACATACAGATTCCTCGAGAGACAAATAAGATGGTTTCATTATCCCATTTCTTTGAGGACTTGCCACATTTTGTTGTGATTCACACAAAGTCTTTAGTATAGTCAATCAAACAGTAGATATTTTCCTAGAATGCCTTTGCTTTTTTCATAATCCAGCAAATTTTGACAATTTGGTCTCTAATTCCTTTTCCTCTTTGAAAACCAGCTTGCTTTCCTAGTGATTCTCAGTTCATATATTGTTGAACTTAGCTTGCAGAATCTTAAGTATAACCTTACTGAAGCATGAAGTAAGCACAATTGTTCAGGAATTTGAACAGTCTTTGGCTTTGCCTTTTTTAGGATTGGGTTACTGATTTTTTTTTCCCAGTCCAGTGGTCATGGTCATGTTTTCCAAAGTTGCTGATGTATTGAGTGCAATACTTTAATAGCATCATCTTTTAGGGTTTTAAATAGTTCAGTTGGAATTCCATCACCTCCTCTAGCTTCCTAAGGTCCACTTGACTTCATTTTCCAGCATGTCTTGCTCTAGATCAATAACCATATCATTGTGGTTATTGGTGATGTTAAGATCTTTCTTATAAAGTTATTTTGTGTATTCTTACCACTTTTTAAATTTCTTCTGCTTTTGTTAAAACTCTAACATTTTTATCTTTTATCATGCCCATTTTGGGGGAGGGTTCTGAAAATGGAATTTAGATTTCTGGATCATGGCCTTAAGTATAGGAATAAGGGACTTTACAGCCAAGAGTAGAATTTTCCTAACAGACTAATAAAAATAAGTTTGTCTGGTGTTTTATTAATCTTGCAAAAACTATTTTTCCTTTTCACTGTGATTTCAAATACTTTAATCTTTCAATTCTTCCCCAAGGTATCACCCCATGCACTAGCTTCATTCTTCTTTCTCTTCCATTTTGATCCATTGGTGAATCCATTCAGCTTTATTCAGTGCTTTTCTCTTAGTTGTCTTGTTTCCTCAACCTATCAAAGATCTTAATTGGTGAATGTCAGTCTTTAAGCTACTGTCCTTTACTATCTTTGCTCCTATATATGAACTGCTGAAGAAAGATGGAGAAAATCATGAAACCCTACTGACTGAATATATTTTGTGTTTATTAGACAATCTTAACTGGATCCTTCCTGTGGCAAAGCAATTCTTTTCTATCTCCCTGATTGATTTACTATGTTATTTACCAAAACCAACTCTTCCAACCTTTCTAATTTCCTCTTAAAGCCTCCCAGGACATTCCTGGTTTCTACTCTGCCAACCAAAAACTTTGCCCCATTATAAAAAAAGTGAAGCTTCTCATCCTGAGCTCCCTCTTCTCCCCTTCTCATTTCATGTCACAAGGATGCTTTCTGCCATTTTTCTTTGCCAAGGCTAACCCTTCGCTAACAAGTGATTTCTTGCCATCCTGTCAGTAATGGTCCTCTCCATTATTCCTCTTCTTTCACTCATTTTCCACTTTTCTGTCCACAATCAAAAGCTGTGTTCTCACATATCAATCAGTTATCATTTATTAAATACCAACTATGTACCTGGTACTATAGCTAGGCACTAGAGATATGAAAAAGACAACATATATACATATTAAATATATACAAAATAAGTACAAGGTAATTTTTTGGGGGGACAAGGGAAGCACTAGCACCTAAAAGGGAGAATTGGGAAGATCTCTATGCAAAAAGGTGGGATGTATCTTTACAAAAGTGTTCAAAAAAGAAAAAGAAAGGTGAAGAAAAAGAGGCACTGTTGACTTAGAAATATTGAGATTTAGAGAGATGGAACTTGTGACTAGAAAGATTATACCTTGCTCCAAAGGAAAGGAATAGGAAAAACTGTGTCAAGGGAAGGGAAGGAGGAAAGAATAACATTGCATATTCCGAAGGCATACACATGAGAAATTCCAAGAACCAGAAAAGGGAAGCTTGGTAAAGGATGTTTGCATGAGGATCAACATAGAAAGAAATAGAGGCAAGCATCTAAATGTACTTTAGATCACTTGGGCAGAAATGGGAAGTTTAGCAAGTAAATGAAAAATCTGGTACAGAGGCATGATGGTAATAATAGAAGGGCTTTAATTATACAAATATGTGCTGGATGGAACTTTGTATCTGCCCAAAGCACTGTAGCTCATAATTTCAGGACATAATAATTTTGTCTTTCAAATGTGGAAGGGACAGTGAAAGAATCTGCTTTTCTATACTTGATTCTTTTTTAAAATTATTTAATTTTAAATTTGTGGAATAAAGCATTTCTACATCATAGTATAATAAAAAGCTAATTGTAATGAAACTGCAAATCTATTATATATAACTTGCTATCCCTTTTAAATATATAATAAATTTACCATGTAACTTTATTTTCCCTTTTTTTCTTCTCCCAGTCCTCCATTAGATAAAAATATAGCTATATCCATATATAGATAAAATTATTCTATTCACACTTCTATTTGTCAGTTCTTTCTTTGAATTCAGATGGCAGCTTTATATGTCCTTTATTTTTAATTTGTATATTTATAATAGTCAAAATGTCACTCAAAGTCATTCCTAAATAATATTGCTTTTATTGTATATGTTATCTTGGATCTATTCACTTTATGTAAGTCTTCCCATGCCTTTCTAAAATCACTGAGTTCAATATTTCTTACATCACAATAGTATTCCATCACAACCACATATCATAACTTTTTCAGCCATTTCCCAATTGATGGGATTCCTGCAATTTCCAATTCTTTGCCACCATAAAAAGAGTTGCTAATAAACATCTTGTTCACATTCAAATTTATAATTGCAATGTATGAATTTTCATCCCTCTTATTTTTACTATTTTATTTCTCAGCCTCTTTTTACTCTATCCCTGTTGTCTTATTTTTCCCTCCCCATTCTCCCGTTTTCCATTCCACTCATCTCTCCAAGAGTCCCCACTCAACCCCTTCCTAATCCCAATCCATACACTTCTCCAAAAGTCCCTCTGTCATCCTTTCCCTTCATCCCTCCCATATACTTGATTCTTTCTATCTATCTAAATGGTTGTTGAAAGAGATCAGTAGAGCTCTCTCAGTGAAGAGAGTGAGGAGTAATCTCCTACATCTTAGTTATGTGAAGGAGAAGTAGAGGAAACCAGACAGCATGTAACATGCATTCTAGATGTTCAAGGAAGATTTCAAAGGGTTTATAGAAAAGATAGGTAAGATTCCATGACCATTTGCCATGAGGGAAGTGTGATGGTTATAGGAAGCTTGGCAGTTAGTCATTTAACAAATTTGGAGCTGGAAGGGACCTTAGAGGCTATCCCAGTTTAGCTTTCATTTTACAAATGTGTAAGCTGAGGTAAAGTGACTTGACTTGTTCAAAGTCCAAGAGTTAATAAAAGAAATTTAACATAATTCTTCCTCAAAACCCAGTAATCTTTCCCACTGTAACATATCAACATATATCCTAGTCACTCAACCCCCCAGTGCCCTACGCATCTCTCCAAGAGTTTAAATTGAAGAGCAAATGCCAATTTATATTAGTAGATGGAATTTCTTCATTATTGGTTTCTTACACTAATGAAATAACAGGTCTAGTTTAAAATATTATTTTCATTTTCTTTGTAACCTATGTGTCATTTGGGCTTTTGATCCTGAAACTATGACTCTAGAGTTATCTTGAGAACTTTCTCACAAGCCTTACATCCTCTCTTACATCCTCTCAAGGTTACCCTGGAAGGAGCCAAGTTGTAAAGAGCTTTAAATGATAAAGGATCTGCTATTTTATCCTATTAGAAATAGGGAGTCACTAGTGTTTAGATTATGGCTCAGTTCTTTTCCTCAGTCCTCAGCAAGTATTCAGGTTAACAAGACAGATTTTATTTAGCTCGAAAGGAAGTGCAAACTCTTATATCCAAGCTCTTAAATAGAACAATTTTCTGATACTTTCTATAAGTAATCTGCCCACCTTCCCTTTTAGTATTTCTGTTCCCTATAGTTTGTATTCTGCCTTCTTTCTGCATACAGAAAGACAGGATGTTATTTCCTTAAGCAATGAAGAATGTAATATATAACTTGTCCATCAGGTGTCACTATATGCAAGCCACCAATTTACTGGCCCCATCATTATTTTTGATGTTTGTTCAAGAGATCTTAATGTTCGCGTACAAAGTTCCCAGCCTACAAAATGATACAGTCTCAGATATCTTGGCAAAAAAGAAAGACTTGCTGGCCTGGTTTGGAATTGTAGACTGGTAGCTTATATAGAACATTATTCAAAATTATAAAAATTAGAGAAATCTTTACAACTCTTTCCTCCACTTGGCATCTGGGAAATCTCCTACCTCAATCTTGACCTTCAATCAATAAAAATGTATTAAACACTTATGATGTATCCAAAATAGCTCTTGTCTGAAGGGGACATTTTAATGGAGGAGACAGTATATACAAATCAGAATATGCAAGAATTAGTTATTTAGAAAGTAATTGTAGAGGGAACAAGCAACTTGTGGGATCACAAGGGGGAAGCCTTCAGCTGCTTGAGTTCAGTCTTAAAGAAAATCAAGGATTCTAAGAGTAGGAGATTCAGATTTTCTTCTAGGCATGAAGAACATCCAATATAAAGAAATAGAAATGAAAAAAGTAAAAGACTGAGGAAAATATACAATTGACAATTTTAAATTGTGAATGTGAATATGATGAACTTACCCACAAAACAAAGTAATGGCAGGATGGATTAGAAAACATAATTCCACAATATGTTGTTTATAAGAAACATATAAAGATTTGCATAGGTAAAAATAATAAGGAGCAAAATCTATTATGCCTCATACAAATTAAATAGCAATCATCACCTTAGATAAAGCAACAGCAAAAATTATCTTGGTTAAAAGAGAGAAATAGAGAAATTACATTATGCCAGGAGACATCACAAACAATGAATTAAAACTAGTACATATATATGCACTGATATATAGCACCTGTAACATAGAATGTATAAGTAAAATTTATTTACTTATTTATCATTAAACATACTTATTAGGGATGACTCTAATAATAAAATTTATGATCATCAATGCATACAGTGAAACTTTACTATTAAACTTTATAAATATCAAAGCCTGTAGGAGCAAGCATCTAACCTGTTTCTTAGAGGCTCCAGTGAGCATGGCTTGTAATGGTGCTGTTAACAAGGTTCGCTCTCTGTACAGCTGGAAGCTGTGTTGCTTTCTCTGAGATATCATTCTGTCATGTCTCCTGCAATCAGTGTGGTTCTCAGGTGAACATGCGAAGTTTATATTTCAAAATACAAAGAATACAGGAATCCTGGTGAAGACCCATGGCCATGACCTTTTGTAAAAAAAATTTTTTTTGTGGTTCTGGCTAGGGATCTTTAAAAGTTATATCAAAGCTCCAAATGGTGATTAATTATCTAAGTTTATGATGAGGGGAAATCATCAACCAAAATTTTAGTTTCCCAAACCATAAGGCAGCTAGATAGCATGGTGGGTAGCACAGGCCTGGAACCAAGGAAGGATTAGATTCAAATGTGGCTTCAGATACTGTCTAGCTGTGTGACCTTGAACAAGTCACTTAACCCTGTTTCTTCATCTGTAAAATGATCTGAAGAAGGAAGTGGAAAGCCATTTCAGTATCTTTGCCACAAAAATACCAAAAGAGGTCACAGAATTGGACATGATTGAAAAACAACTAAATAACAACATATGAAAGGAATTTATTAATCAAAATTTTATTTTCCTAATGTCACTAGTAGGTATTTTTTAGTCTTTACTCAACTTGAGACACATATACATTACTAATAGTTGTTTATAAGATTTGGGGGACACTCATATCATTGCTAAACTATACCATTCAGTTTCTTATCTCAATATAGAAAATCAGCTTATGTATCTACCTTGTCACAAAATGGAAACTTAAAACAAAAATGAAGTGGCTCATCCTAAGTTTACATGCTTATTCCCTCTACAATATCTAAATATTTAATGGAAAAGCAAAATGTACTTATAAGGAGAAATAGAAAGTAAAACTATAATAATGGGAGTTCTCAATGTACCACTTTCTGATCTAGACAAATCTAAGAAGGAAGTTTTTCTAACCTGAAGAAAATTTTAGAAAAGTTACACATGATGGATCTCTTGTGATTAATTAGTGAGAATAAAAAGGAATAAATTTGGTTCAGCTGTGTGTGGCATCTTTACAAATGTTGACCATAGCTCATTAAAACTTCATAAATAAATGCAAAAAAACCCTAAAAAATAAAACAATCCTTTAATGATCAAAAGTGATAAAAATTTTATTTAATCAAGAACAACTGAATAAATAATTAAAATTAACTAGACTAATTTATGTGGGGAGAATATGTGGGTTAGAGAACAAATTATAAAAATAATAGATATTTTTTAAAAAAAGATAATGACAATAAAAGATCAAATTTGTGAGATGCAACCAAAATATTCACTAAGTAGAAAATTCATACCTTTAAAACTTTTTTATCAATAAAAAATAAATAACAGGTCAATGAATTAAGCTCTAGAAGACCAATAAATTTTAAAACATCATTTAAAAAAATCAAAATTCTGATTCTCAAAAAAGAGATGAGCAAAATGAAAATAATCCAGTAGTCACTGGATTAACAAATAAAATTGGGAGCTGGTTTTTAAAAAAATAAATAAAGATAGGAAAGAAGTATTTATTAAGTGCTTACTGAATGACAGACACAATGCTAAATTCAAAGGATATAAAAACAAGCAAAAATAGATGTTTCCTGATCTCTACAAGTTTGCATTCACTTCATTGTTGTATGTTTGTGAAACCTGGACAGTCTACAGTGCCATGCCAATGAATTGAATTACTTCCATTTGAATTATCTTAGAAAAATTCTGAAGATCACCCCGCAGGATAAGATACCAGACACTGAAGTTCTTTCTCAAACTAAACTGCCAAATCTTCAAGCTCTACTGTAGGGAGCACAATTCTTTTGGGCTGGCCACATTGTTTGAATTTAATTAAATTGTCAGTATCAAAAATAGAGAACTCCCAACAATAAAATTAATAATTTGAATGGAATGGAAAAATATTTACAATATTTACAAAAATATAGATTGTTGGGGTTAACAAAATAAGAAATATAATTTAAATCACAGAAAAAGAAATTAAGCCATAAATAGCAGGTGCATTTATGAATAGATTTTATCAAATATTTCCAAATTATACAAAATGATTTTAAAAATAGGAAAATAAAGGATGCTACCAAATTTTATGATACCTAAAGAGGTAACTAAGTGGCACAAAGGAGGGGGGGGAACCTAGAGTCTATAACACAAGTTCAAATCTGATCTCTGATATTAGCTAAATGAGCTTAGACAAGTCAATTAATCTCTGTTTCCTCAACTGAAAAATGGAAATAATATTAACACTTACCTCTCAGAATTGTTATGAGGATCAAAGGAAATAATATTTATAAAAAGCTTGGCACAGTGCTAGTAGTTCATATAGAACTATATTTTCTAAATGAATAGTAAGTTCTTTATGAATGCTATTGTTGTTCCTGTTATTAAACCAAGGGGAGTCAAAACATAGAAATAAAACTATCAACCAATATCCCTAATAAACATTGATGCAAAATTCTTAAATAAAAGCAAAAGAAACTCCAAACAATTTTAAAAGGACAATATATTATGAACAGTTGGATTTATATCAGGAATTCAGGGTTGAGTCAGATTTAAGAAAACTATAAAGATAATTGACAATATTTGTTACCAAAAAAATCATATAATTTAAAAAAATAGATGTAGAAAAAGCTTTTTAACAAAATACAACTGTTACAGTTAAAAACAGTAAGCATAGGAATAAATGGACCTTTCTTAATTTGATAGGTATTATTGATCTAAAATCAAGATTCAGCAGTATGCTTAATAGAAAATAAACAGAGGCTTGGCAAGAAACTGGAAACTGAGTGGATGTCCATCAGTTGGAGAATGGCTGATAAGTTATGGTATATGAATGTTATAGAATATTATTGTTCTATAAGAAACGATCAACAGGATGATTTCAGAGAGGCCGGGAGAGATTTATATGAACCAATGCTAAGTGAAATGAATAGAACCAGGAGATCATTGTATATGCCAGCATCAATATTATATGAGGATCAATTCTGATGGACATGGCTCTTTCCAACAATGAGATGACTAATGCCAGTTCCAATGATCTTGTGATGAAGAGAGCCAACTATATTCAGAGAGAGGGCTGTAGGAACTGAATGTGAGTCACAACATAGCATTCTGGAAACATTCAGAAATGTTGTTCACTTGTATTTTATTTTCTTACTCGTTTATTTTCTTTTTTGATCCAATTTTTCTTGTGCAACAAGAGAATTGTATAAATATGTTTACACATATTGGATCTAACATATATTTTAACATGTATAACATATATTGGATTGCTTGCCATCTAGGGGAGGGAGTTGGGGGAAGGAGGAGAAAATTTGGAACACAGGGCTATGCAAGGGTCAATGTTGAAAAATTATCAGTGCATATGTTTTGAAAATAAAAACCTTAAAAAAAGAGAATAAAAAGAGGCCAATCCAGTAAGATCAGGGATAAAGTGAAGATGTCCATTAACCCCACTTCTTTTTGATATAGTGCTAGAAATATTAGCTATAGCAATAAGACAAGAAAAAGAAATCAAGGAAATAAATACAGGCAAAGAGGAAACAAAATGATCAGTTTTTGCAGATGTGATGGTGATTTACAGATGATATGATGAGAAGCCTGGAGAATCTATGAATCTAAAAAGTAGTATTATATAAGAATAAATCCATAGAATTCATTAGCATTTCTATATGTTACCAGCAAAACAAAGCAAAAAAGTCCATTTAAAATAAGTATAGAATGTATAAAATAGTTACTATATTGACCAAGATATATACCAGAATTATATGAATATAATTACAAAAGTGCTATGAAGGTAAATACAGACTTGAATAATTGGAGAAATAGTAATTTGCTATGAGTAGACAGAGCCAATAGAATAAAAATAGAATAAAAATGACAATGTTAACTAAATCAATTTACTTTCTTAGTACCATACCAATCAAATTACCATAGGATTATGTTTATAGAGCTAGAAAAAAATTCATCTGGAGGAACAGAAAATCAGAAAATCTTCAGGAAAATCATAAAATAGTAAGAAGGGAAGGGGGGCTTAGAACTATATTACAAAGGAATGATTATAGAAATAATATAATATTGTTTAAAATTAATGAGGTTATTTAGGGGAGCAGACTAGTTATACAACATTCAGAAAAAGCAACCTGGTATAGTCTAGTATTAATAACTCACTATTGTATAAAAAGTCTTTGAAAAACCAAAAAGTGATCTAGTAAAATTGATATTTGGATGAATACCTCAGAGCATATCCAAGGTAAGCTCCAAATAGATACATCACTTAGATAAAAAAAAAGTTTTTATTATAAAGTATAAAAATATAATAAAGTATAATGTATAATATATGATTAATATAATATATAAAAATAAATATTATATAGTAAAAAGCAATGAAGAAATTGTTTTTTGATTCTTTGGACAGGAAAGGAATTTGTGACTAAACAAGGAATAGACAGGATCACAGAAAATAAAATGGATAATTTTGATTACATAAAATTTTAAAAGTTTTTATGTGAATAAAACCATGTAACTAAAATTAGAAGGAATAGTTTTGCAGCAAGTTTTTATGCCAAAGGTCTTACTTCCAAGATATATAAGGAAATGGTTCAAATTTACAAACATAAGAACTATTCTCCAATTGATTAATGACCTAGTGACACAAATAGGTAATTTTTAAAGGAAAAAATCCACACTATCAACAAATATATGAAAAAATGCTGTAAATCACCAATAATGAGAAAACTGCACACTAAGGCAACTCTCAGGATCTACTTCATGCTTATCAGAGTAGCAAAATTGATAGGCAAGGAAAATGATTAGTAATAGTATTATGGGTAAATAGGCACATATACTTTTTTGGAGGGAGAGGCAATTGGGGATAAGTGACTTGCCCAGGGCAACAGAGCTAGAAAGCATTAAGTGTCTGAAGCCAGATTTGAAGTCAGGTTCTCCTAACTCCAGGGCTGGTGCTCTATCCATTGCATCATCTAGATGTCCCATACACTATTAATGACATTGTGAATGTGTGGTTATCAATTCTGAAAAACATTTAGAAGCTTGCCCCCAAATGTTACTAAAGTAACTTAATTTATATTGCTACTAGATCTGTACCCCAAAGAGATCAAAGAAAAAAAGAAAAAGGATCCATATGTAGAGAAATATTTATATCAGCTCTATTTTAGTAGCAAATAATCAGAATCCAAGGTGGTGCCCATCAATTTAGAAATGATTGTACAAATTATGGTAGATGAATGTTGTTGTGGCCAAGCAAATGGTGAGATAGATGTCAGTTAACCCTAAACAATCCCACAGTTCTAAACCAGGACTATTGTAAGCAACAAGTTGTAATGCAGACTTGGAGTAGTTGGACTAAATGTTTCTTTCAGGCAAACTGATCTGGGACTTGGATATAGACCATTGGGATAAAAGGCACGTAAAAATGGTTTTTGAAACTTTGGCAAGAAGCCTGAGAAAGTGTATGTGAAATGATGCAGAGTGAAAGAGGAAAATATAACAACATTGTAAAGACAAACTTTGAAAGACTTAAGAACTCTGATCGATGCAATGATTAAGAAAGTTTGAGGACTGGGGGACAGAAGGTGAAGAATGCTACCCATCTCCTGACAGGAAATGGAGTCAAAATTGTTTATGAAATGCATATTTCTGAACACAGCCATTGTAGGAGTGTGCTTTATTATCTTTTTTTTTTTTTTAAAGGAGATAGGAAAGAAAAAAAAAGTGTTAATAAAAATTTTTTGAAATAAAATCCCTTTATATTTTATTCTATATTTCAAACAGGTAATCAACCTTTTCATCTCTATAGTGTATTTAACATATTGAAAATGTATAAGAAAAAAATTTTTAATCTGTCTATAGAAATATGCTGCCTTACCACTTCTGAACCTTCTCTTAGTTGTGGAAAGGGAATAGAATACCAGAACTCAATGCTCCATCCAGGTTTAAGGTAGTGAGAGCAAGGAAAAATTGGATGAGTGCTAGAAGGCAGATAGGTCTCTTAGTCTTATTAGCTGCTGAGTTTTTTCTCAAAGGCAAAGAAAAGGCAAAATGGAAGGGCAAGACTTACACAAAACTCTTGCAATTCCTTGTCCTTATAGTGGTGCAGTTGGATCTAGAATCAGAAAAACCCATCAGCCCTAGGGATATAATCTTGGCCAAGTCACTTAACCTGAACTTGCCTGTTCTTACCAGTTGAAATGGGGATGATAATAACGCCTACCTTGCAGGCTGGTTGTGAAAATTAAATGAGAAAAGATTTGTGAAAACATTTAACACAGTACCTGGCACAGAGTAGGTGCTGTATAAATGCTAGTCTCCCTCATTTCCTCCTTTCCTTTTCTTCCCAAACTATCACATTTCCAGACCCTGAGGCAAAAGAATAATTTTAGAGAGATGTTGGAATAGCATGATCACCGATTACTCTGAATTCAGAATATTTCTCACACATCTTCTCAACACCACATGGGAGCTCTATAAAACAAAGCCCTGTAGAGAAAAGTGTTATATTGGTATCCTTAAAAGCCATTGAAAACTCTTTCTTTTTTAGATCCTTCCAATTATCTGAGTGTAACTTTATCCCATACCACCTATAGCACTATAGTATTTAGAAATGGCAAGGAATTTAATCCAATCTTCTTGTATTAATACTATTAGCTAGCATTGATAAGGTTAAGGTTTGCAAAGCATTTTATATATGTTCATTCATTCCATCCTCAACAATCCTGTGAAGTAGGTGTCTTTATTATAATCAGTTTATATTAAGACAGATAAAGAAACTGAATTTGAACTCAGGTTTTCCTGATTCCAAATTCTTTGCTCTATACTATCTAGCTATTTGCCTCTATTTGTTACCGCCCAAAGTGTTCATCATTTTGCAGATAAGACCCAGAGGCAGGAAGATTTGCCCAGGGTCATACAGATAATAAGCAGCTGAACTAGAATTCAAACACAAATCTGATTGAAAATCCAGTGTTCTTTCCAAATACCAAATTGCATCCCAAGTCAGGTAAACCCAGAGGCCTCAACTTGACCTTTTTTAAGAAGTTATAATGGATCATCTCTTATTTTGGGGATAGGACATCATATGTGTGTTCACCTTCTGTTAATACAACCTCGCTATGCCAGAGCCCAGAGCATTATAAACATCACAATGAGTATCATTTTTCCTTTCAAGCTCAGATGTACAAGATGACCCTGTGAGGCATGACTCTGAGCAATTATCTGAAACTAAGGGATCCAAGGGATCCAGAATATAAGCAAAATCACCATAGCAATTGGCAGTCAAAACATGAAAGTAGCAAGGTATAGTGTCTCCAAAAAAAAAATGGATCCCCAATACACCTTAGCCACATGTTGCCATGCTTGGGTAAAAGCAACTGTGAGTTTGCTCTTTAACTGATTTGAGAAAGAGTTTGCATCCCCAAATCTGGAGGCTCTCTTGTTTTCAGCACTGACTGATCAACCAGAAATAAAGACATGAAGCAAATAATGTAAAACCAGGAAATTGAAGGCATACTTCAGAGGACATATGTCTCAAACTCTCTTCCTCCATGCTGGGTAATATTAGTACAGGAAAGACACATAGGACAAGTATAGGAACACAATTATGTTCCAAAGGCCAGGGTTGCAAAGTTCTTTCATATGACTCATTCTGCAATGGAAGTCATGATGTTCATAAGACTAAGTTAAAGACTATAGGAGATTTAAAAAAATAATAATTTTTCTGAAGAGGAACCATTATAGTCTCTAGCTGTAGTTGGAAAAGACAGTTTATAAGCCTTCTTAATCTTCTAGCTCACAGTGATTTACTCCATTATATTGTGTGCAACTCACTGCCTATACAATTCCTTTGGCATTTATGCAATAGATGTAATGGTAGTTATCATGTATATATACTTCTTTTCTCTCAACCTGATCGAAAGCTCCTTGAGGACAGAAACTACAGAATACGCTTATTTGTGTTCCCAGCATTATTTTCAACAATGCTTTAAACTTCATAGTAGGTCCTCAAAATATATTTTGATTGGTTGGTTGAATGTAGATAAATCAAGCTTTGGGGTTAGAATTGAGTTATAGAGACTCTGTCTTTTTTTCCCCCACCCATAACAAACATTTGAAAATGAGTCAGTCTGACATCAGGATCTGATACCTAGGTATCAGAGAGATTTTATGTAAAGGAGCATTGGTTACTTCCTAATTGACATGGATAGACTTGTACAGATTATTAATGTTGTAGCCTTTTTGTTTGGGAGATTAATTGAAAAAGTGTACTTTGGAATTTCACAGGGTCACTTTCCTAAGGAATTCTGCTAAGGGAATGTAGAAGAGACTCAAAGGCAATTGGGTAACTATTTAAATATTTGACAGGTTATCACATGGAATAAGAATTACACATTTTGCTTGATATCCTAGGGCAGAACTATAGGGACTGGATAGAATTTATAAAATGACTTTTTAATTCAATATAGAAATAGCTTTCTAAACATAAGATAAATCCTAATCACCCACATGAAAGGTAGTGAATGAGTTCTCTATACTTGTTTTTTTAGTTGCTTTCAGTCATGTCTGACTCTTTGTGACACCAATGGAGTATTCTTGTCAAAAATTCTAGAGTGGTTTGCCACTCATTTTACAGTTGAGGAAACTGAGGCAAACAGGATTAAGTGAATCACCCATGGTCACATACCCCAGTACGTGTCTGGGGCCAGATTGGAACTCAGGAAGATGTCTTTTGGGTATAAAACAGTTCTATTACTTCAGGATTTATCTTCCAAGAGTATTTGTTGTTGTTTAATCATGTCTGAGTCTTAATGACCCATTTTCAGGTTTGTTTTTAGCAAAGATACTGGAGTGGTTTACCTTCTCCAGTTCATTTTACAGATGAGACAATTGAGGCAAACAGGATTAAGGGACTTGCCTAGGATCATATAGCTAGTATTTGTATAAGGTTGGATTTGAATTTATAAAGACAATTCTCCTGATTCCAAGCTCAGTGCTCTGGATATACTTCCCCGTCTAGCCATCACTGCCTTTCCTAGCAGCAGCACCAGCAGCAGCAACAGGAACAACAAACAACAGCTCCTTTGAGGAGAGCAGGCATAGGCCTGGATGATCACAATATAAAGTAGCATATGTTGAACAGCAAAGGACCGGAGAAATCTTAAGGACTGAGTTACAGAGAGCACAAAGGAATCATTGAATAATAGAGCAGGTGAGGGAGATTGCATGGAGGGAAAGAGGCTTGAACTAGATCTCCAAGGAAAGATGGAGATCGAAGAAACTTTTGAGTAAAGGTAGGCAAATATAAGGCAAATTCGGAGGACATAAGAGAACTGAGTATAATAAGTTTTCTTAGAGCAAAGATTCATGAAGAGAATATTGTAAGGAGAGTTCAGAGAAAGTAATAGAGGAGTCAATCTCTGCAGATCCTCCGTTGCCCATATAAAATTTTTAAATTTTTATCTTCCAGATGATTGAGAATTTTTCAGTAAGGTAACAATGCAAATTAGTGTTTCAAGAAGATTAACCTGGCAGTTGTGTATACCAGGGTTTTTTAAACTTTTTCCACTGGAGATCTCCTTTCCCCTGAGAATTTTTACATGATTCTGGATTTATAGGTATGTAAACAAGGTACATTTACTGATAATAAAGGATAATTTCACTCTACCCATATTCAGTTAGGAGACCCCATATGGGGGTCACAAGCCACAGTTTAAGAAGCCTGGGTGTACATAATAGAATGGAATGGAGGGAGGCAAGACTGGAGAGAAGTCAATTAGGAGACTATTGCAATAGTCAAGTGGGAAAACCATTGGAGTCTGCCTAGGGTAGTGGCAATGGGAATTCAAAGGGATGGTTGCCAGAAACCATTACAAGTGCTCATTTGTGCTGTTACAAGCACTTTCTTTGTATTCTGCATGCCCGGCAGAGTCAGGTAATTTGTAGTTATTCACTTAATATAAAAGCACAGAAATGTTTTGATCCTCTACTTTTCTTGCCCAGTGCCCCAGGTTGCTCTCCTTCACCCCCTTTAGGTCAGCACTTTATTTTTTCCCAAGAAAGACAGAGAGGTGTAGTTACAAGACCAGTGCGCTAGGAGGTAGGGCAGTAAAATTCTCAACTCCACCACTTGTCAAATGTAACCTTGGGTACATTAATATTTCTTAGACTTAACTACATCATCTGTTTTAAAAAATTAAGGTATAATAATACTGCTGGCTGAAGGCAGGGTGTTGGAACAGATGATCTCATAAGGTCTCCAACTTTAAGATTCTTCCGCACTCTCCAACATCTGTCTCCCTCCTTTCCACCGCATAGGGAAAACTAGCTGGATTCCAGCTAGGAGACTCTGACTGCAAAACTGTGACCAATCTCACCACCACCATCCCCTCCCCCCGACCCTCTCTAGCCACAGTATAAGTCTTTCTTGTGCAGTTCCTTGACCTCGAGACTTTTCTCCTCTTCCATCATCATTCCTCCATCCGCGCTCCAACTCTTTGGTCCTCCCATCAGTGGTTGCCAGAGAGTGACTTTATTTCTTTCCTCTCTCAGCAGAGCAACTTCTCGGGGGCGGAGCCCACCTGTGAACTGCGGGAGAGGCAGGGAATAGTGCCAAAGTGGGGGGGGGGGGGTTAGGGGAGGCGGGCAGGGGGCGGGACAGGTAGGGCGGGAGGTACTCGGGAGAGAGGAAAGGGAAAGAATGGGGGGGGGTTAATTTGGAGAAGAGAGGTCAACTAGCACCCGGGAAACCCTCCTTCTGGAGCCGGGTGTGTTTGCGAGTGAGGAGGGGGCGGAGAAGACGGGAGGGTGTGTAAAAGCGAGGACCAGCGGAGCGGAGCTTAAGGACAGTCAGGGGAGGAGCCGGCAAAGTGCTCCAGGGGAGAGAACTAGCCCGGAGCGATCGGCCCTAGCCAAAGCGAGCAGACCCCCGGAGCGCTGTCCCCGGCTTACGCCGGGAGCATGAGCTGGCGCCCCGCTGGAGAACTGCCGGGGGAGGCGGCCGTGGCGTCCTGAGAAGCTGGGCTGGGGCTCCGTGCGCTTGGGGCGCTGGGCCGGGCCCGGGGGCTGGGACTGGGTGGGAAGCAGTCCGCGCGGGCGGCTGCGGCGGCTGCTGCTACGGCGCAGCGCCATGGGGAGCCCCCGGCCCGCGCTGCTCTTGCTCCTGCTGCGCCCAGTCAAGCTTCTGCGAAGGCGCTTCCGGCTGCTGCTGGCGCTTGCCCTGGTGTTCGTGGGACTCTGGACTCTCTATCTGGAGCTGGTGGCATCCGGAGAGGTCAACGGGAATCCCCTGTATCGGAGTAAGTAGCCCCGGGAGCTGGAGCTGTGTGCTAAGTGTGGAAGGAAAGGGCTGGGAAAGTGTGCGCCTAGGTGGGAAGGAGGGAAGCGCTGACCCTTCTTCCTCTGGGGAGAGAGAAGGAGAGAGGGAGAAAGAAAGAGAGCTAATTCCTGCCCAGACCCAGCTTCCAACTCGCTTTCTTCCCTCAGGTATTTAGCCCCACCCCGGCGGTCGCTCAGCCTTTTCTTTCCTTCTTTACTCAAAGAAAATAATAGTCCGAGGGGGCTTCGGGATCAGAACTTCTGGGTTCCCTTCTAGGGACATTGCCATTGATGAGCCAGGTGGTTTTCAGGGGATCTTCAGGCTCCTTTGGAGCTCATCAGGTTCCTTGCTGCCTACTGAATGGGGATAAAGCAACCCCGCCCGCCTTGCAGGGATGCTGGGAAGAGTCTTGGGGACTTGCACCGTGACGGGCTTTCCTCCTAAACGCTGGATCCACGCTGTGGCTTGGTATTTGTTGCTGTGATGCCTTCAGCTTGTCTCTACTGGTGCAGCTTGGTTTAGAATTGGCAATGCCCAAAGTTTTACTGCTCGGATCTCCTCTTATTTGACATTCTTCAATGTCAAGTCTCAGCCCCAGCTCCTTCTATGTTGAGCTTCAATTTGTCTTACTGGGTTTTTTGTTTTTTGTTATTATTTTTTTTTTTAATTTAGGACTTCGAATTTCCCTTAACAGGATTCTCATTTACGGGTTCAAATTCTAGGTAGAATCTAGGCTTTACTATTCTGTACCAGAGTGACCTTGGCCAAACCACTTAATCTCTGTGGGGCTCAGTTTCCTCATATATAAAAGGAGGCTTCTGGATTAAATGACCTCTAAAGTCCCTCTTGAATGCATGATCCTGTGACCTTGCATATTACTTTCCCACCCCTAACCTCTCCTTCCATTTCCTCCAGGTTTACAATCACTTTATCACTTTACTTTCTACCCCCTGGTATTCATCTCTCCTAGTATTGTCTCAGCCTTTAGGCCTCCCTAGATGCAGCACCCTCTTCCCCTTGCATTAGCAGGGACTCCAGTGAACTAGTTGTAATTTCTACTCCTGATTGAGCAGAGATACTTAATATTGTCCTGCTGCTGCTTTTCCAGCTTCCTCCTTTGTCCCCTAGATATATTGTCTGGAATTTTAGCTATTTTCTTGGTGAGATCTTTAAAAAAGGAGGCGGAAGCTAGGTAATGCAGTGGACAGAGCATTGACCCTGAAATAGGAGGACCCAAGTTCAACATTTACACTTAGACTTCTACAATACAAATGTCTTAGGAAAAACATTTTGGTGGTTTTGAGGAGGATGGATTATAGTTGGGAAAGACTGGAGGTAAGGAGACCAAATGAAAGGCTAGTATAACCATCTAGATAAAAGTGAATGAGAGCTTCAACTGGTTGGTAGAGAGAAGGGGCATATCCAAGAAATGTGGATGTAGAAATGACAAGATTTGGCAACGGAATTGATTGTATGGACTGAATAATAGAAGAATGAAGGGCCATACTCTCTGTTAGTGGACTCGCCATAGATTATGATCTGGTAGAGGAAAATTAGGAATGAAAACCAAAAGAAAAACTCTATGTTCTATCCTGCAAATACAAATACAAGTGATAAAAGTATAAGCGATTCAGTTCCTACTTGCAAGGAGGTTACATTCTACTGGAGGTATATAACATTCACAGGATATGTATAAAATGAATAGAAAATGTTGGAGAAATGGTACCAGAAATGGAGGATAAATGATACAGTATCAAAAAAGCAGAATCAGAACAATACATACATATAACCATATATTTCATAGATAACAGAAACAAAATCTGGAAAAGTACACTTTTTGAAGTATACTTTGAAATGTATTTTTGAAGAAATTTCATAAGAGAAAAGGAAGCAAGCCAGGTATCTTGCCAATGTTAACATGCATGTTAAAAATGAATTATAAATAACAGTTTCACATTTGATGATTATTCCTTTCTTGCCTTCTTTCTTTTTCTTTTTCTCTCATTTTATTTCTTTTCTGTCTCTTGAAATAATGATTTCCATGAATATTTCCCCAATAGAATCTTTTTTTATTAAAGCTTTTTATTTTCAAAACATATGGATGGATAATTTTTCAACATCAACCCTTGCATAGCAAGGGTGTTCCAAATTTTCCCCTCTTTCTCCTCACTCCCTCTCCTAGATGGCAAGCAATCTAATATATGTTATATATATTAAAATATATGTTAAATCCATTATATGTAAACATATTTATACAATTATCTTGCTGCATAAGAAAAATCAGATCAAAAAGGAAAGAAAATGAGTAAGGAAATAAAATGCAAGCAAACAACAACAAAAAGAATGAGAATACTATGTTGTGCTCTACCCTCAATTCCCACAGTCCTCTCTCTGGGTGTATATGGCTTTCTTCATTACAAGATCATTGGAAATGGCCTCAATCATATCATTGTTGGAAAGAATCACTTCCACCAGAATTAATCATCGTATAATATTGATGTTGCGGTGTACAATGATCACCTGATTCTGCTTATTTCACTTAGCATCAGTTCATGTAAGTCTCTCTAGGCTTCTTTAAAATCATCCTGCTGATTGTCTCATATACAACAATAATATTCCATAACAGAATGTAATCTTCTTTAGAGCAAGAACTCTGTCTTTTACTGTCTTGCATAGGAGATACTTAATAAATATCTATTGGATATGATTGTGTAGGAGGGGGAGCAATAAGAAGAGCAAATTCAGGCTCAAAGATTTAGAATATTTAAGAATTCCAGCTTTGCTTTTTACTATCTGTATGACTATGGAGCAAAGTCCCTGAACTTTGGATTGCTTATTTTTAAAATGAAGGGGTTAGCCTAGATGATTTCTAAGATCTATGAACTAGGCCAAGTGTCATAAACTTTCTGAGCCTCAGTCTTCATATCTGTAAAATATGAGTAATATTTTACTGAGTTGTCATGGAAGTCAAATGAGATAAAGGGATTTTTTTATCTTGAAGTCACTTGTTTTCATATGTTCGCTCCCTGCCCCACTTGACTATGGCCAAATTGGAGTTGAAAACCAAAATTTAACATCCCCAAGAAGAGTGAGTTAGGATGAGAAATGCTGAGTCAAGAAACCAAAACAAACAACTAAATTTCACCACAGGGAAGTTAAGGAAGGAAATTGGAGGGGTACGGGATAGGGGAAAGTGGTGCTATTTATAAGTTGTATGATCCTAGGTTACTACTTTATCTTGAAAAGCCTCATTTTTATGAGGCTCACAAAAGAGAAATCCCACAGTAGTAGCAGGGCCCAGAATCCAAAGTTGGGCACTGAGATTGAGTTGCATCTTGGAAATAGATGGTGTATGGATTTCAAAACTTTGGTGGACAGCTACATTTGGGGTGACTGAATTTGTAGTAGTGTACTAGATCATTGATGGTGGGTAAATGGCTAGCTAATGATTTGGAAATCTTAGTACCACCATATGGAAAGTTGTTTGTCCTTCTTTCTTGAAGAGGACCAATGACATCATGATGCCTTGACTTCTCCCCCACACACACACTCATTGAATAGTATCTGATTTTTTCCAATTATATGTAAAGCTAGATTCCAACATTCATTTTTATAAGATTTGAGTTCTAATTTTTTCCCTCCCTCCTCCAAGAGAGCAAGCAAAATATACTGTCACATTAAATATATTGCCACATTAGTCATTGATGCCTTGACTTTCAAATGAATTGGATTTAAGTAATATAGAGCTTTGCAAAATCATCAGCCTCTCTCTGTTCTCCGGAGCCATCAAAGTCTAGTTGCAAGACAAAAGTTAAGACAAGAAAAAGTGGAACGTTGGGGAAAGTGAAGAGAACATTATTTGGTAGTAGAAGGAAGAGAAAATCTTGAAGGTTGGAAGAAGCTGTTAGTACATTATACCAGCATGCAAAAGAGAGGTGAAAAAAAAAATACTCTATTTTTGTAAGGCTGCACTTGGAATAATACTCAGTTCAATTTTGGGCACCACATTTTCGGAAGGACATTGCATCTAGATGAGGGGGATAATGTGAAGAGCGAACTAAAGATTATGCTATACCAGGATTTGTCAGAAAATGAAATAAACAAACAAAAAAACCCTTGAGACTTTTTAGTCTGGAAAAGATAAAACATGGGTTGGACTTAACTAGGTTCAAATATTTAAAGAGGCTGGTAGGGAAGGAATTAGACTTTTATCAGAGAAATGTAAATTAAGAGGACATTGATAATTATTTTACTGTAGGGGTTGTGAAGAAACAGGCACCCACTAGTATCTGCAGGCAGGATCTTGAATTGGTGCATTCTTTTTGAAAAGTAATATGGCTCTAAAATTAGTCATTTACTTTAACCTTGTGGTTCTACTTCTAGAATTACCCCCAAAGATATCATTGAAAAAGGATTTACCTATACAAAAACATTTGTAGCAGCATTATTCATTTATTTATTAGTTTTTGCCACTTTAAATATTTTATTTTTCCAGTTAAATGTAATACTTTTTAACATTCTTTTTAAAAACTTTTGAGTTTCTAATTCTATCCCTCCTTTCCTTCCTTCCCCTCTCCCTTGAGAAAGCAATTTAATATAGGTTATATATGGGGCAGCATTGTTTATAATAGCATAGTATAGTGGAATATTATTGCTTTATAAGTAATGACAGATCTATAGTACCATCTTTGGGATACTTCTCCAACTTATAGGTTGGGTCTTTCGGAGAATCACCACTATCCCACTTTCAAGGCACTCTTGTGTGATTAAACTCTTAAAATTATTCTTATCACTTCCTCATTGTGACTTTTCCCTTTGCAGTGTTGGCAAAAGAAATTAAGTGGGAATTTTGGAGGAGTTTTGGTAGAAGCTGTAGATAACATATCTATGCCAGCAGGTGATACAGAGCCTTTTATCAAGTACTCAACCCAAATACTAAGATATTGTAAACACCTCATTTTTAAAAAAAGGGAAAAAATCAGACTTCTTTTGCTTTTACAAACGGAGGGTAATGAAGCAGTCTATATCCCTAACCCCCAAGATGTGAAAGGGAAGTTCATTAGCTTTCACCTTTCTGCTTACTTTTAATAATCAAACACGATTAGCAGTAGAGGGTTTTTTTTTTGTTGTTGTTGTTGTTGTTTATTTTTTGTTTTTGTTTTTTTATACTGAGACTGTATAGTAAGAACAATTGGTACAAAGTATTCTTATAATCTGGGGATACATTCTTGCCCAATATCATAACTCACAACATCAATGGGGAGAATGATCACAGAACTAGTATAGGTACACTGATAGTGATGCACACAGAGAAGGAACATGTAGTCAAGTCAGCTCACATCGGTGGCACTATGGAGAGTCTCCTACCCTTTTTCTTCTTCTTTTGTCCCCAGTTTTCTCTCCCTACAGAATGGGTCCTGCTTTTTTAATGGCGAGAAGTTTGACCTGCCCTTGGTTTGTCACTAGCCAGCTGTTCTTTAATTCCATCAAGGACAATTCTGCACAGTTCATAAAGGGGAAGCAATGTGAACCTGTGTATATCTGTTGAATATACTAATGCCATGTTTCTTTTATCAGATCTATCAACAGTTCTGGGGATAGAGGGTATGAAAATCAAGTGTTTAGGGATATCTGATCAACCTCCACCATTTATCCAATGAAATATGAGAAGACAGGTGAATTTAATCAGTCAGTATGCATTATTATGGTATCCTCTTCTGAATATCATTTCTCTAAATTCTCTCCTTCTGGCTTTTTATAAGAGAGCCCATCCCTTTATAGCTCTTGCCTGTTCACTCTAGAATTAGATTTCCAATCATTTTTCTTTATTTGGTAAGTAACCATGCCACTCAAGATCCATCATAATCAGGTACCAACCAACTTCATCTTTTTTTTTTCCTTTTTTAATTATGAACCTTAATCATCAACAAATATTTCACTATGCAGAGGAAAATGAGGTTTTTTTTTTTTTTATTACATGATACCACAGACTATACAGATAGCTTTAAAAAAGTGTATGTTAAATGTTATAAGATGGCAACAACATTGCACTGTTTGTATCCCTTTCTGAACTCTTTGCTTTCTTTTTGTACATTTTAAATGTTTTATTAATACTTTTAAAATTTCTTTTGTATCCCTCTGACTAACCACTCACTCCACCTCCAGTAAGTAAAAGCTTTTCCTTGTAGCAAATAAGTATAATCAAAACAAAATCAATATGTTGTTTACCTCTGAAAATGTACATTTCATTTTATCCTTCTGGTCCAATGGTCTCCAGGCTTTTTTTTGGACCCTTATCATTTAAAAATATTTAGGTATTTATTCCTTATATATATATTTGTATTTTTATTTACCTATATATAAATTACATGGATATACTACTGTACTAATAATTTTATATATATATAATAAAGCTTGCCTCAAAATAGAAATTTAAAGAGGATGAGATTAACATGAAATCATATTTAAAAGGCAACAGATTGCCATAGGCATTTGTTGAGTAGTGAAGTGATGGAGTCAGATTTAGCCTTTCAGAAAATCTCTTTGGCAATTCTGTGTAAATGAGATCAGATTGATCCAGCCTTCGACATGGAGAGTAATAAATAGGAAGGCTGTTGTGGCAGTCCAGGTGAGAAGTGATTAGACCTTGAACTAGGACAGAAAAAAAGGAAAGAGATACAAGAAGTGCATTGGAGGTAGAAGGGGCAAGATTTGGCAAGTGATTACATATGTGGAGGTGAAGGTACCATTGAGATTATGAACTTGGATAAGTAGGAGGATGGATGGCAACAGGGAAAATTGGAAGAACAGTGGGTTTTGAGATAAAGGAGATGTAATGAGATCCAAAATGCAGGCTTAATGCAGCTATACCTGTTTATCCTGTTAATCACTCTGTCCCACCCAAAATGAAGAAGGGGAATCATGGGTAGGGCTCTCACTCATTGGTCACTGCCCCTGATTATAGAGCTTGCCCATTAAGGAGCCCCTGACATAGTATGAGGTGATCTGGGGTCTGTACAAGGAGTGAGTATGGAAGGATGGAATTTCTCCATTGGCACCTGTGATATCACAGGTAGGTCATAATTGCCCTGACGTGCCCATAGGAGCTTACTCAGCACAGGGAAGAGGCATCATGGGAGAGTGTTGGGGAACAAAGGTAAGTCCCCTAAGGATCAAAAAACCATATGACTTGCAACTGAAATTTCAAGACAACAAATTATTATTATATTGTAACCTCTTTGAAAACAGATTGACTATGTTTTACTTTCTATTTGTAACCCTAACATTTAGCACAGCATATAGTAAGTGTTTAATAAATAATTTTTCATTCATTCATTTCAGTGATTTACTTCACTGATTATTCTTACTGGATGAGTCACTTAGAGCTGCTTACCTCAATTTCCTCATTGGTAAAAAGAGCTGGCAAAGGAAAATGGCAAATCACTCCAGTATTTTTCCAAGTATATTTGCTAAGAAAACCCCAAATGGGTCACAAAAATGTGAAACAACTGAACAATAAGGAGCTTTTAATAAATTCCTATTGAGTGATTGTTTAATTTCCCTCTTTCTCATTCTGTCCTCTCCTGTTTTCTTTTTCTTTCAATCATGCTATTTCTCCAATGGATTCCTTTTTATTAACTCCATTTGCTGGAATGACTCTTTTCATTCAAGGTCCAACTCAATTATTACCTCTTCCATGAAATCTTCTTTTAACCCTCTTATAGTTGAAACCCTTTCTTTTAAAGATCTGGTAAAACACTACCTAGATTCCCTTTATAGCTATCATATAACATTTATTTTTATGTATATTCTCCCTTATTCCCCACAGTCCTTTGTGAAAAGGGTATCTGACAGATGTCTTTATTACCAATACCTATTGTGGTGCCCTGCACATAATAGACCCCTAATAAATGTTTTTACTGAATAGAATCTGCTTGTCTCTTGTTTAAAAGACTTTCATCTTTTTTGGACATGATTCTTTTATTTGTTTGTTTTTTTGTTTTTAGTTTTCAAGATTCGTTTTTAAAAAAGATTTTGAGTTCCAAATTTTTTCTCCCTCCCTTTCTACTACATTCAAATTCAGATGTGAATCTTGCAGTGACCTGTCCTTTTGTGGCTTCCAAGCTTATTTGGTTCCATAGGAAAATCCAGAATGTGATTTCTTAACCTGAGGTTCATGAACTTTAAAAAAAAAAAATCCATAAGTGCATTTTATATCATTGCTCCCCTTTGTGAGCTTATGTATTTTATTTTAAAACATTAATCTGAATGCATTTAAAACATTAATCTGAAAAGAGTTCAAGAAGTTTCACTCGACTGTCAAAAGGTATCTGATATTTAAAAGGTTGCAACATGTTTAACATATCAGATTGCTTGCTGTCTGGGAGCCGGGAAGGGAAAGGAAAGGGAGAAAAATTTGGAACACAAGGTTTTGGGAAGGTGAATGTTAAAAACTATCTTTGCATGTATTTGGAAAATAAAAGACCACTTTTAAAAAGGTTAAAAAAAAGTTTGCAAGCCCCTGATCTGGAAAGGTGACCTACTAAAATGCCAATGTTACAAACTAGGGCAGATAGACATGTGCCCTACTATATTTGAGGGACTAATCTACTGATTTCATTCCTATCCTGAATATCAATGGTGATATAATTTAGAATATAAGTGGTGGTGATATACAATTCTGGGTTCAAATTTTCAGAGATGTAAGATATTCTGAAGAGGATAGTAACATATATAATAAAGAGAATAGTCATTCTCTTAAAAATTTCTATGTGATCAAAGGATTCTACAGCTATTCCTGACTTCTGAAATCTAAATAAGACCCAGGAAAATCACATGGTCATATAACTTAAAGCCAAACTTTAGAGGTCATCTTCTTGACATTTTTAAGATTAAGAAACAGAAACCAGGAGTTTGAAATGATTTGCCCAAAGTTAGCCAGATAATATAATCTTTTCCTTCTCCTGCTTAGATCTAAACAGCAGCATAGAATCCTGGTCTGTAGGTCCTCAAAAGCCTAGTAAATATCCAGTAGGATATTTAGCAAAATTCTATATCTAATTAAATCAAGTACATGAACTAGAAAGTCAGTAGTGACTGTCTGGTTACCACCAGATGTCACACCAATAACCCTATGCCAATTAATTTGTAATTATAACGAAAGTTGAGTATAATTAATGATATCATTAAATTCATATGGCCTGAACATATTTGTATTACAGGTCATTTCCCCATCCTTAACTTTTGAAAAATTGGTCTAGGTTTGAACCCTTATCTTATAAATTAGGACTTAAACTTTTTCCACTGGTAACCCCTTTTTGCCCAAGAAATTTTTATGTGACACTCTGTATGTAGGTTATAAAATAAGTATACAAATCAAGCATTTACTGATAATAAATCATAATTTCACAACCCCAATATTCAATTATGTGCCCCTCTCATGGCGTTGTGACCTACAGTTTGAAAAGCTTTGTTATAAATAAACTGAAGTTTGTAATAGATAATGTGACTTATTCCAAGTCATATAGAAAGTCAACGGAAACAAGAAAGTTTTCCCAAATCTACATATCACTCCAATTTCTGATTTCCCCAATTTAATTTTTAGCTTCCATTTTAATTAATTCTAAAAATTTCAACCATGCTTTGCCTATTCTGATTGCTGCTTTTCCCCTGACATTATAGTAGCTCACTATCCCTAGGCAAAGGATTCTAATTCTTTGGCCGACTTTTGGCATATAAGAAGGAATTCTAGAGTGAAAAAGAACTGGGCTCAAATGCTTCTCTCTCAAATTTAATAGCCATGGGGTCCCCTGCAAATCACTTAGATTCTTAGACTGATTTTTCTCATGTCTAAAAATGGGGATAATAACTTTAGCTCCTCCCTTATGGGGTTGTTGTGAAATTCAAATGAGATAATGTTTGTAAAATACTTAGCATACCTTAAAATGTAATATAAATATATTAGCATGATTATGATTACCCCGAATGTCTTCCAAATATGCTTTGAACTTGTGAACTGACTTCCAAATCCTTTGGTGTTGAATGGGGTTGGGCTAGAATATTCTCCTATAGAGAAGAGATTCCATTTCTAAGAGAGTAGTGACTGCTTTTAGTCACTGTCTTTTCTGATGCAAGAACCCCTGTATCTAAAGAACAACTCTTGGGGTAACTGTTATAATTTTTCCAAATTTAAAACTCTTTTAAAAACCCATTCTGGACTTGTTCTCCAGTGTTAAATTTTACAGAGAACAGGATTTTGGAAAAAAGCTCTGAAGATTCTCTTGGAGCCTATTCTTCATTGTCTGCTTTCCCATCTAGTAAAATAAGCTTTTAGTATTACCTCAGTTTCCTTCCACAAGCTTCTTCTCTCTGTCCCTGGGAAATCAAAATCTACATTAGGACAACTACTGCCTTCCTAGGGTTCCTTTGACCTACGCAATCATTGGCAAATATAACAAATCTGGACTGGATCAGGTGTTTTTCATGTAATGGGAAATTTTTATCAAGTTTAAATGATGATTTACTGATATGCTTTACAAAGAGAAATTTCTGTTCCTCCTATCTAAACAAATACTATATGGCAATATAAAAGGCATAAATAATCCTCTTATGATTGTGCCTCTTCCTGCCAACTTGAATCACAAAACCTTAGAATAGCCAAGCTTCAAGAGACCTTTGAGATCATTTCATCCAACTGACTCATTTACAGACAGGGAAACTGAAACCTGTTGAAATGAAGTGACTACTGTAGGAATCCACAATTCAGTTTTGGGCTTTGTTGGAAGTACCACACTGCCTGCCACAGAAATAGAGGTGTTTAGGGTCAGTTAGGTGATACAGTGGATATTGCACCAGCCCTGGAGTTAGGCAGACCTGAGTTCAAATGTGGGCTCAGACACTTAACACTTACTTGGTGTGTGACCTGGGCAAGTCACTTAATCCCAATTACCTAACCTCCTCTCACTCCAAACAACAACAACAACAACAACAAAAAAAGAAAAAAAACAAAAACAAACAAAAAAAAAAACAGAAAGAAATAGAGGTGTTTGGTAGAGGAATGAATGTTTGGGGAAATATAATGAGTTTTGGACATCTTGAGTTTGAGATGCCAAAGAAATATTGAGGTGGAAATGTGATGCAAACAGTTGGTAATGTGACCTGGTGTTCAGGATAGAGATTAGGGCTGAATATAAAGATCTGGGAGTTAGCTGCGCAGAGGTGATAATTGAACACATGATGATAAACAGATGGTGGAGAGAATTCACAGCTACTCAACTCTTACTTTGTTTCTTTTTTCTTTGACAAAAACAATGTTATTCAGATTGTGTTTGCATCTTTAAGATGGGGGATAGGTGATAATAATAGCATCTACCTACCAGAATTGTTGTGAGGTTAAAATGAGATATCTCTGAAGCTTTTCGCAGACCTTGGATCACTATATAAATGCCAGCTTACCATATCTGAGGAAGCATTTTTGACTCCTCCCACTCCTTTGCCCCTAATATTGATTGAATCCATTACCAAATGTTATTGACTCTGCTTCCTCCATGTCACTTTTATTTGTCTCCTTCCTGCCACTTAAGAAGCCACTACCCTTGTTTAGGCCCTCATTAACTCTCACTTAGACTTGTTTTTGTAATAGTTTTCCTACCTCTACTTACTTCATTCCACAATCCAGTCCTTATGCAGATGCCAAAATAATCTTCCTAAAGTGCAAGCCTGACCATGGCACTTCCCTGTAGAAAACCCCTTTGTGATTTCTTTTTGCCTCTGGGACAAAACTTATTTCTTAGCCTGGCATTCAAGGTCCTATAGCATGACTCCTACTTACCTTTCCAGTCTTGTTTTCCACTCTTTATCATGCAGTGAGTCTCCCACCCCCTTGCAAACATACAATGCCCATCCCCATGCTAATACTCCTTCCTCTCCCCCCTCCCAACATCTTTGGCTTTTCAGAATCTTTATTTTCCTTGAAGAATCAGCTCAGGTACAGCCTTCTCTGAACCTCTCAGCTTTCAGCACTCTCTCCCTCCTTAAATTTTCCTAGAGCACTTTAAAAAAAAATCTACTTTCCTTCCTTCCTATTTAATTAAAGCTTCTTATTTTCAAAATATATACATGCTTAGTTTTCAACATTCACCTCTATAAAATCTTGTGTTCTAATTTTTTTCCTTCCTTCCCCCTACTCCACCCTAGATGGCAAGTGATCCAATATATGTTAAACATGTGCAATTCTTCTATATATTTCCACATTTATCATGCTACACAAGAAGAATCAGATCAAAAAGGAAAAACAATGAAAAAGAAAAAAACCAAGCAAAAAACAACAAAAAAAGAGTGAAAATGCTATATTGTGATCCATACTCAGTTCCCACTGTCCTCTCTCTGGGTACAGATGACTCTCTTCATCACAAGACCATTGGAACTGACCTGAACCATCTCATTGTTCTGTTCATCAGAATTGATCATTGTATATTCTTGCTGTTGCTTTGTATAATTATCTGATTCTTCTCATCTCACGTAGCATCAGTTCATGTAAGTCTCTCCAGGCCTCTCTGAAATCATCCTTCTGGTCTTTTCTTACAGAACAATAATATTCCATAACATTCATATACCATAACTTATTCCCCAATTTACGGGCACCTGCTCAGTTTCCAGTTTCTTACCAGGATTGCCACAAACATTTTTGCACATATTGGATCCCTTTCCCTCCTTTATGATCTCTTTAGAATATAAGTTGGACTAGGTGATTTCAAAGCTTTCTAAGGTCTCTTCCAGCTCAAATATTCTGTGATTCTGATTTTATGCCAGCTTGTCCCAGCAGTTCCTGACCTCCTGGTGTCCAAGGTCACCAGCAACCCGGGTTTCATTCAAATGCATGCCTTAGGTACTCAAAAGCTCTTGCTTAGATCCCTTTACTAATCCTCTGATCTACCCTCTCCTGGAAGCCAAACCACAGTTCAAATGAGTGCACTCATTCACACACATTCAGCTAGTATGTGTGTCCATGCAAACATAGTCTTCTCAATTTCTGGCTTCTTACTCAGCTGAGTGAAAGAGGGCTTACTGGGGGAGGGGAGTTGGAGTAGAAAGTTCATACGTAGTTTTGTCTTTTAAAATGGTGGCAGAGAGACATGAAACCCAGCTAAGGGGTAATGAGGTTACCAAGAGGGAGAAACTAGGACACCTATTCATTGAGAAGTGTGCTGGTTTACCTCCTTTTTTTTTTGAAATGAAGCCCAGGATAACTGGGTCTGGAGGAGAGCATGGTGATTACTGTGCTAGCGCTGGATAAGGATGGTGAGAGAGACTTTAGGAAGATTTTATTGAGAAGAGACTTTTGGTGATTAATTCCACAGCTGAAGTTAGAAATTAATTGTCCTAAAACATCATGTTCTTTGGAAACTTAATCTGATCTCTTTGTTATTTTCAGTAAATTGAGGCTGTTGTATATAGAATGTGTCCTGGGCACACCCACCCCAGCTCAGTGCATACCTATAACTGAACATCAATAATGGAGGAAACAACCTGGTTTTGTTTAGGGCAATAACAGTGGAAAGCCATAAACTATCATATGTATATATGTGAGTATATTGTATATATTGAGTAGATATTGAATAATGTAAGGAAACTAGGTAGAACATTGGATAAACTCCAAGCCTGGAGTCAGGAACACCTGAGTTCCAATACAGCCCCAATGATTAGTTTTGTGATTCTGGACAAGTCATTTAACCTGTTTGCTTCAGTTTCACCATTTGTAAAATGGGGATAATGATAGCACCCATATCCCAGGGTTGTTATGAGAATCGAATGAGATAATAATTGCAAAGTTTTTATCACAGTGCCTGGTGCACAATAAGAGCTTTACTAATGTTTTACTATGCTTATTATTATATTTGTATATGTATGTGTTTATTCTTCCCAAATCTACTTCTCAAAACACTTCACTGTTTATCTGTGTGGTGTACGGGTTGTTCATGGAGAATTAATACTTCTGGAATGAAGGCTTGCTGAGTCCTTTTCAGGGCTGCTAACCTTCCCTTGGTTCTCACCTGTGGCTCCAAAAAGTGGTAGCCTGTGCAACGGCCACACACTGCTAATGCTGTCTTGGCAGACAGTTAAAATCTTAGGTTGAAGGTAACTCAAACCTGTCAGTGATTTAGGGGGATGTTTACTCCAAGCTTGTGAAGTCTTCCTCTGGCAGAATAGGCATATGAGAAGAATAATGTGTTCCAGCGGCCATGAAGCCAGCTAAAAAGGGTACTGTGGAGTGCTTAGAACTTGGTCAGACATCAAAGATACCACTGTCATCCACTGCATCCCAGGTCATCGTCAGTCTTCCTGACTTTTATCCTGCTATTGTACTTCCATGATTCTGGAAGAGAGAGTGAGGATCTTTGCCTCACTTAGTTGCAATCTATACACAAGTCAAGACACTCTGTGATGTCTTTAGTTCTTTTCAAAATGAAGGATGAACAGTATTTATCTGCATCTAAAACTTTAATGTTCTCTTGGATCTTTACTTTCTCTTCCTTCTCTAATGAGATGCAGAGATCTGTTGAACCTAATGTTCTGATTCTCCCTCCTATCTGTTTCCAGCTCACCTAGACAGTCTACCTGCCCTCGCTCCCACCTCAAATCACCTTTCATATCATTCACTGCCAGCTTTATCCTTGTTGTAGATCTTGACATTTCATCCCTCTGCTCAATTCATTCACTGTTTCCCTATTGCCTAATAAGGAGAGTTCAAATCCCTTTCTTTCCTCAGCTTTCTTCAAACCTCCACCAAGATTTGATGTTGCTTGCTGATACTCCCTGTTGTCTTTTAAATAATAATAATAATAGCTAGTATTCATATAGTACTTCCTATATGCCAGGCTCTGTGCTAAGCACTTTACAAATGTATTTGATTTGGTCTTTAAAACAACCCTTGGAAATAGGTGCTGTTATTATTCCCATTTTACAGATAAGGAACCTGCCCAAGATCACACAGCTAATATCTGTCTGAGGCTGGATTTGAACTCAAGTTTTTTTGATTCCAGATGTGGCACTGTGCACCCCAATGCCTTTTTACCTCTGCTTTGTGCACCAAGCCTAGAATGCCATTTATTTCCTACATTGCCTCTACCTCTCCTATCTGTTTAAGCCTTACTAAAACACCATTTCTTCTTCTTTTGATCCTTCGAGTCATAATGACTTTTTCCTCAGATCTAGAATAACACTTTCATTGATGTGATTCTATTTTGTTTTGTATTATGTATGTCTTGTATTATAATGATTTATTTATGGATGTATCTTATCTCTTCACTAGACCATAAGTATTATGAGGGACTATGTCTTATTCAAACTTTTCAGGGGTGAAGAAAGAATCAGGAAATATTTCTTGGAGGAGGTGGCAACTGAGCTGGGCTTTGAAAGAAGTGAATGTTCTCAACTGGTGAAAATGAAGAGAAAGTGTTTTTCTAGCCTAGGGACATATTGTTGAAATGCATATAGGCATAAGAGGGCAGGATGAAGTTCAGGAACTGCTCAGGTTTGACTAGAAGGGCTACAGAATTTTACAGATAGAAGGGAATTTCAAACTCATTCAAACTTCTCAAATGGTTGCAGGAGGCCATAGGGTCCTATGATATTTGGCCCTTTTCAGAATTGTATGTAACCTAACATTTTGCATTCAATAAGTGTTAGAAAGGCTACTGCTAGGCGAATGGGGATAATATAGAGTAGAAGGTTTAGTGTGAACATTGTTCTTCAGAAGAAACAGGCCTACAGAGAAATGAGTAGCCCATATCATGCAGGTCCTAATTTTCAGAGACAGATTTTGAATCTATTAAATTGAACTCTCTTCCCATTGTACCAGATTTCCCCCTGGAGTTCATTTATTGAATACTGAATGGTTAAATTAATGAAATGCATGTTAGTGAGTTGTGAACTGATCCAGTCATACTGGACAATACAGTCTGTACAGAACAATTTGAAACTATGCCCAAAGGACTATCAAATTGTGATTTAACAGTGTTCAAACCTTTGATCCACTACTTCATCTGTAGCCCAAAGAGATCATAAAATAGGGAAAAGGATCTATATGTGCAAAAACGTTTGTAGCAGCTCTTTTTGTGGTGGCAAGAAATTGGAAATTGAGGGGATGCTCAACAATGTTCAATAAGTTATCGGATATGAAGATAATGGAATGCTATTGTTCTAGAAGAAATGATGAGCAGGCTGATTTCAGAAAAGCTTGGAAAAATTTATATGAACTGATGCTGAGTAAAGTAAACACAACCAGGAGAACATTGTACATACTAACTGCAAGACTATGTATATGATGATCAGCTATGAAAGATTTAGCTTTTCTCAGCAACACAGTGATCCAAAGCAATTCCAATAGACTTAGAACGGAAAATGCCATGAGAACTATGGAGACTAAATGCAGATCAAAGCATACTATTTTCGCCTTTTTTTGTTTGCTTTTTCATTATGATGATCTTTCCCTTTTTTGATTTTTCTTTCCTAACATGACTCATATCGAAATGTTTAAAAAAAAAAACTGTACATGTAAAACCCATATCACATTGCTTCTTACTTTGGGGATAGGGGAGGTAAAGAAGAGAAGGGGGGAAATATTGGAACTCAGAATATTACAAAAATGAATGTTGAAAATTACCTTTAATATGTAATTGGAAAAATAAAACACTCCTGAGGAGGAAAATTTTTAAATTAATGTAATGCAGTTGAATTGTAAGTGGAGTCACATAGGGGACTGAGTGCTAAATTGAGAGTTGGGAAGACCTGGACTTGTGAATTCTCCCTCTGACACTAACTGGATGTAGGACCATAAACAAGTCTGAACCTCAGTTTCTTTATCTGTAAAATGGGAATAATAATTACTGTAGTAAACTTCATAGGGTTCTTTGAGGCTTCAATAAATGCTTTGAAACTTTAAAGTGCCATATCCTTGTCAGATATTATTGCTAGGCAGAATTATGTTGGAAGTAAGGCCCCATACAGGTGGTGCAGAAATAGTGAGAATTGTAGAAATTAAAGGAAGAGAGGGCATTTTAAAAATGTAGAATACAGTTCATTGCCTTATCCCCTAAACTAGCACTCCTACTGACTGCTTCTATCTTATCTTACTTTATCTACTTTCTTGAAGCAGAAAGAGCCACAGACAATGAATTTTCCATTTACCTGATGGGAGATGTATACTTATATCTTACCTCTTCAATTCTAGGTTGACAATTTCCCCCACTCTCCATTTATTGTTGAGTCATTGATGTGTGTGGAAAATTAATGCTCATGGTCATTATCATTGCCCCAAACCTTATTTTCTGGATTTCAGAGGGGAAGGTTGACCACTACTTTATCCTCCTAATGTGAATCCCTTTGTTTTGGCTTTTGTTGCTGGGAGCCAAATATTTAATGGGGCCAAGGGAAAGGAGGAAACAGTAGCACCACTGGCTGTTGCTTAGGGAGGCAGGAATGCTGCAGTAACCCCCTATGAAGCTCCATTATCAGATTAACAAGATTTAATACTAGAAGTTGGAACTTTAGATTTTTACTGATTATCAGTACTTTTCAGGAAGTTTATCTTTCTTTTGGAAAATGTTTGTTTATGTCCTTTGACCACTTTTCTTTTTTAGAATAGCTCTTACGCTCATATATTCATATAAATTCCCTATATATTTTACATATTAGACTTGTATCTGAGTTATTTCATTCTAGATTTTCTCCAAGCCATATCTTCTGATCCTGATTTATTTTATTTATGCAAAAGCTTTAAAATTTTACATAATCAAAGCTAATTTTTTTGTCTTTTATCTCAAATTTCTTTGGAAATTTTCTCTCATTCCTAAAAGATATGATTTTCTATTCTCCTCTAATTTTTATGGCATGGGCTTTTATATTTAGATTATTTAACCATTTGGAATTTATTGTGGTATAAACTGTAAGGTGATGCTTTAAACCTAGCTTTCACCAAATTGCTTTCCAGTTTTCCCAGCTGTTCTTGTCAAATGCAGTCATAGTTTGTATTTGAGGGGTTTATCAAACACTAGACAGCTGTGCACATTGGTTTCTGGATCTTGCTTACAAGTCAGTGGGAAAGAATTTTAGAGGAATCATTTGGTCCAATCTTTCATTTTACAGATGGAGAAAAGTATAGTGACTTGCTGGAAGTCACATACACATTCAGTATATGTATATACTAAATAACAGAGTAAGGATTAAAATCCAGTTCTTCTGACTCTAAATCTAGTATTCCTTATAAGATGCCATGCCAGCCTCTCATCATTTATATACTAATTTTCATTACTTAAAAGAGTAATTATGATTTATTCGGTGGGAGTACCAATTCTCCCAATGAAGCTCTTAGTCCTAAAAAAAATCATCTGGTAATGAGCATTCTGACAATGTGCCTCTCTAAACATAGTTTGGCAGGATTTTGGGTGAGGGATATATTCTTAAGTGTATTATTGTAATAATATAATTTTATGATATAATAGTATTTATAATAATATTCATATAAATCTTTACAGTTTACAAGGTGCTGATTTTATTCTCTCAATAACTCTGGGAGGCAAGTGCTATTATTATTCTTGGTTTTACAGATAAAGAAGTGGAGGCAGATAGAGATTAAACATTTTTGGCTAATCTGTGGATGAGTGAAATATACTCCATTCTAGGTATAATAATATCTTATAATAATAATAGTGGTACATTTGATAGGGATCCATGCCTGAAGTCAGCATGACCTGAGTTAAAATCTGGTCTTATATACACTTACTAAATGTATACCTCTGGGCAAGTCACTTACTTTTGTTTGTCTCAGTTTCCTCATTTGTAAAATAAGCTAGAGAAGGAAATGGCAAACACACTCTAGTATCCTTGCCAAGCAAGTCCCCAGATGGGGTCAAGAAGAATCAGACATGACTAAAGTGACTGAACAACAATAATAGCTAGCGATTATATAGGTGTTCTTATGATATATCTTTATCGTAAATATTACAGAAGTCTGTAAAGGGGTTTTCTGGAAAGATGATGCATTTTTCTGGATACTGATGGGGGGTGGGGTAGGGATTTATAGACTAGGTCTGGTCTTGTCTCTACAACTGCCTTTCTCAAAGGAGAGAAGGGATGGGCTATGCTTTCTATTACAGTGATGTGAAAATAATCTTTTATAAATGAGCACTTCATAGAATTTTCATAGAACTCAGAGTCTCTCTTAGAATGGAATGTGGTAGCCATTCTGAAAAAAAAAAGTCATCTTTACATGTCTTTGGGGATAGGAAGAAAGATAGAGATACTGTTCAGAAAGCTTCTTCTGGTCCCAGTGGTCCTGTTGGAGCCAAGGTTTTTGCTCTGACTGTCTACTCTTGGCTCTTTTCTCAGGTGAGGCAAGCTGGGAATGGGCTTTCTGGAGTAAATAGGGATGCTTCTGCTAGACATCAGTGAATCCTGCCTGTATTACTATACTTTTCTTTTCTAGCTTACTTGGATTCTGCTTATCTCTCAAGAATACTCATCAAAATTGATTCAATTTAATTTAGTTCCATTCAACAAACTAGAAGTCCATTCAGTTCAACTCAACTCAGCACTAGAAGTCCTGAAGACATCTGCTTTGTCCTTGCAACTTAATCACTAGGATATCTGAACAATACTTCTTAAGGATGGGAGGGTGGATTTAAGGGTCCTTCTGGGATGAGGGTGCTTGGTATTCTTTTAACGTATGGATATTCCTTTGATGCCCTTCATTTGATGTTTGTTTTTATAGTACCAGCCCATGTAGGAGTTGGTAGTATAAGTACAGAAAAATTGCTGGCATCATAATGATTATCAGCTTGCTAATGGGAATGAAGGTGCCAGAGCTGAACTCTTGCTGTGTTCAACTCTAGCTGTCCTCCTATTCTGGACTCATGGCAGACTATTGGCCCTTTCCTGATAGGCTAACACAGCTTTCTTTGCCATTCTGGGAAGTTCTGGTAAATCTGCTATCTCAAGCCTAGAAAATAAGTCAGGAAAAGCAATACAAAATTATTTCAAGGGTTAATGCTACTAAGGAATCAGAGGAGAAAAGAATGGGAGGAAACACTTCATGTAACATTTAGTACCTGAGCTATATTTTGAAAGAAGTTATAGTCTCTATATTGTAGAGATGAGAAGGGAGACCATCCAAGTCCAGGGGATAAAATGTACTACTTTGTAGAAGTTAGGAGGAACATTCCTTTGGAAGCTGAGTAGGGGATAGATTTTAGTGACAAACAATAAACCAGCAGGCTATTTCCAGTTATAAGGTAATTGCCTGGTTATATGGAGAGAAGACTATGTGAAAAGTACTATGGAAGTAGAACTTACAAGCCTTGGCCATGCATTGAATGTGTAAGATGAGTCTAAGTGGTGACTGAGTTGAAAGCTAGGTGATTGGGAATATGGTTATGTCCTCTACAGTAATAGTGTTATTTATGAGTGGGGAGGAGAATAATGAGCTCTGATTTGAACATGTAGAGTAGAAAGCATCCATTTAGAGAGAGCTATCCAACAGGAGCTGGTGGTGTAAAACTAGAATTCAGGAGAGAGGTTAGAGCTGTAGAAAATGGTCTTAGAAATCTTTTTTTTAGAGATGATAATTGAATTTGTGCAAGCTGGTAGGATCAGCACATGAAATAGTACAGAGGGAAAAGGGAAGGGGCCCCAGAAAAGAATTTTTATGGATGTGTCCAGAAAATACTACAGTAAAAGAGAAGATATGATAAGATGAGGGAAACCAGGAGAGCAGTGTCATAAAACCTAATGAGGAGGGAATTTCTGGGGAAAGTGGGTGATCAATAGTGGCAAAAGTTGCAAAGAGATCAAGAATGGCGAGAACTGAAAAAAAGCCATGAGATCTGGCAATGAAGAAATCGTTGCTGACTTGAAGAGAGCAATAACAATGGGGTCAAAATCCAGATTCCAGAGCTCTTAGAATTGAACTCTAGGATAGCTACTTTTTCTTTTGTAATTGTTGCATCATTTATCCAAAAAGTCAGTTGTCAAGCATTGAATTTCTGCCAGATGTCTATCAGGGTGGGGTAAAGGTATGAAAGAATATGACTGGGTTCCTGTTGGCACTGCCTACAAAGGAGCTTATAGAAAAAAGCAACTGTGAATCAGATTTCTTTCAGTCACCCACACCACATCCAGAATTTGGACATAGAATAGGTGCTCATTAAATGTTTATTGCATGATAAAAGGATAAATAGGGATGGATAATAATATCTTACATTTCCAACTTTTAGTATCTATTTATATCTGCTATTTCATTTGATCCCAACCAGTTTGTGGGATAGAAAAAGGCAGGTATTCTGTTTTACAGTGGGAATGATGTCTGCCCTTCATATTACATAGAATCAAAGAATTATAAAGGAACTTGATCTAACATTAAGTTATTATTTAAAGTGTTTTATAATTACCTTTATGTAAGTCTTGAGGGTATATTGGTAGATTACTTTCATATATGTGTGTTTGTGTATACACACATATAATATATATAAACATCTACGCATGTATATGTGTGTTTATACAATTTGAAGTTATTTTGAACAGATTTCCTTTTCTGTATTTCTATGGAAATTTTTCTATATTTCTTTTTTATACTTTTTAAATAGAGATATAGAAATGCTATTTATTTTTGGAATTCTCTAAATCATCATGCTATCATCTTGGGGAAATAGTTTTGTTCCTATTTGCCTGTGTTTATATGTTTAAATTTTTTTCTTGTTTTATTGCTATCAATAGCATTTTTAAAACTATGTTAATCTGTTATGGGGAACAGACACATTCTAGCTTTACTCTTGGATTTATTGGAACATTTTCAAGATTCTGGTTTTAAAGAAACACAAAATTAGTCTAATAGTTAAGTATGAAACTCTTTAGAAAAGAATGTCTTAAATAATTATTTCTTTGTTTTCCTTCCTTTTTTTCTTCCCTTCCTTCCTTCCTTCCTTCCTTCCTTCCTTCCTTCCTTCCTTCCTTCCTTTTCCTCTATTGGTAGCTTATGTTGGCAGTTACAGTCAATCATTAGTTCTTATAATACTGCTTATTTCTGTGAGCAAGGAAACTTGCCCCCTAAATCATGTTCAAAAAGGGTTATCATGTCTTTTCCTAAAGGCTACTTTGTGTCATTGCCTTGTATATAGCTTTCATAAAATAAATATTGATAATTTCTAGAAAGGTGATGTCTAGGCTCTTTTTGGTCAGTCCTTGACCTATTGTTTGGGTAGATCAATAATTTAAAAATTACTTCTTCTGGACATATTTTCCACATTAATTATTTTTCCAATGACATGTTTCACATTGTTTTCTATTTTTTCATTCTTTTGGTTTTGTTTGGTTGTTCTTGATTTCTCACAAACTTAATAACTTCCTATTTGCTCACTTCTAATTTTCAGGAAATTTTTTCCTCAGTGAACTTTTATACCTCCTTTTCCATTTGGCCATTTTTTTTTTTCAAGAATCCTAGTAAACTTCAGTGCTAGTAAAGAGACCTCCTGTGAGCTGAGACCTCCTGAAGCTGCTGCCCCCATCACCCATGCCCATTCCTGGTTTGCTAGTTTTCCAAGGCCCTCTCACCCCACTGACAAACCTTTCTTGCTGACCTTCCAAGTTATCTTTGGTGTTTCTGGGCTGAGATGTCTGGAAATCACCTGTGCTGCTATTGATTCAGAGGCCTGAGTATAACTCCTACTTTGCTAGTGCTCAGTCAGGGCTGGGGCTGTTCTGGACTGCCATTCTGGTGCAAGAGCTCACTCTTGCTGATCTTCAAAGTTGTCTTCCACTAGGAAATTGTTCCACTCCATTGGGAGGCAGTTGGGGTTAAATGACTTGCCCAGGGTCACACAGCTAACAAGTGTTAAGTGTTTGAGACCAGATTTAAACTCAGGAACTCCTGACTTTAGAGCTGATGCTCTATTCACTTTGCCACCTAGCTGCCCCCACCCCCCAGTTTTGATTTTTTTAAGGCATTCTTCTTTTCATTAGTTTTTTGCATTTCTTTTCGCATCACTTGTTTTTCTTCCCAAGTTCTCCCTGTACTCTGCCTCTCCCATAAAATATTGAATTATATTGGAGATAGGAGTTTGGGAAACAATGTATTGGAGAAGATGAAGTATGGAAGTATTAATGGGTGATAGAAAATAGGATAAAGGAAAATTTGGGGATCTGAAAATAACATTCAAATTAAATTTGTTATGTTAGATAAGAAATTAACTGCCTTTATCCACAAAAATGAAAAATATTTGATTTTTTAATACAACACAGTAGTGAATTTTGATTATATTGTCTTCTGACTGCTCTATGGGACATTTTCTTATTGAAACAAAAAGTTATTTTATTTGGCTTAAGGGTGTTTGCTATTTTGAGAAGAAAATGGATGTAAATAGCCTGGTTATTGCTGTTGGGTCATTTTAGCAGTGTCCAACTCTTTGGGAAACTGAGTCTGGAGAAATGGACTTACCTAAAGTCATAATATGGTACATTCTTACAGAATGAGGGAAGGAAGGAAGGAAGAAAGGAAGGAAGGAAGGAAAGAAAAAAGGAAGGAAGAAAGGAAGAGAAGGAGGGAGGGAGAGAGAGAAGAAAGAAAGAAAATGAGAAGAAAAAGAAGGTGGGGGGAGGGAGGGAGGAAGGAAGGAGGAAAAGAGGGAAAGAAGAAGGGAGAGAAGGGAAAGAGGGAAGAAAGGGACAAAAGAAGGAAGGAAGGGAGGAAGGAGAGAAGGAAAGAAAGAAAGAAGAAAAAAAGGAAGAAAAGGAGAGAAAGAAGATCAAGACAGGGCAAATTCAAGTTGGAGATTCCTGATTCCAATCCCTCTGTTGGTATTTTGAAACAGTGGGCTTTCTTTTCTTCCAATCATATCCTACTATCTTTTGTTTAGCAACTATTTTTCTCCTTTTCTTCCTTGAGAGTATTGCAGAGTTAGGTGGTGATCATGCAGACTGGAAGGAACTTACCCAAATATCTACTGGGATAATTTAATGCTCTAACATGAAGAACAATCTTTTCTGGTTTGGAGACTATGATCTGAAAGCAAAATACAACTGTTCCAGGCTGATTTCAGAAAACACTGGAAAGACTTACATGAACTAATGAACCAAGAGAACATTGTACAGTAACAACAAAATTATGTGATGATTAATTGTGATGGACTTGACTCTTTTTAGCAATGAGGTGATTCAAGGCAATTCCAATAGACTTGTGATGGAAAGTGCTTATCATATCCACAGAGAGAACTATGCAGACTGAATATGAATCAAAGCAAAGTATTTTCAACTTTTGATGGTGTTGTTTGCTTATATTTTTTTCTTTCTCATGTTTTTCCCCCTTTTGATTTGATTTTTCTTACGCAGCATGATGGATATAGAAATATGTTTTGAAGAATTGTACATGTTTAACCTATATTGAATTGCTTGCTTTCTTGGGGAGGGAGGGAGAGAGAGAAAAAAATTTGTAACACAAGATTTTGCAAAGGTGAATGTTGAAAAAATATCTTTGCATGTATTTGGAAAAATAAAATGCTCCTAAAAAATACTGCTGCTCCAAAGTCAGTCTACATTCCTTCTTTAGACTACTCTCCTTCATATGATGGTTCAAGACAATAACAATAAAATACTTGTTCAACCTAAACTACTAAGGTTTCTAATACTTGGAAGGAAAATTTTTTCACGTTCATTCATATCCCTAAACTATAAGGGTTTCCCCATCCCTTTTCACTTCTAAATCTATGAAATATTATAATCAAGGAGTATCAAAGTAGGTTGCAAAGATACATTTTATGTTCTTATGTAACAAAGCAATTTTAGAGTTATAAAGGATATAAAGAAAAAAGTATTGAATGTTTTAATTTTTCACAAAACTTTAATTACAGAGAAAAAAAACTAGACAGAAATTTCTCCTCCCCACCATAGCTTCAAAATTCAGAAATTTCATAAATCTATGCTGCCTCAAATTTAACAATGTCTGTTCACTGAGGACAGCTAGATGGTAAAGTGGATAGAGTGCAAGGCTTGGAGTCAGGAAGACTTGAATTCAAATGTGGTATCAAGACACTTATTAGCAGAGTGACTCTGAGCAAATCACTTAACTCTGACTCAGTTTCCTCTGAGGGGGCAAATGTCTTGAGATTAATTCCACTGGACAAGGTTACTGCATCCAGTAACAGGTGAGCTTTTCAGAAGAGATATAGTAAGTGGCTGCTTTGGGGAACTGGAGCTCCAAAAGCCTAACAATCCCTTATTCTGATCACCCCTCAGTACCTGCTAAAGGTTCTGCTCAGTCTGATCTTTATGGACAGAGGAAGGAAGGAAAAAATAAGTATTTATATAGCCCTACATATGTGCCAATGCTAATCTGTAGTGGGAAAGGAGTAGAGAGGGTAAATTAGAACTATGTACAAAAACACTCCATGCTTATCGAGTAATTTTTCTGGAGATTGGATGCCCCAAAATGCTCAACTAGAGAGCCTTTCCCCTTAAAGGGTAGCATAGATTTGTCAAAGACATGGTCACTGGCAGGTTGGACACCTGATCTGAGAAGTCATGTTCATAATTATGCATCTATTTATTAGTAAGGACGAACTTTTTGTTTTGAGATGGGAGAATGGTGTTTTGCCAATTTTGGACATTTGGAAGACCCCTTGGATTAGATCTGTACTCTGATCAGCATAAAGAGTTTTGTTAGACAGGAAGAGCTTCCTTTGTCTTTAATGATTCCAATCATGTGGTCCCCATTCCTAGCATAACATGGCATCACTGCTCCTTCTAATGGTCATATTGGCAGTAGGCTCATTCTTGCTGTTCTTATAATGGTACTAATATTTTCCGTTAGCATATGCTTCTCTTATGGATGCTGTCATGCTCCACAATCACCCATAATGCAGTAGGAAGCACTGGCAAAGTTCTTAAATTGGTCTTGACCCCAAAGTGGAGAATGTCTTCAATTATTTAGTTCTCTAATCTTCAAGCCCCAGACCATTTGACCAGATCTATGGCTAAAGCCCAGGTATCAGCATAGATGAGGATCTTCTCTGTCCCATCCCTTTAAGGCTTTCTCAATACCAGACATAAACCCTGGAGTTCAGCTAACTAAAAGGACTTTCCATGATTCCCCTCCCCTCCCCCCCCCCTTCCCTAGGGTGTGCCTTATTGATAGCAGCTGAAGTACAATTGCATATGCTTCTCTAATAGCAGATATGGCTATCAGTAAACTAGGCAAAACAGTGTTCCTTAAGAGCCAAGTCTTTATAGTAGAAGTATACTGAGTAGGTAGAAAAGCAAGATTCCAGGGTTTGGTCTTCAGGCTTTGTGCCTGTTATGTTTGCCATCTTTTAAGAAAGGGCACTTACACCAGAAAGACTTGGGCAAATTTAATTTTTAATGTACATTTCCATTTCACAATAGAATTTTCTTGTTCTTTCCTCAGCCTGTTATAGGAATCATCTTCTATTATCCAATCCATAATAGGTAACTATAGACAAAGGATAATTGTATGACCCCAATCATCTGTTCAGTAGCAACTAGGGCCCAGAGACAGATGAGCAATTACTTTTCAAAAAGGGTACAGAGACAGTAACAAGATTATGTGGTGATCAACTATGATGCACTTGCCTTTTTTTTTTTTTTTTTAATTTTAAAGCTTCTTATTTACAAAACATATGCATGGGTAATTTTTCAGCATTGACCCTTGCAAAACTTTCTGTTCCAAATTTTTCCCTCCTTCCTCCTATCCTTTCTCCTAGATGGCAGGTAGTCCAATACATGTTATAAATATAGTTACATATTTATACAGTTATCTTGCTGCACAACAAAAATCAGATCTAGAATGAAAAAAAAAAAAAACCTGAGAAGGAAAACAAAATGCAAGCAAACATCAACAGAAAGTGTGAAACTGCTATGTTGTTGGTCCACACTCAGTTCCCACAGGCCTCTCTCTGAGTGTATATGGCTTTCTTTATAACTGAACAATTGGAACTGGTTTGAATTACCTCATTGTTGAAGAGAGCATGTCCATCAGAATTTATCATCATATAATATTGTTGTTGAAGTGTATAATGATCTCCTCGTTCTGTTCATTTCACTTAGCATCAGTTCATGTAATTCCCTCCAAGCCTCTCTGAAATCACCCTGTTGATCATTTCTTACAAAACAATAATGTTGCATAACATTCATATACCATAATTTATTCAACCATTCTCCAATTGATGGGCATCCATTCAGTTTTCAGTTTCTAGGGCTGCCACAAACATTTTTGCACATGTGGATCCCTTTCCCTCCCTTAAGATCTCTTTGGTATATAAGCCCAGTAGAAACACTGTTGGGTGAAAAGGTATGCACAGTTTGATAATTTTTTGAGCAAAGCTCCAAATTGCTCTCCAGAATGGTTGGATCCATTCACAGTTCCACCACCAATATATCAGTGTCCCATTTTTCCCACATCCTCTCCAACATTTACCATTATCTTTTCCTTCATCTTAGCCAATCAAAAAGGTGTGTAGTGGTATCTCAAAGTAATCTTAATTTGCATTTCTCTGATCAATAGTGATTTGGAGCACCTTTTCATATGACTAGAAATAGTTTAAATTTCTTCATCTGAAAATTGTCTGTTCATATCCTTTGACCATTTATCAATTGGAGAGTGGTTTGAATTCTTATAAATTTGAGTTGATTCACTATATATTTTAGAAATGAGGTCTTTATCAGAACCTTTGAATTGTAAACATGTTTTCCTAGTTTATAGCTTCTCTTCTAATCTTGTCTGCATTTGTTTTGTTTGCACAAAAACTTTTTTAACTTAATATAATCAAAATTATCAATAATGATCTCTAATTCCTCTTTGGTCACAAATTCCTTCCTCCTCCACAAATCTGAGAGGTAAACTATCCTATATTTTTCTAATTTGTTTATAATATCATTCTTTATGTCTGGATCATGAACCCATTTCTTGGTATATGGTGTTAGGTGTGGGTCAATGCCTAGTTTCTGCCATATTAGTTTCCAATTTTCCCAGTAATTTTTGTAGAATAGTGAGTTTTTATCCCAAAAGCTGGGGTCTTTGGGTTTGTCAAACATTCAATTACTATAGTCATTGGCTATTTTGTCTTATGAACTTAACCTATCCCACTGATCAACTGCTCTGTTTCTTAGCCAGTACCAAATGGTTGTGATGACTGCTGTTTATAATATAGTTTCAGATCTGGTACAGCTAGGCCACCTTCATTTGCTTTTTTTTTTTTCATCAATTCCCTTGAAATTCTTGACCTTTTGTTCTTCTAGATGAATTTTGTTGTTAATTTTTCTAGGTCTATAGTTTTTTGGGAGTTTGATTGATTGATAGCACTAAATAAATAAATTATTTTAGATAGTATTGTCATCTTTATTATATTTGCTCAACCTATCCAAGAGTCCTTGATATTTTTCCAATTGCTTAGATCTAACTTTATTTGTGTGGAACATTTCTAAATTGTGTAGTTTTGCTCATATAGTTTCTGACTTTCCCTTGGCAGATAGATTCCCAAATATTTTATACTATTGACAATTATTTTTAAATGGAATTTCTCTTTGTATCTCTTGCTGTTGGATTTTGTGACTTATGAAAATGTTGATGATTTATATGGATTCATTTTGTATCCTGCAACTTTGCTAAAGTTGTGGATTATTTCTAATAGTTTTTTAGTTGATTCTCTAGTGTTCTCTAAGTATACCATCATATCATCTGCAAAGAGTGATAATTTGGTTTTCTCATTATCTACTCTAATTCCTTTAATCTCTTTTTCTTCTCTTATTGCCAAAGATAGCATTTCTAATACAATATTGAATAGTAATGACAACCTTGTTTCACTACTGATCTTATTGGGGATGGTTCCAGTTTATCACCATTATATATATACTTGCTGATGGTTTTAAATAGATGCTACTGATTATTTTAAGGAAAAGTCTATTTATTCCTATACTCTCTAGTGTTTTTAATAGGAATGGGTGTTGGATTTTATCAAATGCTTTTTCTGCATCTATTGAGATAATTATATGGCTTTTGTTAATTGATTATTGATATGGTCAATTATGCTAATAGTTTTCCTAATATTGAATCATCTCTGCATCCCTGGTACAAATCCTAGTTGGTCATGGTGTATTAATTATCCTGGGGATAGTTTTCTATAATCTCTTTGCTAATATTTTATTTAAGATTTTTGCATCAATATTCATTAAGGAGATTGGTCTATAATTTTCTTTCTTTGTTTTCACTCTACCTGGTTTAGATTAGTACCATGTCTGTTACATAAAACAAATTTGGTAGGAGTTCTTTGTTCCCTATTTTTTCAAATAGTTTATATAGTATTGGAGTTAATTGTTCTTTAAATGTTTGGAAGAATTCACATGTAAATCCATCTGGTCCTGGGGACTTTTTCTTAGGAAGTTGATTAATAAATAGCTTGTTCTATTTCTTTTTTTTAAAAAAATAGGACTATTTAAGTAATTTATTTCCTCTTCTATTGATCTGGGCAATCTATATTTTTGTAGATATTTCTCCATTTCACTTAGGTTATCAAATTTATTGGCATAAAGTTGGACAAAGTAACTCCTAATTATGGCTCTAATTTCCTCTTCTTTGGTGGAAAGTCCTTCCTTTTCATTTTTGAGACTAACAATTTGTTTTTCCTCTTTCCCTTTTCTAATCAATTAACTAAAGGTTAATTTGTTTTGTTGGATTTTTCATAAAACCAACTTTTAGTTTTATTTATTAATTCAATAGTTTTTTTATTTTCAATTTCATTAATCTCTCCTTTTATTTTTAGAATTTCTGGTTTGGTATTTGATTGGGGGTTTTAAGTTGTTTTTTTCTAGCTTTTTTAGTTGCAAGCCCAATTCATTGATTTTCTCTTTCTCTATTTTATGCAAACAAGTATCTAGAGATACAAAATTTCCCCTTATTACTGCTTTGGCTGCATCCAACAAATTTTGGTATGTTGTCTCATTATTGTCATTCTCTTGGATTAAATTGTTAATTGTGTGTATGATTTGCTATTTCACTCATTCATTCTTTAGGATGAGATTATTTAGTTTCTAATTACTTTTTGGTCTATTTTCTCTTGGCCTTTTATTGCATGTGATTTTTATTGCATTATGATCTGAAAAAAATGCCTTTATTATTTCTACCTTTTTGCATTTGATTTTGAGGTTTTTATGCCCTAACACATGGTCAATTTTTGTATAAGTTCCATGAACTGCTGAAAAAAAGTAAAGTCCTTTCTGTCTCCATTTAATTTTCTCCATAGATCTGTCATACCTAACTTTTTAAACATTTTGTTTACCTTCTTTCTTATTTATTTTGTGTTTCAATTTATCTAGTTCTGAAAGAACAAGGTTGAGATCCCCTACTAGTATAGTTTTGCTGTCTATTTCTTCTTGCATCTCTCTTAACTTCTCCTCTAGAAATTTGGATGCTGTACTATTTGGTGCATATATGTTTAGTATTGCTATTGCTTCATTATCTTTGGTACCTTTTAGTAAACTATAGTTTCCTTACTTGTCTCTTTTAATTAGATCTATCTTTGCTTTTGCTTGATCTGAGATCAGGATGGCTACCCCTGCTTTTTTTAACTTCACCTGAAGCATAATAGATTCTGCTCTAGCCCCTTTACCTTCACTCTGAATGTAGCACTATGCTTTAAATGTGTTTCTTATAAACAACATATTGTAAGATTTTGGCTTTTAATCCATTCTGCTGTCTGCTTCCTTTATATGGGGGAGTTCATCCCATTCACATTCACAGTTAAAATAACTAAAAACAATTATTTCCTGCCATCTTATTTCTCTTTCCTATCCCCCTTCTTTCCTCTCCAATATTTTGGTTTTGAAGACCACTTCCCTCAAACAGTCCTCACTCTTTAGAGCCCCCCCTTTCTTATACCTTTCCCCCAATACCTCTGTTTTCCCCTCTATTAGTCTCTCCCTTTCTTTTCCCCCTTTTCCTCCTACTTCCCTATAAGGTGAGATAAGTTTCTTTGTGATACCAAATATGTCTGATATTCTCTCTTAGAGCCAAATCTAATGAGAGTAAGATTCACACAATTCTCATCCCTCTCCCTTCATTCCCTCAATTATAATAGGTTTTCTTTGTCTTTTCATGGGATATAATTTCCCTTATTTTACCTCCTTTTTCCTCTTCTTCCAGTATCCCCTTTCCACCTCTAGTTTCTTTTTTATATTATCATAATAAGATCAAATTATATCCACATTCTCTAAGTATATCCATAACAGAAATAGAGTTCTCAAGAGTTCTTTCCTTTTTACCTTTTTATGCTTCTTTTGAGTTCTATGTTTGGAGATCAAATTTTTTGTTCAATTCTCTTATTTTCATTAGAAATGGATGAAATTCATCTATATCATTGAATGTCCAATTTCTTCCCTGAAAGATAATGCTCATTTTAGCTGGATAGCTTATTCTTGGTTGTAATCCCATTTCCTTTGCTTTTCAAAATTTTAGATTCCAGGACCTTAAATTCTTTAAAGTGGAAACTGCTAGGTCCTGGGTAATCTTAATTGTGGCTCTTTGGTATTTAAATTGTTTCTTTCTGGCTGCTTGCAATATCTTTTCCTTGATGTGATAGTTCTAAAATTTAGCCACGATATTCTTTGAAGATTTAACTTTGGGGTTTCTTTCAGGAGGTGACCAATAGCTTCTTTTGATTCTATTTTACCTTCTGATTCTAAAACATCAGGGCAGTTTTCTTTTATGATTTCCTGTAAGATAATGTGTAGGTTCTTTTTTTTTTCATCATGGCTTTCAGGAAGCCCAATAATCCTTAGATTGTGTCTCCTAGATCTATTTTGCCGGTCAGTTGTTTTTTTTTTCGGAGCTATTTCGTATTTTCTTCTATTTTTTCATTTTTTAGTTTTTGTTTGATTCTTGAAGTTTTATTGAGTCATTCACTTCCATTTGTTCAATTCTAATTTTTAGTGTATTATTTTCTTCAGTTACTTTTTTTAGCTCCTTTTGCAATTGGCCAATTAAATTTTTTTGTTCATTGCATTCTTTTTCCATTTTTTTCAGTTCCTTCTTGCAATGATCTCATTTCATTTCTTCATTTTTTTAAAAACAATGTGATGGTAGAAGGCAATTCCAATAGACTTGGGATGGAAAATGCCATCCACATCCAGAGAGAAAACTATGGAGACTGAATGTGATTGAAACATAGTATTTTCACTTGTTCTTTGTTTTTTTTTTTTTTTTTTTTTTTTCTTTCTCATGTTTTTCCCCTTTTGGAATGCACAACATGAGAGATACAGAAATGTTTAAAAGAATTGCATATATTTAACAAATCAGATTGTTTAATGTCTTGGGGAAGTGGGAGTAAGGAAGGGAGGGAGAAAAATTTGGAACACAAAGTATTACAAAAATAAATATTGAAAAGTATCTTTACATGTATTTCGAAAATAAAATACCATTGAAAATTTTTTTAAAAAGATACAGGAAGTGGTTGCTTTGGGGAGCTTAAAGATCTAGTCTCTTATTCTAATCATCCTTGGTGCTTGCCAAAGATTCCACTCAGCCTGATTTTTATTATTTTTTTAAATAACTTTTTATTGACAGAACCCATGCCAGGGTAATTTTTTACAACATTATCCCTTGCATTCAACTTCTGTTCCGATTTTTCCCCTCCCTCCCTCTACTCCCTCCTCCAGATGGCAAGCAGTCCTATACATGTTAAATAGGTTACAGTATATCCTAGATACAATATATGTGTGCAGAACTGAACAGTTCTCTTGTTGCACAGGGAGAATTGGATTCTGAAGGTATAAATAACCCGGGAAAAAAACAAAAATGCAAAAGTTTACTTTCATTTCCCAGTGTTCTTTCTTTGGGTGTAGCTGGTTCTGTCCATCCTTGATCAGTTGAAACTGAGTTAGATCTCTTTGTCGAAAAAATCCACTTCCATCAGAATACATTCTCATACAGTATCATTGTTGAGGTATATAATGATCTTCTGGTTCTGTTCATTTCACTTAGCATCAGTTCATGTAAGTCTCACCAGTCCTCTCTGTATTCATTCTGCTGGTCATTTCTTATAGAACAATAATATTCTATAACGTTCATATACCACAATTTACCCAACCATTCTCCAACTGATGGGCATCCATTCATTTTCCAGCTTCTAGCCACTACAAACAGGGCTGCCACAAACATTTTGTCACATACAGGTCCCTTTCCCTTCTTTAGTATCTCTTTGGGATATAAGCCCAGTAGAAACACTGTTGGATCAAAGGGTATGCACAGTTTGATAACTTTTTGAGCAAAGCTCCAAATTGCTCTCCAGAATGGTTGGATCCATTCACAGTTCCACCAGCAATATATCAGTGTCCCTGTTTTCCCACATCCCCTCCAACATTCCACATTATCTTTCCCTATCATTCTAGCCAATCTGACAGATGTATAGTGGCATCTCAGAGTTGTTTTAATTTGCATTTCTCTGATTTATAATGATTTGGAGCATATTTTCATATGACTAGAAATAGTTTCAATTTCTTCATCTGAGAATTGTCTTTTCATATCCTTTGACCATTTATCAATTGGAGAATAGCTTGATTTCTTATAAATAAGAGTCAATTCTCCACATATTTTGGAAATGAGGCCTTTATCGGAACCTTTGACTGTAAAAAAATGTTTTCCCTTTTTATTGTTTCCCTTCTAATCTTGTCTGCATTAGTTTTGTTTGTACAAAAACTTTTCAATTTGATATAATCAAAATTTTCTATTTTGTAGTCAATAATGATCTCTAGTTCTTCTTTGGTCATAAATTCCTTCCTCTTCCACAGATCTGAGAGGTAAACTATCCTACGCTCTTCCCACTTATTTATAATCTCATTCTTTATGTCTAGGTCATGAACCCATTTTGACCTTATCTTGGTGTACGATGTTAAGTGTGGGTCAATGCCTAGTTTCTTCCATACTAATTTCCAATTTTCCCAGCAATTTTTGTCAAATAATCAGCCTTATTTTTATAAAGAGGGGGAGGGAGAAAATAAGATTTTATATAATCCCAACTATATGCCAGGCACTGTGCTAAATGCTTTTTTTTTTTTTTTTACAAATATTATTTTATTTGACCCTCACAAGAACCCTATAATACATGTGCTATTATTAGCTTTATTTTACAGTTGAGAAAACTGAGGCAAACAGATTAAATTACCATCCAGGGTCACACAACTAGGTAGTAATTTAAGCTGGATTTTAAGCTAGTTCTTTATGACTTTGTGTAGGGTAGTACTACCTTGGGCTACTAGCTGCCTCATAGGAATCATCAGAAGCATAGACCTTGCAAAATTATAAGGGTCAAGAGGAGAAACTATTGGAAAACCTTCTTTACATCTTCTAGAGCATAGCCTGTTCTGGACACCATCAGAAAGACAGTAGGTAACTTAGTAAATTAGGCCCATTAGGATATGCAGATATGAAATGAGAGTTCCTGGAGAACCTGAAAGAGCAATAAGTGTCTGAATTCCTTCAGAGTGTGAAGAAGAGTTTTAGTAACTTTTTCTGGGCTGTCTCTGCAGTTCTCTGGATTTTCACCATCTACTATTTTTCTCATGAATTAATTATGTGGGGTGTTTCAGGTAATTCTAACAGCTGGTCCTATAGTAACATACATAGGGGTTATTTAAAGCACTTGTACAGATTCTGACTCCCCCAAAACCCATGATTCCTCTCCCTCCATTGTCTTTCTCTGTAGCTTCCCATGAATGATCCAAATTGGAGCAGGGCTGGTACATTTGTTCTGAAATTTCCCTGTGTAATTTTATTGGCATTTTCTATATGATTTTTTTAGATCAATTGATGGACTGATGATGATTTATTATGGTTCAAGAACCACAGATAAAGTTCCTTCCAAAAGAGGGTATTATTAAGCTATTTGAATTTTTTTTTTAAAGAGGGTATTATTGCCCTCTGTCCATCTCAAAGGGCAAAAAAATTCTCTGACTTGCCTCATTCCCAGAATGTTCCTTCTCACTGATAGTAGTTTTTGTCCAAGTTATAAGTGTCCTGACCTCCTGCTGATATTTCTTTAATTGGTCAGCTTCATGCCTGTGTAGTGTGGTCAGTCACTTGGTCATTAAACATTTATTAAGTACTTACTACGTGTCCCAGTACTGTGTTAAGTACTAGGAATACAAACGGCCAAAGGTAGCTGAGGGGGTTCACAATCTAATGAGGTAAGAGAGACTATATTTAAATCTGAAGACCTTCTGTTGGGGAAGATCTAATTGCCCAGAAGCAGGCCTTGATGTAGGGGGATCTTTGTAACTGCAATCCAGTTTTATGGAAAGAGGTGGGAGTGTCTCCCCATCTCCAAAAGGAGACAAATGGTGGTCTCTATCAGAAGACTCCAATTAATTTAGCTGACTGTAAAAGTTCTTTTCCATCAATGAACAACAAATTTTGAAAAAAAATTTGTGAAAGCAGAAATGTTATCTGTATTATATATGGTCGGTTGATTGTTTTCCTTTTTGAGGAGGACTAAAATCATATCACTGAGGTTAGAGTGAAGTTATAATGTATTCGATTGTGGCTGAGCAGCCCAATATGAGTTCAGCATGCTCTACCACAAGTCAGACACAAATAATCCATGTGAACATTTGGGGTGGGTTCTCCAAATTTTCATGTCATGTTTCTTTTGAGCTACTTCAATTCTGCTTTTCTTATAGAGCATAGTACCTTCTCTAATAAGGGCATGTCGTGCTGAATATGCCAGTATTTTTCATGTTGTACAATCAATTCCAGAGTTCTTAAGAAAGATTTTGAGAATGTCTTTGCATTGATTTTTCTGATGACCATGTGAATGCTTGCCCTGTGTGATCTCTGCATAAAATAATCTTTTTGGTAAGCATACATTTGGCATTCAAAAAGTGTGGCCAGCCCAATAGAGTTGTACTTTCTACATTAGGGTTTGAATGTCTGGCAGTTTAGTTCAAGAAAGGATCTTAACATCAGATACTTTATCATGCCAGGTGCTGTTCAGAATCTTACTAAGACAATTCAAATGGAAGCAATTCAGTTTCCTGGCACGACACTGGTATACCGTCCAGGTTTCATAGGCATTAAACAATGAAATCAACATAATGATTTTGTAGAGTTTAAGTTTAGTAAGGCAATCTAATACCTTTTCTCTCACACACTTTTCTTTTTGGAGTCTCTCAAACACTGAGCTAGTTCTGGCAATGTGTGTGTTAACCTCAATATTAGTGTGTACATCCTTGAAGAGTATACTGCCAAGGTAAGTGAATTTACTCTCAGCAATCAAAATTTGCTGTAACCAGTGGTTCCACACATGGATGGTGTGGTACTGGCTGATGGAGCACCTGTGTTTCCTTGATGCTAATTGTTAAGCTAAAATAAGCCAACTAGAAGAGAAATGATCCATACTTTGTTGCACCATAATTCTTTGGTTCATAAACAGCCTTCAGGGCATTATAAAAATGCTTTGGATTGTTATTATTAGCATAAAACTGAATTTCATTTGCCTTCTAACTGATCCAGGAATCCTGCATCTCTCTAACTTTTGCTTGTACTTTACTTTTGATGGAATTAAATACTGCTTTCTTTCTTTTTTTTTTTTAATAACTTTTTATTGATAGAACTCATGCAGGGTAATTTTTTACAACATTATCCCTTGCATTCACTTCTGTTCCGATTTTTCCCCTCCCTCCCTCCACCCCCTCCCCCAGATGGCAAGCAATCCTTTACATGTTGAATAGGTTACAGTATATCCTGAATTAAATACTGCTTTCTTAAAGATCTTGGTGGTACTCCCTGTGGAATTCTAATTTTTCATTTAGCAGCTTCTGAATTTCCCCTTCATTTTTGTTAAACTAGTTTTGATGTTTGCAAGTATTCTGACCCAGTTAAGCAAATGTGGTGTTGTACACCAAATCTCTGAAAGCTGCCTACTCCTTTTCTGTTGCCGACTGTGTGTTGACTCAATTTTCCCTTCAATTTAACTACAAACTGTTTTTTTTTTTAAAGAAGTATTCTATTCTATTGACATTAATTCTTTTGGTAATCTTTTTGCTTTGGAGTTATCACTTTTACTGAATGCAAATATTTAACTTGGAGAGGGTAAGCCTATGATCAGTTCAGCACTCTGTATCACACATTGTGTCTCTCACTCTCACATCTTCTCTGTCTCTTCTTGTAAACGTAGTCTATTAAATGCCAATGTTTGCTGCAAGGGTGCATCCAAGAAGTTTTATTGCATTTATTTAAATAGAAGACAGGGATAGTGATGAGAAGATCATGAGTTGCATAAGTTTTCAGTAGTAAATGATCATTGCTGTTGTTTCCATCTCCATTTTTCCCAAGCATGCCCTACCGTGTCTGGTAGTCTGTACCTACTCAAGCATTAAAGTCACCCAGAATTATAAGCCTGTTCTTTTTTTGGACATTGATGATAAAGGTTTCTAGGTCTTCATAAAATTCTTCTTTGGCCATGTCAGGATTTGTCACGATAAGAAGATAGGCACTGATGCAGCATGATATTTTCCTGCAAGAGGCAATTGCATTGTCATGGGCCTGCCCTTCACTCTTTTTGATAGGCATACAATTTTGTTAACTAGATTAGTTTTGATTGCAAACACCAGCTTCACAACATCCCCCTTCACTGTGACTCCAGAAAAATATGTATCGAGTTCTAACTTCAATAAACTGATCTTCATCTGCCAATCTTATTTGACTCAGGGCTGCTATTTGGATGCAATATCTGCTGAGTTCTCTCACATCAAGAGCTATTGGTCTTTCAGGTCTACTGAATTTTGTGTGGTCTATAAGGGTGTGCACATTCCATGTCCTGATGATGAGTGAGACACTTAGAGATCTTTTATGTTCTCCAAGAACCCACATTTCCTACCTTTATATCCTGACGGGCCCCGGTTACCAAGTCATCTATGGTGTTTCAGATGACAGATGAGAATTTGGTTATTAACCATAAACTAAAATGAGGTCATTTATATGGAGAACTTAGTTGTTGAACTAAGAATTTCTTGAAGAGAAACAAAGAGAGGGAAGAGGAGGGAAAGAGAGATAAAAAAAAAGATTTTATAATTGTGTCAAAACAAGGGTATAACACTCTCTCTGCTCTGACACTGATGGCCTGGATAAACCAATGAAACACTGGTGTACTCTTTATGGCTACCTACTGCTAAGAAGGAATTAAGGGAATTTATTTGGATCTTCATTATGATTGATTGAAAAGAATAAGAGGTAGACAAAATATACTCTATAATTATGATTAGAAAAAAAGAATTATGATAAGAGAAAAATGAAGACAGAAGATATACTTCTTTACTCTCTGAGAGGTGAATCTTGCAAAGGAGTAAAACCCAGAGGTTTTTTTTGTTTGTTTGTTTTAAAACATTAGAAACAGATTTTTTTTTTCCTAATGGAGAATACCACTACTTCACTTGAACACATCATATTAGCTAAGTCTGAAGCTGGAAGTGATGGGTTGGTTTGGGGAATAAACCCAGCTGAGTAGAGAACAGCTTGAGAAGCTGTCCAGCAGATCAAGTAATATGCATCAGACTTAAGTCTTGGACTTGAGTCCAATGAGATGTTAATCAAATATAGTATGGATCAGCTCAGTTTAGCAGTGGAATGATCTGTTGAACACAGGAAGGAATTTGGATGAGTAGTTCCTGAGACAGAAAGAAGAAACCGAAGTCTATAGTTTGAGAGTTTTGATTTGTTCCAATTTGTGTTCTCTATATGCATGCTTTACTACTCTTGGACTTTTTGTGTTTGCACACATAAACATACGCACACTATTTATTAGTGAGATAGTATAATCAAGGTTTATAGATAGAATGTTACAGAAATATTATGTTTGCTTTTCATTTTTAATATTAGCATTTAATATTATTTAATGATAATATTAGTGGTTCATTTGTTAATAGGGAATATACCAGTGATGTCTCATGTGTTTAATGTTGTTTTGGGACTTTTTGGGGAAGGGCAAGGCCATTAGGGTTAAGTGACTTACCCAGGGTCACACAGCTAATAAGTATTAAGTGTCTGTGGTTGGATTTGAAATTAGGTCCTCCTAACTTCAGGGCTGGTGGGTGCTCTGTCCACTGCGCCATCTAACTGTCCCTCATGTGTTTAATGTTGACGGGAATAGTCATCCACAAAGATTTCTCCTGGAACCCTGAGAGTTAGAGTAGTAGCTATGTTAACACTTTGTGAGCCACTATGAATTGTTAAAGTGGGTGCAGGTGGGGTAGCCTGGACCCAAGGAGAGAAAAAGTCTGGAGAAAATTAGGGTTATTGCCATTTTAAGGCTCCAGGCCTGTTATATGATTTAAATTGATGTTAGGGCAGATTTATTACTTTCTAAATCTATTAACAATGCCATGTCAAGATAAAATTAGTGATACTTGTGAGTAAATTACTGGACTATTCACAACAGAACTTAGTTGTTGTCAAAATGAAACTCAGTTCTACATGTGATAGTTAAAAATATGTTCCCTGTTGCAATTTAGATACAATGCATACTTCATAGAAAATCACTTAAAATCAAGAAATGAATGAAGAGATAAAAGTAGTTTTTAAAGTTGTATATATCTCTATTAAGAGATTTTCCAAATTATATGATGATACAGAGGCAGAGAATAGGGAAAATCTATTATTGCAAATCATCTTGACTTTCTTGTGCCAAAGTACTTTGAAATGTATTTGAATTAAATGAGGAAATTGCAATTTTTCTCCAACTAATAAAATTGGAACAAATTCATTTTATAACAACATGTTCATATTTAGTGAATTAGAAATCATGTTCTGAGCACTTATCCCTTTCATCTCTGAAGTTCCAGCCTTGGAGTCTTGTTGGGCTAGCTGCCAAGTACCTCCTCAAGGCTTACTATTTCAGGTGGAAATCATATTTTTTTCTGCTTTTAGATCATCTTCTCTATGACTGACTTGCCCTGTACACATAAACCATTTATCCCTCTCCCCTTATTTTTCAGTTCTGAAACCAAAATCAAATCATTAGTGTCAATGCTCCTAGAAAGTCTGTCATTCTATCAGCTGTCTTCATCAATCAAATAATATTCCAAAAAACTCTTCTCTGGGATATATGTATTGTCTGTCTTTATTAGAACATAAGCTCCCCATATGTATTATCTTCCTCTAATAAATACCTCTTTTAGAGCAGAGGCAGTCGTCATTTTGTTTTGGTATCCTCATATTTGGCACAGTGCTTGGCACATAGTAGGCATTTAATAAATGCATTGTTCTTCATTCATGCATACATGCATAGAACATTTTTGAAGAAACTGAATGCTCTGAATAAATTAATATAAAATCCTTACAATTCACACTCTGATTCATGAAGATGAAATAACTAAATTTTTGAAAGAAATGTTATATATTTATGAAATAATATTTTTGATGTTTCGCAATTAAAAAAAACTGCTTGCTAATGAAGTAGGAAAAAGTAAAAAACTGCTTTACAGTTACTAGCTTGTTCTACAAAAGTAATTTTCTTTTTTAAAAAGACCTAGATATTTCTAAATATCAGTATATGAGATTTTCCATGAGCAAATATAATGCATTGGATTTATCTAAATAACAATAGATATGCTAGACTTGTCTCAAGATAGTATATTGTAACCATCTTGAAAATCTTGTTTTGACTATCAGCAAATGAATTTTCTCATTTATCAAAACAAATGATAGAAATTTTTACTATTTATTAACATCTAATTTGTGTGAAGTGGGCTTTTTTGCTGTTAATAATCATGATTACTGATTTTAAAAATTAGCAGTAGTAATTTTATCAGTGTCATATTTTGAGAAATTTGTGCCAAAAGCACATTAACATTACTATTATTTTATATTATAAATATGAAATTTTAAAGGATTTTATCATTTGTCTGCTACATTATTTTAGAAGGTATTTACTAAATACTTGTTGATGAATCTATTTTATCTATGTAATACAAATTATGATAAATTTTGAATAAAATAGGAGCTAAGAAGATTATTTGCCTATATTATTTTATGAAAAGTACTTGGACGGAAACAAGCCACATTTTTGGGAGGGGGAATAAAAGTGGACAATGTTGCATAAAATCTGAAAACCACTAGAGTAGATGACCTGAAATTCTTCCCAGCTTTAAGGTTCTATGTTTCCATGACTTTGGGAGGGGAATGTGTGTGAGGGAGTGGCAGTATTTACAGCTAGGGGCATTGAGGGACTAGCCATTAGAGCTTTTAACCAGAGAGTTAGAGCAGTAACATTCCTTTATATCCTGATAACAGATCATCTTCCACTACACAGACTTCCTGATCTTTACTCCCCTTCTCCTCCTCAGTGCTACTGGACTCACCCCCTCCTTGTCTCCATGCCAGGCACCTACCACATAAACACTGTGTGCCTGGTCTGGCAGGGTGGGTGGGATGGCATTGGCATTGCTCTTTGGCCAGCTCCCCGCCACAGGCTTCCTGACCAGACTATCAGGGGCCAAGCCTAGGGAACTAGAGGTAGGAATAGATGAGTCAGATTTGTAGGGTTCCAGCTTTGAGGAATTAGAAGGGGGTTCCCTAGTAGAAAATACCAAGAATGCAAGCTCCTTGTCTTTCCTGTCTGTCTTAGAAAAGATCTGGGTCCTATTCTTAATCTCTCTCTCTCTCTCTCTCTCTCTCTCTCTCTCTCTCTCTCTCTCTCTCTCTCTCTCTCTCTCTCTCTCTCTCTCTCTTCCCTCCCTCCCTCCCTCTCTGTCTCTCTGTCTCTGTGTGTGTGTGTGTCTGCCTGCCTCTCTGTGTCTGTCTCTGTCTCTCTGTCTCTTGCTCTCTCTCCTTCCATCTCCCCTCTTTTTTTCTGTTCCTCCCCTTTCTCCTTTCTCTCTCTTCCCCTCCTTCTCTTTTCTTCCCTCCTCCTTTCTTCCCTGTTTCTTTTCTTTTTCTTATTCTCCCTCGACACAGAGGCAAAAAAAAAAAAAAAATTCTCTTCTTCCCACTTCTGAGCTTTCTCTTTGGCATAGGAATTTTGGCAATTCCTGGATCCTGCTTTAGGTTGAACATGATTTGAAGTTGGAGCCTTTGTGGTTGCTGTTGTTTTTATCCTTACTCTCCATTTCCAGTACCCTATGGATGATGCTGTTTTCTTCCAGCACCAAGATTGCTCTGAAGCAGCAGCTCCCCAGTCATTACTTCACCACAGGGCTCCTGTCTGCCAGTGTAGTGGAATTGCCTGGGTGGAGAGCTGGAGGCTAATTTTAGAAGGGGAGGCTCCCTGCCAACAGCCAGGCTGGTTCTGAACAGCTGGGCTGGCAAGGACAAGAGAGAAACAGCTGTAAATCTCCTTGTAACAATTCCTGGCTCACCTGCTTTGCTGTTTTGGGACAGGGTGACACCTCCTCATCTCCCTATCTGTACCTGGGCCTAAAATCTTTTTCTTTCCAGGATTTCTAGGAAAATCTGGGGAAAGAGGTGCTCCAGATTAAGATAGGGTTTTAAGCTGCATCTTCAGAAGCTTCTTAAACATACCCCTCCTTCTTTGTGAGTTACTTTCATTCTTGACTGAATTTTCTAGCCTTTAGTTGGCAGCTTCAGCTGGAAGGGATTTTAGAGATCATTTTATCTGATCGTAAGGAAATTCCTCTTGAGAGGCCAAATTACTGGCCAGGGCTGGGTAGTTGAACATAGGTCTGGACTTTCAGACCAGGATACTTTCTACTGTGCAAAAATCTAGGAGGCAATGTATTCTCCCTTCACCTGTTCCTGTACTTTTCTTCTGGTCGGTGGACATTTAATTTGAGGGTTATTACCCTAAATTGAGAAAATTCTATTTTTTAAAGCTCTAGGCTACCATTCTGGAGAACAATTTGGACCTATGTCTAAAAGGCTATAAAACTGTGTAAACCCTTTGATCCAGCAGTGCCATAGCTGTGTGTATATCAGAAAGAAATCATAAAATGATGCACATGTGCAACAATGTAGTAACTTTTTGTAGTGGCAAGGAACTAGACACTGAGTGGATGCTCATCAGTTGGGGAATGGCTGAATAAGTTGTGGTATATGAATGTTATAGAATATGTTTGTGCTATAAGAAATGATAAGCAAACAGATTTCAGAAAATGCCTGGAGAGACTTACATGAACTAATGCTGAGTGAAATGAGCAGAACCAGGAGAACATTGAACATGGTAACAACAAGATTGTGTGGTGATCGACTATAATAGACTTTTTTCAGCAATACAGTAATCTAAGACAATTTCAATAGACATGGGATGGAAAATGCCATCTGCATCCAGAGAAAGAACTATGGAGACTTAATGTGGATCAATGCATACTATTTTTCCTTTTTTTGCCCTTTCTCATGGTTTTTTCCTTTTGTTCTGATTTTTCTCCCATAACACAATTAATATGGAAATTAGTTTAAAATGATTGTATATGTATAACCTATATCAGATTGTCTGCTGTCTTAGGGAGGGAGGAGGTAAGGAAGGAAGAAAAATTTGGAACTTGAAGTCTTACAAAAATGAATGTTGACAACTACCTTTACATGTAATTGGGAAAAATAAATACTATTAAGTTAAAAATGAAACAAAGGAGAATTCATAAAAATGGAGAATAAATAAGGAACTAATTTAAAAAGTTTTTTAAAAAAGAAATCTCCAGACTACACTTTTCTCTGATTTGATTTCAGTGCCTTGAGGATTCTTTTATCTTTCTGTGGTAAAAGTTGTTTTTCACCATTTTACAGGTAGAAAAATCAAGACACAAAGACAAAAAGTGATTGTGATTTCAGATCATGAATGGGGACAGGGAAGGTCAAAATTGGAAAAAAGAACACAGAGACTATATTTTCTACCCAGTGTTCTCATCAATTTCCTTATTGATACTAGTATACTTTATTCTTAGTCACAGTAGGGTGAAAACTGTCAAATTAGAATGGCCAGATCTTTGAGTATTTTAAAATAAATCTTTGAACATGAAAATCTTATTTTCCCATAATATTCTAGGAAACATGACATGTGACATATATTTTAATTCTCCAGGGCATGTATGTGTGTATTTCAATATGTTTATATGTCTCATATAGGCAGCTAGGTGGCACAGTGGATGGAGCACTAGCCTGAAGTCAGGAGGACCCATATTTATATTTGTTCTCAGAAACCTACTAGTTATATGACCCCAGGCAAGGTACTTTTGACCTCAATTTCCTCATCTGTAAAATAGGGATTAATACCTGTCAGAATTGTTATAAGGGCCAAATGAGATAATAATTGTGAAGTGCTTAGCATAGTGCCTGGCCAGTAGTAAGCAATAAATATATGCTAGTTATAAGTCTGTTGTCTCCTACTGTGTTCTACATCAAACTGCCCAGATCTATAGTTCAGAACCCACTTTCCTTTCTTTTTATTCCTTTCTTTCTGATCCAACCTCTGAAGGTAGAGTTTGTTTTGTCTATGACTAATTATTCCCTGAATCTATCTTCTTTTTAATCCTTGTTTTCCAGTTGATGAATTTACCTTATTTCTATACCATATTCTTTGTTTTGAACAGTTCTTTGTCTGGTTCAGATGTAGCTCTATTTCCTGTATCTTCTTCCATGTTTAATTATATGTCCTGATTATATGAGGTAAGTACTGTCTCTCTCCCCGCCTCCCCCCCGCTCTTTTTTTAAAAATAGTGTATTCCATTTCCCTTGTCTTTTTTTCTCTGAAAAGCTTAAAAAACATAACAAAATCACTCCAAGGGCCTATACTTTCTTTAAGATGTTACATCTCTATGGGGAACCTTGCTATTGATTTTTTCTTCTCTTAGAATGTAAAAACTTTCTTATTATATAATTTTTTCCAATTCCTCAAATATAGTTACATTTTTGAGTTTCTCTTGACTCTTTAAAAGATGTCATTATCTATATATCTGTCCAGTTTTAATCTTTTCATCAGAAATGCTTGGAAATCTTATTTTATTTAAGGCCCATTTTTTCCATTTAGCATGATATTCAGTTTTGATGGACGAGTAATTTTTGATTTATAAGCTTTTATTTTTTGCCTCCTGGAACAGTGCATTCCAAACTTTTCTTTCCTTGATGGTGATAGACACAAGCTCTTATATGGTGCTCTATGGTTTCCTGGTACATAGTTCATGGAACTCGAATTTTTTCTTTTTAGCTGTTTAATAGTAGTTTTTTCCTCTGATACAGAAACTCTGAATTTTGGCTATGGCAATTCTGAGAATTTGAATTTTGGTCTTTCAGGAAGGGACTAATGGATTCTTTTTATTTTCACTTTGCTTTCTGACTCTATTAGTTTTGGATAGTGTTCATGATTTCTTGAAAAAATTATTTAGCTTTTTTTGTTGTTCAGGTTTTCAGGTAATCTGATAACTCTTAGATTCTCTGTCCCAAACTAGTTTGCAAGGTCATTTCCATTAATAGCAAATATTTTATGTTTCTATCTATCCTTCCCCTCTTCCCCCACCCCACTTAATTTTGTTCTATTATTTCTTGTTATCTTTGGGTTCTGTTCATTCCAATTTAATTTTTAGGGAATCTTGTTACTTGGATAAACTGGTTCTCTTTACAATTTCCTCAAATTTTCATATCATCCTTGCTTCTAAAGCCCTAATTTCATTTATAATATCATTTTAAAAACTCATTTTATTTCTTCCAGGAATACTAGTAAAGTTCATGGCAAAGCTTTGTTTTTGTTGGAGGTTCTGCATATAGTTGTAGAATTGTTGTTTTCTTCTGGAGTTATGTCTTGGGCATCCTTGGCTTCATAATATTCTTCAGCACTGACTGTTTTTTTTTTTCTTTTATTTACTTATTTCCCCTTTATTTTCTGTATTGGGATTTTGTATCAGGGCAAGTCTCTGTGCATGTCTGGAAAAGGATGATGGGAACTTTTTTGTTCCTGATCTGTTTTGTCTTTGGTCCAGTACTGAGCACTGTGTTCTTCAAGAATCTCAGAAGTGACTCAAACCAGCAACCTATGCCAAGAGGCTTGATCATTGCCCTACCAATATAAATCCTGTAGCCTTCCTAGACTGGGGTCAGTCTACATCAAACTGTAGACTCCAGGTATCCCTGCTCCCATCCCTGGCTCCTTCCTGCTTTGTGCTTTAGAAAGCTTCCTTGTACTTCATTCAGAAGCCAGACTTTTCTGGCTGGTTTACTTCCTGAATGCCTGCAGACTTTTGGCTGTCTCTTTATGTGGCCCTGAGCTGAAAAAAAATGTATTTAGTATAGTTTATCCTTGGATTTCTTGGTGTTTTAGCTAATGGCTAAAGTCTTCCAGACTACTTCATGGCTTTGGCAGGCATCCCTTTGGAGGGCATCCTTTGCACACTGGGCAGTGACTACTGAGTAAGAGTCCTGCCCTTTACTTTTATTTTGGATGGGACAGAGTGAAGTGAGCAGAATGAGCAGTTATGAATAGGTTGTGACAGATCATACACATTTTATTATTTTCCCTTTCCAAACTCATCCCTCTTACAAACTTCCCTATTCCTGTCTTACTGTAGGACATAGATAGGTACCATTATACAGTGAAAAGAATCCTGGTTCTGGAATCCAAAGTTGCTAGCAGGTCACTTACCTTCTAAGAGCTCCATTTTGTCCTATATATAATGAGGGGTTTGGATGAGATGACTTCTTAAGTCTCTTTTAGCTGTAGATCTGTTAATGTCAATCAACAGCTTGAATAGAGAAGAAGGAACTTTATCCATTAGCTAAAACATAAAATTCCCTACCTGAAAGAAAGCACCCCTTCACATTGTTTCTTAACACTTATTCCCAAACAGATTGTATTCATTCTATCAGCTATAGCTGTTCAAGGGGCCAAAGACAGAAAGGAATGGTGGTTGGAGATGCCATCAATCTGGAGATCACCATATTCCTTTAGTACCTTCAGAGCCACTTGTGAGACTTGGCATATAGGAACAACATTGCCATGATTAAAGAAGTCGAAACTGATACTTTTCCCACAAAAACCTATTCCTATAGAACCTGGAGCCCTTGAGTAGGAACTCAAGCCAGCCGGTATGTCTAGCTCTTCCATTCTTAATTCTTCCTTTCTAGGTAGTGAATTCCTACAGAGTTTAAAAAAAAAACCCAGACTACAATTCTTTTTCAAACATGGTACTACAATATGAGTTCTGGATTAAGAATCAGAAAAAGAGGACAGAATGACTTCAGAGAGTTTTCCATCCAAACTCCTTGTTTTATAATGGCTCAGGAAGGCTAATGCTGCTGCCAGTGTCACATAGATGACCCAGAGTGGCAGAATTTGAACTTTGGTCCTCTGACTCCCCAGCCATTCTGAATCAGGTGTTTGAGTAGGAGTTGGGTTTATAGAACTACCTCTCAGACAGGGAACCACCTTGAGAGAAAAGGAACAGAGTGGGAGGGTTTGTGGGGGATAAAAGTAAATGTGGGTATTTTTGAGACTTGCCCTGATTGCCTATATTTCTCCATCCTGTGGAGTTAGACTTCAGCTTTCACTTTGGATAGCATTAGTTCATGTCCATGAAAAAAAGATTGTAAGCTTATTGAGGACAGTTCTCCTTTTGTTCTTCATCCTTCTATCTTTTTTTCCCCAGAGCAATGTTGTATGTGGTAGCCATTCAATAAATGTCAGTTGAACTGATTTGACTTGAAGGTTGAGATGACACTGAAGTCTTTGGCTATCAGATCCACAAGACTGCAGAAGAAAAGCAAAACATTTTCAGCATTAGGCTATTTCCAGCTTGCAATTTGGGAAGCCAGGTGACGACTCCTCTTTATCTAAAGCTTTTAATCCACTCTCCTCCCAATTCATAGTATCCCTCAGTTTTGTTCCAGATCTTAAAATGTCTTCTCCATAGATCCTCCACACCCAATTTCTCAGTCTGTCACCACCCCATTATACACATAGACTTTCACTGCTCTGCTCTCCCCTACACCACAATCGCCAAATAATAAACAGACCTCCACATTACCTTCTAGTCTTACATTTCACCCAATCCCTAAATCCTTCTGCTTTCTCTCGGTCCCATTAATAGCTTCCTTGTGCCCCACAGCCCCTCCATAGGGAGATTACTTTTCTCTCCTATCTGATCAGCTGAGTCTGACTAAGTATTGTGAAAACAGTCTTTGTGTTGTGCTGATGAGAGGTAGTTTTGAAAAAGATACTTTCACTAAATGCAAGCTATTATTATTATTTACATAACCCATCCCCAATAACATTTGTAGCTTTATTTGGTCCTCTCCCCATCCATTTACTTTCTTATCTAAAGTCAAGGCTGAAGGCCAGGAAGCTATTTCAAGGCTAGACTAGAGAGATGTGGAGAGGCTCTGAAAAACTTTGATCATGATAACCTTCCTTGTTATGTGCTTCTATGATGTAATTACTTTTATGGTCTAGTTTTTAATCTGCTCACTGGTTTTTCTTTTCTCTGTCATTAGTTTTAAAGTATAAGCTCCCAGAAGGCAATCTATTTGGGATAGGGGTGGGGAGATGGATTTTTTAAAAAATATCTTTTATTTTTTATATTATTAGTTTCCGTCAGTTTCTTTCCCTCTCCCCATCCCTCCCAGGGAACCATGTCATATAACAAATAACATATTTTAAAGAAAAAGAGGAAGAGGGGAAAAAAGCAAAAACAACACATAAAAAGTTTAAAATATAGATAACGTATTATTCCCCAGAATATCCCTTTATAGAGAGAGGGGGGGATTTCTCTTCATATTTTTCCATTGGGGCTATGCTTATTATTTGTATTTTGCAGCATTCACTTTTGATTGTTTTGTGGTTTTCTGTTTATATATATTGCTATAATCATTATACACACACACACACACAGTTTCCTTGGAAAGGTTGATATAGAAGGAGGGGCTAATTGGTAGAGGTTCTGAAAAATCAAGATTCAAGAATTTATATTTAATATTCTTTTAACAGTTTAATTCACCAAACATTATTCTATGCAAAGCACTGTTTGAAGTCAGGAATATATGTGCTGGGGATCTAGCACATTGTTTTTCATATAATAGACATATAGCAAATATTTATTCAATGAATATTAAGTGAATGATTGAATGTCTTTAACAGTGGTTATCAAAGTCTTTTTGATCCTTATCAGTTTAAAAAAATGTTGACAAGAGGTATCTGTGACACTTAGTTGCTCCTTATTTTAACTTTGTGAGATGATGTTCTCTTTTTCATAAAAAGGAAAAGCTGAAGACTTGACAAAGGAATTCTACAGTCAACAAGAACTAAATGAATAGAATCAATCCTGTTTACGCTGGTCTAAACTCCTTTAAGGCAGGAACTTTTTCAGTTTGCATATAATAGGCATTTAATAAACACCTATAGATTTTTTGATTAATTGATAGGAAGTTTAGATTAAGATTATCTGTACCCATCAGAGCAGGCAGATTTCCATAATTCAATTTAACAGGTATGTGCTAAGGGCTTTCCATGTTTAGTGAACTTTATAGCAGCAGATCAATGAGAATGAAGTTAACCTTAGTTCTCAGCCTCTTGAGATGTTACAGATATAATTCACTATCTGGACAGAATTTGTGTCTCTTATGTATCTAAGCCTCAGGTTACTGGCCAAAGAGAGAAAGAGGACAAATATCCTGTTTGATTTCAATATAAACTAGACACCCAGTACTGGAATTGAATTTCTTCCCTAGAAAGAGGAGCACCAATTTCACAAACTAGTTTGTTAATCCAGCTCTTCTCTCTCTTCCCCCCTATCCCTGCCACTTCCTTGGTTTCATGAACACAGTTGGCTGGCCTTTACAAGCCACCTGTTTGCAGGGTTTCCTGTAGCACTATGTTGGAGCCCCTTGAGTTATCCTCCTGCCTTGATCTCCAGCCCATTGCAGATGTCATTTCATTCCCTTCCTTTTCCCCTTCTTCCTCCAGCCACTGAACTCCATGTCCTGTAATTATACCCTCTGAGGCCTTTGGAGATTAAATGTGAAATCACAGTTCTAAGATTTCTGCTTCCAGCCCTTCCAGAGCTCCAAACAACTAGAAGTTTGGAATCATGGATAAAGATAATTCTATATTGTAGAAAATATTATATATGAGAGAGGGGGAGGAAAGGAGGGATAAGGGGGAGAGATAGGAGAAGGGAGGAGAGAGAGAGAAGAGAGAAAAGAGAGAGAGAGAGAGAAGAGAGAGAGAGAAGAGAGAGAGAGAGAGAGAGAAGAGAGAGAGAGAGAGAGAGAGAGAGAAGAGGAGAGAGAGAGAGAGAGAGAGAGAATCCCATGAAAATAGGCAAGGAATGAGATACAAGCAGAAGTATGTATCATAGGTATTATTATTCCCTCACTATACATATGAGCAAATTGACTTTTTTTTTTTTAAGTCATTGGCCCAGAATATACAAAGGTAGGACTGAAACCCAGGCATCCTAACTCCTAATTTTATTCTCTTTGCATTGTGCCCTAATGCCTCCTCATGATCCTTAGGAGAACCTTAATGAAAACCTGCTGATAAATGGGAACAGGAAAAAAAAATGGGAATAGAATAGAAACATCACTGTGTCCCTTTGTCAGTGATGTCCATTGGATTCACTATACAAGAATCTCTTCAATCCCCCTGCTACTTCTTTAGTAGTAAACCTTCAGGCTCTTTCCTGCTAGTTTTCTTTTATCTTATTTGGGACAGCATGGTGTAAGTGTATGGAGTATTGCTTTGGAATCAGGTTGCTCTCTTGAGGTCTTCAGCTACTTCCTTTCTAAAGCACATCTCGTTATGGCCAGAGTAACTGTCTTACAGAGCTTCTCTAGTCTTGCTGGATTGAGTCTGCTCTCAGCTGTGTGACTTGTTTTCTCCTAAGGCAAGTAGCTATGCTGCAAAATGTAATTGCCTGTGGTGATAGAGAAAAGAGAAAAGTCTTCTTCTCCTTTCTTCCCTCCCCCCATGCCCATATACTATTCCCTTCAAGAGCTGGGCTCTTCTTCAATGTCTAGCCTTGTTGACCATCAGAGATCACACTTCTCAAAGCAGTCTCCAACCCTGACTCTTAACATCCAGAGATGTTTTTCTGGATTTTTCAAGAAATGGCACCACACCAAAGCATGGCAGATCCTTCAGTCAGCCAGCTTTGAATTCCTTCAAGCATACATTCATACCTCTTTAAGTGTATGGACACTTCTTTGAAGACTTTTAGGTCTGCTTGACATAATAGTGTAAGGAATTTCTGCATCTACAGCATTCCAAAAGGATACAGCGACATTAGACACTTGATACTTGTTTTCTAGTGGGATAGAGATTTTGTATAAGCAAGACTGCTTGAGTTGATCTTGGGACAATTGAATTTTTCCCACCAATAATAATAAGCTACATTTATACAGCTCTTTGAGTCCTATTACTATCAGCATTTGAAAAGTGATAGCTTTCTGGAGGACTTTAAATGTCAGACTTAGGAATTGTGCTTTATTCTAGATGCTACAGGGAGCCACTGAAGATTTTTAAACAGGGAAGTAATTTGACCTAAGTTTTAGGAATATTAATTTAGTATTTGCCTGAAGATAGGTTGGAAAAAAAAAAGAAAGTGGAAAAAAGTAAGCAATTAAGGGACATTAATCCTGATAAGATGTTATATAAACTAGATGTTGTTTTTCTATATAAAGAAAAGAGCCAAATGCAAGAAATGTGGAGATGACATTGGCAAAATTTGGTAACTACTTTGACATAGGAATGTAGGGACATTCATAAAATAATCTTTCAGCACTAATATTATTTGAGTTTATGGAATAAGTCTTGAGCAGAGTTTTTTTTTATTTTTTATTAAAGCTTTTGATTTTCCAAACATATTCATGGATAATTTTCAACATTCACCCTTGCAAAACCTTGTATTCCAAATTTTTTCCCTCCCTGCTCCCCTAGATGGCAAATAATTCAATATATGTTTAACATGTGCCATTCTTCTATACCTATTTCCACAATTATGCTGCACAAGAAATGTCAGATCAAAAAGGGAAAAAATAAGAAAACAAAATGAAAACAAACAAAAACAAAAAAGTGAAAATACTATGTGGTCGTCCACACTCAGTTCCCAAAATCCTCTCTCTGGGTGCAAATGCTTGAGCTGAGTTTTAAAAGGAATAGAGAGTGCTCCAGGTGGGACTTTGTGGTGTGGATTATATTCCCTTGTACTACTTCTCATTCCCTGTTCTCAGTCTCTGACCATACATGCCCTCATTTACAGCTTTCTTCTCTTCTACCTGTGGGCTCTTTCAAGATCTAATTTGAGCCATTGGTCAAGGGAGTATTGGATGTGACCTACTGAATAAGGATAAGAAAGGTTCTTAAAGATACACCATTTTAAATTCATGAAATTGTAATTCCCTCAACATGTCACATAAAGCACCGGGAGAAAATGGGATGTTAACCTATACAACAACCTGCCAAAGTTAAAGATAAAGAGAAATATATATACTTAGCCACAATATTTAATTTGTGCTTTCTAAATTTCATTTTCTTCACCTTACAATTACAGACAATAATCCTCACAGAGTTATTGTGAGAAAATATCAAAGAAATGTACAAATAAAGGGATATATATATATATATATATGTAATAAAACTCAGGGAAACCAGATGTCCAACTATCCAACTCTATCTAGAAGTCCTTCCCTCCCATCTGCCACCAACAGCAAACTGGGGAAAGGTAGTGCTTTTCTCCTTTCTTACCCACCTCTTTACTCCTACATCCAAAGATGAGGGACTTTCTATGTCATTGCCCTTCTATCCCTTGGACATTGCCATCCTTGACTTTGTGAAGAACAAAGGAAATAGCAGAAAGAGAAGATGGGCAGAGAATGGATTGGGAGAGATGGGAGAAGTAGAGCAAGAAAGGAAAGGAGACTGAGGAAAAGGAAGAAAAATTTCAAAATGGAGAAGGATAGAAATGAACTGAGAGAAGCTAAAAGTGTAGGTTGGGGGAGAAATTCCAAAAGAGGCTGTTCTCGCAGCCATAGGCCTCTAATATCCTTAAAAATCCAACAGCAGCCGGAAAGCAGTGGCAATGATTATGGGCTTTATGGGTAGGAGGCAATTAAAGGGGCTGGTCCAGTCCCAATTATAAAATCATGGGCAATGGAAAGAGATGGGGGAGGGTGGAATCTGAGTAGCCATACTTTGAGAAAAGCTGCCTATTTCACAAAGCCAGATTTCACAAAGGGACCAGATTTCTTTTAGAGAATACCCACAGTCTCTTACAACGCAGATCCAAACCAAGTTTGACTCGTATCCAGACCAATATATTCTGTTTTGTACTATGTATAACATAGTTGTGCTATGTAATGGTCACTGATGGAATGAATATACATACAGACACAATACATATGACAGAGTAGTGTTAGGAATTTCTGCACCCACAGTATTTCAAAAGGATGCAATGACACTGGACTTTTGATTCCAGTTTTCTTTTACAATAGAAACTTTGTGAGCAAGATTACTTGAGTTGGTATTAGAACGTGAGTTTTTTCACTACCACCACCACTACTACCATTACTATTATTTCTACTACTACTCCCCTTTATTTGTATATTTCTTTGATTTTTCCTCACAACTCTGTGAGGATTACTGTCTGTAATTGTAAGGTGAAGAAACTGAGATTCAGAAAGGACAAATTAAATATTGGAGCTGAGTATACAACCAGGATCCAATTCTGGCAATTTTTCTATTACACATTATTATCAAATAAAATAAATGTTTTCCCCAAATCTTGTGTGGGTCAATGCCTAGTTTCTGCCATACTAGTTTCCAATTTTCCCTGCAGTTTTTGTCAAATAGTGAGTTCTTATCCCAAAAAGGGATCCCAAATCTTAAAAGTGTTTTATATAGGCTAGTTATTATTATTATTACTATTATCATTATTCCATACTTCCTCTCTGAGTTGATAATAACTAGTTTCAGTAGTAATTTATGATTTACAAGATACTTTCCTCACAACAACCAAGTGAGGTTAATAGAACAAGTATAATTATCCCCATTTTACTGCTGAGGAAACTGAACCTCAGAGAGATGGAATGTCATGTGGTATTTTGGGGAGTTACCTGGTAGAGCGAAGAGAATGATGACTTGGGAGTTAAAGAATTGTAATCCTGATTTCACCTATTGGGGTGCCTTTGGCTAAGTCCTTCTACCTCTCAGTTTCCTCATTTGTAAAAGGGGAATGATTGATAAGATTGATCTCTTAAGATTCTTCCAAGCCTAAATATATAATCTTATCATTTGCCCAAAGTCATACAACTAGTTATTGTCAGAGTTTGGTTTTGAATCCATGTTAACCAGTTTCAAGACTGGCATTCTTCACATCATTCTGCCTTTCTCTGACAACTAGAGAGTAAGAGAACAGGGGGTATTATCCCCAATCACACATAGGTTGTATAAACAAATCAACAAGTCATAACAGGAAGCATTTATTAAGTTTTTATTAAGTGCCACTGTGCTAAGCTCTGGTGTTACAAAGAAAGAAAGAGGAAAAAATCTCTTTCTTCAAGGACCTCACATTTTAAAGGCAGAAACAATATTCCAATAATTTTTTATATACAATGTATATGTTTCTGTATATGTGTATTTATATATGTATACTATATATGTATGTATGATAGGTCATCATATACCTACCTACCATGGACATGTATATATAAACATATACACATGTATCTGAATATAAACAGATTTGTCTATATCTATATATACATACATACACATGTATACAAATTGGTAAATACCAAATAAGTATATTTATAAATATATGTATTTGTATAGGTACAAATTTTTGTGCCCACATAGATACTTATATAAATTAATAGATACCATAAATGTATGTATTGATATGTAATATATTTGTATATATACCAATTAATGTGAATACAAATACATACATATATACAACACATATACACTGACGAAGGAAATAGCAAATCACTCTACTATATTTGCCAAGAAAACCCCAAATGGGCCTTGGACGTGAATAAATGACTGAACAAGAAATACATACATACATATGTACAAATTGATAGATACTATATATATATATATGTTTGTACATAGAAATGTATACTTTTATGACTATATCTACAGTATGTATATGTATACAAATTCATATACATACATCTAAAACATATGTCTAGATGTACATATTTGTATGTGTATATGTATATACATACAGAGAGATATACAGACACATATATGTCCAAATATATACATATGGTACCTTCTGTAGTATGTATATACATCAATCTGTCCATAGTAGATTGGAAGTAATCTCAGAGTGAAGGCCATGGGGGAATGGAGAGGAGAAGGGGAAAGGCTTTCTACAGAAGATTGGAACTTTGTCTTAAAGGAAGCCGGAAGACCAGGAAATGAAGTATTACAAGGATGGATGACAACCTCATGTAAGATCTCTCACCTGTCTGTATTATAATAAAACAAAGACCTGATACATCTATCTGTGGAGAGACCTGCATTTGAGGTGGAATAATCTGGAGATTCACCTCTGGATATTTTAATTCACAATCAAGAGGACCTAGGCTAGAGTCAGGTCATAGAATCACAGAATATTAGCTTTAAAAGGGACTTCTGAAGATAATCCATTCCTAAAAAGAACACTTCACTTTTTGGCCATCTAGCCTGTCCTGGAGAGAACTTCCATGAATGGAGTCCCACCATCTCTCTCTGCAGTTTGTTCTATCTTTCTAATTTAGGGTCATGAGACAAGACACCAGCCCTAACTGTACCTTTTTACAACTTCCATCCTTTGCTTTTAGTTTTATCCAGGGTCAGGGTAGGGTGAGGTATCAAACTTATCTTGTTAAAGCCTAACTCTTTTTTTGGTTCTGATAACTCCATTGTCTTATATCCCTTTCACACTCATATACCTAGCTTGAATTAAATTTTAAATGAAATTTAAATTTAATTAAATTTTTTTTTCAAAATATTTGTATGTATATATTTTTCCTTATGTCCCCCAAATTAGGCTGTAAACTTCCTGCAGCTAAGGAGTCAGGTCTTCTTATTTTCTTCTCTAACCCATCTGACCTCTGGTCTCAGTGCATAGTTGGTTCTTGATCCACATCACTGACTGAATAATGGGTTCATTTCATTTCTATTATCTGGGAACTCTGAAACTTTTTGATGTTTGGTGACCCAACTGAAATTTCTAGTATGAGAGTCCTAATTTAGGCACTGGAGAAAACCAAAATAGAAAAGGGGACCAGTAGATATCTCTCAACTCTAATGGCAGAATAAATTAACGTTGATAGGTATTATTTATTGTTGGAACCAAGAACAAAGAACAAAAAAGAGAAAGGGGGAACACCATGCTCTATTCATCTAGAGAAGGGGTAGGTAGCAGTCTCAGTGACTCTGAGGACAGCCAAACAACAGCCCTTCCTCTCTGTGTATTCTTAGCTCATTCTCCAGCAGCCAGCATTGTATTGCCATGTTAGCTTCCCCAGAGGATCGGGCCACCTGGCACTCACTTTAAACTGATTTAAAGCTAGGAGAGAAAAAAAGCTGAGGAAGGAAGACAGTGTTTCTCAGTCTGTCCTTTCCTGTCCTTCTCTAATACCCCTGCCATTCCCTGACAGAAAAGAAATAATTGCTTGGAGAAATCAGAAAGTAGGAATTGATACCTGGTGGGTTGAAATCCCAATTCAGTTTTTTTTTCTCTTGTTATCTTTTCTCAAGTATTGTTTTATTTTCGGAAATTTCCCACTGAATCCTGCTCCCCTACCCTTACTCCATCCCCCACTCCTTTTTCACTGGTAGAGTGTCCTGAAGAATCTTGTTTCAGATTACCCATGGCCAGGATTGTTATCTTTAGAGAGATGGATCTAATAGTTTAGATCTGCTTTCCCAATTGTCCTTTACATGGGCTTAGATTGGAGGGGAAGAAAGGCAATTTAACACAAAGATCAGGACCAAGGATTGTCACCCTTCTCTTGGGAAAAAATACAGACTTGATCAGTGATAAGCTGAAAGCATGGCCTTTTGTAATCTAATCTTGTTTCTAATGTCTTTATTGGCAGTTAAGTAATCTGCATGTATTGTTCTTAGGAATGTTAAAACTGGAAGGAATCTTAGAAATCATCTAATCTAACTGGTCTCCTTTTTTTTTTGAGTCATTTTATAGCTGAAAAATGAAAAAGTCACCAAGGGGAAGTGATCTGCCTACCAGGCAATGTAGTAATAAAACACTGCACTGATGGGATATTCAATAATTTTCGGTTGTATGCAACTCTTTGTGACCCCATTGGGGTTTTCTTGGGAGAGATACAGAAGTGGTTTGCCATTTATTTCTCCAGTTTATTTTACAGATGAGGAACTGAGGTAAATAGGGTTAAGTGACTTGCTTGGAGTCACTTAACCTAGTAAAGGTCTGAGGTTGGATTTGAATTCAGATCCTCTGAACTCCTGGCAACCATACTCTATCCATTGCCACCCCTAGTTGCCCCCAAAATATTGCATCACTTCTCATTAAAACAAAGTCTAATTGGTCTCTTGTGACATTTTTTTTCTCCTTCAATTCAGTTAGAAAAAAATTGTTTTCTATCATCCCTGTCTTAACTCTCCTTCAACCCCCACTGAGAACAAATAAAAAGCAAATGTCATCACAAATAAATATGCACACATACACATATACATATGTACACACACATGCTAACACAAAGACACATATATGTTCAATCAAAACAGCTTTCCATATTGGCCATGTTCAAAAAAATCATTTATCTCCTGCATTTTGAGTAATGGCACCTCTCTAAATCAGGAGGTATGCAGTGTATTTCAGCATTAATTCTCCAAGGAACTCTCTCTTTTCACTGGGAATGCTTGGAAGTTCTCTAATTCATAAGATCAATTCCTCTCCTTTCCCTCTCCCCCCATTTTGTACCATCACTTTTGCTCGGTAAGTTATTCTTGGTTATAAGCCTTTATTCTTAGTCTTTTAGAGTATCATATTCCAAACTCACCATTCCTTTATAGTGGTGGATACTAAATCATGTGTGATTCTGACTGTGACTTCTTGGTCTTTCTTTATTACTGCTTGCAATATTTTTTTTTAGAAACTTTGGATTTTGGCTATACCATTCCTGAAAGTTTTTCTTTTGAGGTTTCTTTCAGGTGGTGATCAGTGGTTTCTTTTTATTTCTGCTTAGACTGTCTGAGTCTAAGAGATTTGGGCAGTTTTCTTAAAATAGAATGGCTATACTCTTTTTTTCCCCCGTCACACAGTCCAATGAATCTTGTAAGAATTGGATGAGAGTTTAATTTCCATAGAGTTACATAAAAAAAAATTACAAAAATGAATTTAAATCAGTTAAATGAAATTGAAACCTAAGAAATGAAATCTAAAGGTTAAGCTGATGTGGAACGAAGGAAATGAAACTTATAGAGGGAAGCCATAATTGAGAATAAGAAACATGCTATTAGATGCAGAAGGGGAATATACGCACCCAAATAAAGGTGAAAGAAATGAAGACTAGGGTTGCTGAAATGTGAGGAATGGGAGATGTAGTGGGGTAGTGACTACCACTCATATTGGGGAATTTAGGCACTCAGGATAGTCAGTATCCTCTGTAGTACCCAGTCAATGGGGAATCAGGGGAGAGATTTGCATTTGGGCAACAGGGTATAAAAAAATTATGATTTGGCTCTTTTAGAATGCGCCTATTCTTTTAGATACTCAGTGTTGCAAGATTGTCAGTAAAAATCTTTTCCTGGCTTCATCAGTGAGTCTGTAGAGTTCTTGGTGAGAATACTCTCTTAGAGTCTAAAAGTTTTTTTCTTGATATGTTTTCCAGGTTACTAGTTTTTGTCACAAAATACCTTATTTTTTTCTTATATATTTTCCTTCTTTTAATTTTGTTCAAATATTTCTTGTTGCTTCATAGAGTCACTGATTTCTATTTAGTCCATACTTATTTTTAAGGAGTTTGTTTCTTGGACAGTGTTTTGTACTTTTTGGGCTAGACTGTTAATTTTCTTTCCAGTTCTTTCTTCTATACCTCTTATTTCTTTTCCAGCTTTTTTTCCTCAAGTACTCTCATTTAATTTCTTTAAAAAAAATTAAAAACTCTTTAAAAAAATCTTTGCTTCATCACTTCCAGGAATACTAGCTGAATTTTTGCCTAAGCTGTGTTTTCCACTGAGGCTTTTCATGTAGGTTTTTTTGAGTCATTCTCTTCTGAGTTTGTGACTTAGCATCTTTTCTTTTCTTTTTTTTTTTTTGGTTTCCTTGTTCTTCTAACCTATTTCCTGCCTTAAGATTTGATATTATTTTTAGATATTGATTAGATATTGATATTGATTAGATTAGATTTTCCAGAAGAAAGATCTGCCCAGGTCCTGATGCTGCTTTGGAGTGTGAGGGGGTAGTTTTGAGTGCTGTGTTATTCCAGAATCTTAGGGGCAGGCTGAAAACCTACAAGCTTTCAATGCTTCCAAAATGGTCTAATCCAGGGCAAAGTCTGATTACTGTTCCACTGGTTAGATCTTTACAAGTTCCTGGCCTGGGTTGGATCTGAGTAAGAGTTGACTGGTGCTGGACTCTGTCCCTATCAGCCAACTAGAAAGTTTTGTTGGCTTAGTATGATCAAATAGGAGGTTCCTTTTTGACTTGAGACTCCTGCCCAAGTTATTCCTCTGCAGGCTAGGCTAGATGCTGGAAAAGAGATTTACTTTGTGACAGGGTCTGAGCCACACCAGTGATGCTGATTTCTGGACCTCCTTTTTAGGTATAATGCCCAGGGCCTCCCACCTTGGAATATCACTGTGTTGTGGGCAACAAAGCTGCTAATTGGCACTTATCTCTCTTGCAATGTCCTTGTTTGGATTTCAGACTTTTTGTCTTGATGTACAGCCCTTCCTAGACACTAGAATGCTTGTTCAGTACATATTCCTTACCTGAAATTATCCTCAGATCTCCTCTCTATTAACATGGGCTGAGGAAATGATTCACTGAGATTTTTTCTGGATTTCCCCTCTTATAGTTTCTAGATATGTTTGGAGGAGTTTTGTCAAAGTGAGCTTGGCTGTATTACATTTTACCAGTCTAACATTTTGGCTTCATCTCAGCTCACTTAAACTCAACAGGCATTTGTTAAATACTGTGTGCTAGATGCTATGCTAGACCCTAACAAATAACCAAAAAGTGGAACTTCTCTACCCTCAAGAAGCTTCTGTTTTTTTTGGAGAGAAGCAGCATGTATCCTGGTAAGTAATTTTATATACATATATATATATATGTGTGTGTGTATACATACACACACATAACACATATATAAATATACACACCAATATGTGTATATGTGTGTGTATTACATATGTGTAAAAGTATAGGATCAAGATCTCTTTCTAACTTTGACAGGGTTCTTTCTGAAAGACTTTAGACTTTGTGAATGACCCATTTGTAGCTCAAAAAGGGCATGAACCTCTATTTGCAAATGAAAATTCCTCTCCTCCTCCCCCCTTAGAAGTGATGGTTTATAATTAGAGGAGCCAATCCAGCTCATTGAAAGCAAACCATAAATGAGTTCAGTCTGTGACTGGGATGCTTTTCTGAAGATGATAGGCTCTAGAGTTAATTCCTGAGGATCCTAAATCATGAATTTTGGTCATGTCCAAAAGTATATTGTAGGGCTCTAGGACAAGATCTCAGTTGAGCCTGAAACTGGAAATAATCAACTTTCAACTCAGCATAAGCAAGAACTTTATGTTACTGAAGGGACTCCTGATCAATAGATATTTCAGAACATAAGGGACAGATAACAGAGATGAAAGTTATTTTCAGATTTTGAGTAGATTTTTTTTTTTTGCATCTTTGTTTAAGATTAAATTACTTTTTTCCTAGATCAGTTATTCTTTTATCCAGCCCTCACCTCAACTACAGGCAAATAGTTATATATATATATATATATATATATATATATATATATATATTCTGGAACCATCACCCACAAATGCACCATTTCCATGTTCATGAATGTGGAATTCCTTTATTTGATGATAATATATTATCATTTCACCTCTTCCTTTTTTTTGTCAGTCTAAACCTGTTCTTAGTTCTCACTATGACTTCTAATCTCTCTACTCCTTAATTTGTTCTCCAGTTATCACTGTATTCTATTCTCTTCCCTTTCTTGATTCTTCTCTAGAGTTCTATGGCCAATTTTGAATTACCAAAGTTACTTCCACTATCTACCATCTTTGCGCCAATTACTTGTTACTGAACAAAACTAGAGAAAATCTTGAAACTATGTTGATTAGGTCCACTGCAGTTTGTATTACCTAATCTGAACTGGATTTTTAATGGAGCAAAGCAATTTGTTTACACTTCCCTAATTACCTCAATGGCCTTACCAGACTTTTCGTCCCTCCTCAAGCTTCCATTTCCCAACTCTGGATATTTTCATCTTTACTCATCTCTTTTCCTTGCATTTCCTTGCTTCCTTCAAGGTACTAGCTAAAAATCTCACCACTGAGAAGGAAGCCTTTCCTTATTTCACTTAATTCATTCTAATCCCTTATCTTTGATCATCATCTCCAATATATCCTATCTACAACTTGTTTGTGCATATTTATTTGCATCTTCCTCATGACTTTCTTTTCTTTCCCCAGCACTTGTCACAGTGTCTGGCACATAATAGGAGCTTAATTGATGCTTGTTGACCTTGACTCCGGTGGTCAAATTCAAGACTTAAAGGTTATGTAAATTGTAATGACCGTGTAATAGCTTATAAAAGAAATGTTTAAAAAAAAAAAACTTTTTTCATTGTTTCTTTTTTTGGGGGATATGTGAATGTTACATTCTCCAATTCCTTTTTTTTCATAACCTGTACATAAAGATGATAATTGGATCCTTATTAGGCCTGGTGTCTGAAAATTTGATCTGAAAGAAGGTCTTGGTGATAAAAGGCTAGAATTCATGTATTTAGTAGTCACTGAAGACAGAAGATTACACCATCACTTTGATAGAATTTTGTAAAGCTAGTCATTGGATGATTAAAGAATCATCCATACACTTGATGATCTTTAAAAAGCAAGCTTCACTCTTTAATGAGTCATGTCTGACAGTGGAAAAGAGTGGAAAGTGTTATTCACATTTATCCTTGCCTTTCTTCTAAAGTGTATCTAGGGATAGGAGGATTCCTGCTCTTGTTTTCTACTTGACAGTGTCATCTTCTAACTGACCAGTTCACCCAGTAGAAAATGGGCAGAGAGTCTACTTTCAGACAACAGTAGCCCATCAGAGACTGCCCAAGTTGAGCAGCATTAGAATAATTATGGAGAGAAAAGACAACTGCATTGCTGAAGATGTGAGTTGCTTTAGCCATGTGTGTTCCCGACCTCTATTCCTGTCTACTAATATACTCCATGTTTACTTAAACTTTTTGATGATATTGTATATATTTGGTGACTGTTTATGGGGGAATGTGGCATAAATTGTTTTTATATCATTTCAGCCAGTACCTTTGCTTTAAAGTAATTGTGCCCTCTAGGTATTGATTGAAGGTACACAGATCACTGGAGCTTTTTAGAAATTGTTTCAGGAATTCAGACACAGATAGGACCTTTTCTCTGTCCCATTGGATACACAATCTGTGAATTAATCAACAGAGGGCACTATGTTAAAATGTTTAGGAGTATTTTAATATAAATATTAAGTTTATTATGAACAAGAGTAAAAGAAAAATACTAAAAAAAAATTATTATAGGTTTTGGAATGTAACCGCATAACTCTGTGGGTTGCCAGAAGAAACCAAAGGTTTTTATGTTTATTTTAACAAAATGCTAATGAAGAGGAAGCATATATAACCATAGAGGGTTGTGAATGTTTGTCTGGTGGGTGGCTTAGACTCTACTTCATTTTGGCTAAGTTTGGATTGCTTTGGGAACCTACTACTACTACCTAGTAGAAGGTATATTTATTCTGTCCTAGACTTTGTTGTCACAACATTGCAAATTTCCATCATCACTTAGAGAGGAAGGGGGCCTATATTAAAATGAGGTCTTTTTCTCTAGTATTCCTTATTTTTTTCTCCATCAGTCTTTTGTTACTGCAGAAAACCAGGTAATAGAAAGTTAGTATTGGTGGAAAGGTTACTGGCTTATCGTCTATTCCTCCTATTTCATCTCTGGGCACAAGAGAATGGACTTTATTCCTGGTCCCTTCTAGACACTGAATTTGGAGTTCTCTGCCTTAAAACCCATTTATACTTCTGGAAGAACAATCTGTTTTGTCCTGAGTCACCAAACTGGAAAAAAAAAACCCAATAAATCTTCTGTCTTCAGTGACTACTAAATACATGAATTCTAGCCTTTTATCACCAAGACCTTCTTTCAGATCACATTGTCAGACACCAGGCCTAATAAGGATCCAATTATCATCTTTATGTACAGGTTATGAAAAAAAAGGAATTGGCACCAAGTGTGAGAGTCAGGTCTCCAGGGACTGAATCACCAGAGATTTGCTAACCTACATGCCCAACCCAAGCTCCTTGCTGACTCAATCCCTTCTTCACTGGTATTTGAGAGAGCATCGCCCTTTTTTTATCACAAGACTCTAGGAAAAGGATACTACAATAAAGCAGCACTTCCTGAGCAGAGCTTGGCGAACAGTTTATACAGTAACAACTCTGTAAAGAGAAACAACTCGGAAAGACTTAACTCTGATCAGCTCAGTGATGAACACGATCCCAGAGGACCTGACAGAGAGGTGCAGAATGATGTGTACAGTGTCAGACATGGTCAGGGTAGGAATTGTTTTACTTGATTATATGCATATGTTCCATCCACATATGCATATGGGAGTCTAATAAACTCCCAAATTCTCTCCAATCCTTGGAATTCAGATTCATCGTTTCTTGAGACCAAAAACTTCAAATCCCTAAGTCCGTGTCCCTAGATACCACTATTCAACTTCTTCTCCTCCTTCATCCTCAGTCTTGTATCTCTCCAACTCTGGTCTTCAGTGCCCGACCATTTAAACTACCTGTTATTAACAAATGTTTCTTCATCTTATATCTTTTCTTCTTGCCCTCTTTTTTTTTTTTGCACTTTTTTGCACTCAACCATAAGACACCCTTCTTCTGACACCAATTGTTAGCTGAGAACAAAACCTAAAACTGAAATAATTTACAAAGGAGTTTATGTTGTTCAACAGCGAGGAAAGCCAGAAAGGGATAGCCCACTCTCCCTAGTGTCAATTTGCTTGATTACATTTATCGATACCAGGAAATTCTTTCTTGCCTCTCTAGGCCAGGAGGAGCAGACATATCAAGAAGGGAAAAAAAAAAAACCTTGAGAAAACAAAATGCAGGCAAATAACAACAGAAAGAGTTAAAATCCTATGTTGTGGGCTACACTCAGTTCCTACAGGCCTCTCTCTGGGTGTAGATGGCTATTTTCATCATTGAACAACTGGAACTGGTTTGAATCATTTCATTGTTGAAGAGAGCCACGCCCATCAGAATTGGCCATCGTATAATATTGTTGTTGCTGTGTACAATGATCTTCTGGTTCTGCACATTTCACTCAGCATCAGTTCATGTAAGTCTCTCCAGGTCTCTCTGAAATCATCCTGCTGGTCATTTCTTACAGAACAATAATATTCCATAACATTCATATACCATAACTTATTCAGCCCTTCCTCTGAGGGACATCCACTCAATTTCCAGTTTCTTGCAACTACTAAAAGAGCTGCTACAAACATGTTTGCACATGTGGGTTGTTTCCACCCTTTTATGAACTCTTTGTGTTCCAGATTATTCTTATAATCATCTACTGACCTCCAGGTATTTCTTCTTTCTCTCTCAATATTTTTCTAATCCCACTCCATATTTTTGTATTTAGGGACTTTAGCATATACATTGATGTCTCCCTGAATACTCTGATAACCTCCTATAACCATCTCTTCAATTCCTGTGACTTACATCTTAACTTTAACTTAACTGGTCAGTCTCCAGAAAGGCTATATTTTAGATGTCATTATATTTATCTTTATATATAATATACATTATAAAGTCATTATCTCTAAAATTTCTGGTTCTTATCAAAACCTATCTTTGCAGTGTTTGGTGGGAACAATACCACAAAATGAAATAATTTAGAAGGACATTTATTAAGTCATTCAGCAGAAGGGAGAACTGGAAAAGGATTTCCATAAGTTACACATTATGTAGGATTCAAACAAAGAAACAAGGAAACTGTATTTGGCCAGCAGAGAGAGTTTCCAGATAAGATACGTAGGTTGCTTGAGATATATAGCAACATTTTGATTGCTCTTACATTTTGGTAAGATCTTTACATTTACTAGGTCAGCATAATCTAGGTCCTGAATTAAGCATTAAACAAATTTATTCTCTAAGCATGTCTGATTTCTCAGCCACACAGGACTAGGTTCAAGCAATTCAATAATTAAGCATTAAACAAATTTAGTCTCTAAGCAGGTCTGATTTCTCAGCCACACAGGACTAGGTTCAAGCAATTCAATAAGGTTTTTCTACAGTTTTTTCCCTTTGGAGCTTATAGCCCAATGTTGCATAATTATGGAAGCAGAAAGCTGGGTTAAGGTTTTAAACATCTGAATCAGTGAAATTATCTCTTTCACTGCTCATCATATCAGGAATTGGAAAATAAAAAGAGTTTGATAGAATTTCTTTGAGAAATGATAAGGACCAGATGGGTTGGGCAACTCATAGTCAGAAGGATGAAATTGGATTAACATTGGGGGCTCTAAATCAGAGGACTTTGGCTTACATAGGGAATGAAAAGCATTATGCTATACAGGGAGATTTCCTAGACATTGAGAGAACACATATGGCCACATGTATCACAAAGAAGTTTTTTTTTTCCCCTCTAAAACCTTATCTCCTGTTGAAAGTCTGAAGTGGGAGTAAGTCCCTGCTTACTGGAATGGAGAGTTTAGTATCAGATTACTCTACGAAAGCTGGGAGAGCTGTTTCAAGTATGAAATATCATTAATCTTCCCCAGTACTCAACACTCTTTGGCTACAGTTTTTTACAGCAGTTGTTATGGCTGGTTGCATTTTCCCCTTAAAAATCTTCCAAGGTAGCAGAATCTACAAATAAGATTAGACACAATATAAAACAAAGATTTTCCTAGGAAGCTCATAGTGAGGGCAGAGACTGAGAAAAGGGGTTCCCTACTATTGGGGTCTGAGTGTTCGACCCATGAATGTCTTAACCCTGGACAGCAGTTTATTTTGTCTAGTATATGTATGAGCTTCCCTCATTAATATGGGGTCATCCTAAGTGAATGAGTATAGGACCCATGTTAGGCCACTGCTTTGTCAGGGTCACGTAATCCACTAAACAGATAAAGGATTCCCTGCTGGCAGGTTACTAATACTTTTGATTAAAGACCCTTGCATTTGCTGCTACTAGTATATAGTCACAGATGGGAATCATGAGAGAATAAGAGAAAGACAGGAAGAGAAAAAGGAGGAAAGATAAAAGAGAAAGATTTGCTGGAGGACTGGCCAAATAAAGAATGGTGGATCTGCACTGCCTGTAGAGTCTAGAGAGCTAGGCTAGTTCTAATCCTTTCTGAGTAATTTCTGAGATCAAGATGGTATACAGTCCCCTCGCTTTCTAGACATCCAAAGTCCTCAGTCTCAAAACTTAATCCAGGGTCAGGGGTACTTTGATTGTGTACTACCTGAACTGTCCTCGAAGAACAGTTTTTGCTGGGTAGTATAATCTCATTTTAGTCGAGTCGACCATCTTCTCAGGTCAATCATCAGAAACCCTTCTTCTGACACCAATTGTTAGCTGAGAATAAAACCTAAAACTGAAATAATTTAGAAAGGAGTTTAAGTTGTTCAGCAGAGAGGAAAGCCAAAAAGAGATAGCCCAGTCCCCACCAAGTATCTATAAATTCCACAATATATAGGATTCAAACAAAGGATCATTATTACAATTAAATAGTAGTTGATTGGCCAGCAGAAAAAGTTTCCAGTTGAGACACATAGATTGCAGTATATGTGTATGTGTATATATATATCAGAAGAAAATTTCTTACATTCATCTTTGGATCTGAGTGGGTTTCTGGTTAGCATAGAAACTTGGTTCTAAATTGAGCATTAAATAAATCTGTTCTCAGAACAATAGATCTAGGTTCCTTAGCCAGACAGGGCTAGGTTAAACAATGTAATACAGTTTTGCCACAGTAACTTTATCTCTGTCTAATTCCTCTTAAACCTCTTTTATTTTCACCACAATCTCCACCACCACCCTTCCCCATGCTTCTATCACTCCTACTCTTGTCCTACTTTGTTCTCTTCAAACTCTTGGTTGGCTAAATTTAACTAAAAACTTTCCTCTGCCTTAAATCTCTTTCCCCTTTGTTCTATAGTCTCTTAAGCCCTGTTAAGCAATCTCCCTAAATTATCTTTACTATCTGTCTCTTTCATGTGCTTCAGAACACTACTAGAGGTCATATAATCATGTTGACTGGATTCAATGCAAATTTATGCTATCTAATTTTAACTAAGCTGTCACTGCTGCATGGCTATTCTTATATTCCTTTTTGGTTGAGTATCTACAACTTGACTTTGCTCATGTGCCATAGTTTGCTTGGTCATTTCTCAATTTATGGGCATTGTCTCTGTTTCCAGATCCTTGTAACTACTACATAAGACTCTGCTATAAAATTTATGGGGCAAATGGGACCTTCTTTTTTTTCTTTTCTTTTTAAGATTCTGAACTTAAGAAGTAAAACCAGCATTTCCATAACAAAGTAGAATAGAAAAAAAAAAAAAAGAAAGAAAGAAAATTATACCTGAAGCCACAAATCCATTATGTACAACTTCTTATTCCTTTTAAATATACAACAAAGAAATCATGTAACTTTATTTCTTTCTCCCCATTCATTAGGCCCTGATATGTGTATATGTATGTGTATGTGAGAGAAAGGAGGGAGAGAGAGAGAGAAATTTTCCTCAGGATGCTGACAGCAGCTTCCTCCATAGGACCTTTGAAGTTACTTTGGGTAGTTATAATAGAATGACTCGACGTTTTCTTAAAACGATATTGCTGTTACTGTATAAATGTTCTCTTGGTTCTGCTCATTTCATTCTTCATGATTTAGTCAATGGAATCATTGGACTCATCATTTTTTTCCCTGAGGCAACTGGGGTTAAGTGACTTTCCCAGGCTTACACAGCCAGGAAGTGTTAAGTGTCTGAGGCCATATTTGAACTCAGCTCCTCCTGATTTTCGGGCTGGTGCTCTATCTATTGGGCCATCTAGCTGCCCAAACTCATCATTTTTAAAAAATAGTATTCCTTCCCCTTCCCCCCCCCCAGTTACATGAAAAGAAGATTTTAGCATTCATTTTTACAAGATTTTAATTCCAAATTTTTCTTTCTTCTCCTTTCTTTCTCTTCTCTTTGCTCTTGTGAAGATGGTAGGCAGCTTGATATAGTTCATACATGTGCTATCATATTTGCATATTAGTTACAGTTGTGAAAGAAGAAACATCAAAAAAAAATGAGAAAAAATAAAGTGAAAAATGCTTTCCTTTGCATTTTGAGTCCATCAGTTCTTTATCTGGTTATGGATAGAATTTTCCTTCATGAGTCCTTTGTTCTTTCTTGGATCATTGTGTGGCAGTGAAGTCAATCATAGTTGATCATCACACATTGCTGAAACTGTGTACAGTTTTCCTGGTTCTGCTCATTTCACTTTGTATCAGCTTATACAACTCTTTCCAGGCTTTTTTGAAATTTATCTGTTTACAGTTTTTTATTGCACAGTATTATTCCACTATGTTCATATACCACAGCTTGTTCAGTCATTCCTTAATTGATGGACATCCCCTCATTTTCCTATATTTTTTTTTCACCATGAAAAAGGCTACTATAAATATTTTGCACATGTAGGTGTAAGGGCCAGACCTCTGGAGAAATATACTTAGGCAAGGATTCTTACAACAAGGTGTTAATTCAATGTAATTGATACGACAATGGTTATCTAGTTTAGCATGGTGCTTAATAGTTCTCTAGTTCAATACATATACTTAGTACTTAATATAGTTCTACAAGATTGATACCTATGATGATGTGATTCTAATAGAGTATATAAGCTGGGACAAACTCAACCAGAGATATTCATTCCATCTCCCACCACCATGGGGGACTGAAACAGACTTGGGGAAGACAGAGGACTGGAGGCTGGAGCACAAGCTCCTGGATGCAGGGAGACTTCAAGACAGAGAGTGGTCCTCCTGCCTCCCCCACAGAAATCAAAACACATTCCGAAGGATCTCCAGAAAGCTAGCCCAGGCCTCGGGCAAGGAGACAAGACTGTGAAGGAGACAATAAAAATTTTTGGACTTTATCTCTGGCTATTCTCGTGGTGATTACTCTGCTGAAATGAAGGCTAGTCCAAAGACTTCCAGAAAATAAACCAGAACATTACATGTAGGTCTTTTTTATGATTTCTTTGAGCTACAGATCCAATAAAAATGGTATTGCTGGGTCAAAAGATATGTACAATTTAGTTGCCCTTTGAGCATAGTTTCAATTTGCTCTTCAGAATGGTTGTATCAATTCACAAGTGTATGTGTCCCAATTTTCCACATCCTCTCCAACATTTATCACTTTCTTTTTTTTAATCATATTTTCCAATTTGATATATATATATATATATTTCCTTATTTAACAGATAAGGAAACTGAAACCCAGAAAGATCAAATGTCTTGACCAGGATTAATAAGTGTCTGAGACAGGATTCACACTTATCTTCCTAATACCAAAACCAGTGCTGTGTGCCTGGATCACAGAATACTTGGGGAGAAGTAAGGTATATGGAAACTGAAAAAGTTAGAAGTTATGAAGAATTTTAAAGGCCAAACAGAGGATTTTACCAGAAGAGCAAACTGGTTTTTGAATAAGCATAGGAACCAGAGACCAAATTGTCATCATTTGCTAGATTATGGAAAGCAGCTATGCTCACCACTATATCCCCAACACTGGATTATGGAGAAAGCAAGGGAATACCAGAGAACATCCGTTCTACTTCACTGATTACACTAAAGCCTTTGATTGTGTGAGTCACCATGAAATGTGGCAAGTCTTCAGAGATGAGAGTACCTAACCATCTTAGTTGTCTCTTGACAATCTTATAAATGCCAAGAAGCAACAGTTAGAATCAAACATGTAATAAGTGGTTTAAGATTGGAAAAAGAGAATGACATGGCTGTACATTGTTACCTTATTTAACTTACATGCAGAGTACATCACATGAAGTGCCAGGCTGGATGAATCAAAAGCCAGAATTAACATCGCCAGGAGAAATATCAATGATCTCAAATATGCACATGTCACTCACTCCAATGGCAGAAAGTAAAGATGAATTAAAAAGCCTCTTGATGAGGGTGAAAGAGGAGAGTGTAAAAACTGGCTTGAAACTTAATATCAAAAAAACCTAACATCTTGGCAACTGGTCCCATCATTTCCTGGCAAATAAATGGAGAAGAAATGGAAGCAGTATCAAACTTTGTATTCTTGGGCTCATAGATCACTTTAGATGATCTTGCTCTTTAAAAGGAAAACATATGCTACTATGAGCAGCATAGCAAAAAATAAAGATAGCTAACAAAACTCCCTATAGTTAAAGCTATGGCTCTTCAAAAGCAATGTATTGACTATTTGAGTTTGACTATAAAGAAAACTAGGGATGCAGAATCAAAGCTTCCAAATTACAGGGCTGGAGAAGACATCTTGGGAGTGCCTTGGACAGCAAGGAGATCAAATCCCTTTTGAAAAATTAACTCAGGCTATTCGTTAGAAAATCAAATATTGCAGCAGCTAAGTGGCACAGTGGATAGAGAACCCTGAAGTCAGGAGGACCTGAGTTCAAATCTGACCTCAGACACTTAACATTTCCTAGCTGTGTGACTCTGGCAAGTCACTTAACTCCAATTGCCTCAAAAAAAAAAAAAAAAGTCAAATACTGAATCTGAAGCTTCAATATTTTGGCCCCATATTGAGAAGACAGGACTCATTAGAAAAAATCCTGATGTTGGGAAAAATTGAAAGGAAAATGAAAAGGGGATGGCAGAGGATGAGATGGATAAATGGTATCATGGGGAAAAATGAATATGAACTTGGATAGATTTTGAGGGATAGTGGAAGGTTGAAGGATCTAGAGTGCTTTGGTCCATGGGGCCACAAAGAGCCAGACACAGCTGAACAAATGAACAACATTAGCAACCTGAAGGTAACAGAGAGCCAGTGGAGTTTATGAAACATAAAGGGGTGATATGGTCTGACCTAAGTGGTTAAGAGGATCATTTTAACATCTAAGGGGAGGATGAACTGGAATAGGGAAAGACTTGAGATAAGGAGATCATCCATCAAACTATAAGACAGTCCAGGTTTGAGATGATGAGGACCTGCCTCAGGCTGGCAGACAAGAATTGGACTTATGTGAAAGATGTTATGATAGGAGACAAAACAAGATTGGAAAGGTGTCAAGTATAACAAAGATCCTTAGTGAAAGCCTACATTAAGACTTTTATAGGTAAATTAGAAGTGACTACATATACAAGGAGGAGTTACTCAGCTGGTTCTCAACCAATATCATTCTATACCTTAGATTTCCAGCATTTTTTCAAAAGCATATACTTACTCTACATCTTAAACTTTTCCTACTCATGAACCTTTTTTGCCCAAGAAATTTTTATGTGATCCTGGGTTTATAAATATATAAAATAGGTATGCAAATCAAACATTTTCTGATAATAAATCATAAAGAAATTTATTTTAAAACAATTCTTTTGTGTGTATATGTAATGAGTACAAATATAATTTTACTATTTATTAAAGATGAAAGAAAATTTGCATGCTGAGATGGATTTGCTTTTTATATAACAAATTAAATCTTGGCAGAATATTTGTTATCTTTAACTGTTGTCAAATTTTTCATGACTCCCCCTCCCCCCATATTCAGTTGTGTGAACTCATATGAACAGTTTAAGAAGTTTTGCTTTAGAGATACTGATTTTTACTATCTCTTATCAGCTATCACTAACCACCTAGAATATTCAAGCAGAATGTTTTTGGAATAAATAATGAATAAGCAATAGTTTTTAGGAAAATGAGTGAAAAGTTACAGTGAGATCAACTTAGTTCATTACAAAGAAAAACTTCATAATGATTAGAGCTACCTAAAAAAGTGAGATAGGCTGCATTAGGTTATAGTGGACATGTAAAAGCAGAAGTTGAATGACCATTTGTTGAAAATCCAGAAAATCAGGTATAGATTGAACTAAATGACCTCCAAAATTTCTTCCAATTCTGATATTCTATCATTCTGTGAAATCTTGCTGTCCTCTGAATAAAAAGAACTAATCATTTTATCGTTTAGTCATTTCTGTAGTATCTGACTCTTCATAAGCCCATTTGGAGTTTTCTTGGCAATGATACTGGAGTGGTTTGCCTTTTCCTTCTCTAGCTCATTTTACAGATGAAGAAACTGAGGCAAGCAGGGTTAAATGATTTGCCCAGAGTCACACAGCTAGTATATGTGATTGGCTGGATTTTTTTGAACTCATGGAGATGAATCTTCCTGATTCTAAGGCCACTGCTCTATCCAATGTGCCAGGGACATCCCTAGTTTTCTTCAAAGTTTGGCCCAGGTGCCATCTTCTATATGAGTGAGATCTTTTGTCCTTTTGATGCTTTTTCCTACTCTAAATTGCTTTTTTTATGTACTCTGTATTTATCTAGCTGTGTACATGTTGTTTCTACTCAGTAGAATGTAAGATCTTTGAGATCAAGGACGTTTTTGGTTTTGTTTCTGTCACATGCTTAATATTTATCAGGGACAGCTAGGCAGTGCAGTGGATGGAGTGCTGTAACTGAATTCAGGAAGACTTATTTTCCTGAATTCAAATCTGGCCTCAGACACTAACTGTGTGACCCTGGGCAAGTCACTTAATCCTGTTGGCTTTAGTTTCCTCATCTGTAAAATGAGCTAGAGAAGAAAATGGCAAACCACTCCAGTATCTTTGCCAAGAAAACCCCAAATGGGGTCACGAAGAGTTGGACACAACTACAATGATTGAACAAGAAGTCATTTGCACAAATAGCACAATACAACATGGAAATAAGTGTTTAGGAGACATATAAACAAAACACCATGAATGCTGAGCAGAAGAAGATCATTTCCAGCTGGAAAGGATCAGAAAAAACTTAATGGAGGAAGATGGCAAGAGAGCTAAGCTTTGAAGGTTGGATAGTATTTCAACAAGCAAATTAGGATGGGTAGGGGTGGGGAGTTCATTCCAGAAATAAGATGTCCTGAGAAAAGGACAAGGTCAGCTGGACAGGATTGTAGAGCATATCAAAGGGAAAAATAATATTTCAGGACATCAAGGATTTACAGTTTCACTAGTGTGGCTGCTTCCTTTACTCATTTAGAGTGCAATCCCTCCATGTTTTAATTGTTGGTTTCAAGAGTAGCTTTGACCAGAAAAATACATCACTCATAGGTTACTTGTGATGGGCCTCTCCAGATTTTTCTAGACAGGCCCTTGTATTAGTTTGTCTTGGGTTCAATACTTGAAACCTTTATAACATGGTAGGACTTACCAAAGATCCATTTCCAAAATGTTATATATTAGTGTTATCCCTTTGAGCACAAACCAGTCCTCCATTATTCATAGCCTAAAAGAACTAAGAGTTAAATAGCATAGTAGGTAGAATGCTGACTCTGAAATTAAGAAGACCTGAATTCAAATCCAGTCTCAGCTACTTAATAGTTAGTTTTGTCATTTCATTTCTAAGTTTTCTTTATGTATAAAATAGCACATGCATCCCACAGTCATTGTGATGAACAAATATGATAATATCTGTAAAGTGCTTTGCAAACATAAAAGCACCATATATATACTATTATTGTTATTTCAGTAAAACTCAAGAACCCAGTGTCAAGAAGATTGTTTATATATATTTGGCCCATAATAATAATAGTATGTAGCACTTTTAAAAATTTGCAAAGTATTGTTTATGATATCCCATTTGAATCTCACAACTCTGAGATGGAGATAATTCATGTATTATTATATCTATTTTACAGATGAAGAAACTGTATTTTGGAAAAGGTCAATGACTTGTCCATCCTTATGCAATTAGTGTCAGAGACAGTATTGAAACCTAGATCTCTCCTGATTTTTAAGTCAAAGCCTTTTAATTATACTGAAGGTCATTGACTTGCCACATGCATAAGTGTAGAATTTTTGTGGAAGACAATAGTCGCATAAAAGACTTCATGCCCATTAAGTCATTTGGTTCCCCCAGCAACCCTTGTGGTAGGCAATGTAAATATTATTATCCTCATTAGACAGATGAGAAACCTGAAGTTCCCAGAGATGTAGTTTGTGACTTGCCCAATGGGATACCACTAATATATAGCTTTGACTCTTACGTCTTCTGACTTTGAGTCATAGATATGCATAGAGTATACTCAAGTGTGCCAGCACAAGATTATGCCTGCTGAGAGCTTGTGCTTCAAATTTAGGTATTTTTGCCTTATATTGTAAATGAGATAATGCTAGAAAAATAGGTTGGTATGGGCTTATGAAGAACCTTGAATGCTAATGCTTTAAGGAATTTGAATTTTATTTGATAGAAAAAGGAAATTTGGAATGCAAAAAAGGATTGAAAGGGGTTAGCTTCTTGCCAGTGAGTTCTCTTACTTCCAGGTCTAAGTGGCTCTCTCATGAACCATTAATCCTATTTCTATTTGTCTTTGGAAGAAAAAGATTTGGAAGAATCATTATCATGAATGCATTTTAAAATGTTTCATTTTTTATAAATTTTAATATATCTTCAGATCTGAAGTTGGAAAATGTACTAAAACATGATCCATTATTTGTGACTTCTGTTTTGGACCAGGAGGAAAAAAAGGATTCTAGAACTCTATCCTATGTGGAATATTAACCATTCAAAAAAGACTTACTAGAGGAAAAATAATTGCCTCCTTCCAACTCATTCCACTGCTAGATATTCAGGCCAAGAAGCATTTTCTTTGCTTGCAAATTCCCTTCCCAGACTTGAAAAGTCTCTCTTTACTCTTCACTTTATTTGCATAAGGAAGGAATAAGATAGGTCTCTGAATCCAGAAACCATGGCTAGACTTGACACTGGATTCTTGACACTTCCTAGCTATGATTATAAAAGTATGCTAAAATTGTCTTTATATGTAATTGGAAATACGTATTTAAAAAGAGAAATGGCACATAAATCAATATAGCTGTGATACAGAATATGTGAAAAGGAATTATGTTATCTGCCTGAAAAAGCAGGCTGAAACCAGATTTTGGAGGGCTTGAATGCTTAGCAGAAGAGTTTGTATTTTATTTTAGGGACTAAAACCTTAAAGTGTTGTAGAAATATGAAATATTTTCACACAGGTTCAAAATTAATTTATCCACTTCTTAAACCTTCAGGTCAAAAAAGTGGTATCCATCATTTGCTAAAGGGAGCTTTTTTTTTCCTTCAAAGCAACTTTCCCTTTCATGCTGCATCTATAAAAAGAGGAGGATGGACTAAATGAGATCTTTCTGACTCTGTTATTTTGGAAGTCTCAAGGATTTCTAGAAATTGTCCATTCAGTTTGCTATTTCTTTACTAGTATGCCAAAAATGTACTTTCCTACAAACTTCCTGTATTCTAGTAATGAAGAAAGGGGCAAAATCTTAGATGACAGAATGGGAAAGGAGATACTACCATTTTTATATCTCTTCTTATTTAACTAACAACATTGCTAGAAAATTCTAATGTAAATCATGTTTAACCTACTACCAAATTGATTTGTTCATTCATTTCAATTGTGTCTGACTCTCTGTAACCCCATTTAAGATTTTTGTGGCAAAGATACTGGAATGTTTTGTCATTTCCTACTCCAGCTAGCTCATTTTACAGATGAAGAAACTATGGTAAACAGCATTAAATGATTTGCCTAGATTCATACAGCAATAAGTGTCAGGCCAAATTTGAAATCAGAAAGATGAATTTTTCTGACTCTAGGTCTTTCAGTTATCTAATCCACTGTGCCATCTTGCTGCTCCTAAAAAAAGGGAAGTTACTTTTTTGTGACTATTCAGTTGTGTCCAACTCTCTGCAACCCCATTTGGGGTTTTCTTGGCAAAGATACTGGAAGGATTTGCCATTTCCTTCTCCATCATGTTACAAATGAGTAAACTAAGACAAACTCTAAACTTAGCACTCTATCCACTGAGCCACCTAGCTGCCCCTTGGAATGATGACCATCATTTCAGTGATGGCTAAACTGAATGCATCTTTTCGTGATGCTAAAGATCCATAAGGGCTAAGAGAGGACAGGTTTGCAGGGATGGCTTTGAGCATTTGAGACAATAGGAAACCAATAATTGCTATTTAGGAGTGAGGGGATAACAGGGGGCTTTTAATAGGGGAGGTGTGAGAACATCTGAGTATTTTGCATTAGTTTGCCTGCCTTGATATATGAAAATTGTAAATAAAAAACATACCTTGGAGAGGATCAGTAAGCTGTGGTACAAAGGGTACTGATGAAAAGTTATACCTGGATTCCAATCTAATTTCTACTGTTACTGAAGGTAAGATGATTCACATCCTTGGGCCTCAGTTTCCTTTTCTGTAAAATGAAGCATTTGAGGAAAATAATATAAAGTCTCTTCCAACTTTAAATCCTGTTCCAGAACCCATAAAAGGGGCTATTTTTTTTTTTCAGTGGGAGCCTAGTAAGTTATGGAGACTTGGGTTTCCTTCTGTTTTCTAAAGTTTTGACTAGGAGGGACTGGTGAGAAAAATAAGGCTGGGCAGAGAAAGCAACAATCTCCTTTTATGTGAAAGTCAGTCCCTTTTGTAAAATATTTTCCATGCACCATGCCCACAGTGCAATATGAGTCATTTAAGCTAATTGGTTTAATAAGTAAATGATCAGGGGGAGGAAAGTACAAGGAGGGTGTATAAGAAAAGAGAGCTGAAATCCAAAGGGATCTTCTTGTCAGTTCTCTCCAGGGAACTGTAATAATTAAGCTAGAGGTGAGGGTAAAAAAAGAAATGCCACATGCAGGTACAGCCCACATAATAGGGAGTGGGGAGAAGAATGGACCTGGAATGGGAAAGTCTAAAAGTGCCCGCATCTCATTTTTTAAATCCAGTAATTGCCTGTTTTCCCTCATTCACTATCACACAATTATGGCTAGCCTTCTATATTAAAAAAAAAAAAAAAAGTTAATTGCTCTTTCTCTTGCTTTCACTAAGATGGTTCATCACTATTTTACAGATGAGTCAACTGAAGTCCAAAACTAAGAGAGCTCACTCATCCTGAGTCACTAGATAATTGTGTGCTACAGGGAGGATTAGGTTAGTTTATTCCAGCCAGTATAAGAGACATTAGGAAGATCTTTGAAAGCTCAGTCTTTGTAGAAATTAGAGGAAGGATGGTACTTTGAAATGGTATATTCCACCTTGTAAAATCAAAGTTTCCTTTTGGAGGAAGGAAGAAAATGACTCATAAGTATAAAAATATTTGTAGCTGCCCTTTATATAGAGAAAAAGAACTGGAAGTCAGTTGGAGTATAGCTGAACAAATTATAGTATACAAATCAATGGAATATTATAGTACTGTAAGAAATTATGAAGAAAATTGGGAAGACTTGTATGAACAGACATAGATTGAAGTGAGCAGAATCAGGAGAATAATACATACAATAACAACATTATATAGAAAAACAACTCAGAAAAAAAGAATTGTGATCAATGAAATAAGAACCAGCTTTACTGAAGACCTGGGATGTAGAATGTTACCCTTCTTCTGATAAGACAAGTCGTGGACTCAAGGTGCAGAATGAAACATAAATTTTGGGGCATGGTCAATGTGGAAATTTCACTTTGCTTGACTATGTGACAAGGATTTTATTTTTGTTTTATGATGGACAGAAAGGTGAAAAAAAGGGAAAATAAAAAAAATCCTTTGCAGTAAATGAATTTCCCACTTATTTCAGGGTAATTAGCAAATTGTTTGGAACTGAGTTGTTATTGAACAAGGCTTGAATTCAAAGTTCTACCACTTACTAGTTGTGTGTCCAAAGGTGTTTTACATCAATTGTGTCAAATTCAGAGAGAAATGAAGGCTACCATATGTAAGGATTGCTGTGGGCTTTATATGGACTTAGAAAATATTATTTGTATTTTATAGAATTCTGATTTATTTTCTCAAATGCCTGTCAATTACACTTTAATCTGGCTTGGGTCATACTATGGAGTGCTGTGGTTTACAGCATTACAGCCAGACCACTGGCTCTTGAGTCCTGGATTCAAATCCTCTCACCTTGGTTGCTTAACACCTTCTTGGGCTTCAGCTTCCTCATCTCTAAAGTGAGAGGTCTGGACTAGATGTTTTCAAGGATATCTAGGAATGATCTTATAAACCTTTTTGACCTCTGATTCTTCAGAGGTATAAAGAACTATACAGAATATAAAGTGGTGGTATTGTTCAGCTGTAGCCCATCCTTTAAGGCTCATAGCAAGTATTACATAAATATGTTCCCCTGCTCAAGGATCTTCACTGGCTCCCAATTGTTCTGTTTCCATCAAACTGTTGTACTTTTCCTGAACTAGGGATTTTAATTACTTCCCTCACACCTTCCCTCCTTTCCCCCATGCCCTATACCTTGGTTCAACTGTGCCTTTGTCTGGAATGCACTTTGTCCCCTCTTAGAATCCTTCACTCCCTTCATGGCTCAAGTACAGTTTCCTGTGGAAAACCTTTTCCCTCTTACATGTCACTGCTCTATCCCTCCTCAAACTAGATTGTATTTGTTTATCTGGATAAATAATATGTCCCTCTTCTGCTTACTTCCCCACTTCCCAATGAGAATGCAACCCTCCAAATGATTTTTCTTCAACTTTCAATGCCTTGGACATCAGAGTTATTTCATATATGCTTGATAAATTGAATAGTTTACTTATTTCAAAGGTTTATTATGATCAAATAAGAAAAATATATACAAAACCCTTTAAATATTCTGTAACTGTTAGTTATTAGAAAACTAGTTAGCTACTAGACAGTAAGCTCTATAAGGGAAAGGATCATGTCTCATCTAAATTTTGTTTAATTTCAATTCATTGTTTCTCCCCTAGTACCTGACAAAATGTACATAGTATGCATTTTACTGTGTTGAATGAATTTCATGTATATAGTAATCGTAAGAGTTAGCATTTACATGGCATTTTAAGGTATATAAAGCACTGTGTATATATTTGAATAAACATATATATAATTTCAAATGGTATCATATGATCTCAAATAAGATAAGTGAATGAATTTCATATATGTAGTAATAGTAATAACAACATTTATGTAGCACTTTAAGGTTTATACTGTGTGTGTGTGTGTGTGTGTGTGTGTGCATATTATATGTCTATATTTATCCTGATAACAACTCCATGAGATAGGTGCTACTAATATCTGCATTTTACAAATGAGGAAATTGAAGTAGGACACAGCTAATAAGTAAATATCTGAAGCCTAATACTATCGACTTTATCAGTGGATGTTTCTTATCATTCCAGCTAGATCAATGGTTCTCAAAGTCTGGTCCAGAGCATCCTCAGAATCTCTGAAATCTACAAATTCATAATTGGTTTTTATTTTTAATGTGATCAATATCTATAACTATAACCCATATAAACAAAAACTCTTTGAACAGATCCTCAATCATTTTTAATAGGATAAAGATATTGAGAACAAAAGTTTGAGGACCACTGAGCTAGATGGTAAGTCCTTCAAGGACAGATTCTAAGTATCTCCCATACTACCTAGTCCAGTGCTGAGAACATAATGGATTTTTAGTAAATAGCTATTGATTGATTGGCTCAGGGTATCCAGAGATTTTTCTACTCCGCCACAACTTGTTCCCTTTAAAAATAAAAAAACCCCAAGTTTTATTGATACATTTCTGTTTTTTTTAATATCACAAAAAGCAAGCAAACAAAAAACATTCAAGAAAAACCATCTGATGGGATCTACCACATTGGGCAGTTGTAATCCATCAGGACCCCTTCCATCCCACTTCAGTCTAGGAAGGAAGATTTCATCATTTATTTTATTCAACTTCGGACTAGTTAAATTGACATGATGATACTAATACACTGGTCTAAGACATTTCTATGGATTGGTAATGTCATTTACATTTTTAAAAAATTAATGAACAATGTAATGCAGCCTTTGTGAGAGATCCATGCTCGTACTGGGAGTATAATACATAGCAGAGAAACCAAACTCAGTACTTCAGCCTTTTCTGTAGGAATATTTGGTCTTATATGTAATGACTCATTTGTGTCCATTTCTTTGGAATCACAAAATCCACTTTTCCACTGAAAGCTGGAAGTGCTAAATAGTTAATCTTCCTCATACTTTTGATAGGGTCAATGATTTCATCATAACAGTTTAAATAGCATTCTTAACGCTCAAGTGAGCAGAAATACTTAGTTCTCTGGTCTGTTTCTCAGCTTTCTTCATGTATATAAAAGGAAAAAAAAGTCAGAATCAATGTGTAATTGAGGCAAAACTCATGTTTTAAAGGCTGCTTAGCATCTGTAATGTATAATATGGTGTAAGTTCCAGTAGGACACAGGGCCATGGTAGCAATTAAGCATTGCACATTTTTTCTTGACTTCCTGTGTGACTCCAGTTTTATATCATTAACTAGAGATCAATTTAGTCTTGTCTGTTTTGAGGTACCTCATCTTTGACACTTTTCATTTCTCTTTTGGTTCTTCCTAAGCCTTTGATTGTCTGTAAGTTTTCATGGTTCCCTTAAACCAAAGCAGAGAAATCAGAGTTTAAATAACTGGAGATTCTTAAGTCCATATAGTCTTTAGAAGAAAGAACAATCTGGTGTCAGCAGCATTGATTACAATGTGAGGGAGTCTTAATCTGAGTTTTCTCTTGAATAATACAAACTATTCATTTTTAAAATTACTTTTTCAATCTTCCCTCATTTGTGTGAGCCTTCATTTGTTATAGGTGATGATAAAATTTTAAAGTAAAAGCTAAACATTAAAGATTATCTACACCATTCCCCAATTTTACAAGTGTAGAAACTAAAACCTAGAGATATGCCTTTCTGATGGGTCATTTAGTTTGTAAGTGTTGGAGCCAGGCTTGGTGATGACTAAATGAAATGATATATGTGAAAGTGTTGTGAAAAGTATAAAGCATTAAAAATGCGAGGTGATATTAATGAAATCTTTTATTAGTACTTTTGTGAGTTGGGAGTATTAATAAACTTTCTGCATTGGATAGGAGACAAGACTGGACAACAACTAACTCTATTCTGAGATTATATTTTTATCATTAGTCTGGAGCTAAGGATGCACTCATATCTCAGATGTTTGTCATCACAGATTTTGTTTTGTCACTAAAACGGCATCTTTTGGAAGTATAGCATAACAGTCCTCAACTCTGCTTTCTCTAGCAGTTATGCTGATGTTAACGAGTTCCCTATCCATGTACCTTTCTGCTTCAGGAACAAGTTGGTACAACTTCAGTCTGGCTTTACCAAGTCACCTTCGTTAGACTTCATAAATCCGAGCAGCTGGAGTATGACCAGATCAGATAACATCCCTATTTGTTTTCAACTCTGATATGCAAACATGATAAAAAGTAGAGATGCTTGAATGTCTACATTTCTCCAAGAAGCATGGCATTTTGTGCATAGTATGCATTTAATGAATATTGTTGAGCTGAATTGAAATGTCAGGAAAGGTTTCTGGAAGTTATTCTCAGATTCTAGTCAATCTGTGACCCTGACAGAATCCCAGGTTCTAAATAAAACAGGATTCTACAGTTTGTTTCTCTGAATAATGCTTCTGCTTTCTTTACTCTCTAGTATACCTCACAGCTTCTCTTGGGAAGAGAATTCATAGCATAAGATTAGTCTATTAATAAGCATTTATTAAGCACCTCCTATGTACCAAATACCATACCAAGTGCTAGGATACATCTTCTTAAACTCAAAAGGTTGAATCTCACTCTCTTCCTTTCTTCCTGCTTTGGAAGAGGTTGAAGGTGAGCTTTTTCTAAAGGATTAGGGTTTATTGAAAATCCTGTGTTCAGTGACTATACTCTCCCCTTTTTCCCTTCAGGATAAGGGGGCAATATATTATAATGGTAAGAATATTAGAATAGGAATCATAGCTTCCTGGGATCCCAGAGACCATTTAGCTCAAACCACTCATTTTCCACTTTACCAGGACCAACCACCTCAGCCATTTATTAGTTTTGTGAGTAGGATAAAAGTAAAACATGTTTATTGTTATCATTATTTTACTCAGGATGACAAATGTAGAAAAATGCATCCAAACTACCCTACCAAACTAAAAGATATAAGAACCTTATAATGAAGGAAATTCAAATTTTATTAAAAAAAAAAAAAGTACCACCGATTACAACTGTTTAATACAACACAAGAAGAAATAAATAGGTAGCCAATAGAAGGAATGAAAAAAGGTAGAAAAGAGATTCAAAGGCTTATACTTTTAATCTTCTCATCAGTGATATGTAATTTTAACCCCTTTAAGTCCAATTCCTAGAAGCTAGTGGAAGAACTACGAAAATTGCTTTTGGAAAAGAAGGTGGAGCCCAGAAGAATGTGACTGGCAAAGGCAGAGAATAGGTTAACTATGGTGATCATTTTTGAGTTTCCTTGTAGTAATTTCTAACTCATCATCTCATCATCTGAGTGACCTTGATCAATTCTGATGATCTTAAGATCAATGAAAAGACACCAAATGAAAGACATGACAATGCTAAATCTTTAAAAATGAAAAGGCTTGGTGGTCAAAAACACTTTTGTAATAAGGATCCCATAAATAAATTAGAAATGAGATTGATAAAAAGGAAAAAATATGATTCTGGAAGAAGAATAAAGAACTGAAACAAAACAACCAAAATTTAAAAGGACAAGTATTTCACAATAAAGGAAACCGAGTTAAAATTGCCTCTAGAAAGTGAAAATATCACAACAAATTCTTCAAGGCTTCTTGAAACAACAATGGAGTATCTCCAAGAACTCAAAAGAACAATCAAATAACTAAGTGAAAATATTAAAGAAACAAAAGTTGGACATTTTTGTCACCAAAGAAATTTGTATCTAACTGGAAACTAGTAGATTTAAAATAGAAGACAGAGACAGTCTCTATAACAAAGATATTTTCTTAAATGAATGACAGAATTGCAATACAAAACTTCAGAGGGAAAAGTAAGAATAACATAAAACTGGGACAACTAAGTGGCACACTGCATAGAGCACCAGCCCTAAAGACAGGAGGACCCGAGTTCAAATTTGACCTACAACACTTAACACTTCCTAGCTGTATGACCCTGGGCAAGTTACTTAACCCCAATTACCTCAGGGGGAAAAAAGAATAACATAAAATTAACAACATTAGAAAAGCTAATGATAGCTTCACAAAACATTGACTAAGCAATTTTATCTAAATTGAATGGAAGTAAATTCTTATAGTCCTCTTTGAGGCAATGTCAGTAAGCAAGTGGTTGTTTCAAAGTTGTGTTTTTCATTTCTTCACACAATTAATTCTATGTGTGTGCAAGCTTCTTAGGACAACCCTGACCTGTCAGATAAGTTACCTTCAAGTACTCAACCCTAAAGGGCAACTAGGTGGTACCATAGTGCACAAGTACCAGGCCTTGAGTCAGAAAGGCTCATCTTCCTAAGTTCAAATCTGGCCTCAGATATTTACTAAGTGTAGTAAAATGGGCAAGTCACTTGACCCTGTTTGCCTCAATTTCCTCATTTATAAAATGAGCAGGAGATATAAATAGCAGACCATTCCAGTAGCTTTGCCAAGAATATCCCAGGTGGGTCACAAAGAGTCAGATACTATTGAACAAGCACAACTCAATCCTAGGAAACCCTAGGAAAATGTCTGGATAAATTACTTCATGGGATAACTTGAGAATATAGGTGGTTATTGTTGACTGTCATAAAACTAGTTTATTAACTCATACAATAATTTTTAATAATTTTTTCCCAAAAGATTTTGTAAAAGAATTTGTATCTAGGACCAGTGTTGTTCTTAGTTGCAGTCCTTCTGCTTGACTAAGGAAAACAAATGTTTCCTTGTTCAAAGAGTTTGGGGGTTTTTAGGGTTTTTTATTGTGGTGATAATTTCCTATCAGTTAAACTTATATAGGAAATGGTTTATCATTTGTGTTTATGCGTTTCCTTTATTTACTTGTCATTAGTGAGCCACAAAAAACTTAAAAAAAAAAAATTTGTAGTGACACATTTATCTTCTCATCTTTGTTCTTTTGCAAATTTTATGTTGATTTCCATCTTTGCTGTTACAAGTCAATAGTCTGACCACAGACAGACTACTGTTCTGCAAATGACTCACACATTGATAACCACTTGATTACTGTATGTTAAAATAGTCAACTTCATTTTTTAAAATAGCTTTATATTTTTCCAAATACATGCAAACATAGCTTTCAACATTCACCTTTGCAAAACTTTATGTTCCAGATTTTTCTCCCTTACTTCCCTTTACCCCCTCCGATAAAAAGCAACAATACAATAAACATTAAACATGTGAAGTTCTTCTAAACATATTTCCATATTCATCATGCTACATGAGAAAAATGAGATCAAAAGGTAAAAAAAAAGAAAATTAATAAAACAAGCAAACAAACAACAAAAACAAACAAAAAAAAGATGAAAATACTGTGCTTTGATTCACATTCAGTCTCCATAGTTCTCTCTCTGGATACAGATGAGTCTTTCCATCATAAGTCTATTGGAATTGCCTTGAATCACCTCATTATTGAAAAGAGCCAAACTCATCACATCAACTTCATTTTTTTACTGTTTTATTCAGATCTTGCCATATTCATCACTTTTTCATTCCCTTCTGGAAAGTTTATAAGGATAAAACTTCTGTGTAGTTTGCAAGTATTTGGCCTCTCTATTTTACAAAAATTTCAGCCTTTGTATCTAGTTTTGTATTGAAGTTATTGAGGATAACCATCATCATCATCTCTGGCATTTATAACACTTTAAAGTTTATAAAACCCTCAACAAAAATCTCATTTTTCTGTTACACCCTGGGAAGTAGATATACTTATTGTCCCCCATTTTAAAGAAGAGAAAGCTGAGGCAAAAAAGTGATTTATCCAGAGTTACCCAGATATTAAATACTAGGATTTGAACTCAGATCTTCCTGACTACAGGTCTAACACTTTATCTACAACCATATTTACTAAGATGTACATATGGTGACTTAGTCTGGATCTTATGGAGCTGCTCATAGAATTTTTTTTTACCCCATCCTTTGTGATAAATATTTTTCATAAAGATCTTTTTGATTATGATTTCCATGAGGTGAGATGACCAAGTATCCTCTTTCTTTTGGCTACCAGAGGAAACCAGCTTTGACATTTCATTTATCTGACTTTCAAGGCACCAACCTTCCATTTAGCTTCAACTTCCTTATAGCATTTATAGTGAGAATGTCCACACTGAGATGAGTCGATTCCTCTAGTAATATGTTGGCTAGTAATGTATTGGGCAAGAATCTCACATTTAGAGTACTAATAGTTAGATTAATGTTTATAGATGGTATAAAAACTGTGGTTTGTGGTTTGTTTGTTTTGGGGTATGGATTTTTTAATTTTGTTTTGTTTTTAGCACTTTCTTCTCTCTTTTCTGCCACTTTATGGCAGTAGAAAGAACACTGGATTCTAAATTAAAGTACTTGGGTTCCAATCCTGTAATGCTACTTTCAACTTGAATGGCCTTGGTTAGCTCAACATCTCAAGATCTTAGTTTTGCCATTTATAAAATGAAGGTTTTAGACTAGATGACTGTAAGATGCCTTACATTACAGCTTAATGACTTAGTAGCCAGTCTACTAATGATAAATCTTTCTATGTGACTATGCTCACCTTTGGCTTTTCCATATTGTCACAAACTTTGAGAACTTGGGCTTTAAGGGCAGTCTTTGAGGTCATCATCACGCTACAATGATGCAATACAGTAGCACTTGATATAGATTTTGAAGCGGGCTGGGGTTTAGGGTGGTCTAGATTTCTGATGGTCTAGAGATTAGTGGCTATAAGAGAATTGTTAAGAATCCCCTTTAAATTGGCCACACGTTTTAGGAGTGAAAGAATTCACTCATTCCCGAATATTAGTTGCAAAATGAAAGTTTATTGTTAGATAGAAATCAGTTTAACCAGAGACTGACTTCTATAGTGGCAGATCTATGGGAAATGGAGTTTTGCACTGAGAAAGCAGTTCTCAGCGGACAGAAAGTCCTGGCAGCTGAGTGAGCCACCGAGGTCCATCTGCAAAGACTTTAGTTGATGGAAGCTTATTATATTGGGTGTCTTGGTGGGGATTGGGAAGCCCGAGCAGATCAGAAATAGTGGGGGCTGAGAAAGCCTAAGTTGGCTCAGATCCAGCACGGGCTGGGACAAGCCCAGATCTCTTATTGGAATTCAAAGGGATGTTTTTGACCAGAATTTGTTATTGAATCAAAGGCTCTGGCAACCTGGACTGGGGAGGATATGCCTCAGCCAGAAGGAGCTGGGAATCTGAAAGGAATCACAGATCAATAGGAAATACAGTTTCTTAAAGGGACCCCAATCCGCTTCAATTCTACACTGTAACATTTCTGGAATCTATTGCCTCTTCTTTTTTACTTCTGCCATCACTTTAGTAAGAGGTACTTTAATCACCATCTTTCCTGCCACTGGGGAAAAAAAATCCCAATAGGTCTCCTTGTCTTACTCCAAACTATCTTTCCTATTGTTGTTAACCTTGTCATTTGTTCTTTATCATTTCTCTGCTCAAAATCCTCTGGTAGGAAAATACCCTGAAGTAAAAAAATTCAAACTATTCTACCTGATGTTCAAGACTAATATCTGGTATCACCTTATCTCTCCAGACTTAGTTCAGCCCCTGGGAACCACTTCCTATCCTTATTCACATATTACGCTTTCCTACTTAATTTACTCCATTTCCTTGAATTCCTACCCATTCTGTTCAAGTCAATGCTACTTCCTCCAGAAAGTCTCTCCTAATACCAGTTGCTAATGGCTGTTACCATTACTACATTACTAATGGCTACTACTCCACCTGCACATCATATGACACTTTGCTTGTACCTCTCCATCGGACTATCTTCTATTATTTTGTATTATGGTTATTCGTATTGTTTCATATTTCCCTGCTGGACCAAATTGTATGGTGAAAGGGACAGTGTTTAATTGTGTTAGATCCAAAGTGCTCCCTCATAGTAGGAGCTTAATAAATGTTTGTTGAAAATAGCTTCATGCAAGTGTGGGGAAATATCATGGGATGAGGGCTAGCTTTTGGATTCAGAGGAATTGGGTGTCATAGTAGGCAAGTCATTTCCCTTTTTCTGAGAAAGCCAAGGTAGGAGAGAAGAGAGAATTGCTCCTTTCTCTTTTTGGAGAGATAGAGCTTATTCATGCCCAAGTATTTCCAACTCCCTTCCTCCCTCAGGTGCTTAACCTCTTCTGGGCCATCACCTGGCTTTTCTTTTCTCTATTGTTTAAAAAGAGTAGTCCAGTGGATCAGATGGGGCCAGAACTCATAAACTCCCCTCTTGACACTCTGCCCCATAGGAACCAAATGGGTTTTTCTTTCTGTGTGTCAGATGAGGAGATGTCAACTCTCTTTCTCTCTCTGCCTTAGAGCTATGCTTGGGTACTTACTTGCACTGGAAAGGACTGGCTCTCAGAGGCTGGATTCACATGATGGCTTCTTGTTGTTGTTGTGCTGTCTTCAGCCTGTCTTCACTGGTGCAGCTTGATTTAGAACTGTTTAGCCCAAGCTTGGGCCGCTCAGACCTCCCTTCTTCAGTTTCATGATTATACATGTATAACCTTTTTCAGATTGCTTGCTGTCTTGGGAAAAGGGAAGGGAGGTAAGAAAGAGGAGGGGAAATTTGGAACTCAAAATCTTATTTTAAAAATGAATGTTGAAAACTATATTGACATACAAGGGCGGGGGGGGGGGGGCGGGAATGAAATACATTAAGTAAAAAAAGAAAAGAAAAAGAAGAAAAACCTCTCCCTTCCTGAGTATCAAAACTTAGTCCCAGTTCCTTTCTGTGATCATCCTCAATTTTCTTTCCTTTTTTTTTTTTTTTTTTTTTTTTTTTTTTTTTTTTTTTAATTCAGTACTTAAATTTCCCTTAGCAAGATAGTCAGGGGAATTAGATTGTTACTAGAGACTAAAATCTCTGTGGATCTCTTTTCTTATTTGCAAATTAAAGGGCTTGTCCTAAATGACCTTTAAAATTCCTTCTAGGCCTTAAATCTACACTCCTATATTTAAGTTCTCTTTTCCTTTCTTTTTAGCATTAGCCATAATTAGTTCTTCCCAATTTTTGTCTTTTTTTTCTTTTGGAGTGTAACCTAAATAACTAGTCATTACTTCTAAGAATGTAGTTATATCTCCCATAAAATAAGGATTAGGGAATGAACAAACAACCCTCCAAATGTGCCTTAAACCACCAGGTGGATTCTTAGACTTTATGTTCTTGGAAATGAGCCAGTAATTGTCCATGCCCTCATCAGTCAACTTTTAAATATAATGGTGACAATAATCATCCAAGGGGAAGAGTGGCTCAAGTGGGTATTAGCGGATATGTGTGTGAGCTGTCTGTTATTAGAAATAAAGAGATGTGAATGAACAAATATAACATCAGTTCATAAGGTTTTCAAAGCTCTTTTCTCATAAGAAGCCTGTAAGAGTCAGCAACATGTAACACAGAAGATGCAGTGCTTGACTGGGAATCTGCAAGGCTGGAGTTTGAATCCTGACTCAGCTACTTACTTGTTGTGTGACCTTTGGCAAGTCATTTCCTTTATGAGCTTCAATTATTAACTGGTACGGAGATAGTAATAGTAACTATCTCTGAAGGTTGAGGACCCAATGTAATAGTGTTGGTAAGGTGCTTTGTAATAAATGTCAGCTATTGTTATCAGTTTCATTTTGCAGAAAAGGAAATAAGTTTAGAGAAGTTAGATGGGTATAGTGGCAGAGAATAGGAGCTGCTCTGTGAACCCTGATTTCTTGATTCCAACTGGATCTGGGGTTAAGCTGAGGAGGAGAATTCCTCCAATGTATTCAAATTCACAAGGATGTCACACACAGGGAGAAAAAAGATTGGGTAACATTCTTTTAAAGAAAAATTTATTTCTTGTGTTTTTACATTATCTTTATTTCTTATATGTGCTTTTCCCCTTATTCCTATATAATGCACAGTCTGCTTACAACAAATAACTATTTTAAGAGGGTGAAAAAAAAATAGTTCAAGCAAATTAATCAATATGCAACTGACTTTGTAGTGCTCCCTAAACATAGTCCTCCACCTCTAGGAAAAGGGAGGGAGCTACATTTTCTCATCCCTTCTTTGGGGTCAAGTTGGTCATTATACTTACAATTTAAGTTTTGTTTTTGTTTTGTTTGAAATAACAATTATGGTTGTTGTTTCTATTGCAGTGTTGTACACATTCACAATTTTGTTTACCTATTTTTGCTCCTTTCCCTTTGTAAGTCTTCCCCTGCTTCTTGGAATTCTTTTTTCATATTTATTGTTCCTGTGGTACAGTAATATTTCATTGCCTTTATATGCCACAGTTTATTTACCCTTCTCTAGTGAATGGGATTCATCTTTCTTTTTAGTTCTTTGCTATCACAAAAAGTGTTTCTTTGAATATTTTGATGTAAATTGAAATTTTTTTTAATAACCTTGGGGAATATACCTAAGATGATTGTATAAGATATTTTAGTCAGATTTTTAAAAAAAGAATTCTAAATTACTTAAGGAATAATTTTAATTTAATACTTAATTTTTAATTAAGGAATACTAGTCTGGTAGATCAGTATCTTTGGTGGTCATGAGAATCAAATGAAATGATGTGTGCTTTAAAAAATGCTTTGGAAAAAAAAGTAAAAGATATAAAAACACAAAATGTTCTCACTAATGAACTGGACTAAAGGAAGGGTGGGAGTGAGGTAGGGTATTCTGGCCTTTGAAAAGCCAGCATCCATATGGAGACTGCAGACATAGGCCGATGCTAATGATTATTGAGATCACACATCTTTGTGATGACAGAATCTATCTCATTATGACATTGCCTGTTATTTGAGATCTGGGTATCTGCAAGTGTTACACCTATTGTAAGGGAGCTTGGTCCCAACAGCTGGCATGTAGGGAAACAAGGAACCTGAAAGAAAGAAACTTGTCTAATTTGCCCTTTTCGTTTTTATATACTTTGGTTTTCTTTTCTCTTAAAAAAATTAATTCATGATTTATCTATTTTATCAGTATTTTGACCATAAATCCCATAAAACTCCTGGTTTTGTCTCTCTGTCTCTGTCTAATTTTGTCAGTTCAATTTTTTTTTTAAATTCTCAATTTTATTAAACCTACCTTTAATTTTTAGAATTTCTAATTTAGTGTTTAATTGAGGATTTTTAGGTATGTGTTTTTTAATTGCATACCCAATTTATTGGATTGTTCTTTATTGTATTGATGTATGCATTTAGGGATATAAATTTTCCTTTGATTACTGCTTTTGCTGTATCCCTTTGGTTCTCATATGCTATCTCATTATTCTCATTTGTAAGCACCAGTTGTCAGTGGCTTTATCAGCAAATTCTTTATCTTCAAGTGCATTTCCAAAGTATTGTAGAATTATTTCTTTTTGCTTTCTCTTTACTTTTACTCTTCTTCATTTCTTATTGTACAATTTCTTCCTCTCCCTTTCCCATGCCTTAGAAATGTAAAATTGCCAGCTTCTTTTTGGTATACTCACTGTTTTCCCATATACTTTCCCTCTTTCTGTCTAGTATCTTCTTCACTTTCCATTTAAGATCCTCCACAATTTGACTGCAACCTACCATTCTAACTATCTCCCACTATTTCCTTTTATATTCTCTATTTAGTTTTGGATAAGTCAAATTGTTCTCTGCTCCACTCAAATAACATCTCTTTCATAAATCCTTTCTCTTGTTCCCTCACTTTACCTCTACTTCCTAAAATAGGAAGAAGTAGATTATCATAGTTTTTAGAACTGGAAGAGACCATGGACAAACCACTTTACCTACCTGTTTACTCATCTGCAAAATGAAACTGTTGGACTCCAGTTTGCATCTGCTTTTTGTTCATTTGTCTGCTCTTCAAAAGGAACAATGACATCTGCTACCCAAGAACAATTTTACCTAGTTTCAAATCCTAGAACAAGAGCCCTTCCCAGGAAAAGCTCATCACTTCTAATCTCAACTACATACTTGCTAACTCAAGCCTTGAGATCTACCTTCTTCGGCTTCCTCTCCCTTATGAAGAATCGGAGGGTGATTTCTAAACTCCTCCCAATCCCTTCTTGTAGAGATAAGAAACTACCTTCTCACCTCATTCCATTTTATTTACCCACTGCCCTGCCTGGTTTCACCCTCTTAGGAAAAGATGTCTTGGATCAAAGAAGAAAGTCCTTCTGGCTCCAAGGTTGTGTACTACCCACTGGGCCACCTAGCTGTCCTGTTAAAGAGTTATTAAAGCCAAACAGAGATGTTCATATTTGATCATAAAGATAATAAGAATCCATTAGCATTTATTGATTAGGAAAGTGAAACGTTAGACATGTTCTTTAAGAAAAAGAAGTTCAGCAGCTGTGCCTTGGAGGATGATTGGAATAAGGAGATTTTTGAGGCAGGAAAACAATTAGGATGCTCTTGTAATAGTCAAGGCAAAAGACTAGAACTAGAGAGTCGGTAAGTCACTAAACATTTAAGTGTCTACTCTGCAGGCACTGGGCAAAATGCTAGGGATGCAAAGAAAGACAAAAGACAGTCCCTGTGAGCTCTCAGAGAGCTCACAATATAATAGAGGGGACAGCATGTGAATAATTATGTATAAATAGGGGATATACAGGATAAATGGGAAATAATTAACAGAGGGAAGACATGAGAATTAAGTGATTGGGGAAAATTTCCTATAGTTGGTGGGATTCTAGCTGAGGCTTTAAGGAAACCAAGGAAGCCAGGAGGTAGAGATGAATGGGGAAGAAAGTTGCAGGCATATGAGAGACAGCTGGAGAAAATGACCTGAGTTGAAAGGTGGAGCACTCTGTTCAAGGAATAGCAAATAGGAACGGGAGGGAAGGGGAGAGAGACAGAGACAGAGACATAGATGAGAGAGAGACAGAGGAGGGGGGGAGAGGGAGGGAGAGGGAAAGGGAGAAGGAGAAGAGGAGAGGGGGACAGGGGGAGAGGGAAAGGTTAAAAGGGAGAGAGGGAGAGGGAGGGAGGCTAAGGTGGGGAGAGATGAGGTTTGTAAGAATACTGGAAAGATGAGGGGGGCAGATTATGAAGCAGAGCGTTTTACATTTTATCCTGGAAGTGATAGAGAGTCTTTGGAATTTACCTAGAGGGAATTCAGGGAATGGAGGGAATGGTCAAACCTGAGCTTTGTCAGGAGATCAATCAGCTATTGTAGTAGTTATTGTATAATAGTGCAAGTATGAGGATATCTGTACTTACACCAGGTAATGGCAGCATTAGGGGAGAGAATAGGGGGCATATGTGAGAGATGGTATGGATGTGGAGATAGAAAGGACAAGATTTGGCAATAGGATATGTGGAGGTAATTCTGAGGTTACAATTCTAGGTGACTGGAAGGGCAGATATATCTTATTTCCTTTACTAGAATTATAAATTCTATATAAGCAAGTGCTGTTTCTTATTCTTCTTTGTATTCCTTACAGAACCCAGCACCATGCCTTACAGATAATATTCAATTCATTTTTAATGAAGAAATATGTCAGAGAATAGCATCACTAACAGTCGTTTCACGTACCAACTTGGAACACAAGTTGCCTAACACAGTGTTATATATGTCTACTGAAAGGTCAAATGTATCCAGAAACCAAGTGGACATTTATGCTGCAGACATTGGATAGATTTGTACTGGGGAGAAACTAGACATGTTTTGTGACCTGAAATATCTATTTAGTGGTCCAGCAAGATGAGAATTTGTTTAGCCTGCCTCAGTCCAGAGTTTAATTAAATGTTGCAGATTATATGTTAGGTAAGATTTTGTGTTGTTCGGTCATGTTCATCTCTTTGTGACCCCATTTGGTGTTTTCTTGGCAAGGATTCTGACATGGTTTGACATTTCCTTCTCCAGCTACTTTTACAGATGGGGAAACTGAGGCAAAAAGGGTTGTGACTTATCTAGGGTCACACAGCTAGTAAATATCTGAGGCCAGATTTGAACTCAGGAAGTTGTGTCTTCCTGACTCCTGGTCTATTGCTCTATCCACCTGGCTGCCTATTAGGTGAGATACAGTATATAAATATAGCATGGTGCTTGCCTTCAAGAAGCAGGTGGAATGATATCCACGTACACACACACACCCCTAATAACACAATATTATGCTATAAATTCATTAGAGTGTTATCAAATAAACATTGTGTGAAGTCTAAGAGAGAAGAACATTATCAACTTGAAGAAGGGACAGGAAATTAGGGAAGACTTCCCAAAGGAGTAGTACTTAATACATAATAAGAGAAAGGAGGAGGAAGGGAATAAGCATTTATATAGTGCCTACTATATATCAGGCACTATGGTAAATGCTTTTACAACTATTATTTGACTTGAGCCTCACAACAGCCTAGCACATTAGGTGCTATTATTTTATAATAGAGGAACGTGCGGCAAACAGATTCACACACCTAGTAAGTGCCTTCCTGATTCTAGACCCAGCCCTCTATTCATAGGGCCATTAACTGTGGTAGGAGGCGTCCTAGGGATGCCTAAGGAATAGATTGAACAAAGCCATGGAGCCATGAGAATGCAGGATGTGTTTGAGGGTGAGAGGGTTATCAAGTTTCTTTAGAGTATAGAGTTCTTGGAAGAAAATAATATGAAATAAATTTATGAGGACACAACAGTGCCTAGTTGGAAAAGCTTTAGATTCTAGAAAGAGTTGAAACTACTCATTAGGCAATAGGAACTTCTGAAGATTTGGGGGCTGAGAAATGAGTGAGTTTATCAGACCTAGTTAATTCAACTCAAGTCCATAAACCATTATTACCATTTGTGATTACTATATATAAGTGCTGGAGAGACAAAGAAGGAAATGGTTTCCTCTTTCAAGGAGATTAATCAACAAGCATATTATCAACTATGCATCAGATACTCTGCTAAGCTCTGGGGTATACAAAGAAACTGCCAAACAGAACTGCCCTCAGAAAGTTTACCATCTAATGCACTTAAAACATATGCAGGATCAATTAGAAATAATCAATAGAGAGAGTGCTAGTTTTAAGGGAAGTCAGGAAAGGGAAAAAATTTGTAAAAGCTTAGGAAATTTTTGTGTCATCCTGTTATTATAGACCAAAATAATACAAAATCCTTCCAAGAGGGAGAAGGTGTTAATAATTAGGGAATCAGTAAAGGCCTAATTAGGAGATAGCGTTTGGATAGAAATGGAGAAGTTTGATGGAAGAATGGGTTTTTGGGGGGAGTGGTTAAAGTTCATTCCATTTTGGACATAGAAGGCTGATGGATTGTCCAACTCTGATGTAGGGCTCGTGCCAATGCATAGGAAAAAAAAATCTTTTGCTTGAAGATTTTTCAATGAGAGATATGAAAAATTAGAGGATGAACCTAAGTGAAAAGAGTTCTAGCTCTGAGATCAGCCCCCTGGAGCAAAACTCCAGGAGCCAGCCTTCTGGCAGTGTGTTTTATCCTTTGACACTATGCAGAAATCACTTAGGGATAGGAGGCAGATGGAACGCCCCTCCTCCTGTCAAGTTCCTTTGAAAAACCACAGTAACCAAGTTCTCCAAGGGTAGAGTCCCACTCTATGTTGGGAGAAGGGTAATCCCAAGAGGACTCTCTCTCTCTCTCTCTCTCTCTCTCTCTTTCTCTCTCTCTCTCTCTCTCTCTCTCTCTCTCTCTCTCTCTCTCTCTCTCTCTCTTCTCTCTCTCTCTCTCTCTCTCTCTCTCTCTCTCTCTCTCTCTCTCTCTTTCTCTCTCTCTGTTTCTCTGTCTCTCTCCCTTCCTCCCTCTTTTCTTCCTCTCTTCATTTCTCCCTCCCTGTCTTCTTTCCTTCCCCCTTTCTCTCTCTCTCTCCCTCCTTCCCTCACTTCATCTTTATCTCTGTGTCTCTCTCCTCCCCTTCCTTCCTTCCTCTCCCTCTTCTTTTCCCTCCCTCTCTCCTCCCTCCTTCCTTCTCCCTCTTTCTCTCTGTCTCTGTTTCTATTTCTGTCTCTCTGTCTTTTTCTTTTTGATGTGGATCCAGATCATTATGCCACTTATCCCCCTTTGCCATAGGGCTGTGTGACCTGGCAGACTGGTTTGTCAACACTCAATAGTGCACCTGTAAATTAAGTAATCCTAGTTTACTTATGCCAATTGAGTATGGGCCCATACTCTTGGGCCCCTCCCTGCGGTAGATACAACCTTGGCTGTCCAAAATCCTGAATATTTATTACCTTCCCTTCCATGTATTGAGCAAGAGAAAGCTGAAAAGATGATGTGATGGTACCTAATTTTCAGTTTCAGTTTTCCTCATCCTGAAACGAACAGCGTAAATCCTCTCATTACTCAGTTTATAGAATTCTAGGGAGAGAAGTATTTGGTAAACTATAATACTTTATATCGATGTGAAATATTCTTACAAGTATTTGTCTAAGTGGCTCCAGTATTACATAGAGAGTCAGCCATATATCTGAGTAGGAAAACTTCACAGCTAAAAGAGAAACTTTTTGCCTTGGAGTAAGATCTCTGATCTGTGGTAGGACAGTGATTGGGATTAAGGAGTTCACTCACAATTTAAAATCAGATTTTACAGGTTAATCTCAAGTTAATTGTGTGTATATTGAAGTGGGGAGGGGGGAACCGACAGAGAGAGACAGGAACAGAGAAAGACCAGGAGAGACAGAGACAAAAACAGAGAGACACAGAGAAACGGAGGATAACTGGAAATTCAAATTTATAGGACAATTTTCATTGGTCAATTCTTGTATTTTTTTTTTTTTTGAGGTGGGGTGGATAGATTGTTCTCAGCAATAAAAAGATGAGACAGCTGATGCTTGGGGGAAGCACCATGATTTCCTTAAAGTTACATGAAGCAAAAAATCAGTCAAGGACTCCCAGCCTCACCCTTCTTCCCCACCCTCACACACCCATTGTGGCTAATCTATCTCCTAGTTACCTGAGCCTTCTATTAACTGGGTTTTGTACCTGGGAGTGGGTCAGTGTTTCTTTTGAATGTTTGGGTTGGGATAAGCCATACCCCTCTGATGTCACCTGTCATTTAGGGTGTGGGTTTTACTGTGTTCTTTTTTCCCTCTTCCTTATCTAAAGTACCCCATTTCATTTGGCCTAGAGCATCCCTCCTATCCTAAGCTTGTTAGACCTGTTTCTAACATCCAGACAACCAGCTAATCATGGGTAGCAGAAGAGACCCTCCCTAAGAAAGGAATGTTTCTGTACAAGGACATTACCCTTCACAAATGTGAAGTGATTTTGATGTCTGTGAATCAAACTCTCAGGCCTACATTCCCACCTGAAATGACCAGTGATGATAATTAAAGCTCGTGTTTCACTTTATCCTTATGAAGGAAAGAAGGGGAGTTGTTAGAGTTGTAAGTTTTACTTACTAACTAAGCCCACATCCTCTTTGGAAATTCATTTTATCTTAGATGGATATCAGAATCTAAATAGTAGCCATAGTATAATTATTATTAATTCTCTCAAAACCCAATATTTCATATTCTTTCATACTGAAATGCTTTCATATTCTTAAGAATATAAGAAGGGTTGATGATAGAGTAAAGGAAGGCCTGTTAGGGTGATGTATATAGCAATAACTCTCCATACTCTTAGATTGCTTGTATGATTGTCAAGGCTTGGCAGGAACCCAGAATGGTGAACTGGGCTAGCACCTCAGCCAGCATGATGAAACTGCTCCTATAAATCTCTTGAGACACTTTGAATTTTCTTCAATTTTTTTCAGTCTTTTGGCTTATTTTACTATTTTCTTCTTTATGAACTCATTAGCTTCTGTCTGGGTCATTTTAATTTTAGGGACTTTGCTGCTTGAGCAAGATTTTGTACCTCTTGTGCCAAACTATTAATTTCCTTTCTAATTCTTTCTTCCAAATAGACAGCAAAACTATATTAGTAGGAGATCTCAACCTCCCCTTCTCAGAATTAGAGGCATCTAACCACAAAATAAACAAGAAAGAAATTAGATATCTTTTTATCCTCATTCAATTTTCTCTAGAGATCTATCATATCTAAGTTTTCTAAGGTAAACTTAGAAATCTAAGGTAAATAGAATCTTAGAAAACTTAGATATGATAGAACTCTGGAGAAAATTGAATGGGGATAGAAAGAAATATATCTTTTCCTCAGTAGTAGATGGCACTTATACAAAAATTGACCCATGTTAAGACATGAAAAAACCTTACAGTCAAATGCAGAAAGGCAGAGATAGTAAGTGTATCCTTTTTAGATTATAATACAATTAAATTATATTCAACAAAGATCCAGGAAAAATTGACTAAAAAACAACTGGATATCAAATAATCTAATCCTTAAGAATGAATAGATCAAACAGCAAATCATAGAAACAAATAATTTCATCCAAGAGAATGACAATAATGAGACAACATATCAAAACTTATGGGATGTAGCCAAAGCAGATCTAAGGGAAATTTTATCTCTAATTCTTTCTTCCATACTTCTCATTTGTTTTCCAATTTTTCCCTGTGGCATTCTCATTTTATTTATAAAAAGACTTAAAAATTTTCTTTTCTTTCAATTGTTTTATGTCTTCCAGAAATTCTAGAATGTATGTCCAAACTGTGCTTTTTTTGGAGGTTTTGCTTATGGATGTTTGAAGTCATTCTCAAGTTTATGTCTTGAGTGTTCCTGCCACCATAATAGCTTTTTATGGTGGTATTCCTTTTATGATTAGTTATTCTTTCAGCCTACTTCCTGACTTTTAACTGTTTGTTGAGGCTTAGGAAAGCAACTTCCTGAGGTTATTGCTAGGCTGATCCTCCAAATGCTTACTAGAAGCTTCCTATATAAGCACTTAGTGTTATGTTATTTCTGCTCACAGGATAACAGGCTGAGGGCTTTCAAATTTTTACTGATCCCAATGCATTTTGATCCAGTGATTTGCTACCTTGGATTGAAGTTTGGGTCTGAGCATCGAGATTGCCTGCTTTGGAATTTCAATAGTTTGCTACTGGACTTAGCTGCTATTCACCACCTGGAACCAACAGTGCTCTGCTGGTTGGAAGAGACAGAACTATAGGGTTCTCTTTGGTCTGAGATTTCTGCCCTAATTCTATCTCTGCAGGCTTCATTTTGGGATAACTGCTCTCCTACTGGGTTCTAAACCACATTATCACATGAACTTGTCCCTCTCTTAGTATATTGACTAAAAGACGTGCAATCACTCTTTACTCCCAGCACGTAGCCCTGGGTATAGGTACTTTTCTCAGTCTGTTCCAGATGTGTGATCCCGCACTGAGTAGTAAGCAACAAAGCTGACAGCTGGCATCAGTTCCTCAACTCTGCCTGAGGTCACAGTGCCTTGGGACTTCATTTTATCCCTCAGTCCTCTTTCAGCACCTAGACACTGAAACATTTTGTTGCTTTCCTAGTCAGACCCTTTTCTCAGTTCCACGAACTTCTCTGACTGACTCTCTTATCCACCCTGGCGCAGAAAAGTAATATGCTATGCCTTTTTCTTGCGTTTCTTCATTAGCATTCAATCTGGTGCATTTTCCAGCTGTTTGGGGAGTTTTGTGAAGAGTAGTTTACTGTATATCTTGCTATCCATTATCTTGATTGCATTTTCAAAATTGCTTCTATAATTCTAAGAAATTGACGGAACATCATAAGGTTGCAGGTTAATTCTATTTGAAACTGTCTAGATCACCTTGATTCAGAGGACAGTAGAATGGACAGCATGTGTTTAATATGTCACAACAAATCAGAAATACTAAGACTTCAGAAGCTTAGTAGATAGCTTGTTTTGTACTGAAAAATATCTGAGTTTAAGACTTACCTTTGCCATATCTGCCCAACAACTGAGTTTGAACAATTGAGGTTAAGCGACTTGCCCAGGATCACACAGCTAGGTAGTGTTAAGTGTCTGAGGCTGGATTTGAACACAGGTTCTCCCGACTCCAGGATTTATTCATTGTGCCATCTAGCTGCCTCTGGTCATCTAATTTCTTAATGTTTCAGGCAATTCTGTAAGATTGTAAGCTACAAAAAAGTGCCACCTTTTGTTGTTGTTGGAAGGCAGACCCTTACTAGAAGCTTCCTATATAGATGAACACCAATCTAATCAATCAATAAACATTTATTAAATGCCTGGTCTTTATCAGGCACTGTACAAAATTTAAAAAGGTAAAAATCGAATCCCTGGCCTCAAGGAGCTTCCATTCTAATGGAGGAGACAGCATGCAAACAAATATATACAAATAAGCTTCATATAGAATAAGTAGAATAGAGAGAGGCACCAGAATTAAGAAAAGTTGGGGAAAGCTTCCTATAAAACATGGATTAGGGTAGGTAGGTGGCATAGTAGATGGAATGCTAGGCCTGGAGTCTGGAAGATTCATCTTTCTGAATTACAACCTAGCTTCAGATACTAAGCATGTGAACCTGAGCAAGTCACTTAATCCTCTTTACCTCAGTTTCCTCATCTGTAAAATGAGCTGGAGAAAGAAATTTCAATCATTCTAGTTGCTTTGTTAAGAAGAATTAGACATGACTGAAAAATGACTGAACAATAACAAAAAAGGAAGGTAGGGAGGTAAGTAGAGTAACTACTTTCACAGTAAGAACCAGAAGATGAAAAGTAGATTTATCAAGGAATACTCCTTATGGGCAAGTGTCAAACATCACATTGCAGAAGTAGAAAAGCATCATTATCCTCCTGGTACATTTTGATCCAGTCTAGAAAGCTTGAGCACTATATTGCCCAATTAAAGACAACAACAACAAAAAAAGAAATTTGAAGAAAGGAGTCTGAAAAATAAAAACATATCAGAAATTCTAGGTCCCCAGAACAAATAACTAAAAGCAAAAGTCAAAAAAAAAAAAAAACCCAAAGTGACAAAAGCAGTGAAAAAGTGAAATGAAGATTTGATATCAATCAACTTTACTACCATCTTAAGAAGTAAACCGCAAAAAACTATCTCCATGAAGGAGCAGGACATGGAAAATTTCTGATTGTTTATATGGTCACAATATATGTTGGATTGAGAAACAGGAAAGATTGTTCACTTTTAATCATATCAGTGAGAAAACAATTCTATCAAGAGAGATGACTGAAACTAGCTTCTCTGCAAAGCTAAAATCCTTCTTGTGCATAACTAGCAAAACACTAGATTCTTCTCCAACATTAGATTCCAATATTCAATATTTCCTGTGGAATTCTTCATTTTATCATTTCTTATGGTGCAATAATATTCCACAATATTTATGTACCAGTTTCCAATTTAGGGCTGCTAGAAATATTTAGATCCTTTTCTTCTTTCTTTGGGATATATTTCTCTTACCTTGCTTAGCAGATTATATATCTGTTATCAAAAGATGAGAACATCAGCTAATTCTCCAAATATGCTCCAAATATGATGTTTACATATATATGTGTATATATATGTATATATATATATATACACATATATATATCCAAATATGATGTTTACATACAAAAACAAAATTAACAAATTGTATCATTCAAAAATTTAGAAACAAAACAAAGATAAATAAATTGGGGATGAACATGTTATAATACTTTTATTCAACTGCTAAAAGTACTTATTTGGTATCCTGGGAAGTATTACATTAAATATAAAAGAATAATAACAGGACTAGAGACTTATCCTGGATCCCTTTATATCTGAACCTCACTGAAATTAGGTGTTCTCTAATACTTGGCTAATGGAAAACAATGGGCATTTTAATCTAGAAAGCTTTTACCCAGCTAAATTAACTCATTGTATCCTCAGTGCCTACTTTTGAATATTCTTCTCCTACTATAACTACATAAATCTTCTTGCTAACTGATCTCTGAGTATTTCATCCTTTTTGTTACTCAATCATTCATTCTCACTCTTTGATCCCACATGGGGTTTTCTTTGCAAATATACTAAAGTGGTTTGCCATTTCCTTTCCTAGTACAATAGGTAACCAGAAATTAAGTGATTTGCCTATGAACACACAGCTAGTGAATGTCTATGGTCAGATATGAACTCATCTGATCCTGTTCAGGCCCAGTGCTCTATTTACGGAGCCAGATAGCTGTCTATATCGAATATTGATTCTACTGAACATAAAACAACCAGGAATTGTCCTGATTCATGCCCAGTCCAAAATACCCATCAGAGATATTATCTAGTTGATAAATGGTCTGGTGAAATGATCAGGTTTTCTCAAGGGAGAAAACCCAGGCTATCTATGGCCATATGAAAAAAATTCTTAATCATAAAATATTACAGAAACGCAAATTCTGATAAACCACTTCACACCCATCAAGTTAGCAAAGATGACTAAAAAAAGAAACTGATGAATATTGGAGGCACATTGCTGGTGTGCTACCTCGGTTTCCTCATCTATAAAAAGGAGATAGTAATAGCACCTGTCTCCTAGGGTTGTTAGGAAGATAAAATGATACATTAAGTGCTTTGCAAGCCTTAAAGAACAATAAACCCTAGATGTTATTGTCTAGGTGCTACTTTTACAAGGGAATGGCAACTCTTTGATGGAGGCAACATTGTATGGTGGAACAGACTTTGAACTTGTAGGTAGATTCATTCTGCCACTTTCTAGCTTGTGACTTTGGCAACTCATTTATCTTCTGTTAACTTATGTTTCCTTATCTGTGGAGAAACGAAAATAGTAGAATAACTAGCTTCCTCAGAAAATGGTTGGGAGAGTCAACTGAATTCTCATTTACACTAGAATATCTCACTTGATTCTCACACTCTGAGAAGAGTGGGAATCTGATTATTTGCCTTTCTCTGTAGAGAAGGAAATTGAGTTTCAGAGAGTAACTTCCCTAAGGTCACACAGCTAGTTAAGTGGCAAAGCCAGGATTCCAACCTAAGCCTGCTGATTCCAAGTCCCAAAGCCCTTTCCATGATACTATGTTGCTTCCATCAAATCGTTGCATTTATATAAACGTTAATTGATCCAATGATAAGAACTGACTTTTTTTTTTTTTGGCCCTTTAAGGTTTGTAGATAATTGTGCACAGATTATCTTATTTTATCCTTACAACAGCCCTACATTATTATTCCCATTTTACAATAAAGAAACCAAAGCCGAGAGGATTAGCCTTCATGGCTACAGCTACAGTTGGAAAGCTGCAAAGGCAGAATGTAAATGCTGCTTTCTGCAAGTTAAGTTGTCTCCAGCGTCCCATCATGCTGCTTCTCATGATAATGGTGACAGTGATGGAGACCTACGTTAATTTCATGAGACATGAGTTAGACCTACATCAGACTCCTAACCTCTGATGAACATATCTCTCCAGACAGAAGGGTATTAGGGCATTTTCCTGGGAACCTGCAGGGAACCTGCACTTTTCTCTAGAAAGAAGGATCTGTTCTGGTTGCCTAATGAGCTCTAATTATTCCCGACCCTATTGTAAAAGCCCCCAGTTAATGTCTCAGTATGCTCAGCTGAGTCTTATGTTTAGTTTGAAATATCAGCATGAAGTGTGTGTGTGTGTGTATGTATGTGTGTGTGTACCTAATAGTAATTTCAAGTTTGTTTTCTCTGTTCCTCCTGCCTTTAAGGCTTAACCTCTTGCATTTCCTGGGATAGATCTTGTGTCCATGAGCCAAGGGTAGCTTCCAGCTGTATCCCAGCAGCTGGCTTCCTGATTTCCCATCTGCCAGCAGCTTATAAATGTGTTTGATAAACATCAAACTCTGGCCCACCCACTCTGTACCGCCCTCTGCTCTAGACCCATCCAGCTGAGCAGGATTGATTCTGAGTCGTAGAGAAGTGGAATCTATTTTAGACAATAATGCTTCTTTAGTTTTCCTAAGGTGCAACTAAGCTGTTGAATAAAGCTGGGAGAGCTCCTTTGGAGGCTTAAGATGAGAAGGAGAATTATCTTGCATTATATTATATTTTTATCATGATCTTCCCTTTTTCTGCTTTCAACAGTGATCTGCTTTGGGAACACTTGATCTGGAGTTATTTTTTAGGGAAGAAGGAGAAAGATCCATTTTCATCATACTTAATTCTAGTCTATATCATGCTTTTGAAAGACAGTATGTTTTAATGGGGTACAGATTTACATCTTATCACTGCTACTCATGGACACTTTGATCTTGAAAAAGTTGATCAGCTAAGCTTGTAACAAAGTTCATTGATAAACATTTCAACAAATATATATTATGCCCTTACTATCATGCACAAGCTACTAGAGATACAAAGATTAAAATAAAATAGTCTCTGCCTTCAAAGACCCTTTATTCTATTGGAGGGAAACAATACATACTCTACTAAATAAGTACCAAATGTAGATATGAAAAAAGGCAATGTTATTTCAGGAATTAGGGCATACTAACAATATGGCAATATGGCAAGGTTTCATGTAGGAAGTGGCCCTTGATTTGAACTTTGAACAGAGCTAGGAATTTCAAGTGGCAAGTGGAGGTGAGAAAAGCATGCATTCCAGGCCTAGCAGGGGAGTAGAGGGAACCAGAATGTAATGGAAAAACACAGAGGAAGAAGATAGTTTAGAAAAATAAGCCAGATTGTGAAGAATCCTAAAGACCAATATTTGTATTTTAATCTAGATACAAGGAGCTGCTGAAACTTCTCAAGCAGAAATGTCAAACGTGGGAGCCACAGTCCTCAACACTTACCACAATCCATGCAAAATTAAAATGGAATAGAAAAATAAAAATACAATTTTTATTATTGTTATTTAGTCATTAGAGTGACAAACAATAACAACAGTCATATCTGACTTTTCGTATCTGACTTTTCTTGGCAAAGATACTAGAGTAGTTTGCCATTTCCTTCTCCAGTTCATTTTACAGAGGAGGAAACTGAGGTAAACTGTTAGGTGACTTGTTTAGAGTCACTCAGCTAGTATTTAAAGCCACATTTGAATTCAGGAATTTTCCTGATTCCAGGTCTGGTGCCCTAGGGGAAAAGAAATACAATGGAAAATTGAAAATGTTTTTTTAAGTCAGCATGCAGCCTTCCAAAATCCTTATGTATGGTTTAGTGATTTTCCTTTCTATTGGTCTAGAGTAGAAGAGTGACTTGTACTTTAGAAATATCGTTTTGGCAGTTGTATATGGAAGATGAATTGGAGAGGAGGAGAGATTGGAGACACAAAGACTAATTAGGATGTTATTTCAGAAGTCCAAGGGAAAGGTGATGGGGTTTGAATGAGAGTGGTTTTATGGTGTATGCAGAGAAGGGGAATTGAGAGTACGGGATTGATAGAATTTGACAGGTCATCCAAAATAGGGAATGAATAAAAATGAAGCATTAAATGGACTCAATAATTAACTACAAGTCTATGTTTGAGTAATTGAGAAAATTTGGTGGCTATGACAGAAAAATGGAGATTAAGAGGAGGGTGAAATGGAAAATGAGTTATTTTCCTTTTTCTTTTCTCAGTAGCATTTTATTTTCCCAATTACATGTAAAGCTAGTTTTCAACATTCATCTTTGTAAGATTCTGAGTTCCAAATTTTCTTTCCATCCTTCTCTTCCTTCCCACCTCCCTAAGACAGAAAGCAATCTGATATCATTTACACATTTGAAAAATGAATTGTTTTCAACATTAGAAGAGCTCTGAGCAGGTGAGATAGAAGACATCATTTTCACAGGTGGTTTTTATAGGAACTTTGCAGAATGGGAATTTAATTTTGAAATTCTATTGATCTTTCTTGTCTTCCTGCTCCACAGGATATAGCAGTTGGAGGGAACTGGCCAAGGCTTTGGCTAATAGAGACATTCCTGCTGTGCATCCAGATCTCAAGTTCTATCATCCTCAGAGGCAGGAATTCAAGGTAAATACAAGTGTTGGACTCTCGGTTGGCAGAGAGATAACATTTCGTCCTAGGTCCATATAACTTCCCTTGTCATTCTTCCAACCAATGGGGAGACCTGTACTTTTTCACTCTCTTTTGGTAGACAATGAGGAAGCGACCAGGGGCTTGAGCCTCTGAAGGCTCTTTCTGGCATCATGAACATTTCCTAGCCTACTTGATGGAGGTGTGTCAACCCTGTCCCCTACTTCCCCAAAGCTGCTAAATAGAACTAAGGAAAGTTCATTGTAGCTTCCTTTAGCAGAAATAGGACCAGATTTGCAATCTGGGGATCTAGGTTTGAATCCCAGCTCTACCATTAATTGTGAGACCTTGGTTAAATAGGGGAAGAGAGAGAGAGACAGAGAGAGACAGAAGCATAGAGACAGAGGCAAAGAAAGAGAGAGAACAAGAGAGAGCGAGGCATAGAGACAGAGACAGAAAGGAGAGACAGAGAAAGTATGTAAGAGTGAATTTATTAAACATTTTCTGTGGGCAAAACACTGTACTAAATGCTTGGGATACAAATACAAGCAAAAAGAAAGACGATCACTTATAATAGGGACTTAGTATTTCTTGCTTTTTTAGTGGAGTGGGAGAGGGAAATAGAAAAAAAAAAGTCTTATTTTTATTTGAAAAGAAAATTTAATTAAAAAGAAAATAATAGACAATCCCTGCCCTCAAGAGCTTACATTCTAATAGAAGCGGGGATTGGGGGGGAGGGGGAAAAGGAAGTTGGATATCTAGAAGGGAGACAAAGTACCTTTATAGAAACAAAGTAGAAAAGTTATCTAGGGAGACATGGACTGCAATAATTTTGACATGAGCATGCCTAGCATGGATGTTTCTTTAAAAGATGGTTCCAAGGAGGAACTCCTCAATTGGAAGAGGAGCTTATGGGGCAGAAGTGGAGGAGTAATTTGGAGAGACACAGCTTGGGCTGGATTTGAAGAAATTAATCTCTTTGAGGCAGCTAGATTGCTCAGTGGTTAAAATGCCAGGTCTGGAATCAGAAAGGCTTATGTTCTTGAGTTGAAATCTGACCTCACACACTTATTAAGCTGTGTGACTTTGAACAAATCACTTAAATCTATTTGCCTCAGTTTCCTCATCTGTACAATGAGCTTGAAAAGGAAATGGCAAATCACTCTGGTGTCTTTGCCAAGAAAATCCCAAATGGGGTCATAAAGAATAAGATATGACTAAAATGACCAAATAAACTCTCTGGGATTCAGTTTCTTCATTTTTAAAATGATTCATAGAGTTCCTGCAGGTTCTGATTTTTTGATTCTTTTTTTGGGGGAGGGTAGAAAAAAGGTAAAGCAGTGTAGTAGAAAGAACAATGGACTCTTCTCTTCACTGATTCAGGGAAGATAAACAGACTAGGGTGTGCACAGAAGTGTGTGACCAAGATAGTGAGTGGGTTAGAAGCCATGCCATATTATTATTCCCTTACTAGTTAAGGAATTGGTATGGTTGGCCTAGAAAAGAATTTTAAATCTTATATGTTTCTTGTGTTTTGGTGATGGTTTTTTTTTTTTTTTTTTTTTTTTTTGATCTTTCCATTTCCAGGGACTAGCACAGTGCCAGATACATAGTCTTCAAATATCTGAAGGCCATATTTATGGAGGAAAGATTAAACTTATTCTCTCTGGCCTTGGGGCAGACTGAGAATAATGGGTAGTACAATTGGAATTGTTGAAAAGTGAAATGGGCTTGCTTGGGTGAGTTCCCTATTGCTGGAAGTGTTCAAACAGAGAATGAATGATGGTGATAGCTAAGGAAATTCCCTTGAATTATGAGTTGGACTAAAATAGCTCCGAAGTCTCTTCCAACTTTGAAATTCTCCAATTCTACATTGAGGAAGAAGGAAAATGTAGGCAATAGAAAGATAATTAGTTTTTCTTTAGGGAACTTGACACTTACTGAAGAAGGTAAGCATGCACATAGGATCACCCTATCCAAGATGGTAAGCGATAAGAGTTGCAAACCAGGCTGCAGTTTGAGTGATTTTTGTCATGGGCTTTAATATTAAGAATTCCCTTAAATCAGGAACTAAATCACCTCCTGCATTCCACCAAAATGTCTAATCTGGGATCCTGAATTCTTCCAAATCTTACCTTTTTCTCACACCCTTCTCTGCTTCCTGCCTTATTTCTGCTGCACTCACTGTTTTCCTTTTGGTTTTGTTCTTTCCTGTGATGTTGCTTGGTGACCCAGGATCAAGAGTCAGACAGAGGTGGGCTCAAGAGTGAGAGCTACCAACAATGGAACAAGCCTGTACCCTGGATCTCAGAGGTGGGATGCTCATTGGATGCCTGTACTTTCCCTTTTCTGTTCTGTTCTTTTAAAAAGAAGTTTAGAGTAAAGGACAATAGAAAATGTTTCCTAAGAGTTTTTGCATCATATGAACTTGGGATTTTAGAGTTTAAATGGACCTTAGATACAATTTAAACTAACACCTTCATGTTACAGATGACTTTGAGAAGTCATGGACACTCACAGAAGTGAAAGGGTGACTTTTGCAATGTCGTGCTGCAGCCAGAACCCCAAACCAAATACTCTTATCACCACACCACACTCTAGGGAATTAGGTGTTGTTAGGGAATTGCTATTGCTAGGGATAGAGGTTATCACTGAATTTTCCTTCAGTAGGTACAGGGTCACTAGTAGATAATAGGTCTCCATTAAAAAGAGGGAATTGAAAGGTAAAGGAGGAATGAAGAGAAATGAATGTAATCCTGGCCACAGCACATTTGAAATGACAGCTTTGACCTTGTAGAGGTTTTAGTATCCCCTACCTCCAACCAGTCTTGCCCCCCACTGCTGGGGAGCACCCAAGTGTTATTATAAGATCCTGTTTAGATTGTTTTAAGTTTATGTTCCCTGATTCACAAATACTATTCAGTATGACATACTAAAATTTAATAATTATAAATTTTTCCTCAAGGAGACACTGGACACACAGAAAAGATCCCAGAGATACACAGTGAACTTATACGTGTCTATATGAACAGAGAAACATGCAAACTAGATATTATAAAACCATCTACAAATATTTCAGTGAGATCATTGCGTGGGTATTCCCTTTAGCTGCTTAGATCACAATCCATCTACATCTTCTCATCTCATGGACTCTTGGCCATGTTCTCCATAGAAAATATACTATAAACTTTCCTTTCAGCATTATGTAGATGCCAGGGCAGTTGACAAGTTCTCCATCTGTTATTCCTTACTCTAGAAACTAGTCTACCTCCTTTTCTGATCACATATTTCCTAGATAATCTCTTTTATGCTACTTTAGGCACATCTTTGGTAATGTTTTCCAGGCTACCATATGCTTCCCCATTGTAATTTTTGTCACCTGCTATTTTGATTCTTTAGAAATTACAGTGATTCCTAATCTTGTTATGTCACTGGGATATGTCTTGAATTGAATTTGCTGTATAATTGGGAACATATTTATATTAAAAATGTTTTAGAGAACAATTTAGGATTATTGAAAGTGCTATGCGATGTTATAAATGTGGAATGTAATTTGCCTGATTTCTTCCTCCTATGGAATTCATTCTCTATCAGCAGTACTTATATATGTATATATAATAAGTATGTACACATGCTTATATATGCATGTTTGTACATAAACAGGCATAGTATGAATCCATGTTTATCTATAAATATGTGTAATTAGGGTACATGTATGTGTAAAGATATAAACATGGCTTACACATATATGATATAAGAATAAGTGTGTATAATATTTATGCAGTGACCAAAAATCTTAGCACAATTGAACATATACCCAACTCACACACATACAAACCTAGTAGACTTCCTGTAATTTATATATTTGGGACAATAACATTTTTTGTCAATTGCTCTTTGTGTTCTTTGTATAAGTTTAGATTGAATTTTTCTTGCATGGTTATGGATCTGATTAAGTAAGCTTCTTTTTGTTCTTGGGTTTGATACAAGTAGTTCAATGTTATACACAAAGAAAATTATTATCATCCTCTAATAGTAAAAATAACTATAACTAATATTTGTTGTTGTTGACCAGTTAATTATATATAATCATCTGTAACCCCATTTGGGGTTTTCTTGCCAAAGATACTAGAGTGGCTTGCCATTTCCTTCTCCAGCTCATTTTACAAATGAGACAACTGAGGCAAATAGGGATAAGAAGTTTACCTAGAGTCACACAAGTAAGAAGTATCTGAGGACAAATTTGGATTCATGAAAATTGGTCTTCTTGACTTCAGACCTAGAACGCTAATCACTAGGTTACCTAGCTGCCCAGAGCTGACATTTACATAGTACTTCAAGATTTGCAAAATATTTTACATATATTATCTCATATAACCTGCACAATAAACCTGGTATCATCATCCTTATTTTACTGATAAGGAAACTGAGAACAGAGAAGTTAAATGATCACCAAGATAGTAAGGATTCCAACAACATATTTTATTTCTATTTCCATCTATAGAAAGCCCTTTTTCCATTTGGATTGTACAAGTGTAGTACATTCTTTAAGACTATAGTAAGCACTTTTAGCTAACATACATTTCTCTGTTTTATTCTTTACTTGATATTGATTGTACTACAAAGTTGTGTTTGTGGTTTTATTTATTTAAAAAAATTAACTTAACATGCATAGAAGATACCTTCTTAGAAGAGAGTTTTAAGGGACTTTTGTCCCACAGCCAACTTCCTTTTTATAATCTAATACTAAATACAAGGGGATCTTGTATCCTCTATAATTTTCAAGTAAGTAAAGATTTTTATAGGTTAATTAAATTAACTTTTATAAACTTTATACCTTCAGACATTAAAAAAAACTCCATTTTTCTATAGTTATTTGTTTTTTACAATATTTGGCACTGACTTCACAAGATTTTGACATTCTTTAACTTTTTTTCCTCACGAAACCACACTTTTATTATATTGGCTATTAAGCATATCTTTGAAGAGTGGAGATTCTAAGTCATAATAATAAATGCTGAGTGCTGCCAGGTAATATACTAGATAGAGCTCTGGGATGGAATCAGGAAAAACCTGAGTTCAAACACATGACCTCAAAAACCTGGCCTCAAACACTTACTAGCTGTGTGACTCTGAGCAAATCACTTAACCCTGTTTGTCTCAGTTTTCTCAACTGTAAAATGAGCTATAGAAGAAATGGCAAACCACTCCAGAATCTTTACCAAGAAAACCTCAAATGAGGTTAGAAAAGTCATATATAACTGAAATGATTGAACAACAAACCATAAATGAATGATGAATGAAGAAAAACATCCACTAACCAACTTCTATATATTTTGTACTTGTGCTAAGCTGGGGATACAAATATAAAAGAGAGATAGTCCATCTTCAAGATGCTTACACTTTATTTTTTATTTTTTTTAATTTTTAAATAACTTTTTATTGACAGAACCCATGCCAGGGTAATTTTTTACAACATTATCCCTTGCACTCACTTCTGTTCCGATTTTTCCCCTCCCTCCCTCTACCCCCTCCCCAAGATGGCAAGCAATCCTTTATATGTTGAATAGATTACAGTATATCCTAGATACAGTATATGTGTGTAGTACCAAACAGTTCTCTTGTTGCACAGGGAGAATTGGATTCAGAAGGTATAAATAACCGGGGAAGAAAAACAAAAATTCAAGCAGTTTATATTCATTTTCCAGTATTCTTTCTTTGGGTGTAGCTGCTTCTGTCCATCCTTGATCAACTGAAACTGAATTAGATTCTCTCTTTGTCGAAGAGATCCACTTCCATCAGACTACATCCTCATACAGTATCGTTGTTGAGATATATAATGATCTCCTGGTTCTGCTCATTTCACTTAACATCAGTTCATGTAAGTCTCGCCAGTCCTCTCTGTATTCATCCTGCTGGTCATTCCTTACAGAACAATAATATTCCATAACATTTATATACCACAATTTATCCAACCATTCTCCAATTGATGGGCATCCATTCATTTTCCAGCTTCTAGCCACTACAAACAGGGCTGCCACAAACATTTTGGCACATACAGGTCCCTTTCCTTTCTTTAGTATCTCTTTGGGGTATAAGCCCAGTAGAGACACAGCTGGATCAAAGGGTATGCACAGTTTGGTAACTTTTTGAGCATAGTTCCAGATTGCTCTCCAGAATGGCTGGATGTGTTCACAATTCCACCAACAATGTATCAGTGTCCCTGTTTTCCCACATCCCCTCCAACATTCCACATTATCTTTCCCTGTCATTCTAGCCAATCTGACAGGTGTTTAGTGGTAAGATGCTTACATTTTAATAGGAGAGTCAATGGTAAGGTGCTTACATTTTAATAGGAGAATCAACACATACAGGACATTGGAAGTCCTCAAAATACCTTATTTACTTATTCATTATTTCACTCATTCACTACATGTGTATATATCTGGTATATACATATGTGTATGTGTGTGTGTGTGTATATATCTATGTATATATACACACACACACCCATAATCAAATATAGATGCACAAACACACATATACTTGGACTAATTTAGACTCCTTAGAATCTATTTTTTCCTTTCAATTGAATTTTTAAAAATCAAAAGTCTATTTTTTTTTGCTTCTCATCCCCAACTGAGAAAAAAAAGACAAAACTCTTGTGATAAATATACATAGTCAAATAAAACATGGCCAGAACGTGACTTTGTTTTACATAACCCATGGGTATTTGTTACAAGAGTTTTTCTTTTTCTTCTTCTTGTTCAAATGGGGAATAGGAAAGAAAAAAGTAGGTTTTTTGGTTATAAAAAATAAATTTAAATTTTGAAAAGAACATCTAAAAATATTTTTGCACATTTAGGACATTTCTTTTTTGGTTTTTAGGATATAATAGTAGTTGTATTATCATTATCAAAGGTATGCGTGACTTAGTAACTTTGAGGGCACAGTTCCAAATTGCTTTCCAGAATACTTGGAGCAATTCTCAGACTGGACTAATATGTCTATTTACCCACAAGCCTATCCAACATTTGTCATTTTCCTTTTTTTTCTTTTTTTTTAAATCAACTTTGCCAAGCTGATAAATAGAAAGTGAAATTTTAGAGTTGCTTTAATTTTTGTCTAATTTTTTAGCATGAATTCTGATATTTTTGATTTCTTTCTCTGAAAACTACCTATTCATCTTTTGACCATCTATCAATTAGGGAATTGCTCTTATTCTGACAAACTTGAATCAGTTTCTTATATATCTTATAGATGAGGCCTTTTTGAAAGAAACTTTTTGAATAGATATTTTCCTAATTTATAATTCCACTTCTGTCCTTAGTTACATTGATAATTGTGCAAAAACTTTTCCATTTTATATAATCATAATTGTCCATTTTACTTTTTGCAATCTACTTTATTTCCTATTTATTTGTGAACTGCATCCCTACCTGATGATCTGAAAGATAATTTTTCCCTTGTATCTCTAATTTTTTATGATATCATCCTTTAGGTATAAATCATGTATCCTTTTAGAGCTCATCTTGGTATATGATATGAGATGCTGTTCTCAATTAGTTTCTACCAGAATACTTTCCAGTTTTCCCAGCAGTTTTTGTCAAAGATTTGTTTTCTGATTTTTTTAAATTTTATTTTTTTCAATTAATGAAAATCCACTTCTTCCTACTCCTCCTGCCACTGCCCATTGAAACAGAAAGAAAAAACAGAGTCTTCCAACAAATATTATATAGTCAAGCAAAACAGTTTCCTGTATCGGCCATGTCAAAAAAAAAAAAAAAGTAGTAAATTGCACCCTGAGTACATGTGATTGCTTCTATATCTTGTATACCTATTTCTTTCATCCTTTCCATTTCTAAACTAATTTACTAAAATAAGTATTAAATTACTTTATTATGGTTTCATAACATAATTTGAGAGCTGCCACTGCTAGGCCATCTTTCCCTATACCATCCCTTTTTTCGCATTATTTCCCTTGAGAATTTTGGCCTCTTCATTTTTCCAGATGAATTTCATTATCATCTTTTCTAGATTTATAACATTATCTTTTGATACTTTGATGAAGCATTGAATAATTAAACTAATTTAGGTAGTATCATCATTAGTTTTATATTAGCTTGTCCTAATCATGAACGATTATTATTCCTCTAGTCACTTAGGTCTGTATTTCTATAAAGAGTGTTTTGTAGTTTCATAGTTTCTGTAGAGAGTATTTTATATAATTCCCATGTGTGTCTTGGTGGATAGACTCCAAAGTATTTTGCACATTTTGTAGTGATTTCAAATTTGTCTCTTTCTTTGAGTTTTGCAGGAAACATACAAAAACACTGAGAATTTATATGGATTTATTTTATATCCTTCAATTTGCTGGAGCTATTATTTCAGTTACAATTAACTTCTAAGGTTCTTTAAGTAAACCCTTATATCATCTGGAAAAAGTGGTCATTTTGTTTCTTTTTGGCCAGTGATTATTCCCTTGATTTCTTTTTCTTGTTTTATTACTATAGCCAGCATTTCAAGTACTATACCAAAAAGTGTTCCATCTTATCTTTGCCTGGCTATACCTGAAGAATCATATTTAGTTCCGAATGCCACATTTTAAGAGGAATGTTGACAAATTAGAGAATGTTGTTGGCTTTCTTGTTCTTCTCAGATCTTATCTGCCTCTTTTATTTCTATGTCCTTGCACAGTCTGTCCCACTATATCTGGAATTGACTCCTTTATTATCACCACTTTGTAGAATCCTTTACCTTGTTTAGAGCTCAGTTAAAGCCCCACCTCCTGCTTCTAATTTTCCCTTCTAATTTTCCCCAGATTCCTACCTCACCTGCCAAAATTGCTTTGAATTTATTTATTTGTGTACACGTTGTTCCTCCTAATAGAATGTAAGCTTCTTGAAAGCTGAGACTATTTGGATTTTTTTTTTTTTTGATCTTTCTATTCCTAGCACCTGGCATAGTGCCTAGCACATTGTAGGTACTTATAAACACTTGATGGTTGATTGCTTGAATGTATGTGAAATGGTTGAAATAATAGACAATACTCAATTTGAAGAAGAAACTTTTTTTTAGAAAAAGTTTCCTTAGAAGATAGTATAGTTAGTGATGTTAAAGGAATTCAAATAGGCTTGGTGACCACTTATTGGAGATTATAGGAAAAGACCATTTTTTAGGTATTTGTTAGACTAGATGACCCCGAAGTTTTCTTTAAATTTCCAGCAGAATTCTGTGATTGGAAAAAAAAAGGGATTATTTGATTGATTTGTTCCCTAGGTTAATGGGCTTGAATTCATTTATAGGACTTAGACCATGCTGACTCATCACATGCTATTAGAGATTCAGTCTAGGAGGTCTAATCTTTGTTAACTTTAGATTTCTTGATAGCAGAAATAACAAGTAGATTGGTCTTTAGATCCTCAAAATTTATTAGGGGTGCTAACACCTATAGATGGACAAAAAACAATTCTGCTTTGCTCACACAAAATGATGAGATGTTTTCAGGTTGGTTCGGACCAAGCTTAATTCAACTCAGACTGGTCCAGTGGTTCACACTCAGGATATGAATGAAATTAAACATTTGTAGATCTTGTAAAAGCTAATAAAAAGAAATTTGCTCAACAATAACATGGAAAAGGTTATTCACCAAAGATGTAGCATTGATTCAGTGGGATACAACTCTCTTATCTCTGAATCTGTCTAACACTGGGTTAGAAGGATTTGTTTAGTCACATAATATTGGGCAGTCCACGCTTGAGGAGCTAGTTATATATTGTCCTTTTATGCCTTAGGTGACTAAGAAGCTAAGTCAGCAGTTCAAACCTTGATACCCTGAGACCAATTAAGCCTCAAAATTAGTTTCATTGGCTTTATAGGGAAAACTAACCTAGGGAGTAGGGACCTTTCTTTTTTTAGGACTTTCATGGTGAATTTCTAGCTGGATCTCATGAAATCCACTGCTGTGTGCTCCTACCACACATATTCAATGTTGCATTGGACGGTTCTCAGCTAGGACTGGACTCTCATCTTATTTCTGAAGGTGTAGTAAAATTTGGGCTGGTCAACTTTTAAAACCAGTTACACAGACTCATAGCCCCTGGCTGAGCAGATTAAATCAGTCCAGTATAGAATTAATTATTTAAGAGTCTTTTTTTTTAAGGGCATTAAGAGATTAAATAATTTGCCTAAAGTTGCATAGCCAACATGTGTGTCAAGCAATTTTTCCTGATATCTGAAGACAGTTCTCAATCGATTATTCCACACTGCTTCTTGCTTTTAAGAGTATTTCTGAAGGCTCTGGAAACCAAATTGGCCCTTTCAAACAGTGTGCTTTATCCTATAGGTTAGGGCTTCTTAAACTTTTTTCATTCACTATCTCTTTTCGCCCGAAAAATTTTTACATGACTCCGAGCATATAAAATAGGTATACAAATCAAATATTAATTGATAAGAATAATTTTGCAGCCCCTACATTCAGGTTATGAGACCCTCATTTGGGGTCATCATCCAGTTTTAGAAGCTGGGCTGTATAGGTAACAGTTTGTAGCATGCTTATAGAAAATCCTTATTCAGAGCAATCCTAGCCAGTCAGAAAGTTGAATTTCTGGGCTTGGTCCTCCACCAGTCAAGAGGGAAAATGTCCAGGTGGGATTTCTCCATCAGCCAAATGGAATATTTGAATGTAACAAGCACATCATTAACATAATGTGAGTAATACACATGAAGCACTGTGAACTCATTTCTGTAAGCAATATGAGTTCTATCCACCAATCTACTCTGTAACAAGAGGAACAGTTAGTGATGGGAGGAATAAAGTCAAGAGAAGAAGCTTTGGTGTCAGAAAGTACGTGAGGGTTGGCTTTAGGATATAGGGTTCAGGTCTTTCTTCACTATTTGACATTTAGGCAAATTGTTAAAACTCTTATTTTCCTCTTTCTCTATTTCCTCATATGTAAAGTTAGACTAATACTACTTTGCCTCCAAGTCTACTTCACAGGGTAGAAATAAAATGACATGACATTGCTTCCTAAAATACTCCACAAATGAGAAATATTTGTGTTATAAATGTTAATAATCATTAACATTCAACTACTTGTTTGCTACCCTGTTTAATTTATGTTATAGTTTTAGTGATAAAGTATTACCTTTACCTGAAAAAAATAGACAGGAGCTTCAAAAGGAAACATTACTATATTTCTTTTAGCTGCTTCTCTTCCTCTGCCTAGATCAAAGAGTCTGTTGGAGTCGGCTCCAACCAGAGCCGATTGCTAAATTTTCATTTACTCAGCATTTACAAATCAAGACTAACTGTATTGTTTTGTTGATTGTTTATACTTTAAGATTTATAACTGTGTCCTGTGTACACCCCACCCCACCTTTGTGAAAAGAACCAGTTGTTAAACATTTACCAGTATACTCCCGGCTTAATTTGACCTCCATGGCAGAATTGAATGCCAGGAATCACAGTGTGTCAAGACACAGGGCGTCGGTGTGCTTTTTAGAGCAGGACTTCTTAAACTTTTTCCACTTGTGACCCCGTTTTGCCCGAGAAGTTTTTATGTGACCCCAGGTACTTAGGTATATAAAACAGAGATACAAATCAAACATTTACTGATAATAAATCAAAATTTTGTGTCTCCCACATTGTTACATGACCCCATATGGGGTCACAACCCACAGTTTAAGTTTTGTCCTAGAGGAAAAGATACAAAAATTAGATTGGGAATATTAACTTTTATATTGTGCAATGAACCCCTTTTGTAATTTTTTAAATGCAGAAAATGAAATACATTAAATTACAATTATATGGAAATAGTTATCAATTTTTTTTTAATTCACAGATTCCAGATTAAGAATTCCAGAAGAGAAACCTGTTTCTCTTCTGGTTATCAGAGAAAATTAAGTGGTCCTAATAAGAATTATTAGCCAACTATTGGCCATTATTGCCAAGACTGGTTCACTATTCTGATGTTCAGTTTCCTTTTATTAAATGGGGAAAATAGCTAAGGGATTCATAAGCGGTCAGTCAGTTATGGTCCATTTCTGAAGACTAGAAGCTAGGGCTTAGAGCTTGTTGAAGTTCTAAAAGTGATACTATTATCCAAGCACCAATAATCCCAGGATATTAATGACTTCTCAGAATGCTGGAAATAGACATTCCTATAGACTTAAGTCCTTCTGGGATGTCACATCTTTCTACCGCTTCCTCTTCTGCCTCCTCTCCAGGTTGCCCCTTCTGCTTCCTCCCCATTTTCATCTTCCCTTGGAAGGCTCTGGCCCCCTCCCCCTGAATCAAAACTACTCAATCTCCCCATGGTGGGAATGTCTTACCTAAGAACCAGACAGAATTCTCTGAGTGGCTGTCCTTTGGTGGAGCTCAGGAAATATGTGGGTTTAGGGAGCATTGCCCTTAAAATCACCCAGTCAGAAGAGTAGGGGTTGGGGGTTGGGGGTTGGGAGGGGAAGGCAGTTCAGCAGAAAAGAGCAATGAAGCTACTTGGAGGAGAGAGTGGAAACTTGTAAACTTGGCTTAAGGAACTTCTGAGACTTAGCACAATGTCCCCATTCTTCCTCTTCTTGGAGCCTCCCAGCCAATAGCTCAGCTCCTCCCCACCCCCATCCCGATTCACTCTGCCCCTCACTTGCATTCCCCAGATAATGATGTTTTCTAAAGGCTCAGCATTCCTTGCATTGACCAGACTCTGCATACTCAGATCCAGTACTTCTGAGTCGCGTGACTCTGAACAAGTCATTTCACTTGTGTGAAACTCATCATACTCATCCATAAAATGGGGGTGATAAGGCCAGCATTAGACATCTCCAGAGCCAATAGCATTTTCATGAGCCTGGAGCAAATAGAACAAAAAGCCCAGTTTTTTTGGCTTTGGTTTTTTGGGGTTTTTTTAAAAGACAAATTCATAGAAGCAGCTAGGTGGTGGATAGAACACCAGCCCTGAGTTCAAATCTGCTCTCAGAAACTTAATACTTCCTAGCTGTGTGACCTGGGCAAGTCCTTAACCCCAATTGCCTCAGTAGAAAAAACAAACAAACAAAAAAAGACAAATTCATGGACGTGTTTAGCCAATTTTGGATTGCTTGCTGTCTTGGGGAGGGAGGGAGAAAAATGTGAACAAGAGAGCCAAAGTTGCTCTGTCAGAGTGCTCAGTTCCTCTCTAGATGCTTTCTTCTCTTTGTTCTCCACATCTAGAAGCTTATCTTCCCTCCTCCCCCTCTCTCCTTTGCAAGGGTGAATGTTGAAAACTATCTTTGCATATATTTGGAAAAATAAAAAAGACAAATTCTGTTGAGGGCCAGGTGTAGGAGGAACAAGGACCCTGGTACCAGTAGGGAGAAACCTGAGGATACTGAGCTACTGCATTGCTGTGAATATGAGAACGCTCCCCTGGGTTATGGTTAGTTGGCATGGGGATGAAAAGGTGGGGAGCCGGAGCTATGGCTTATTTTAATTTATTTTAATTTATTATTCCGGCTAACCATCTGCAGAGCTCAGTCTACACTGCTGAAGGAGCAGAAGCCCTGCTTGTCTTACCCTTATGGCTTTGCCTACAGCCCAGCTTGTTTAGACTATGCTTTGTAAATCTTAAAGATCAGGATAAAGGTGAGCTTAGGGAAGAGTTATGGAAGGACATGAATAAGAATTATACAGGATAGAAAAGCACAGACTGGGTCAGATCTGCATTGGTGGCTGGCTGCACCACCTTCTTAGGGAGATCATGGACCCACTAAATTAGGGGTTCTTACCCTTTTTTATGTCATGGATCTCTTTGCTTATCTGGTCAAGCCTATGACCTCCTCCCCCTATTCAGAAGAGTATTTTTAAATGCATAAAATCAAATATATAGGATTATAAAAGAAATCATTTATATTGAAAAAATTCAATTATATTGAAACCAATTCTTATTTTAAAAAAAACCCTAAATCTCTACAAGTTCATAAGCTCCAAGATAAGAACCCTTGAATTAAAGGATTGAAATATCCAATAAGTGCTAAAGTACAAGAGAGCCAATATCTTTTGCTTGGTGGGGAACAGTATTCTTCATGGGGCTGAGCAAAGTTGCTTTATCAAAGTGCTCGGTTCCCCTCTAGATGCTTTCTTCTCTTTGTTGTCCACATCTAGAAGCTTATCTTCCCTCCTCCCCATCCTTCCCTCCTCCCCCTCTCTCCTTCCTCTCCCTCTCTTTCTTTCCTTTTCCTTCTTTTTTCCTTCCTCCTCCTCCTTTCTTCTTCCCTCTCCTTCTCTCCTCCCCTCCTTCCTTTCCTCACTTTCCTTTTTCCCCCACCTTCCTTTTTCCCCCTCCTGCCTTCTTTCTTCTCTCTTCCTCCCCCCTCCTCTTTCTTCTCTTCTCCTCCCCATCCCTCCCTCCTTCACCTCCCTCTCTTTTTCTTTCCTCTCTGTTTCCCTCCTCCCCTCCTTCCTTCTTCCCCCTCCTTTTTTTCTCCTCCTTCCTCTTCCCCCTCCATCCTACTCCCATCCCTCCCTCCTTCCTTTCCCTCTCCCTCCTTTTTCCCTCCTCCCCCTCCTCCCCTTCTTTCCCCTCCTTTTTTCCTTCTCGTTCCTTCCTTCCCCTCCCTCCTTCTTTACCCTCCCATTTTCCTTTCTCCCCCTTCTTCCTTCCTATCCCTCCTCCTCCATCTCCCTGTTCCCCCTCTCTCCCTCATCCCCACTCCCTCCTAACCCCGGGGCTCTCTCAGCACTACAGACTTTGTGCTATCTACTCCTCATCTGGGGCTCTGATCTCAGCTGCCTCCACTACTTTCCTCTGCCCAAGCAATCAAACAGAGCTCTCATGGAGGTTATCCTGGGTGATTTACATATCACATGAGTCCGGCAGGTAGGGTAAGCCTGTTTATATCTCATATCTGAATCCCTGCCACCCCCAGTCTGGAGATCTGGCTCAGGTGGGAGTGAGGAGGCTGGGATGGTGTAAACCGAAACTCTTTGTCCAGAGGGTCAACACAGCCGGGCTTCCCCCGTCCCTCCTCCTCCTCCACTAGCCCTCCCACTGGCTGTAAGAATGTGGTTATGTGATCCAAGCATCATCAGTCTCTTGAGGTGTGTCCTCCTAATGGCAACCCAGCCCAGGCCTATCTGCCACTCAGGCAGCAAGTCTGACACCCAGAGGAGAGAGAGCCAGGAGCGCTGGCCCTTCTGCCTCGGGGGGCTGGATGGTGGCCCCTCTAGGCCAGGGAAGGTGACGTTTTTCCTTCTCATCTGGGTCTAACCATGGGCAGATTGGATCAGGCAGACTTGGGGATAGAGACAGAGCGACAGAATTGGTGTTGGGGCTGGGAGCAGATGCTCCTGTGATGTGGTTTGCTCCCCCCCCCCCCTCCCCCCCAGCCATGAGGTCTCCAGATTCTTCCTTGCAGAATTTTCCCAGCTGCTTCCCATAGTAGTGAGTTAGGAGCATGAAGACCAGGATGGATAAGGTTTCACCAGCAGACAGCTGTGGCACTCCGTTCACGGGGCAGCAGGAGGAGGGAGGGAAGAAGAGATCAGGAACTAAAATGAAACCCAGCTTGGCCTTTGTCCCTGGATTTCCTCCTTCCAGCTCTTCTGCTGCTATTGATACCATTCTCACACGCCCATTGTCTCAGGAACTCTGGCTTGGAAGGATCGGGGATAAGGCCACATGTCAGGCAGGCCCATCTTAATAGTCCAGAATATGAGCATGAAAAGGGGTCTTCCCGGGGGGGGGGGGGGCAGGACAAAGCAGCCGCTTCCACTGGCAGCCTTGACCCAGCCTGTATGGCTGGAGAAGTTTGGGGCTGCCTGTCTGTCCAGCTGAGTGTCCAAGGCAGGTCCAGGACTACTTCTCAGAGCTGAGGAGAGGGGGTCTCAGAGGAAGCCCCTCACCTCACCCATTCTTGCTCCTTCCAGTTCCAGGGCCGTGCCAACTTGCACGTGTTTGAAGATTGGTGTGGAAGCTCCATCCAGCAGCTCCGAAGAAATCTTCACTTCCCACTCTACCCCCATGTGAGTGCCAGCGTCAGCCTCCCCTCCTGGCCCTGTCCTCTCCCCTGCTCTCCCTGGTATTGGGCTGCTCCCACCTCCTGCCCGCCAAGACCCTCTTCAAACCTAACATGACCCCTCCCTCCTGTCCACTTCTTATTCCTTGAGCTTTCCCTTCTCTTTCAGGCCATTCTTCCTTCTCCATCACTGATTCCTCTAACTCCTACACTCAGTAGCACCTCTAGTTCTTTACATTTTCTCTCTCATTTCTTATTTTAAACTATTTTCTTTCATTATTATGAACATGCCTATTCCACATGCAGGGAAAAAGAAAGGAAAATTTTATCTGAAACCACAAATCTCCATTAACATACAGCTTTAAAACACACACACACACACACATACACACACACACACACACACATAACAGGGGCAACTAGTTGGCACAGTGGACAGAGCACCAGCCCTGAAGTCAGGAGAACCTGAGTTCTAATTTAGCCTCAGACACTTAACACTTCCTGGCTGTGTGACCTTGAGTACCCCAATAGCTTCAGCACACAACCCTCCCCCAAAAAATCAGCAGGTTACTTCTAAAGCTTCCCTGCTTGTCCATGTCTCCTCTGAACTTCCTTCTCTTCTGTTCATTTCTTAAATGTTTCATTGACACTTTTTTCATAACTTTACTAATTTTATTCTCTTTTCCCCCTCACTGAATAATATCTTGAAATAAATAAGTTCACTCCTTTCCTTAATGATTTACTCCCTTCCATCATCACTTCTCTTTCTTTTTCCCACCCCCTCCAAGTACATATGCTATTCTTCTACCCTTTATTCCTTCCCCTCAGCAAACCATTTTCCCCTCTCTGTCCCTCTCTCCCCAACCTCTCAAGATCCCAGGGAACCCTCTGTTGATTCCCATTGCCCTAGGCTGCAAGACCACAAGCATTTACTCACTCCTCTTCATCGCCTTCTGTCCCAGCACATACTAACATACTAACAGTCTCATAAAGATCAAACACACCAGGAGTAGAAAGGAGGTAGAATATTTCAGTTCTCACCAGACTCTTCGCCTGATTTCTTTTTTAGATTGAGGCATGTGGACCTGATTTATCATATGAGATTAATATTTACCCTGAAGAAGAGTAACAAATGCTAATAATAAAAATTTTAGCTCAATTGCCATAAACTTTTTTCATCTCTTCTTGTTCTCCCTTTTCACATCTCTCATGCTTCTGACAGTGTCCAGTTCCAGTTATTAATTTTCTTCCCCACTTCTGATCTTCTCAGACCCGAACCACAATAAAGAAGTTAGCCGTATCTCCCAAGTGGACCAACTATGGGCTCCGGATCTTTGGCTACCTGCACCCTTTTACTGATGGTGAGAGCAGATTCTGTGAGCCGCTCACCCTTTTTTACTTCTGAATACAGGATTTTCTTCTTTCCAAGAGGCCCAACAGAAATATCCCTCAAATAAGGTAGCCCCAGGCTGGTTAGACCTTTACTTAGGGATTCAGCAAGGGTCAGTTGAGCCTGAAATGGGCCCCTGAGGATCTTTGTCCAAGTTGTCCCCTCCATTCTTACAGTGACCTCCTATGGGACAAAAAGGGAGCATAAATAAGTCCTAAGAGACAAACTGAATCACAAGCAAGGAAGGAACTTTGGCTTCTGTATTACATCAAATATCACAGGCCTCCTGCCTCCTAGCCTGATGCCCCAATCCCCATTCCCCTGATACTTTCCAGGCTTTGTACCTCCAGCTCCCCGTTCAAACCTCTTGTCTGACTCCTAGGAGATTGCCATGACAACCCCAGAGCACGGTTACTCCTTTGGGACCAGGTGGCCCCAAGGGCAGGCTGTTACTCAGAAAGAGTAAGAGTTTGTCCCTTAATCTTGGAGTCTCTTGCTCCTTCTCCCTTACCTTCTCCCTCATCCTTCCCTACAGGAGAAGTCCAGTTTGCTATTGCTGCAGATGACAACGCTGAGTTCTGGCTAAGCTCCAATGACCAGATCTCAGACCTCCAGCTGATGGCTAGTGTGGGCAAGGTACAAGTCTTCTCATCCCCAGCGGGTTGATCCCCTCTTTGATTCTGGGCAACCAGGAGCCCATCCCCATCCTCATATCATCACCATGTTTGTCATTCTTTTTCATCAAAACCCAGTGGAGAGAGCAGACTGATTCTAATCCCTTTCTACTATCCCCATTATATATACTCAGCTAGCATTGATTAAGCTCCTTCTATGTGCCAGGCACTTGTGCCATGTGCTAAAGCATACAAAGAGAGACAAGAAAGATAAATAGTGGCTGCTTTTCAAGAGGTTCACATGTTTAATGTGGAGAGATCACATGCAAGTAACTGTGCAAACAAGGCAATTCAGGTTAAATTGAAGCAGTCTCAGGGGAAGGCACTAAGATTAAGGAAGGGGACAGATAAGTGGTACAGTGGATAGAGCACAGGCCTTGGAATCAGAAAGACCAGAATTAAAATTCAGCTTCAGACACTTACTACCTGTATGATCCTGGACAAGTCATTTAACCCAAATTGCCTCAAAAAAAGTAACAAATATGAAGGAAGATTAGAAAATGTTTCTTGTAGAAGGGGGGTCTTTAGTTGAGACTTGAAGGAAGCCAGGTAAGGCTGAGATGAAAAGGGAAGGAGTTTCAAATGTAGATGGGGATAAACCAAGGCACAAGGAGGGGCTAAGAGTTAAAGTGCACTACAGCTGGGAAGTGACTTTAGAGGGGATTCTTCAGTAACAATGGCAGTACCACATATTTATTTTATGCCCCACCCTGCCTATTGCTAAATCTCAATAAATGATCAATAAATCTTTCTCAGTTGATGGACTGCTTAACTCACCTAGAAAAAGCTGGTTTGTTTCATGTCAGAGACAAACCTGCTTTTGATTTATAGTTTAACCACTTTCTCCCTCAAACTTTTTTTCTCTTTCCCTCCCTCCTCCTCTCCTCTGACTTTCCTCATATATTCTCTTTCCTTATTTCCTTGCTTTTTTTTTTTTTTCATTTCTTTTTTCTCTCTTATTATTCTTCTACTCCAACCTAGACAGGAAAGGAATGGACAGCCCCTGGAGAGTTTGGAAAATTCCGAAGTCAGATTTCTAAACCAGTAAGGTGAGTGGGCCATCTCTCCCTTCCCCATTTTTCAAATTTAGTTTTGGGGTCTGAATCCCCAAGTCCTCCCTATGCAGAAATTCCAAACTCTTTAGCAACATATAAAGAATCATCTAACCTTCAAAGGAGGAACCTTAGGAATCATCTAGTTCAGTATACTCATTTTGTAGGTGAGGAAAGTAAGGTCTCAAAAGAAGAAATGACAGAGAATCGCTGACCCTCAGGCCAATGTTCCTCTCCCTGCACAAATCTGAGCGTCATTATCATTTATCTCAAATTCAAAGATACCTGCATTCATATGGTCTTGAAATGCACAACATACATGACCATACCAATTTTGGGGAGCTTTTATGCTATCTCATGATCTTGCCGGCTATTCACTGGGTTTGAAAAAGGAAGAGGGAATCTGGATGGTCAGCCTTTCATATTGAAAGAGCTTTTGCACCATGTGGAAATTATGGAAGAGAGTTATTCATTAGAATGGCCCCTGAGTGCCTCCTGGTGGCCAGCTCTGAATTCCTTCAACCAAGACATTTCATTTATAAATGCCATCTGAAAAGTTCTCCATCATTGGATTTAGAACTGGAAAGTAAGGTACCTTAGCCATTCTCTAGTCCAACAAAGACTCCCTTGAAAAGGAAATAAGTCTCTCAAGGAAACCTCTGTAGGGCTGATAGACCTTGGGCATGGTACAGCTAGAAGAGGTGGGTTTATCATGGAAGTAGCTGGAGGATTAGAATAGTCAGCCTTTTTCTCTGTTCTCTCCTCCTCCCCTAGCCTGTCAGCTTCTAGAAGGTACTACTTTGAGGTACTGCACAAACAGAATGACCAGGGGACAGATCATGTGGAAGTGGCCGTGAGTATACCCAAGCTGTCCTTCTCCCTCCTAACCCCGCTCTGCTACTCATTTACTATTACTAAATAATAATTACCAGTTGCTTACTAGTAATAACTTACCAGTTATAACTTAATTGTTGCTTACTAGTTATAAATTATCAGTTGCTTATTAAGTAATACTTTACTAGTTGCTTATTACTTTTAACTTACTAGTAATGGAAATGATACCTTTTGACTTTCCAATTCTGTCTCACTTGCATCTTACCTTCAATGTTAAACTTAAATTCTTTTTTGTTGTTTTTAAGGACTTTTTTCTTAATAGTATTTTATTTTTCCAAATACATATGAAGATAGTTTCCAACATTTATTTTTGTAAGATTTTGTGTTCTAAATTTTCTCCCTCCTTCACTTCCCTCCTCCCCAAGATAGCAAGCAATCTAATGTAAGTTAAACATATAAAATCATAATGTTGTGAAAGAAAAATAAAAATAAAATGGAAAACCATAGGAAAGAAAAAACCCAAAGTGACAAAGTGACTAATTCTGCATTAGTCTCTATATTTTTTTCTTTGGATGTAGATGGCATTTTCTATCACATAGTCTATTGGAATTTCTTTGGTTCATTGCATTGCTGAAAAGAGCTAAGTCTATCATAATTGATCATTACATAATCTTGCTGTTACTGTGTACAATGAACTCCTGGTTTTGCTCACTTCACTCAGCATCAGTTCATGTAAGTCTTTCCAGGTTTTTCCAAAATCAGCCTGCTCAGCATTTCTTATAGAACAATAATATTCTATTATATACAATTACCGTAACTTATTCAGCCATTCCACTCAGCTTCTAATTTCTTGCCACTACAAAAAGGCTGGCTACAAACATATTTACACTTGTGGGTCCTTTCCCCTTTTTTATAATCTCTTTAGGATATAAATTCAGTAGTGACACTGCTGGATCAAAGAATACACAGTTTGATAATCCTTTGAATATAGTTCCAAATTGCTCTTCAGAATGGTTGAATCAGTTCACAACTCCCCAACAATGCATTAATGTCCCAGTTTTCCTACATCTCTTCCAACATTTATCATTATCTTTTCATGTCATCTTAGCCAATCTGGGAGGTATGAAGTGATATCTCAGAGTCATCCTAATTTGCATTTTTCTAATCATTCTTTTGTACTATTCCAGTGGCGACTGAATGACCCTGGGGCCAAGTTCACAGTCATAGATTCTCCATCCCTGTCTCTCTTCACAGGTGAGTAGGCTGGTGGACTAAAATTGTCCTATTCAGGGAATCAGACTACAATCTTGATCTTGATCTTGAATCAGCTTTTTCTTTGAGAGGGTAGGAGAAAAGAAAAGCCATTGGGGGCGGGGGTAAATGCTAACCAAGGAAATAGGAGAAACAAAGAGATACTTTGTGACAGGTTTCAGGGATTTTTCTTGAACTTGGGAAAAAGAAAAACAGAATCCCTTAGAATTACTTAAAATAGTGGCAAAGGATAAAGCATGGGTTCCTTAAGCTTTTTAAAAATGTTTTTGATAACTATATTTTATATAGTTTTCTGTGTAATCTTGTGTATTTTATTTTATTCTGAGAAGAATCCATAGACTTTATCAGACAGCCAGTAGGATCCAAGACACATAAAAAAAGTTAAGAACCTCTGTTCATCGAGTCATGAAATTTTCTCTTTGTAAAGGCCTTAGAAACCATCTAGTCTAATCCCCTTATTTTCCAGATGATAAATCTTAGAAAAGCTACAGCCAAAGGAGAAAATAGTTAATCATTTGTTTTAAACATCTAGTAAATGAACTGTAGCTTGCAGTAATTTTTGGTAGCTGAAGGCAAAAATGTGGCTTTAAATCCCTTTAATGAGGCTCTACTTTGGTTTTAAAAATTGAAGTGGGATGAGCCTAGAAGACAGAGAGAGAGAGAGAGAGAGAAGAGAAAAGCCATTTTCTGAGGTTAAGCACAAGATGAGCCAAAAAAAGAGAAGAAATGAATGAAAACAGAAGTCAATTACATAAACTGATGCTAAGTGAAATGAGCAGAACCAGGAAATCATTGTACATGGCAACAAGAAGATTATATGATGATCATGTCTGATGGACATGGCTCTTTTCAACAATGAAATGATTGAAATCAGTTCCATTGATCTTGTGTTAATGAGGGCTATCTGCATTCAGAGAGAGTGTGGATCCACTGAGTGTGGATCACAACATAGCATTTTTACTCTCTTTGTTGGTGTTTGCTTGCATTTTGTTTTCTTTTTCATTTCTTTTTCCTTTTTGATCTGATTTTTTTTGTGCAGCAAGATAATTATATAAGTGTGTACATATATTGGATTTAACATATATTTTTAACATGTTTAGCATATTTTGGATTACTTACCATCTAGGGGAAGAGGAGAAGGGAGGAAAATGGAACACAAGGTTTTGCAAGGATCAATGTTGAAAAATTATCCATGCATATGTTTATATTTATTAATTAAATTAATTAATTTAATTTTAAAAAAGAAAGAAAACAGAAGTCAAAATGAAAAAACCAGAAGGATAAGAGAATGAAAGAGCCAATGATGTCCTTTAAATGTTGGGGAAAGGAACAAGTGAAGCTAGAGAGAAATTGCAGAGAAGATGGGCAACTTAAAATCTGGGGCTATTTTGAAGTGTTTGAAAAGAAACTTTTTTGAAATCTCTTGGAATTTGGGATCTTGACTCTTGGCTGAATATCCATCACATGTATAATGATGAGAGACACATGCTCTATGTTGGATCCCCCTCTGGAACTCACAACCTTCCCTCACCTACATTGTCCTTTCTCTCCTTGGGTCCAGATGAGACACTGCTCAAGATGGATGAGGTGGCCCACATCCCACAGACAGTGGCCAGCCATACAAGCCCTCTGGATCCACTGCCCACGGATCAGGAGCACCCTGCTGACATGTTGAGACCTGATCCCCGGGATATCCTATATCGAAGTAAGACCTTAAACCATGTCTTGGCTCCCTTGAGCATATTCCTGGAGAGATAGTATTTAAAGGGACTTAGAGAGCCATAGCTACCCCGCTCTGGACTTTGAGTGGGTGAAAACTCCACTTCCCTAAACAACCTATAAGGGGGGGAAGACAGGTGGTACAAGGCGATACAGTAAGAAGATACATATCTTGTTACCAATTTTAACCTAAATTAAATGATAGATTTGTGTTCTAGAAGCTATTATCTAATGTGTCTTGCCATTAAAGTTGCCCATTTTATGCCACCCTTTTAGAGAAGTACTAGGATCTAATGACAATCATCCCTAATAATTTTGAGTCATTTATTCCAAACTCCCACCCACCTATGAATCCTCTTTCCTTTCCTCCCATCAGTGCCTTTGATCCCCAAATCTCAACTCCGCCGGGTCCTACCAGATTGCCAATATAAACCCAGCTACCTGGTGAATGGCTTTCCCCTACAGCGCTACCAGGGACTCCAGTTTGTAAGTCTTGTTCTGGGAAGGTTTGGGGGAAAGGGTGAGGAAATAGGGAGCGTGGACAGATGAGATCTCAAAAATATTCTCCCTTTCTCCCTGTGTCATCCCTGGCAGTCAGAAAATCCACACACTCTAGGGTCTTCTATATAGAGTTCATTGTGCTTAAACAAACAAATTAGGGATTCAAAGATTTTAAAAAATGAACCCATAACCCAAGTTCCTGCCCTCTAGGAATTTCTAGGAGTCATTCAGGTAGATATGATATATTCTGCTTGAACAGTGTTTCCCAAACTTAATTTAGCTATAAGATATTTTGGGGCTGGATATATTGCCAGGAACTGTAAATGCTGCTTTGGGATAGGGTAAAATACTCTCAAGATAAAGGAGAGGGAAGATTATAGAATATAATCAAGGAAGTTAAACCTGTTTCCAAATTTGTACATATGTGACCTGGTAGAGATTATAAAACAGTTTTGTTTTTTTTTTAACTCAAATCTTTGTATTTTAGGGAGTGAGTGAGACATTTTGGCTATGGAACAAGAATGCAATAGTTATAATATGAACAGAATAGAAGTACAAATAGAAGACAGGAGATAGGAATACCATTCTGGGACCTACATGGGCTGAAGAGAGCAGTTTTAGAAGCAGAAGCCAAGGTCAATTTCTGGGGTTACAGATTATGGAACTTAGACTAGTAGTACCTAAGGCTCATATCTGATCAAACCTAGCAATACAGACAAACATTATGGGGAATAAAGGGAAATGAGCTCCAAGGTTCAGGAATCCAGACTTCCTTCCTAGGTAACCAACAGGCTATTTAACCAGGTAAGAAATTTACATTCTACTGACTTTGCTGTTTTACTGGCACATTTTTAAATCTAACCTTATACATCTGGATTCTCTTTAGTTAGAAGGTTGCTATGTTTGCCCTCATTACCTTCCAAAGAAATTTTGAACTCTATCCAGTACCAAAAAATAAGAGGAAAGTACCTTACATGATGAACATTTTTAAAGAAGTTTTATTTTATATTTAATATTTTAGAGGAAAAAATCATTCTGTTGTAAGCCATAATAAAAGGAGTAATTTCAGAGAAACCTGGAAAGACTCACATGAACTGATACAACGTGAAGTAAGCAGAACACTGTCATAAAAACAATTAACTTTGAAAGATTTAGGAGTTGTGGTCATTCTAATGACCAACCACAATTCTAGAGAACTCATGAGCAAATACTGTCTTCTTCTTGATTAAGAGGCGATGAACTCAGAGTGCACACTGATATATTTGGAGTGGATGCAGGTGGATCGTGGTCAATCCAGAAAGTTGTTTTGCTTGACAAATATTGTGCATTTGTAATAAGGGTTTTTATTTCTTATTTTCTGAATAAAGGTGAGGGAGATTATGAAGACCTGAAAATACAATAAAACTGATTTAAGAGGAGTAGAAGATTTAAGAGAAGTTCACATTGTACAGACTGATTTCGAGAGGGATTAGGAAAGATGTTGGCAAATTAAAAAATGGACGGATGTTTTACCAGACAGGGGAAGGAAGTGATCAGAAAGAAGGTTATTTCAAAAACAAAAATCTTGGAGGCAGGAGAAGGGAGAAGGCTAATAAGGGAAGTTGTCTGCCATAGATATTGCTATAGATATAATAGGGGGATAAAAGCAGAAAGGCAAAGGGAGATTAAAATTTAATATTCTCTATAGTGCAATTGATATAAAGAATGATGTGATCTAAGCAGCAGACGTGACTCATTTAGAGACTTTTTCTTTCTCTCATCCTAGGCAGACTGAGACCATTCAGATCCTGAATAGTCAATGCCTGATAAACACCAAGGGGAAGATGCTTAACTTTAGATGAATGATTTGTCTTCCTTTTCTACCAGGTTCATTTGTCTTTTGTATACCCAAATGACTACACCAGATTGAGTCACATGGAGACACATAACAAATGCTTCTATCAGGAGAATTCATACTATCTAGACAAGTAAGTAATCCTAGTCTGGAGCATAGACGTGACCTCTCTCCATTTCTTGGAGAATTGTATGGATATTCTGAAGGAATAGAATGAAATCTCTTCAATCCTGAGGATCCCACTGCCCCAAGATTGAGGGATGGAGTTACATTATTTTCTCATTGTAAAAGACGAAAATGTAGACATTTAAGTCTAAGAGAACCTCTTATTTCTTTTCTAGTTCAGGACATTGCTGTCATTTCTCATTGGGCTTCCAACAAGGAAACAGCCAGTATTCACCTTGTAACTTTATATAGGGAACTAGGGTGCCAAAGTGCTTTTTTCCCTTTCTGTAGGTTTGGCTTTCAGAAATATATCAAAATTGACCAATTTGACAGGCAGAGTCCGGAGCTCAAAGAGAGAATGGAGCAACCAGGTAAGGAATGCTAAACCGAGACTTCCATAGCTGTTGCCTCCTTTGAGTGTCCAGTGGGGAATTTTCACTGAATTTAACTTTAAATCTTAAAAATTTTTAATGTAAGCTCCTTGAGAGCAGGATCTATTTTGCTTCTGTCTTTGTATCCTTAGTGACTAGCACACTCCTGCCTGACATATAATAGGAGTTTAATAAATGCTTGTTGACTGATTGATTCTACAAGTGTAATAGACTGTTAAAACTGAAAGGGTTCTCAAAAATTCATCTCATCCAACCTCTTTATGTTATAGATGAAACAACGGAGGCCCAGAAAGAGATTGAATTTACTTTCTCAAGGTCATGCAGGTAGTAAGTAGGGCACCAGAACTTGAATACAAGTTTTCTGATTTGGGGCCCAATAATTTTTCCCTGACCTTTGTGCCTTCCTCAAGCCATAGGCAGAGTAGGAGAGAGAAGATCTGGGCAAAGATTCTTTAGCACTGAATTGATTTGTCAAATGGCTTCGATTATGCCATCAGTTCCTGGCGCGGAGCTAGGTGGGTACTGCCTAAAATGAACAAAATAGATTATTGCTCCTCTTTAATACACAAAGTCATGTAACCGCAGAATCATGACTATGAGACAGCAGTAGTTACCTTCCTGGCTGAGGTGGGATGCAGCTAGATGATATTTCCCATTCTCTCCCTATTTTTGTGGGTTTTTTTCCTTCTTGATATTGACCCACCTCTCCATGGCTCCTTGTAGGTTTTGAGGAGGACCTTCCCAATGAGTCCCAGTATGGAGATCAGGGTGAAGAATTCCCCATCCCCACTGACCAGAGTCCAGGGATCTTAGAAGATGAGAGCAATCCTACTTCCATCCCTAGTCAGGACTCCACTGACTATCACCTCAGAAGCCGGCGGAGGCTTCTAGCCACATATCAGAGGAGCTCCCCAGAAGCCGGACCAAACAAGAACAATAAAGCTTCCACAGCAAGGACAAGAGATTCCCCACTCCAGAACTCCAGGAAGAGGAAGGCACAAGAGCCCAGCCTTAAGCACATCCAAGAATCATCTCGTTCCAACCAACAGCCCACTGAGCACGTGGCAGTGACGTCCCCTCGATTCAAGAGAGCCAGGGCAGGAGGTAGCCACCGCAGGCAGACCTTGGATCAATCTCAGTGGCTGAATCAGGTTCAGTCTTACATTGTGGAACAGAGAAAGGCTGATGGAGCAGAGCCAGAGGCTGCTGGGAGAATGCAGCATGGGGAGGAGGTGGTGGTGACTGAAGATGAAGAAAGGCCGATGGAGGGGGAGGAAGAGGAGGAAGAAGAGGGAGAGGAGGAGGAGGACCTAGGAGAGTCATTTGAATACGTACCTCTGTTCGATCCTGCGGTGACCTGGAATCAGACCTTCAGTGCTCGAAATGTGGACTTTCAGACCCTGAGGACTGATTGGATTGACTTGAATTGTAACACATCAGGCAACCTTTTGTTGCGGGAGAGAGAAGCCCTAGAGATTACACATATATTTATGAAGAAGCTGAACCAGAAAATAAGGGGGTAAGGTAAAAGGGTTCTTAAGTGGGGTGGGAACATGGGGAGAAGGAAGGACTGAAGAACTGGGCAAGAAGTCTTTTGCCTCCACCTGAACATCTGACCTCAATCTTATCCTATGTTCTGACATGAATATTTATCTTTTTATTTAATCTCTTATTTTTTTCCCCAGTTATAAATAAAATAATTTTTTATACTTGTTTTTAAAACTTCAAGTTCTCTCACTTTTTCCCCATTGAGAAGGCATGTGTGAAATTAGGCAAAACATTTCCATGAGTCATGACATGGAAGTTTAAATCCCTTTAGGTGACTGATTACTCCTAGCACAGAATACATTTAATGTATTGATGCTCTAGCCTCTCTCATTTAAGTATGTTGAGTGATTTCTGGAGGGTCTGGTATAGTGTGCTGAAGTTTTAATGGCTATGGATTCTAAGAATCTTAGCTGCCTAGAGGAACAGGTAGGAAACTTAGGGGATAGAGGTCTGGATTTGGAGTTAAAATCTAGCTACTCACTTAACTCCTGTTTGCCTCAGTTTTCTCAGTTGTAAAATGGGGATAACACTAGCACCTGTCCCCCATGATTGTTTTAAGGATCAAATGAGATGTAATTGTAAAATCTGGTAGTAAGTGCTATTATCACTAGCTTTGCCACTAAGTAGCCTTGTGATTTGGTCATCATGCTATAAATAATAACTTGATTTGTAAATTTATAAATAATGATGAAATAAGAAGGTTGGACTAGATCATCTTTGAGGTCCCTCCAGATTGGACAAACAGGACACATTTATTTAATGCACTATCCTTTTTAAACTTGCACCTAATGCATTTTTATAGTATTTTATTTTTCCAAGTACATGCAAATATAATTTTCAACATTCACCTTTGCAAAACATTGTGTTTTAAACTTTGCTCTCTTCTCATCCATGACAGTAATCAATCCAATATAGGTTAAACATGTGCAATTCTAATCATATTTCCAAATTCATTATGTAAGAAAAATCAGATCAAAAGGTGAAAAAAAAACATAAGAAAGAAAAAAAGGACACAAACAATAATAACAAAAAAAGGTGAAAATACCATGCTTTGATCCACATTTGGTCTTCATATTTCTCTGGATGTAGATGGCACTTTCCATCACAAGTCTATTGCATTTGTCTTGACTCACTGTATTGTTGAAAAGAGCCTAGTCTAATACAGTTGATCATCACACAATGTTGCTGTTATTGTGTACAATATTCTCTTGGTTCTTATCACTTCACTCAGCATTAGTTCATGTAAGTTTTTTCAGGCTTTTCTGAAATCAACCTGTAGAACATTTCTTTTTAGTCATGGAAAACTTTTTTTAATATCTTTTTTTTTTTTTTTGGCTGAGGCATTTGGGGTTAAGTGACTTGCCTACGGTCACACAGCTAGAAGTGTTAAGTGTCTGAAATCAAATTTGAACTCAGGTCCTCCTGACTTCAGGGCTGGTACTCTATCCACTGCACCACCTAGCTGCCCCCATGGAAGACTTTATGAAGAAAAACCTACCACTCTCCAGCTTTCTAATTTGACAGCTCAGGTACATAGAGCACTGTTTTTAATAAATGAGAATAAATTAGTTCAGATACTAGTAAGGTTCTCTTTCAATGGTTTGATAAAACAATGTAGTGTAGTTTAAAAAATCAGTAGACTTAAGGAGAACTAGCTCTGAGTATAGGCTATGTCTCCAATCACAACATGACCCTGGATGAGGCATTTAAACTTTTTGTGCCTCAATTTCCTTATGTATCAAATGGAACATTCATCTTTACACACTGTGGTTGTTGTGAGCCAAATAATTTGAGTCCTAGAAAGTGTCACATAAGTGTGAGTTATTGTGTGAAGTCCACTTTTGAGATCTCAGACCCTATAACCAGAAAGTGGAGGGGTGGAGCAGTAGAGGAAAGGATGATAAAGCTACCCCCCCTCCTCTTTTAGGCGGTACCAGTTAAATCGTGTGGTGAACATAGAGAAACGTCAGGACCGGCTTCGAGGGAGTCGCTACCTGTTGGAGCTGGAACTTCTGGAGAAGAGTGGTCAGCTAGTGCGGCTCTCAGAGTATGTGCTGTCCCGGGACTGGCGAGGGGTTAGTGTGGGTGGTGGCAAGGATCCAGAAGCACGCAACTTACGCGGCATGGTCTTGGGCCACCAGCGCCAGCGGCACCTGCTCAGCAGCCAGTCCAAAGAACCCGAACTGTGCTGGCCCCTCGGCTTCTCCTGGAACCATCGTGCTGTTGTTCACTTTATTGTGCCCGGTGAGTCGTGCAGCAGAGGGGAAGGCAGTTAGTGGAGCAGGGTGGGGCACTCTACCCATTATAACTGGCCAAAGGAGAGTCTGCAGTGAGGTTATTGTTACAGGAGCTGAGGTGTGTTTGAATGGGATGAGAGGTAGAATAAATGGGTGTGAATACTCTAATGTGTGCAAAAATACCCCAAATGGGGTCACGAGAGCCTCCCCAAAGGAAAAACAAGTCATGCTGCATTGCCTTGAAGTTTTTACACTGCTTTCTCTGCCCTCTCATCCTATAATGGTGAACTCCATGTATTCTATATATATGTGTGTGTGTACTGAAAGCAGCAACAACAATGGAACCGGCCAATGCCATTATCATAGGGTAGAACTGAAGGTAAGATAGTGATTGAATTATCAGAGAGGGGATTCAACAACAACAATCAATTAGCCAATACTCTAAGACTACGCTCCCAGCTACCATTATCATAGTTAATGCTATTTTAGCTTCAGATCTACCCCACCAGTTCTATCCAGTAACAAGTAATGAAAGACATCAATAATAATTAAATGCCAGAAATGTAATAATAAAGAGTTATACTAAGGCTTTTATAAAGTGCATGTAATGTGATTATAATAGGATGGACAAGAAGATGTGGTTATTATAGCATCTTAAGGCTATGCTAAGTAGCATAACATTATCCCAAGCAATCCCCACGCGGGGCATGTTTGGTAGATATGAAGAAGGCAAGAGTGATTGGTTAACATGGTTAGGGTTGAGAGTTACTTTTTGGCTCCACATTGTGTACAAGAGTTCACCTTAGCCGTGGTATCCACAGAGGGTTGGATAGGGCTTACGGGATGCATCAGTGTCTAATGCCCATTTTTCCCTCTCTCTGTCCCTCTTCCCTTGGCAGTGAAGAATCAGGCACGATGGGTTCAGCAGTTCATCAATGACATGGAGAAGCTGTCCCAGGTGACCGGTGATCCCCATTTCAACATCATCATCACTGACTATAGCAGTGAGGACATGGATGTAGAGATGGCACTTAAGAGATCCAGTCTGCGAAGGTGAGATGGTAACATGCTGGCTAGTGGGAGGGCCTGAGCATTTTCTTTTTCTAAGATCCCAAGCAAATTGTTGGAGGCAAAGCTAACAGGTAAATCCAATTATCCTGGCCTCCATTCTAGGGTATCTCCCCCTTTTGTAAGTCTGATCTCAGAGCCCTGTAGCTCTGACCAAAAGCTCCCCACCGCTGCCTTTGCTGCCCTATTCCTGCTCAACTTCTTCTGAGAACTAGCCTCTGAATCCAGAACTCAGGATGCATTTAATCTCTCTTCCCTGCAGCTACCAGTATATGAAGTTGACTGGGAATTTTGAGCGCTCAGCAGGACTCCAGGCTGGTGTGGACCTGGTGAAGGTAAAGGGATTGAAAATAATTTAGTCCTGGACTAAGGAAAGAGAAGCATAGGGTTGGTATGGTCTCTTAAGTTGACAGTTTTACCAATGAAAGGAAGTGAGAGCATACTCTCAGGTCCACTAGCCCTAGAGACAACTGGGTCACCCAGAGGATAGTTTGAATTTTTGGAGCAACTACTCATTTGTTCCTAGAAACTCTGATAGTTTCTTAATTTGTCCACTCTTTTCCTGTTGGTTAGCAGTTCTGGAAAGGTACCTGATGTTTCATTACAAAGGGATCTGAGCAACACTAAGGGAAGGAGGAGACAGGAGTGTGCCAGAGGCAATTTGGATGATTAAATTTCCAGTGTGACCATTTATATCCTAGAAATCAACAAACATTACAAATCAGGGTTGGGGTTGTTTTTCAGTTTTTTAATTTTGTTGATTGTTTAGAGTCTAGATTAAGAAAGTGATAGAGAAAATATTAATAATGAAGGTTAAGCCTTGTGAGTTGTGTATAAGTTTTTTTCCCTGACCTGAAAGTCCCTTAGCCCTGACCTTAGCTTTCTATCACCACCATTACTACTGAAATGAGTTGTTAAACATTTACCAGCACACTCCTGGAAGGAGAGCTACCTCTTTGCCATGGGGAGCTGATCTAATCCTACCTGCATCTGTCTCCAGGACCCACATAGCATTATCTTCCTGTGTGATCTCCACATACACTTTCCACCTGGAGTCATTGATGTCATTCGGAAGCACTGTGTGGAGGGCAAGATGGCCTTTGCTCCCATGGTGATGAGACTGCAGTGTGGGGCAACACCTCAAAGGCCTGAAGGTAAGTATCGACCCCGACTGAGGAGAGCCTTTGGATCACTGCCTCCAGTACCAAAACAAGTCACATTGCGTTAGCTTGAACACTAGCACTGCACCTAGCTGTGGTCTCTGCCTCCTCACCCTAAAATGCTAAAATCCATTTAATCTATATATGAGTACTGAAAGTAACAACAACAATAGAACTAGCCAGTCACTCTAAGACTTCACTCTTAGCTACCCTTATCATAGTTTAGTCACCATTTTTTTTTTTTTTTTTTGCTCTCATTCCACCCCATCAGCGAGGGGATCCAGGAAAAATAGTAGCAGCAGCCTGTGCAGTACTAAAAATTAGGGATTTGCCCCTGGGTCACAGAATCCCAGAACTTAATTCAATTCAACATGCTTTTAGTAAATATTTACTATATGTAAGGCATTGCGCAAAACATGATAGATACAAAGACAAAAATAAGAAAAAAAATCTCCTGCTTATTGAATATAGCTTGTAAACCCAATACAAAATAATTAGAGAGAACACTGACAATTAGAAAGTCAAGAAAGACTTCTTGTATGAGGGGATACCTGAGCTGAGCCTGGAAGGAAATAAGAAATGGAAGCAGAGAGGAAGAGGCTGTGAATTCCACAAGAGAAGGTAGTCAAGACAAAAATTTGGGGGCAAAAGATGGGATGCTGAATTCTGAGCATGGGAGAAAGACAAATTTGGTTGGGAAGTAGAATGTGTGAAGGGAAATAGCCTGAAATAGGATTTTTAAGATCATCTGGAATCAGAGGAATCTCAGATTTGGAAGGGACCTCAAATTCTCCTAGGTTAACTTACACACAAATAGGAGTCTTCTTTATAACATTCCTGACAAGTGGTCATCTAGCTTGTACTTGAAAACTTTCAGTGACAGGGAATAGAGCATGACATTTTACTTTTGCAAGATTCTGTTAGAAACTTTTTTCTTTCTTTTTTTTTTTTAATTTTTATTTAATGATTACTTTATATTGACAACATTATCCCTTGCACTCGTTTCTTTTCCGATTTTTTTCCCTTCCCTCCCTCCACCCCCTCCCCTAGATGGCAAGCAGTCCTTTATATGTTGGATATGTTGCAGTATATCCTAGATACAATATATGTTTGCAGAACCGAACAGTTCTCTTGTTGCATAGGGAGAATTGGATTCAGAAGGTATAAATAACCCGGGAAGAAAAACAAAAATGCAGATAGTTCACATTCGTTTCCTAGTGTTCTTTCTTTGGGTGTAGCTGCTTTTGTCCGTCATTTATCAATTGAAACTCAGTTAGGTCTCTTTGTCAAAGAAATCCACTTCCATCAAAATATGTCCTCATACAATATCATTGTCGAAGTGTATAATGATCTCCTGGTTCTGCTCATTTCACTTAGCATCAATTCATGTAAGTCTCGCCAGTCCTCTCTGTATTCATCCTGCTGGTCATTTCTTACAGAACAATAATATTCCATAACATTCATATACCACAATTTACCTAGCCATTCTCCAATTGATGGGCATCCATTCATTTTCCAGTTTCTAGCCACTACAAATAGGGCTGCTACAAACATTTTGGCACATACAGGTCCCTTTCCCTTCTTTAGTATTTCTTTGGGATATAAGCCCAATAGAAACACTGCTGGATCAAAGAGTATGCACAATTCGATAATTTTTTGAGCATAATTCCAGATTGCTCTCCAGAATGGTTGGATTCGTTCACAACTCCACCAACAATGCATTAGTGTCCCAGTTTTCCCGCATCCCCTCCAATATTCATCATTATTTTTTCCTGTCATCTTAGCCAATCTGACAGGTGTGTAGTGGTATCTCAGAGTTGTCTTAATTTGCATTTCTCTGATCAATAATGATTTGGAACACTCTTTCATTTTTTTTTTTTTTTTTTTATAATAAATTTTATTTTATTTAATAATAACTTCGCATTGACAGAATCCATGCCAGGATAATTTCTACACGACATTATCCCTTGCAATCACTTATGTTTCGTTTTTTCCCCTCCCTCCCTCCTCCCCCCCCCCCCAGGATGGCAAGCAGTCCTATATATGCTAAACATGTTGCAGTATATCCTAGATACAATACATATTTGCAGAATCAAACAGTTCTCTTGTTGCACAGGGAGAATTGGATTCAGAAGGTAAAAATAACTCGGGAAGAAAATCAAAAATGCAAATAGTTTACATTCATTTCCCAGTATTCCTTCTTTGGGTGTCGCTGTTTCTGTCCATCATTTCTCCAATGAAACTCAGTTAAGTCTCTTTGTCAGAGAAATCCACTTCCATCAGAATACATCCTCATACAATATCGTTGTCGAAGTGTATAATGATCTCCTGGTTCTGCTCATCTCACTTAGCATCAGTCCATGTAGGTCTCTCCAAGCCTCTCTGTATTCATCCTGCTGGTCATTCCTTACAGAGCAATAATATTCCATAACATTCATATACCACAATTTACCCAGCCATTCTCCAATTGATGGGCATCCATTCATTTTCCAGTTTCTAGCCACTACAAACAGGGCTGCTACAAACATTTTGGCACATACAGGTCCCCTTCCCTTTTTTAGTATCTCTTTGGGGTATAAGCCCAATAGAAACACTGTTGGATCAAAGGGTATGCACAGTTTGATAACTTTTTGGGCATAATTCCAGATCGCTCTCCAGAATGGCTGGATGGAACACTCTTTCATATGAGTGGTAATAGTTTCAATTTCATCCTCTGAAAATTGTCTGTTCATATTCTTTGACCATTTATCAATTGGAGAATGGCTTGATTTCTTATAAATTTGAGTCAGCTCTCTATATTTTAGAAATGAGGCCTTTATCAGAACCTTAGTTTAACTGTGAAAATGTTTTCCCAGTTTGTTGCTTCCCTTCTAATCTTGTTTGCATTAGTTTTATTTGTACAAAGGCTTTTTAATTTGATGTAATCAAAATTTTCTATTTTGTGATCAGTAATGGTCTCTAGTTCATCTTTGGTCACAAATTTCTTTCTCCTCCACAAGTCTGAGAGATAAACTATTCTATGTTCCTCTAATTTATTTATAATCTCGTTCTTTATGCCTAGGTCATGGACCCATTTTGATTTTATCTTGGTATATGGTATTAAGTGTGGGTCCATGCCTAATTTCTGCCATACTAATTTCCAATTATCCCAGCAGTTTTTATCAAATAATGAATTCTTTTCCCAGAAGTTAGGGGCTTTGGGTTTGTCAAACACTAGATTGCTATAGTTGACTATTCTGTCTTGTGAACCTAACCTTTTCCACTGATCCACTAATCTATTTCTTAGCCAATACCAAATGGTTTTGGTGACTGCTGCTTTATAATATAATTTTAGATCAGGTACAGCTAGGCCACCTTCATTTGATTTTTTTTTCATTAATTCCCTTGAGATTCTCGACTTTTTATTGTTCCATATGAATTTTGTTGTTATTTTTTCTAGATCATTAAAATATTTTCTTGGAAGTCTGATTGGTATAGCACTAAATAAATAGATTAGTTTAGGGAGTATTGTCATCTTTATTATGTTCGCTCGGCCGATCCAAGAGCACTTAATATTTTTCCAATTATTTAAGTCTGACTTTATTTGTGTGGAGACTTTTTTATAATTAGAAACTTTTTTCTTCTCTAAAATCTGTTTCTCTTCTATTTCTGTCTTCTGGGTAATCTAGTGGGTAGAGCACTATACCTAAGTTCATATCCTGGCTCACTACTACCTACTTTGATTTCCTCAGCTGCTAAATGCAGATAATAAAAACATCTTAAGTAGCTAGACAGAGCAATGAATAGAGTGCCAGGCTCAGAATACCTGAGTTCAAATATAATCTCAAAAACTTATTGGCTGTGTTACCCTGGACAAGTCACAGAATGCTGTTTACCTCAATTTCCTTATTTGTAAAATGAGTTAGAAAAGGAAATGGCAAATCATTCCAGTATCTTTGCCAAAAACAAAAAAACCTAAATTTAGGAATCAAAGAGTTGGACATGACTAAAAAATGACTGAAGAACAATAATAGCACTTACTTGCCAGACTAGTTGTGATAATAAAATGTGATATTTGCAAAGTTCTCACAAATCTTAAGGCACTAAATAAATACTAGTTATTATTATTTATTAATACTATTATGACAAGCAAAACCAGATGAATCCTTTTTCACATGTTTTCCAGCTATTTTCATAATACTACATATTCTCCCTAAGTCTTCTCTTTTCCACACTAAACAAGTCTAGTTCCTTAAATTGGTATTTTTTGTCATACTTTGTAGTCCCCTCACTTTTGGATCTTTTGGATGTCTTCATCAATATATTTCCTAAAGTATTGTCTCTAGGAGAATTAATCCCACATTTCTGCAACCAAGATTAAAACAGCTTGTTTCAGCTGCTATTCTTACTGTTGGGCTTTCAGTCTACTAAAATCTACAAGGTTTTTTTTTTCATACTAAGCTGTCCTTTCACTTTCTCTCTTTTCTTCTTCAGGAGCCCAGTACTGAAACAAAAGAAAGAAGGTTGCTAAGTCAACTGTGGTCATTTCTACCTCTTGGATCTAACTTGTAATAACTCAGTATCACACATTTGGATGTTTCTCTTGAGTCATCCTTGTTTTCCAGTCAATGTTAGGCAAGAAAAAAGGCCTTCTATTTTTCCTGACCCTCAGAGCTGACAGATCATCCTCAGAGAGTAGGATAATTTCTAGAGAGTAGATTAAGGGAAAAGCTTGGCTGAAGTAGTTGATCAAATCCCAGAAAATATCACCCAGAAAGATAGTCAGAAATTATATCAAGACTACTATACTCTCATTTCTTCAGAAAAGGTTCTGAAACTTTAACCTAGGAACTGCTCTCACTTATTAAAATTAAGTTGGAAGACCTCCTCTTCACTATTCTAAGCACAATCATCTTGGTAGGAAAAGATGAATATCACTTTTGCTTCCTTGTTTGCCCTCAGGTTACTGGGAAGTGAATGGATTTGGCCTGTTGGGCATCTACAAATCAGACCTGGACAAGATTGGAGGCATGAATACCAAGGAATTTCGAGACCGCTGGGGTGGAGAGGACTGGGAGCTCCTGGACAGGTGATGTAGGAGGGGGGTAGGAACCTCAAAGGAAGAATAAGAAACCACTGCTAGAGCTCTGTTCCCAGAAAAGAAGCTCTGGAAGGGGTGCAGAAAGGGCTAATAGAAAATATTTTGCCTGTCTCAGAGAGAATAAGCTATCAGTCATTAAGGATTTATTGAACATCCAATGAAAAACCAAAAATGAATCAGTCCCTGCCCTCAAGAAATTTGCATTCTCAAGGGCAGCTAAATGGAACAGTGGATAGAGCACTGGTTCTGAAGTTAGGAGGATTTGAATTCAAATCCAGGCTTAGATACAATACTTCCTAGCTATGGCAAGTCACTTAACCCCAATTGCCTCAATCAGGTGAAAAAAAGAAAAAGAAAGAAAAAAGAAGATATATGTTATGAGGAATAGTGAAGAACAAAGGCTAATATCAAGTTTGTGAGCTAAAAGAATGGAAGTGTATTGGACAGAAATAAAGTGGTTGGAAGGGGAATTAATAAATATAATGAGTTCAATTTTTGGTACTTAAAGTTTGAAATGCTTATGAGAAATCCACTTTAAATTATCTATAAATGGTTTGAAGAAGAAGAAAATGATGATGAAGAAGCTGCTTGCATTCTCTCAGAAAAGACAACATGTAGAATATATACAAAATATATACATTAGTTTTTTAAAAATTGGGGTTAGGAGGACCAAGGAAGGCTACATATAGATGATACTTAAGTTTTAAAGGAAACACATTCTGAGAAATGGAGATAAGACATGGCCAATTTGAGTGCCCCAAAGGGTGTAAGAAGGGGAGAAACAAAATAAAATTGGAAAGGCAAGTTGGAGCTGGGGTTTGCATGGCTTTAAATATGGAACTTGCATTAGATCTGAGAGGAAATAGTGGTTTATTGGAGTAATGGTTTATTGGAATTTGTTTAGTAAGGGGAGTAATATAGTCATATCATTACTTAAGGAAATTACTTTTGCACCTATGTATAGGATGGATTGACAAGGAAGAGATTTGAGGCTATTTCAGTAGTCCAGGGAAAAGTTAACGAGAGCCTGAATTGGGATAGTGACCATGTGAATGAAGAGAAAGATGTAGGAGGCATTGTAGTATGGTGGTAGAAACAGAGAAGATTGGATAATTAATTGAATATATGCTGTGAGAAATAGTGAAGAGCAAAGGCTAATACCAAGTTTGTGAACTGGAAGAATGGTAATGTGTTAGACAAAAATGTGGTTGGAAGGGAGATTAATAAATGTAATGAGTTCAATTTTTGATATGAGTTTGAAATGCTTATGAGACATCCACTATATCTATAAATGGTCTGAAATGTTCAGTTGGCACTCAACAGTTTTAAGTTAGTACTGATTTATAGATTTCAGAGTTTTCTGCAAAGAGATTAGAGTTAAATCATAGACCCAATGAGAACAAGTAAAAGAGTATAGAACAGAGCACTGGAGTGCTGCTCAATACGGTATTTAATATACCGGAATAATGATCAAAGGAGACTGAAGAGAGATCAGACAGGTCAGAGGAGATTGTAGAGAGAGCAGTGTCATGAACACCCAGAGACAGAATTATGTGGGAGGAGGCAGTGGTCAATAATGTTAAATGCATTCAAGAAGTCAAGTAGGATGGGAATTGAGAAAAGGCCATCAGGTTTGTCAATTCAGAAATCAGAGGCAACTCCAGAGAGAACAATTCTGGTTGAGTGACAAGATTAGAATCCATAATGCAAAGAACTGAGAAGTAAATAATAAGAGGAAACACAGAGGAGATAGGTGGAGACAGATTTTTCTAGGAGAAAGATTTTTTTTTTATTATAGGAGACAGATTTTTGACTGCGAAAGGGAGACATACGGGATGATAATGTGAGAGTTTTTTCAGATCCAGAAGCCTAAGTCATTTTTGTAGCTAGCAGCAGCTAGAGAGAGATATAGAAGAGTAAAAAGAAGGGGGACAATCAGCTTATGAAAATTTGGGGGGATGCTATATGTTTATTTGTCTTGGCAGAGGGAAGCTCTTCATTAGATATTGAAGTAAAGGAGGAGACAATAAGGGAAGTTATTAAAACATTTTGAGGTACAGAGGAAAAACTTAAGAGGAATCTCATGGTGAATGATCTTTATTTTTTCAGTAAAGTATGAGGCAAAGTCCTCAGATGAAAGAAGGGAGAGGGGATGACATGAAAGTCTTGAGGAGAGAAGAGATGTTGTAGAACAGTCGCTGTTGGGAACAGAACAAAAAATTAATTAGGAAGAAGTAAAAGGCTTAATATGTTACTAACCAGGCTAACCATTGTCAGTCAGTAAGCATTTAAATGCCTACTCTGTACCAGGAACTGTGCTAAATGCTCAGAATACAAAAATGAGAAAAGGTAGAATCTGCTCTTGAGGGATTCACAATCTAAAGGAGAAGACAGCATGCAAATAGTTGTGTACAAACCATCTGGGCAGCTAGGTGACACAGTGGCTAGAGCATGGGCCTGGAGTTTACCTTATTTACCTTGATTTCCCCAAATATAATATGAGTTAGAGAAGAAAATGGAAAACCATTCCTATGTCTTTGACAAAAAAATCCCAGATGGGATCATGAAGGATTGAACATGATGAAATAATTGAACAACAATAAATGTTATATACAATATAAATAGAAAATAATTAATAGAGGGAAGGCATAAGAATTAAAAGGGGTTAAGGAAGGCTTCCTGTAGAAGATAAGATTTTAGTTGAAATTTAAAGGAAATCAGGGAGATCAGAAGTTGGAATAGAGGGAAAGCATTCTGGGTATGAGGGACAGCCAGAAAAAAATCTTGGAATCAAAAGATGTCTTGTTTTTGGAACTGTGAGGAAGTCAGAGAAATTGCAGTGAAGAGTACCTGTTTGGGGGAGTAAGGTGTAAGAAGACTGGAAAGATGGAGCAAAGTAATGAAGGGCTTTGAATGCCAAACAGAACATTTTGCATTTGGTCCTGAAAATGATAGGGAGCCACTGAGATTATTGAGTAAAGGAGTGACATGATCAGATCTGTGCTTTCAGAAAATCACTGTCATCGCTGAATTGGAGAATGGATTGAAGAGAGAAGAAATTTGAATTTAGCAAACCCATCAGCAGTAGTGTGAGGTGGTAAGAGCCTGCCCCTGAGTGGTGGCAATTTGAGAAGAGAGATTTATTAGAGGATTATTGAAAAGATGAAATGATAAGCCCTAATTCCAGTAGACTTGTGATGGAAAGTATCATCCACATTCAGAGAGAGAACTATGAAGACTGAATGTGGATCAAAGCATAGTACTTTTACCTTTTTTGTTGTTTGGGGTTTTTTTTTTTCCTTTCTTATTTTTTTTCTCTTTTGATGTGATTTTTTTTTTTTGCACAGCATGACAAATATGGAAAAATGTTTACAAGAACTGTATGTGTTTATTGCTTGCTGTCTTGGGGTGGGGAAAGCAGAAAGAGAGGGAGAAAAATGTATAATACAAGGTTTTGTGAAGGTGAATGTTTGCATTAATTTTGAAAATAAAAATTATTGCTTAAAAATAGTTTTTTATTTCTCCAAATATATGCAAAGTTAGTTTAGTTTGACAGAAAGAGACAAGAGAGAGACTAGGGCTGTCTCTTGCCTCTTTTTTAGAGCCTTAGCACTTAGCATAGTAACTAATATAAATGGAAATAAGGAGCCACTGATAGTTTTTGAGCAGAGGAATAACCTGAGAAAAGCATTATATTGGATATCCTAGAAGTCTTTGTGTAGTTTTAAACCTTAGTGCTTTGCTCTAAGATGTTTGGGAAATCCTGTAGAAAATCACAGTGCTTTATGCTTGTATAAGAGAACAGAATGAAATGAAACAAAGGTGATACATATTTTCCTTCCTGCCCCATTTCATTGCCTTGTTCTTAGGTACAGAAAGGCTTATTGAAATACAAGTACCATCTGACTCTGGCCATTTCTGCCTCTAGCCAGATGTAACACAAAAGACAGGTACTCACACGCTTAGCCCTGAAAATTGGGGACATGAAAGACACTCCAAGCTAGGATGTTGATGGAGATGGAATTGGTGGAGAGAGTTCCAAGGGGGATCAGGAAATACGGGTGTGGGACATGAAGGTTGTCTGCCAAACCTCACCTCCTAGGCTATTAGTGTTTTCAGAATTTGGTCAGATTTTATGCATCCTTCATACAGTATTAAAAATTGTGATTTCATTGGCCTAGGAATTTCCAGATGAGGAAACTCCTTTCACTAGTGTGGGTCAGCATCTTTTCTGTCACTTAGAGTCTTAGAGAGTTGCCTAAATTGTCAAGGTGGCAAATGACTTGCCTGGTGTCACCATATGTGTTCCCGGTTTCCTGACTCCAAGGTCTCTCTATTTTGGTCTATTTAGAGCTCTGTTCCAGGTACAACAGGGTACACATGACCTCTTCTTCCTTCCCATGGCCAGAGAGTATCCAGAGAGTGAGATTAAGATGAGCACAGAATAAAGGGAAGAGTTTTAAAAAAAAAAAAAAGTCCAGTGAGAATGCTTTAAACTTCCCAATGATCTCCAGGGAGCCTAATGTTCTCTATCTGTCTCTCTGGAAGATGAGCTGTAGAACTAACGGCCCGTGGTCTTTCCCTAGTGGGTGCAGGTCACCAGAGGAAGGCCTAAATGTAAGGGAGAGACATCATCATGAATGGGAATATATTCTTAAGGGTCCCAAGATCTTCCCGATATCTCCTGGACATTTATGTTGACTTCTCTCTTTTTGGTCTTCAGGATTCTACAGGCTGGTCTAGAAGTGGAACGCCTCTCCCTTAGGAATTTTTTCCATCGGTACCACTCCAAGCGAGGCATGTGGAACCGTCGCCAGTTGAACATGCCGTGATCTCAGAGTGTGCCCAGCCAGAACTGACTGATTCCTGCCTCCTGACCTGCAGCTGCTTCCATTCCTGCCCACCACTGGAGGGGGAATAAAAATGAATGGGAGGAGTAAACCAACACTCCTTTGCATCCTCCCCACCTCTATTGAGAGCCATCTTCCCACCTATGGACCTGATGTGGAGTCTGAATAGGTGGCAGTGTTTTAATCTCCCCCTTCCTCGAGCCTTTCAGGTACTCAACAAGAAGGATTTTTAAGTGGAGGCTCTGTGGAAGGTGGTGGGATCCAGGTCTAGATGGCAGAGGTGGAATACCTCTTCAGGAAATAGAAAGGCAGCAAGGGAAAGAGCAACCTTCACCAGATGAGAAGCCTTCCACTATCAGCTTGCCTTTTGTAGGGAGTACAGACCATGAAACATAGACTTTCTCTTAAAAAATTATTGGTTGATGGGAGAGGGGTGGGAGGTGGTATTGAATCTTTCCACCATCCTCTCTCAACCAGCACAGACTGTGAGAATCCTTGATTTCTCAGAGGGAAAACAATCCCCAGGGGGATGAGGTGGTACATTTGGGGAATATTCTCAGTAGTGGATCTCTGACCTTCTGCTATGACCTGTTGTTTCCCCCTGTTCATCCTTGAGAAGCTGTCTTGTAATCAAGGTTGAAACCTTGTTGAATATACTCCAAAGGTCAAGCCTTTTCAAGATGGTGACCCTCCTCTCGAAACCCATATTCCTGTCCCTCATTACTCCCACAGACAGAAAGCAAGTGCTTCCAATCACCTGACTTGGCCATCAACAACAGGGCATTAACTTTATCCAGCTAGAGAAGCTAAGCTCAGGCTGGTGGAAGCACAGGGCTGAAATCCCCATCCCACCACTCCTTTGGGGCCAGTAACCAATATGAAAACTACAAGGAGTATGTTTTGAAGGAAAAGTGGGAAGTCTGTCAAGGGGTTCCAAGCTCATTTCAACTTCTTACCTTTGCCACTGGCTTTATAGACTATTTGCTGCAGAGCAGAGAAGTGGAGAGTGTCTTTAATTATAGTCTCTAGGAAAGGCTAGTGGAGAGGGGAAAAAAAAAAAAGGGAGGACAGCAGGAAAAGGGAACTGCTGGTCTGTATATGAAAACAGAGAGGAGGTCCGGTGCTATTTGTTCCTCCCCAGCCTTGATGTTTTGAAATATCTCCAGATAGTCACCTGGAAGAGGGAAGGATCACAATGAACAAGCTGGAGCTCCTGGATCTCGGGCTGGGAGGAACAAGAAGTAGAACAAGAAGAGAACAAGTGAAATACAGTCCTTTAGCCCTTTTACCACCAGACTGCTACCTCTGCCTACTGTTTCCCACTTGATCATTATGTATGAATCTTGCACTAAACCCCAGGCTGCCTTTGTGACTGGGGATTCTCCTGCTGCTGCATTCACCAATGGTGCATTTGATACCGGGTCTCAGTACTCCAGTGTCTGTCTAGGTATGTGGATTAAAAAAAAAAAAAAGTTAATGAGGAGGGGGTTATGGAGAAACAAAATGGATCTAAAACCTCAGCCTATAGTTGAACGCTATCCCTAGTTCAAACTTGCTGTATTCTGAACAGAGCCAGTGACAGAGAAGAGAGAGGAGAGGAAAGGAGAATTAGGATTGTCCATGTGAAATATCCATTTTCTCAGAGTAGCTTTTCTCTGAAGGAAATTCTTAAGACCTGAAATAGGCTTTGACTGGAAAAGGCAAATTGGAAATCCCCCTCCTGGTTCATCTCCTTCATATTACCAGAGCCCTTGCCCCAACATCCCAGTCCCCCACCCCAATTTTCTTCCCTGGACCTTGAACTTAAGTGCCTTGTATTTGACTTCTGTACTGTTACCTCTGTACCATCTGCCTTAAGGAAGAGAGGCCTCCTAGGCTTCTGTTATGTAAAATAAAGAATTGGTTGGGAAGAGAAAAGGTTAAATACAGCATCTTCTTAGAAAAATCCAAGTCTGATGTTTTCTTGTTACCTTTCCGTATGGGGAGGGGTTGGAGTGAAGGGAATTATGGCCTCGTGTCCATCAGTCATGTCTCACATCCATCAGTGGCTATGTCAAAAATAGCAGTGCTACCCTCACCTATAGCAATTTATTTGCTATGTGTGACTCTAGTTTCCATGGGGCTATAAAGGAAGAAGAAATGGTCCCTGCCCTCAGAGAGCTTACAAGCTATTAGGATGATGTACAGAGGGAAAATCAGTAAACTTGTAGTCCATTGGCCTAGCTCTGATACTGCCTAAATTACATGAACAAGTCTAACTTAACCTAAGTCTCAGTTTCCCTATCTGTAAAATGGAGCCAAAAAGCATGGTACAAGATGAGAAAGTTTAATTCCAGACTCTTCCACTTATTACCCGTGTTATCACAGTTTCAGATGTACTGTTTGCTCATTTATAGAATAAGGAGGGTTGACCTAAGTGATCTTTGAACTTGGTCTGTGATACTGTAAAATCACTTTTCAGATCTGAAAGTGCTGTATAAATGTAAGGTCATTATTATTACCTAGAACGGATGAATGCTGAGTTTCTTGAAAGCTTCAGTATAGAAGCTTTGACCCATGGGGCCAGGCTGATTTGGAGAGAGTAATGACCATGTTTTTTCAAAATAATCCTATTTGGTCAACTCTCGGTGATTCACATTTTTTAGAAGGAGTTATGGTTAGAATTGACTTAAAGTAGCAAATATTCCCAAAATGACTTCTATATAATCTTTCTATAGGTACCAGGCAAGCAAATTCAGTGAAATGATTCAAGTGAATTTCTAGCTGTGAATAAGTCAACCTCTCTGTATTCTAGAACCTTAATTTGTAAAATGAAGGCCTAAATTATCCCTTTGGCTCCTTTCAACTCTCACAGTTTACAAGTTGACTTTTCTGGTTATGCTTCACTAACATTAAAATCAGTTTGCATTTTCTGAATGTGTTTTGGCAGTTGTGTAGGGAAACTGGAAGGAAAATGCTGTGCTATTGGGGAAAAAGCCAAACTTTGATTAAAATTTTGCTATGGTAATCCACAAAATGGATTATACATCCACGGATGATCACAAGTTGACAGTGCCTGAAATCAACATGGCAGCCCTCTAGTGGGAGGCTGCCCAAGCAAGGAAGGAGAAGCTATTTGACAGTGGATCCCTAAGGAAAGAGGGTGATTCAAGTCATCTTTTCTATTTCAAGCCTCTAGATATGCTCCTTTCCAGAGAAGGGTGGTACAACTGAAGAAGCCTAAGCCTGCCCTCTTACCTGGGCACACAACTAGCAGTGTAGTTTGGTGGAAAGAGCTCCGTAGTGAGAAGGCATGGGGTCAGATTCTGCCTCTGACCTAATACCTGTATGTGTGTGACTTTTGGACAAGTTACTTAAACCTTCCAGGGCTTCAGTGTCCTCATCTATAAAATGGGGGAGCATTTAATAGATGATCTCCAAAGTTCTTCAGTTCTAACTCTATGAGCTTATGAACTAAAAAGGGCAAAGGATGACACATATTGGTTTAGCAGATCACTTTATAGTTGGCTCTTTTCTCTTTAGAGAGAAGAAAATAGTATGAAATAGGAAAGGGGATATGGTTGACTCGGAGGCAGTAACCCCAGACTCAGCACCTTTGTGGCAGTCTCGGGTTTGGGGGAACAATACTAGAAAGTTGACAGTATCCCCATTCTGAGCACAAAACATTGACAGCACCAATATAGAATTCACTATGACGAACAGAATCAAATACTTGAGCATTTGCGTTTATATTGGGGACCAACACAACCATGTGGGTCCTTCCCAGGTACTTTGGGGAAGGCTTATTGAGCTGGGTGGAGGTGGGTAGAGGTCTTCAGGGTTGGCAGAAGTCAAAGGGAAGGAAAGCAGAAGGAGTTCCAGGGCCTTCACCTGTAGAGGAAGTAAAGAGAAAGGTCAGCTGGGAAGGTGATGAGGATGACATGAAAAAATTTCTACTTCCATTATTCTCTTTATATAGAAGCTGACTGCCCATTTCTAACTAGGAAAAAAAAAAAACAAAACCTTAAGTCTTGGAGAGAACAAGTATCTAGCAAATTTAAAACAAGGCAAAGGGAAGTTTCCTTCATACCTAATCCCTGAACATGGCTGAGGGGCCCGTCCCTAAACTTGCTCATGCTCTGTTACTACTCCCCTTCCAATCTGACCTAACTCTGCTCCATCTCTTTGTTTAGGCCCTCCCCCAAGCTTCACCCCGTTGGTATTTAGGCAGGTACTCTCTTGTTCTGTAAGAATCCCACCCTTCCCCCAACACCCTCCCAGAAGCCAGGAAGCAGACCATGTGTGTGCTTGAACAAAGTCCTTCCATCCCTTATCCTCACCTGGGCCCCAGGCTGGGTTCAGTAGGGCCTGGGTGTAGGCCAGGGTTGCCCCATTTTCTGCACTCCAAAGGCTGTGATGAAAATGTTGATGATGACAGTTATGAAGACCATGACCATGGTTGTGTTGTTGAGCTGGTTCAGCCGCTGTTGCTTTGACACCTCATTTAAATTCATCCGTGCTGTGGAAGATTGGAAAGGTGGGAGTGATGAGTGGGTGGAGATGTCAGAGCCAGAAGTCACAGATGGGCATCTCTCTTAAAATCTCACAATCTGGAACCATAGACTGGAATCCCAGGTTCAGCACAGGGTAGGATAAGGGAGCCAGAAGGCTGAAATTTCTCCTTTCCCTGCCATGGACCAGTGGCTTCTATAAGGCAATAGCTAACAATGATAATAATAGTTTTGTATTTGCATAGTACTACAAAGCACTATGAAGGGCTTTCATATGTTTGACAATCATTGTCAGCAGCAGTAATAGAGCTTTAAAGTTTGTAAAGTATATTATCTTACCGGACTACAACAAAACTGTGGCTAGGCAGCAAGCCATAGCAACAAAATTGCCCCTCACCAGTTGACTTTAAGAACCCAACAGAAGACTGAAGGTTAGATAAGTGTATCAAGGCACAAGGGAATTTTGTTAGTGACCTGCTAAAATTGAATAATGTCTTTTTGATATTGCAAAGTTATTATACTATTCTGGAGAAAGATTGATCCTCTTTTCACAAGAGAAAGTAAAAGGTTATGAGAAAAAGCCTCAATACCAATCTCTCTTTCCTTCCTTTCCCCAATCAGGGAGACTTATATGTTCCTTTAAAAATTGAAATATTTCCCATTGGTCAGATCTTCTTATTTGGACGCACTAACAACTACCTTTCCTGCTCTTTCCTTGCCATTTGAAGCAGCTGGAAAGAATGATCACTAACTTTGCAAAGGCAGGAACAATAGTTTCATTACCTACATATTTCATGGCAATGATAAAAACAAAACCCAATAAAATGTTCTTGCCTCAGAACTACTTAACTACTAGTAATCTGCTCCATCTAGTCTACAAATTTTCTTTCAGTCTTTTGTAATTTTCAGTAATTACTGAACTTTTAAAGAAAAATTCTTTTAGAAAACATTTTTACAGACTGAGGTTATATTCTGCAAATGGACTTATTCATTTACATATAAGAGACCAAGAGACTTTAGTAACTTGTCTAATATTACACAGCTAGGAAATGGAGCAGGAATTTCCATTCAAATTTTTGTAGACATGGTTGTACCTTCCTAACTTTATTTCTAAGTCATTTGTGGTTCACAAGTACATTTTGTTTTCAAACCCCCAGTATTTTCATTGACTTTAAGTTTACACTCTTCAAGTAGAAAACTTGTTACCTTGTTCCTAAGTTTTATTAAATTATCCTTTATTGCTAGAGTTTATTTTCTTCCTATGCTTCTGATATCCAGGGACCTCAGATCTTCAGCAATTTGTATTTATTTTTACCATTTATGCTACATTTTAGCTCATTAGTATCTCTTATGTTGTATTAGTAGAAAGAAGAAATGCAACTTTTAATTCTGGTAACAAAGTGTCATTTTCAAAGATTTATCTGTAAATGCATATATTCTGTAATTTTGGAAAACGTGCACTGGGGAATCCAGCTACTTTTTTTTAAGTGAAAGAATGTTATGGAAAGGACTCATGTTTTTTAGCTCCCTCTGCAACATTTCTACAAGGACTTTTTTTGGCTAGTACAAATAAAATCCTAAATTTTCAATGATTTAAAAAAAATGTTTCAAACTGAAATAAGGTTTCAAACTGAAAACAATATGGGAAAAATTAAATCAGAAAAAAAGTTTCTTCTATTTGGCTCCCAAGTGAAAAATTAGGAGCAAAGGGTAGAAATTTTAGGGAAGTAGGTTTAGGCTTAATCAGAGAACATCCTTTTAGTTAATTCAAAGTAGAATTGGTTGTATTGAAAATTAATGTTTCCCTTTACTAGATGTCTTCAGGCAACCCTTAGCTGTAAAATGCACTAAGAAGCAGCTCATTTAAGATCCCTGGTTCCTCACCAGTTATGATGAGGAGGATCCCAATGACCACCTGTAAGAGCAGAGAGATGCTGAGGAGGGTGACCAGGATTATGTAGTAGGGAGAAGGTGGTTCCTGTTCTAGAACAGCCTTCAGTCGAGTAGCGTTGGACATAAAGAGAGCCACATCCAGCATGCTCTCCGAAACACTCTTCTTTGTGGCATAATGGTTAAAATTGATGGGCAGGTCCCTCCTGGGGCTGGGATTCCTGGGCTACAAGGGAAAAAAAAAAAAAGCAAAGTTAACCAGGAAATCCCAGGATTCATTGCAGTAGAAAAAAGTCTTGGATTGGGAGCCTCTGATTCTAGTCTAGACTCTAACTACTTTGCCATGGGATCCCAGGAAGATAAATTATATCACCTGTTCTGCACCTCAGTTTTCCCATCAATAAAGAGTTTGAAGTATATGGTTTCTAGGGTTGCTTCCCATTTTAATACTAAGAATTCTAACATTATGAGTCTGTAAGTAGTGTTTTAGAGAATGCTCTTTTCTGTCCCACACTTGAACACACACACACACACACACACATACACACACACCCCGGTCTGAAATGCACTCCACTTTGGCTTCTCTGATTGATTTAGAGATTTCTCAACTTCTAAATTTCTACTCCTTTCCCTGATTGAGACACTTTCCCACAGAAGAAAGGGGAACAGAATGCTCAGAATCTCCCATATGAGAATCAGTTGAAGCAACTGGGACTGTTTAGGCTACAGAAGAGATTTGTGGGGAGAAAAGACATGATAGCTGGCTTCAAATATTTAAAGAGCTCTTATGTGGAAGAAAAAATTAGATTTGTTTAGCCATGAAGGGCAGAAGTAGGAGAACAATGGGTGGAAATCACAGGGAGATAGATTTCAGTTGAATATAAGGAGAAACTTCTTAATAATTAAAACTATGTAAAAATGAAATACACTGCCTCAGGAAGTAGAAAATTCCTTGTCAAGGAAAGTATTCAAGTGGAGGCTGGGTTATTATTTGTTGGGAGTCTTTAGATTGGATTCATTATTCAACTAAGGGTAGGACGAGTTTATCTGTGGATGCCATTCCAACTCACACTTGTGCACAACTTATACATGAATCCATTTACATACATGTAAGCTTACCTGCATATATGTATAAAGGCATTAACATATATAACTACACATGTATAGTTCCCAACTCTCTATACACAAATGCTTAAATTTACATATATATTTGCATAAGTTTCCAAATACAGTCACCTATAAGGCAAAATTTTCTACCTGTTGTCTGTCTGGAGCAAATAGCAGCTGGAGCAGGTGGCAAGATCAAGGCTTGGAATGAGACCCTGGGCCTCGGGAAAGCATTATAAGTTTCAGGGAGAAGATAATCAAAAAGCTAAATCTGAAGGACTAAAAAGGCACTTAATTACATTTTTCATCCTTGATGCTAAAGACCCATGAGCACAAGGTTAGCAGGGTTCCAACAATTGGAAGAACTACATATCTTCACCCATGGGTCCATTAATAATATAATAATAATAATAATAATAGCTAACCTTTATATAGCATTTAACTATATACCAGGCACTGTGCTTTACATACATTTGATCCTTACAACAACGCTAGAAGGAAGATGCTACTATTATCCCCATTTTGCAAATAAGGGAATTGATGCAACAGAAGTTAAGTAACTTTCCTAGATCTCACAGCTAGTAAGTGTTTGGCTGGATTTGAGCTCAGATCTTCCTAACTTCCAGTTATATCCATAGTGCTACCTAGCTGTGTTCTTCCTGCCAGCACATACTCATTATATGCATTCTCTCTCAAGGATGAAGCTGCTGAAATTCTGAAGAAGTTCCATGAGTTGCTGGCAACTCATGCCTCCATGTACAATGGAGAAATATGGTAACCCTATCTCAAAATTTTAAGAATCCCTAAGATGCTTTCACTTTCATCTAGTTAAGATTAATATAGATATAGATAGATAGTTTGGGAAGGACACTAGACTATAATTGCTTGGTAATCTTTCTAGCCATCTCAATGAGGGTCCTACACAACTGGAGTTGAAAATGTAATATAATATATCCAATATCTGACTGATTTATTCTAACCTGAGGCCCAATAAGATAAAGTAATTTTCACAAAGTAAAATAGCTAGCAAATTGCACACTCTGGATTTGAACACAATCCCTCTAACTGCATCATACTAGGTCTTGATATGGGAGGGAAATAGAAATGATGGGGTCAAAGATGACCCTAAAATTTGGAGAGAGAAGCCCTAGAAATAACATTAGATCCCCACAGACTAGAATCATTGCCCACTGATGAGGATTTTCTGGCATTGACCATGACTCCTTAATACAGCATAACATTTTCTTGACATGCTTAACTCTTTGATGTGAATTGAAATTAATTAGTTTAATGATGTAGTTCAAGGCCAGACAACCACAGGATTTTCAAGCTCTCTCAGCCTCAGCCTTTACAAAGGAGGTACAGTGGCATAAAGAGAGACTGAATGAAAAGCCTAAAGTCTGGACAGAGAGAATCTGGTCAGTAGTGGATGAATTGGTTCTTTATGATGCCTTCTGAAAACCAAGGAACTATGTGGCCCTACAGCAGCAGACTGAAGCAAAGCAATGGAATGATTCCTTGACCAATCATCCTGAAACCAATAGAAAAGTTAACACCAGTAGCTCATATTTATATGGCACTTCAATGTGAGCAAAGAACATCACTTTCAATAAACCTTAGGGAGTAGTGCTCCAATCCAGGTCTCCTTAAATTCAAAGTTAATATCCTGTCCATATTTTACTTCTTTCACTGGACTACATTAAGTCCTGAACCAACAAGGAGTCATAGTTATGGAGCAGCAAAGAACAGAGTCATTATATAGATCTTGCTCTTCACTGATAATGTGAATTATGGGAATTTTGCAGATCGGGGGAAGGAGGAGCCTTGTCAGAGGTTTTGTAGCACTCTGTAGCCCTCTAAGAAATGGGGCTCACCAAAGGGTAAATTTCTTGACCAAACAACCCTAATTTTTTATCACCTATGTAAGTATCTCCATCTAAGGCAGTATTATATGTCTTGTGCCTCCGGGAAAGTGGAGATCATTGTACAGAGAAGGCTAGTTGTTTTGACTGTTTATATGTCTGATCTTATGATTTTTTTTGTTGGATTAAATATACTCTGCTATATTTTTTATGTCTTAGCTAAACGCTTGCATGGGAACTGAGAGCCCCTTTTCTTTTGCTGTAAAGATCATCTGAAGCAAAAGCTCATGAACAAGTATAGTTTAGATTAAAGAGCTTAAAATCAGAAGGTATATGAAATGTTCACTGAGAGATTGGGATCACCTATGATGATCCAAAGCTCAGCAATCAAGAAGTTTAGTAAAACAAAACAAAACAAAAAACAAACAACAAAAACATATTAGAGCCTGAAGGTACTAATTAGTGAAAAACATATTGACTCTTGGTTCCAAAGAATTTTGTTCCAAAAGGCTTGAAGCAAAAGGTTAAGACTCTCCTGCTCAAAATGAGAGACCTCAGTTGCCAAGCTTTTAAAGGGATCAAGAGAGTTCGGTTATTAAGTGTGGGGGAAAAATCTGAGATTTCTTTCTATGATTCTTTGCACTGATGCTAAACATCTGATTGAGGACTGCTGCTTTCCTTTATAGACCTATAAAAAAAACCTATAAAAGTTCTCACTTCTACTGAGAAAGAGAGAGTCTTACAATCAAATGCTTTAACTGAAATCATAATATGGAAGCAGGTTTTATCCTTACATGACCAGTAGGGCTAGAACTTGCAATGTCCACCAGACACTGCATTCAAGAGAGCAGGATCCAGTGGAACCACATCCAGTAGAGACTACATGCCCAAGGAACACCATTAGGGGTCAGGATCAGCAGAAGTGCAATGGTGTAACTAGACCATATCAGTTTTTAATAATTGGTCAGATAATGCAAGGCAGAGATAAAGGCACATTTTGACTCTGTAAATGTATTGTAGCCATCCATGTTGCTTATCTGTGTTTATTCTTCCTACTGATGGTGTGTGTACTTGTGGGAAAGTGAGGCACCAAGTTTATGGGGGAAATGTTTTCTTTTATTAATATCATTTCATTAAGTGCCTTGCTTTGAACCAACCTTGTACTCTAGCTGACTGGTAAAAGCAGTCCTGTAAGGGGCCTTATAAGCAGTATTAGCTTCCTGTAGCCATAGCTCAGTTTCCACCTCTTAGGAATTCTTTCCAGATCTTCCCATCTCTTGTTTTTTCCCTTGAAATTTTAATGGATGCAGACTCACAGCATTCTTTGAATCTGGGGTACCCTCCTTCAGGGGATCTACACTTCAAGCTGTAAGACTCAGACACTGAATATAAAATGAGGATAATAATAGTACCTACCATATAAGGTTGTTGTGATGATCAAACAAGAGAACATATGTAAACTGGTTCCCCCCTTTTAAAAAAGTTGGTACAGAGTTTAAAAATATTTGCCTTTCTTTTAAATTCTTTTCACTTCTAACCTTTAACCCCAATGGTTGAGGTCCATTTTACTGTTATTTGCCTTATCTAGCTTGCTGTCCCCTGGTACCTTTGCTAAAAAATGTATAAACAGCCTGGCACAAATTCTAAGGAGGGAGATGGCCCCAGGAGGAAACCCTGATGTTGGGCAGGAAGGCACTGGGCCTGGAGACTGGATTAGCGCAAGTAAACGAAAGTCCCCAGGGTTGTAGTCACATTTGGGATAACTCTGGGGAGAAGGAACTGAAAGGAAGGAATGATTCACTTGGGTTCTGGCTTAAACCTTCCTCTCTTGTCACAATGGCCTCCTAAGCAAGGCATTTCTCTGTGCCTGGGGAGCTCATTATCAATATTTCATATTGCTAAGTTTGGACTCTAGAGGGCAATCATGTAACTTGTCCCATTTTTCTGAACAAGAAGCAGCCAAGTGGCTTGAAGTCCTGTGCTTAGTGACTAGGCAGTCTGGTAGATCTGCCCCCTCCTTTACAACTTTTCTTTACTAAGCACTTTGGAGAACTTTATAGGACAGACAGCAAACATAAGCCTGGCTGCCGTAAGGCAGAGTTAGAGTTAGAACCAAAGTTAAAACACTTACAGCTAGCAAAATTATCAGAGTGTCTAGGGCCTAATAAAATAAGGAAATGAGCCTGATGGAAATTGAGAAGCTTTTCAAAGAGATCAAATACAATATACCTCTTCCTTCCATTTCCTTTACTTTTTTTCTGGTAAGACAGGTTTAGAGAACTTTAATCTCACCTCAAAAATGTTCAATTTTTTCCATGTTTGAGAAAGGAAAGGGGTTTTGATCCTCTAAGAGGATGAGAATTCTCTGCCTTGCCTTTCCATGTTTTAGGGACCTAAACCATTCATATTGAATGATACAACTAATGACCAAAAAGTTTGATTGAATGATGCAATGAAAGAAGAAATTGATGAGGGACAAGTATAGGGTCTCACATGTGGAATTAGAATACCAACTTTACAAGTATACAACGATGAATTGTGTCTGGACAACATTCGTGCAGAATTAAAAAAAAAAAAAAACCCTGAGGATTTTAATATGCTACAAGCCAAAAAGAACAGTAGTCATGGCAGTCAGAGCAGCAAATACAACTTTAAATTGAGTTGGCAGAAGTATAGTAGCCAGAAGAAGTGACATAATAGTTTCACTATATTTTGACTTTTGTACTGTGCTCATATTTTAGGAAGAACACTGACAAAGTGGAGTACATCCAGAACAGGGAGATTAAAACTTTGAGAAAATTAGAAACCATGATATACAAACCTATCTTTCCTCTGAACTTTCCGGTTTCTGTTGAGGATATCACCATCCTTCCTGAACTTGAAACCATAAAATCATCCTGGATTTAATGCCTCTCTCTCCACATCCAAACAGTTGCCCCTGCTTTATATTCATTTCAGCCCTTGTTCAAATGCTCAATTTTCCTCACCTAGACTGTTATAATGAAGCCCTAGTTATTTCCCTGTTTCCAGGGTCATATTTCTTTCCATCCCCCAACCAGCTAGCAAATTGATATCCTTAAAATATTACACTGACCATGTTCTTTCCCTCCTCAAAAATCTTCAGGGATTCCCAATGATCCCTTGGATAAAATTCAAAATTTTCAACCTGGAATTTAAACCCATCTTTAATATGGCTTCCATTTTTTTTCTTTCCAGTTTTGTATCCTATTAATCCCTTTCACACACACTCCATTGTCATCAAAGCAGTCCAATAGCTATTCAATCTCTTGCCTCTATGCCTTTTGCATGAGTGGTCCCCATGTTTGAAGCATGGCCTCCTTTCCTCTGCCTCTTAAATCTTTAATTTCCTTTGAGGCACAACTCAGTTGCTACTTCTATGAGTGCAGGTCATCCAGGTCCTCCAATCTACATTTGTTAATCTTTTGAAATAACTTTGTATATGGTTCATTATTTTCTTATATGCATATACATTCTATGTTTCCTAGGAGAATATAAGCTCCTTGAAGATAATCTTTGTATCTTCAGTTTAATACAGTGTCTTGTCCAAAAGTGGTTTAATTAATGTTTGTTAGCCTGTGTTGCATTGAATTAGGTACAGGAATTGAGAATATTTAGCCTAAGAAGACAAAGTATGTATTTTTGAATATTTGATGTTGAAGAGAAATTAGACTTTTTCTGTTTGGTTACAGAGGACAAAATGAAGGAACAATGGGTGGAAAGTTTAGAGAGGCAGATTTAGGCTCAATATAAATTAAAAAAAAAAATTCTAACAGTCATCCTTCATTCTCCTTTGCTTCTTTGAATTCTGTTCCTCAGCAGGTCTCGTTAATTTTATCTCCTTCACATCTCTGCCATTAGTCCTCTTCTCCATTCACACCACAACTACCTTAGTCCAGACCATTATCACCTCCTAGGTGAACTATGGCAACAGTTTCTGTCATTCTCCCTGAAAACATTTTTTAATCCAGCCACAGGGCTTCAGAATTGATATTCTTAAACCACAGCTATGAAAATACCATTCCTTTTGCACAAGAAGCTTCAGTGATTTCCTATTGCTTTCCAGTTAAAATATGACTTCCTTTTTTTGGCATTAAAAGCTTTCAGAATCTGGGTTTAGCCTGTTTTTTCAAATTGATTACATATTACTCCCGGAATTCTATGCTCTAGCAAAATGGGCCCATTTGCTGTGACCCATATACAACATGTCATCTGCTGCTTTCTTACTTTTGAACTGACTATACCTCTATGTATGGAATACTCTCTCTTTCTCTCTTTTTTTCACTTAATAGTATTTTATTTTTTCCAATTACATATAAAGATAGTTTTAAACATTCATTTTTGTAAGATTTTGAGTTCCATTTTCTCTCCTTCTTTCCATTCTACTCTCCAAAACAGCAAGCAATCTGATTAAGTTTATAAGCTATATATATATACATATATAATTTTTAAAATATAATTTCATATTAGTATTTTGAGAAAAAACAAAAGGGAAAAACCTCATGAGAAAGAACTAACCCCCAAAAGGTAAAGATAAAATGCTTTGATCTGCATTCAGTCTCCATACTTCTTTTTCTGGATGTGGATAACATTTTCTATCATAAGTCTATTAGAATTATCTTGGATCACTGTATTGCTAAAAAGAGATAAGTCTATCATAGCTGATTATCACAGAATCTTCTTACTGTATACAATGTTCTCCTGGTTCTGCTCACTTCACTCAGCATCAATTCATGTAAGTCTTTACTTTTCTAAAAGAAAAAGCTTTTCTGAAATCAGTCTGCTCATCATTTCTTATGAGAACAATAATATTTTATTACATTCATATACCATAACCTGTTCAGTCATTCTCCAATTGATAGGCATTCCTTCAGTTTGCAATTCCTTGCCACCACAAAAAGAGCTGGTACAAATATTTTTGCATATGTGATCTTGATTTTGTGATCTCTTTGGGATACAGATCCAGTAGTGCTAGACCAAAGGGTATGCAGTTTTACAGCCCTTTGAACACAATTCCAAATTGCTTGAATATTATTTCTCTTAACTTCTGTCTCTTGGAACTCATGGCTTCTCTCAAAATTCAAGAAGCCCTTCTCCTTCAAGAGGTCTTTCTTATTTCCCTCCTATTATTAGTGTTTCCCTCATTACTATGATTTTTGTTTAATGAGTTTTTCTAAAATGTATACTATATTTACTTAATGTTTTGTCTCTCCTGATAGAATATAGGTCCTTAAAGATATGAGATTGTCTTACTTTTGAATTTGTATCTCTAGCACAATACCTGGTATTTAGCTGATGCTTAATAAATATTGATTGATTGATGATTGCAGTTGTGCAAAAGGGGAATAGGATGCTTCATAAAGTGATAAGTTCTCAACTGCTCTTTAAAGAAAGATTGGATATACTATTTGGATGAAATGATCAGGCAAAGAGACTGTATGACCTCTAGTGTTTCCTATAGTTCTGGTATATAATGACCCTTCAATATACAGTTAGATAGAGATCTAGATAGATCCACAGGCTGAGCCTGTGCTTTCATTTGGTATGGAAAATTTCAGTAAGGAAACTATCATAAAAGGACCCATATGTGCAAAAATGTTTATAGCAGCTCTTTTTTTGTGATTGCAAAGGACTGGAAAATGAGTAGATACCCATCAATGAGGAATGGCTGAACAAGTTGTGGTATACAAAGATAATGGAATATTATTGTTCTATAAAAAAGTAATGAACAAGCTGATTTTAGAAAGGCCTGGAGAGATGTACATGAATTGATGCTAAGAGAAACAAGTAGAATCAGGAATACATTGTACACAATAATAGCAAGGGTGTGTGATGATCAACTATGAAAGACTTGGTTCTTCTTAGTGGTTCATGATCCAAAGCAATCCCAATAGACTTTGGGCAGAAAATGCCATCAGCATCCAGAAAAAAGGAGGCTGAATGTAAATCAGCACAGGAGATATACACTTCTTTTTTCTGTTTTTAATTCTTCCATGGTTTCTTCCTTTTGTTCTGATTTTTCTTTCCCAACATGATTTATAAAGTAATGTACATTAAAAATAAATAAATTTACTAGAAAAAATAAAAAAAATTATATACAAAACAAAGGAAGCTCTATCAACATTTGCTGTCTGCAACTTGTAGCCCTAGAGAGTTGACTGGGGGGGGGGGGTCATTGAGAGGCTATAGCTTACTCAGGATCACAAGATAAATGTTAGAAGTAGAAAGAGGGGGAAAATAAATTTAAGATAAAATTTGAAAAAAATTATATATGTATATATTTTAGAATTTAGGAATTTAGGATTTTAGAATTTAGGACTTTCTAAATCAGATCTGGTTCTCCATTTACTAGATTAGGGCTTCTTAAACTTTTTCCCACTCATGACCTTTTGTTGTCAGAGAAATTTTTTATGTGACTCCAGGTATATGAAATAGTATCCAAATCAAATCTTTATTGTTAGCCAATCATTAATTTCTCGACTTCCACTTTCAGTCACAGGACCCCATATAGGGTCACAACCCACAGTTTAAGAAGCTGGGCAAAGGCTACAATGACTCAATATTCTTATAATAATGATATTTACACAGGGCTTAAAAGTTATATATATTATCTCACTTAATTCTTACAGTAACTCCATGAGGTAGACATTTTATATATTATTGTTACCATTTTGCAGATGAGGAAACTGTTTCTGAGAGTAGCCAGGTTCTGCAACATTTCCTCACTCTCTCTAAGGACAGTTCTTCTGTTCTTCCACATGGGGGCATCCTGAGCATGGAGGATTCTGGCTCTCCCAGCCCAATGGTCATTGTTTCAGTAGGTGGTAGAGGGGAATAGACTGGATCAGCCTTGTGCCCAGGAATCAACTTGCAGGAACAGAACGCTCTGAAAACAGGATTCTTCAAGGACCCAGTAGTATCAGAAAGTTGAATTCCTAGGTGTGGCTTGGCTGACATGAAATACCCGGTGTCAAATGTGATTTCAGATGTGTGCAGAGACAAACCAGTATGGACCTGTGTGTATGTGTGCCCTCAGCAGCGTGATTGCATTTGTGCTGAGATCATAGCATTCCGAGCTAGAAGAAGGCTCTTTAAAGAGCATTGAGTCCAAGGGTTTTCACCTTGAGGGCTGCAAATTTGTTTTTCATATTTTGATCTAATTGGTTTCCTTTGTAATCTTATGTAACTAAAAAAAAAAAACAAAACCCATTATTCTGAGAAATTCATAGGCTTCCCTAGGCTGCCAATGGGATCTATGATAAAAGAAGATTAAAAATCCTGATCTGGTTCAATTTCCCACATTTTAGAGATCAGGTGACTTGTACAAAGTTACACAGGTAATAACAGAGTTGAAAAGAGAGGGTCCCATGATTCCAAATCTGATGCCAAACCTAAAAATAAATTTCAATTCAAGATAATTAATAATAAATGCAATTAGTGATTAATTAAATATGGAAAGTAGGCAAGACCCTAAAGTAAGAGAGAAAGAGAAGAATTTTCTTTTCTAGGGAGTCTATTCTGTTACTAACTAGTTTGGTAATCTTGGGTAAATCATGTAACTATATTCTTATACCTCAGTTTTCTCATCTCTAAAATGAGTGGGTGAGGCAACTCAGCTTCAGTCATTTTCAGTTGTGTCTGACTCATTTGCCGTGACCTCATTTGAGCTTTTCTTGGCAAAGACACCGGAGTGGTTTGCCATTTCCTTCTCTAGCTCATTTTGCAGATGAAAAACCCAAAGCAAACTGGGTTAAGGGACTTGGCCAGGGTCACACAGCTAGTCAGTGGCTGAGCTCAGATTTGAACTCAGGAAGAGTGAGTCTTCCTGACTTCAGACCTGGAGCTCTATCCGTAGTGCTGCCTACTTTCTCTGAATTAGGTGATAAGGATGAACAAATATGAAGACTGTTTTAGATATATACTCTTTTCCTTTTCCTGAAACAACATAGGTGACTAGAGATGGACAGTGGGATCTTTGGTCCTCTATCCTATTTTTAAGGATGGAGGTGGGATTATTGAAAACTATAGTGGCTGAGCCAAAAACAGCTAACTGCTCACAATATTAAAAGACGCTAAAATCTGACTCTCTTTTTCTCTGTCTTTATTTCTATGCTTTTGGAAAGGAAGAAAGATCTCTCTCTGTCTCTGTCTGTCTCTTTTCCTCTTCCTTTCCTCTCCCCCCCACATCCCAGCAACACATATCTCATGGGAAAGGATCCAGCTGCATGCAAAATGCTTCAACCCATAAATACTCCAATGCAAACAATATAATTGCCTGAACACTCTTTTTTGCTCAATTACTCTTTAACTATTTTCAGACATATTAAAATAAAATTTATCAATTTTTTTTCAAAGAGATATGAAAAGGTTAGAGTAGAGCATGGGATTCTAACCTTCTGTTGTCATAGACCCCTTTGGCACTTGGTGAATCCTATGGACCCCTTCTCAAAATAATATTTTTAAATGCATAAAATAAAATGCATAGGATTATAAAAAAATACATTATATGGAAAGGTACTTAACAGCAATAATATCCTTTTTAAAAGTTCATGGGTCCCTGGCAAGAATTTCTGGACCAAAAGATATTTAAGGTCCCTTCCAGCTCTGTGCTTCATATTCTAGGTCATGTTCTCATCTCTCTGAGGCAGTATAATTGCAGCCTTGCCTAAAAGCAGAGAGATGGATGAATTGACTTTTGGAAGTTTCTTTCAGTCTATTATTATTTCAGGATTATTATCTGAGGAATTCCCCCAAATCCTAAAGCTGTTCTCATTTTATGTGGCACCTGAGATTAAAGGCAGTTAGGTAGAGCAATGGGTATATCAGCACTCTGGGAGCCACAGAGATCTGTCTGAATTAAAATCCTGTTTCAGGCACTTATTAGATGTGTAACTAGGCAAGCCATTTAATTTGTCTGCCTCAGTTTCCTCATCTATAAAAAAGGGATAGCAATAGCATCTACTTTCTAGGGTTGTTGCAAGAATCAAATGAGATGATGTTTGCAAAGGGCTTAGCAGAATCTCCAGCACATAGTGGGTGATATACAAATATATAGAATTATTATATATGCTATATAATATAAATAATAGTATTAGCTATTATTACCAGGATTAAGGGGTGGGAATGGGACTGACAACAGTAGGGAGCTGGGGAAAGGACAAGTGATATTAATTGCTCCTTTCAAGTTGTCCTCACACATACTTCCTAGCCCCAGTGGTAGAGGAACAAGTCCTTGAAGGTGGGGCTTTGGCAGGGAACAAAACCTCCCAGAATGTGGCCTGGATGGGGAGCTCAGCCTCCCTGAATGAGTCATGGTAGTTTCACATGACTTCCAAAGCTCTCCCTCCCTTGGCTGCTCTGCTTATACCTTTCCTTTTTCCAACTGCCACCCTCAGTTTAGATCATAGATTCCTATCTGAAAGGAAACTGGAAAGGCTATTGTCAAATCCTCCTCTCTGGTTCACAAACAAAAGAAACTTAGGCTTCAATGACTTAAATCACATGGATAGGAAGCAGCAGGACCAAGACTTGAACCCAGGTATTCTGATCCTCTTGCATCATGGGGAGAAGGCTCCCCAGCTTTCTGCCGTCCAGATCCAAATCTTGTTCATGAGGGCAGTGCTGGCTCTCTGGGGACAGATGATTCCCTAACTCCACATCTCCCTAGTACGCCTGGGGCTCCTGCTCACATTCTTTCCTGGGGTTAAGAAGGGGGAAAGAAAGGGAAAGGAAAAATCTTGCAGGATTTCTGTTCCCACCTCTGTCCCTGATTCACAAGGAGACTCTAGGATGAGCCCTTTGGGTCTCAGCTTTCTGGTCTGTACAATGGGTAGAGTCACTCTTCCTCACAGGGTGGGTGAAATTATGTTCACAATGAACAGCTGAACTTCTCTCAGAAAGGTGAAATGCATAATTGATTTCTTTCCATTGGGAAGCTTGCCTCTTAGTGCTCTCATATTCATTTCTGTCTTTTTGGCTTTCTTATTAGTTTAAAGAGATAGAGCCAAGCCAAAGGAGTCATACTCTTCCTTTACCCAGCATCTTTTCTTCTTCCAGAAAGGCATTGAGTTTTTTAGATTGTACTTTGTCATTATCCCAATGCAGAGAGAACCTTAGAACTCGGCAGAGATGGTGATTGCCTAGAATCAGGGGTCCTCAAACTTTTTAAATTTGGGGTCACTGTGACCCCCTTCACTGTCTCTCAGACTGTTGGAGGGCCGGACTATAGTAAAAACAAAAACTTTGTTTTGTGGGCCTTTAAGTAAAGAAACTTCATAGCCCGGGTGAGGGGGATAAACATCCTCAACTGCCACATCTGGCTCGTGGCTGTAGGACCTCTGGAGATGGTAACATAAAGAATTACAGGCTTTGAGGGGCAGCTAGATGACACAGTAGATAAAGCACCTGCCCTGAAATCAGGAGGACCCAAGTTCAAATCTGGCCTCAGATACTTAATACTTCCTAGCTGTGTGACCGTGGAGAAGTCACTTAACCCCAATTGCCTCTCACCAAAATGAAAGAATTCTAGATTTTGTGCTAGCAAGGACATTAGGGCAGAGATAGTCTAGTTTCCTCATGATTTGAAAGTGCCTGAGAATATCCTTTCTCTCCCTTAAAATATTTCCCCCTTATTCCGGACCTGAATATTATGTAATTCCACTATGAGAGATTTATCCCTTTGGTTTAGGTCAATTTTCTCTGGGAATCCCAATAAATTTAGATAGTCCCATGCATAAGTAATGCATGGCTTCTCGCTGGAAAGTCTAGGATCTTTCCAGAATGAATATAGGGGGAAGATAGAAAGGGTAGTTTCAGAGCAATGGGCCTTATTAGAAAGGATATGCAGGATAGAAAAGGCTAGTTCCATAGGTTGAATGAGTACACCGAGTAGCAATCAAGAGAGCCAGGAAACCAATAGGAACTTTTTCTCCTTAGTCTCTGTCCTGGAATCCAGTTACATATCAAATATTACTTAATAATTAATGCACATTTCAAACACAATGTTCCTCAATCTCAAATTCAACACATCGAAAATAAAATTCATTATCTTTTTATTTTGAAACTTACCACTCTCCTATCCTTAACATATGCTTTTTCATCCATTCATTTATTGATTTAGTTCATCTCTCTTATTTTGTAAGTAAAGGAAATTGGGTTCCAAAACAGAAATAGGATTTGTCCAAAACTACCTACTGAGTTAGTTGCAAAGTCACTAAGAGTCATATTGCTTAACACTTAGCATAGTGACTAGAACATAATAGACACTTAATAAATACCACAACTCTTTAGTGATTGCTCTTCTTGTCAATCAATCAACTAACATTTATAAAGCACATATTTTGTGCTGAGCACTATGCTAGGTAAACAGGCAAAAAAAAATAATCCCTATTTTAAAAAAAACAATCTCTGTCCTCAAATAACACAAACTGCAGAACAAACACATACCCATGTTATTTGTACAATATGTACATACAGAATAAGCATACACAAAATATATATAAAAGGTAATTTTGTGGGTGGAATACAAGCAACTGAGGCAAAGGGAATGGTGAAAATCTCAGGTAGGATGTAATGATTGAACTGAACGCAAAGGTTCTAAAAGCCAGAGGTGAAGAGGGAAAGAATATTTTAGGCATGGGGCAGCCTCTGCAAAGGTATGGAGATAGGAGAGAGAATGTCATATTTAAGGAATAGCAAGAAAGCTAATTTGGCCTACCATAATGGGTGGGAATGGAACTAATGTATTAAAGTAAGGTTTAAAATGTAGTCTGGAATTTAAATTTAAATTAATAGTCTAATAAATTAATAAAATTTACAACAACAACAAAAAAGTACCTAGAAAAACTGAGTATCATTCAATGGTGGGGAAGAGAGGGAGAGGAAATAACCTTTAATGAAATAAGAGAACTTCCAAACATTTCTGATAAAAAAGACCAGGACTAAGAACAAATTTTGACATACAAAGAATACTAAATATATAGTATATGGCACATAAAATATTTAAAATTAAGGAAAAAAGAGATTGAAATGGAAGGAAATGAGTATCTGTTGAACTTCACTCTTTTGAACTGGTCAAAGGAGAGCAAAATATTTACACAGAGAGTTGGATACAATAATACATTTAAATCAAAGAGATGAGTATAACTAGGGAAGATAGAGAGGAGGGTTAAGAAAAAGGATAGATTTAGGGAGGGAGTAGCAAAATAAACCAAGCTTAGAGGGAGGGATAATCTAAAAGTAGAGAAAGAAAGGATAATAAATAGCATTTTGGAATTCAGGAGGGAAAGGGTAGAGTGTCAGGAGAACAGAAGCAGTTTACATCGAACATAGAGCACTGATACATCAAGTATACTCTTCTTACTTATATGAATTGATGCTAAGTGAAATAAGCAGAATCAGGAGATCATTATACATTTCAACAGCAATACCACATGATGATCAATTCTGATGGATGTGGCTCTCTTCAACAATGAGAGGATCCAAATCAGTTCCAATTGTTCAATGATGAAGAGAGCCATCTATACTCAAAGAGAGAACTGTGGGAACTGAGTGTGGTTCACAACATAGCATTTTCACTCTTTTTGTTGTTGTTTGCTTGCATTTTATTTTGCTTCTCTTTTTTTACTGATTCGATTTGATTTTTTCTTGTATGGCATGATAATTGTATAAATATGTATGCATGTATTGGATTTACATATATTTCTCACATGTTTAACATATATTGAACTACTTGTCATCTAAGGGAAGGTGTGGGGGAAGGAGAGGAAAATCAGAACACAAGGTTTTACAAGGGCTAATGTTGAATATGGAATATTATTGTTCCCTGGGAAATGATGAGCAGCATGCTCTCAGGGGAAAAAAAAAAACTTCATGGAAAAACCATGAACAAAGTGAAATAATACTGTATGCAAATAGCAATGTTCTGGGATGACCAGCTATAAATGACTCAGCAGTACAATAATTTATGACTTCTGAAGGACTTATCATGAAAAATCCTATCCATAACCAGAGAAGGTATTGTTGTTATCTGAATACAGATTGAAACATTCTCTATTTCTCTCTCTCTTTTTTTAAACTTAATTTTTTTTGAGAGTTTTTATTTTCATTAGAGTGTGAGATCTATGTTTTCTTTCACAACTTGACTTTAATGGAGATGTTTTGCATAACTTCACATATGGTTTCTTAATTGTGGGTGGAGATAAGGAAGAGAACCTAAAACTCAAAAATCTTAAAAACAAATGTAAAAAAAATCTTTTGAATGTATCTGGGGGAAAATATTAAATAAATTAATATAATAAAAATTATAATTATGAAGGTGAATGGGATGGACACAAACATAAAAGAACACAATATAACATATTGCATATAAGAAACATTTGAAACATAAAGACCCTGTGTAAGTTAAAATGAAGGGCCAGAAAAGAATCTATTATATGATTCACCTAAACTAATCCAGAGAACAAAAATTTACTTCATTATAAAAGAGTAATAGGGAAACTACATAGTGCTGAAAGATGCCAGAGACAATAAATTAATAACAATATTTGATATGTATGCATCAAAAGGATATAGTATTGTAATATATAAAGGAAAAGTTAATCAATTTACAGGAAGAAATAGATTGCAAAACTATAAGTTTGGGATCTCCATGTATCCCCTTTAGATCCATTTAAATCTAACAAAAGATAATCAAAGAATGAAGTTAAGGACATGAATTTTTTTTAAAAGGTAGATATCACAACTCTCATGATTGCTGAATGGAAACAGAAAAATCATATATAATACTCAGTTACATAAGGTACCTTTAATAACTAACATTGACCTGGTACATGAAAATCTCATAAAATTTCAGAAAAGCAAAAATATCAGATATTTTTCACTGACAACAATGAAATAACAATTATATTCAGTAAATTATCTTTGAGGAAAATATTTTAAATAATTAAAGATTAATTCTAAAGAATAAGTACATCAAAGAGCAAATCATAGAAACAATAGATAAGTCATTAAGGAGAACAAGTTGAGCAACTCATCAAAATTTGTTGGATGTAGCAAAAGCAGTTCTGAGGGACAAATATATATTTCTAAATATTTTCATCACAAAAGAGAGAAAAAAAATCAATGAACTGAGCATGAAACAAAAAAAAAAACCCGAAAAACAATAAACTTAAAAAAACAAACAAATGCTAAAATAGAAATTCTGAAAATAGAAGATTAATAGTTTTTTTCTTTAAAGACAGTACAGGGGCAGCTAGATGGCTCAGTAAATAGATCAGTGGCTCTAGAACCAGAAAGACCTGAGTTTAAATCTAGCCTTAGTCATGTAATACTTACTAGCCATGTGACTCTGGGCAAATCACTTAACCCCAATTGTTTCACCAAAAAAAAAAAAAAAAAAAAAAGAATTACACTAATACATAAAATCAGTAGCATTGAGTTTTTTGTTTTGTTTTGTCTTTTTGGAGAACTAAAAATAGATAAATCAGTAGCTAATTTGATTAAACCAAAGAAAGAGGAAAACTAGTGTCAACAATTTAAATGGAAAATTCAAAGCAAATAAAGTAAATTATTAGATATTACGTTGTCCAGTTAAATGCAAATTAAATAAACAACATAAATGAAATGGATGAACATTTACAAAAAATATAAAGTACCCAGATTTGTAAAACTAGAAATAGTGAATTTAAATAACCCAATCTCAGAATAATAAATTGAATGAAACATGAATGAGGTCTCAAGAAAGAAAAAAAAATTAATTTTAAGAGAAAAGGAAATGGCAAACCAGTCCAGTTTTCTTGCCAAGAAAATCCCAAATAGGGTTATGAAGAACTATACATGACTGAAAAGGACAACAATTAGCAAAGAAGCTACAGTAACATTGCAAAGATTTTATACAATGGTCAAAGATTTTATACAATGGTCAGGTTGGATTTATACTAAGGATTCATGGTTATTTCAATATTAGGAAAATTAGCAACATAATAGGTCATATTAATAATAAAAACAATAGGAGTCGTGCAATTATTCAGAGGGAAAGAAATCTTTTGATAAAATACAAAACCCGTTTCTTTCAAAACCATTACAAAATTAGAAATAAATGGACCTTTCCTTAACATGCTAAGAAATAAAAGGGACTGCATAATAAATATTATCTACAATGGACATAACCTAAAAACTTTTCTAATAAATCAAATATAAAGCAAGGATATCCTTGCAAAACTAAACAGAAAGTGATGAAAATAGAATATAATTAAACAAATAATATATAAAGTAATTAGAATTCTCCCTACCAAAACACACACACACACACACACACACACACACACACACACACACACACACAAACTAAATGAAAAGAATTAGAAAACAATTTATGTAAGTAAAGACACTCAAGTAAATAGAGAAATAGTAATTGCTATTTGTAGGCCAAGCCAATAAAATAAAAATAACAATACTACCTAAGTTGATTTACATATTTTGTGTCATATCAATAAAATTATCAAATTACCTTATAGAACATTTAAAACTGAAATTCATGTGGAAGAACAAAAAGTCCAGAATCTCAAGGAAAATAAGGGGGAAATGGGCAAGGAGACTGGATCATTGGAATAATTTAGTCTTGGTCAAAAAATAAGTCAACCAATGGAACAAGATAGTTACATGATATGAAACAACTGATCACAGTAGCCTTGTGTTTGATAAACCAAAACACCCTACCTATTAATTTAAGAACAAACTGTTTAACAAAAAGTATTGAGGAGATTGGAAAGCAGTCTGACAGAACTAGGTATAAACTGAGACCTCTAATGATGTACCAGGTTCCAAATGGGCACATGACTTAGACATAAAAATGTCATCATGGGCAAATTAGAGAAGCAAGGAAGAAATTGCCAATCAGACCTACAGATGGGACAAGAATTCCTGAGTAAACAAACAGGAGATAGAGACTATCACAGAAGATCAAGTAGACAATTTTGATTATATGCAATTAAAATGATTTTGTGCAATAGATAATGGGAAAAAATCTTTATAGGAAGTTTCTTAAAGGTCTCATGTCCAAGTTATATAAAGAACTGACTTAAATTTATAAGACTGAATCATCTCCCAATATAAAAATGGTCAAGGGCTATGAATAGACAGTACACAAATCATCAATAGCTATATGAAAAAATGCTCCAAATCACTAATAATTTAAAAAACTCAAATTGAAGCTACACTTAGCTTCTATCTTATTTTCATCAGATTGGCAAAGTTGATTTTAAAAAAAGAAAATGACTAATGATACAGGAAGTCGGTAGAACTGTGTATTGTGACACCTATTCTAAGAAGTAAAAGTGCCCCCAGAGTTACTTAACTATACATACTATTTGATCCAGTGATAGCACTATGAGGCCTATATTTCAAAGAGATTAAATTAAATTAAAAGAAAAACATCCTATATATATGAAATAATATTTATAATAACTTTTTTAGTGGCAAAGATTTAAAAACTAAGATGACTATCAATTGAAGAATGGTTTTTTTTAAATCACATTTTATTAGTATAATGCAATATTGATGACCATAAAAATTATTAAAAGAATGGTTTCAAAAAAACTGATGAACTGATGCAAAATGAATAGAGCCAGAAAAGCTTACAATGACAACATTACAATGCCAGGCAACTTTGAAAGATTTAAAACCAGAACTATCCAAGATGGTGGAATAGGAGGAAGTTGTACAGTCCAGCTACCCACCACAACTATTCCAACAATGATCTAAGAACTCATGACTAAGTAGTGATCAAGCAATCAAAAGACAATTTATTTTTCCAGCCTAAGATTGCAAATTTGGCCTAAAGGAAAATTACTGGGGCAGAACATGTAGAATACAGAGAACATGTAGAATACAGAGAATAATGGATATAATCCATTAATGTAAGGTAGGGTGAGAAGGAGTCAAGAACATAAAGTGAGTTCCCAAAGCCCAGAGAGTGAGGACTCAGACTGCCAACCAGAAATTCAGCAAAGACGTCTCCAAGAAGGGATGGGATCACAGATAGCCCTGAGAGTTCTCGGTTAGGCAACAACACTGACTTGTCCAGTAGAACTGCTAGAAGAATGAATTAAACAAACAAAGACAAAGAACTATGAGGGGCCAGTAATTCCTAAATCACAAATCCAGAAAGGGACAAAAACTCCAAAACAAACAAAATCTCAAATTAAAACACATCTTGTTCACAAGCTCAACTAGGATTCCTAAAAGGAATCTAGCACTTTTAAATGATTTTTAAAGTATTAAAAATGAAGTGAGAATGATAGAGGAAAGAATCAGAAAAAAAGAGAGAGACAGACAGAAAGAGAGAAAGAGAGAAGAGAAAAGAGAAGAGAAGAGAAGAGAAGAGAAGAGAAGAGAAGAGAAGAGAAGAGAAGAGAAGAGAAGAGAAGAAGAGAAGAGAAGAGAAGAGAAGAGAAGAGAAGAGAAGAGAAGAGAAGAGAAGAGAAGAGAAGAGAAGAGAAGAGAGAAGAGAGGAGAGAGAGGAAAAAAATAGAAAGGAGAGAGAGAGAGAGAGAGAGAGAGAGAGAGAGAGAGAGAGAGAGAGAGAATGAGAACTATGGAGAGACTAGGAAAGAGAATTAACAGTTTAGCACAAGATGCGAAAACACATACAAACACACACACATACACACACACACACACACACACACACACACACACACACTCACTCACACACAGTCCTGATCTAGAAAACCTATCAAGGAGAGATAATATGAGAATAATTGGATTACCTGAATCCATGACTTAAAAACATTTATCATATGTTTTTATCATGAAAGAAATCATGAAAGAAAACTGCCTAGACTCTGCAATCCAAATGTTTTAGCTAAAATTCTTACATTGCAAATTTAATCAATATGCCATCTAAGCTCTCATTCAAGCTATTGATAAACAATTTGAATAGAACAGAATTACAAGCCCTGGGGCGCTCCATTAGGGAGATCCTTTATCTTATTCTGAAATTCTTTTATCCAAATCTAATTATTTATCTGTCATTTTAATTAGTTCTTATACTCTTTCTTAATCTATTCTTTTATCCTCATCCTGATCTCCTGTCCTTAGTGCATTCCAAACTGTCACTCTTTTGTCACTTCCTTATCTTGACCCTATGGTTGACAAGTTAAATTCTATACTAATCTTAAACTCCTTAACACTTTATCCAGTTGCCACTCAGTATTTGTCACCAATCCTTGATTATTCACAATATCCATTTCCTCAGTTCCTACTCATTCTGCTAAATGGAAGTAGAAGAAATGACATGTTTTTGCTGATTGAGTCCACTACACATTTACTTTATCTAATGTCAACTTAGACATTAGACATTGAAGCAGAGGAGTCCTTATAATTTTTCCCTAATTGATTCTGAATTCATTTCCTATAGCAGTTTTTTAAAAAAACATTTTCTTTTCTTAAGCTTCCTCTTTAAATACAAAACCCACCTCCCTAATCTCTCAGCTGAAGGTTCCTCTCATTTTTTATATTAAAAAAAAAAAAAATTAGCAAGGAAAGCCTCTTCTCCTTCTCTCTGTATCTCTTGAAATCATCTCCCCACTCTCTTTTTTATTAGTTTTTGATAGTCCTTCTCATGATCAAGGCCAACTCCTCTACTTGTATCCTTTATCCCATCCCCTCTCAGATTGTTTCCACTACCATTTCTTCTCTGTCACTTATCTTCGGTTTTTTTCTTAGAATTGATTCCTTCCCTGACACATACAAACATGCCCAAGTCTTCCCATTCTTAAGAAACAAACTCACTAGACTTTGCCATCCTCTTAAGTTATTATCTTATATCTTTCCCCTCTTTCTCAGTAAAATGTCTACAAATAGCTGTCTGTGCTCATTGTCTCCTCTCACTAACTTTCCAGTTGGACTGATTCATCCTATAAGTGAAATTAATCTTTCCAAAATTGAGTTCTTAAATGCCTAAACTGATGGCCTTGTCCCATTTTCAATATTCTTAACTTCTCTCTAGAATTTGGCACTCTCATTCCTAAATATACTCTCCACTCAGTGCTGCTGCTCTCTCTCTCTCTTTCTCTTGGTTCCCTCAACTGTCTCCTCCTTCTCAGACTTGTGGATCTACACCAAAGATGCTCTTTTCTTTGTACCATCACTTGCTTGTTGACTTCATCAACTCTTCTGAGTATAATGATCATCTCTACACAGAAGACTCATTAGTACTTAGGTTTAATCTCTTTCCTGAATTCCAATCCCCATAACAATTGTTTGTTGGACATTTCATTGTTCACCTCAGAGTTTTCCTTGATTCCTCACTGTCACTCATTCACATACCCAAGCAGTTGCCAAATGTTGTCAAATCTATCTCCTCCATAACTCTCCCTTCCTCCACTCACACACTCATCGCCCTTGTTTGGTCTCTCATTATACCTAATATGGATTATTGCAAGAGCCTCCTAACTTCCCTGTTTTAAGCTTTTCCTCTTTACAATCCATCCTGTCTACACAGCTGTCCTTCCTCAACAAATGCCAGTGACTTCCTTTTACCCCTAAGATTCAATGCAAATTCCTGTTTGGCATTTAAAGCTCTACATAATATATTTCAAAAAACCAAAACCAAAAATATATTTCCAAATTGTCTACACACAGCACCTCAAATTGTCCTTTTTATGATTTCTCATATACTTTACTCATAAGTACAAAGTGTTTGGCACACAGTAGGTTTTAAAAATATGTTTGATTGCACTACATTGCTTATCTCCATGCTTTTTGCACTAGATGTCCCCTATTCTAGGAATGCACTCCCTTTTCAGCTCTTTTCTGGTTTCTTCAAGCCTGAATTCAAGTTTTATCTTCTGAGTGAAGCCTGTTTTATTCCATTACCTATAGCTGCTGGTGTTTTTCATTCTCCTTAAAGACCTTGAGTTTGGTTTCTTCTAGTAGGATGAATGTAAGCAATTTGAGGGCAAGGACTATTTCATGTTTGTCTTTGTATTCTCGGTGCCTAGCATGATATTCCTGGCATATAAGCTCTTAAAACATTACTACAGCCTTCCTTCCTGACTCTAAGTTAACATCAGTCTCTCCAATTAACCAGTTCTGTATCTTATTTAGTTAACTTCTCTCCATTTTGTCTCCAAAGATTTCACGATAGCTTTTGTCAAATGTTTTGTTAAAATATATGTAAACAAGATAAATGACAGCATTTCTCTATCCAAAAAGGAAATGTGGTTAGTCTAGCATGACCTGTTTTGTTTTTTATTCTGAACTCCCCTTGATGAAGCCAAGATAACTTTCTTTCATCATTTGCTTCTTTTTGTCTGTTTACTAGCTATTCCTTCAATAAAACATTCTAGAATTCTACCAGGAATGGAAACTAAGCTCATTGGCCAGGACTTGCAGACTCCTCCTTTTTTTTCCATTTCTGATTCTATGGCAACTCTCTTGTTCTCCAAGACTTTTCAAAGATAAATGATCTTGTCCAGCTCAGTAATTAGATCAGTTGTTTGGGAATTAGAACAGTTCTTCTAGGGAAATACCCTAGGGTGTAGTTCCTTTCTTTTAATTTCTTGAAATCATCATCAAGGTCAGCTAGTTCAGTTTCTTATCTTTCTTTTCAACTTTCCAATATGAAGATTTTTCTTCTTGGCCAATAAAAAAAAAAAAAAAAACAAATGAACAAGCAAAATAAGAATTTGAGGATTCTAGATGGAAAAACACCCTTTTTGGTTGTCTTTAATATTCCTAACAAGCATCAGATCATTCTGAGTTTTAGAACTTCGAAAACTCCTTCAGGATCAGGCTATACTTCTGTTCTTTTCCTTCATTACCTGTTCTTGCTTGTGTCTTCTGTTTTCTAGCTACTGATTCCTTCCCTAATACATACGAACATGCATAAATCTCCCCAAGCTTTAAAAACAAACGCCCTTGATTTTGCCATCCTTTTAAGCTATTATCCTATATCTCTCCTCCCTTTCTCGGTACATTGTCTTTTTAAAGAGCAACTTTTAAAATATATAGAATTTGGCTAAGTTCCCTGAGAATCTTCATTTAGCTATTTAGACAACTCCCCCCTTTTCTCTTTGCAGGATTTCTTTTTCAGCCTTCAAAATTATAGTGAGAATTTTTCATCTCTCCTGAATTGATTTCCTTTTCTAACCCATGGGACTCTACATATCTTTTCTCTGAATCCTTTGAGATCTATTCTCCCACATTTAAAGTGCATGACAGATTGAATCCCAGATATCCTTTCCTCCTTCACAAATTCAAGATGGAGTATTCTCTTATACCCTAGGATATATTGAGCCAGCTTGGAAAGTTGGTTGTTAAATTTCTAGCAGAAGTATTTATATCTCGGAAATCAGCACCTATAAATCAGAGCATGATTTATTATTTTTTCAATTGTCTAGAGTTAATAAAGTGATGGATAAAATATTAATATTACAAACTAAACCTAAAACTGTGTCCTCCAGAGAAGTAGTTGTTAAAAGTTACAGCACACCCTTGTTTATATTCCCCTAGATTTCCATTATTTCTATTATAGTTAATAATTCTTCCTTAATGATTGACATCAAATACAAAAGAAATGCCCCCTCATTGTTTCCACTACCTTTTGAAGAGTAGAATCATTATTATAGAAAGTCAAGAAGTTTTCAGCTGCTATTCTTTTAGCAGAGAGAGGAAGAAGCTCGAGTAGGTGTCTAATTAATTACAGTTTCTTATTACTATTTCTATGAGTGCCAAATCTCTATGAAGTCATTGTTTTTAGCGTTAGGAACAATAATCATCTTTCTTGTTAATATTTTGGGTATCTAAACATGACAAATATGGAAATGTTAACTTGTATCAGCTTGCTGTCTTGGGAAAGGGGGAGATAAGGGAAGGAGAGAGAAAAAATTTAAAACACAGATTCTAAAAGAAATGAATGTTGAAAATTATTTTTATATGTATTTGGAAAAATAAAATAATATTGAATGTTAAAAAAATTTTAATTTTGAAAAAATACTTTGTGCATTTCTTTTACAGTCTGTAAATCTTTCCTGAGAGCAGGGGCCCATAATTTTAATCAACAAGTATTCAATATTAATCTTTGAATTAGTTTTTTTCTTCTCTTTGCTTAAAAATATAGCAGCTAAAAAATTCTTGACTTTCTGTAATGGATTTCATTCTTCAAAAGGTAGAAGAAACAATGAGGGAAATATTTCTTCTGTGTTTGATTTCCACCAATAAAGAAGAATTATTATCTACAATGGAAATAGTAGAAATCTAATAGTAGAAATTTATAGCAAATTGTAAATATTGACTAACTAGTTAAATCTTTGTATATAGGTATATGTACATGCACTATGAACTGTGTATGTGTGTATATATATATATGTATATATATACATATATATATCATGTATGTTGTTTGTATATATATATATGGACTATCACTTAAATATGTACACATATATCCTTCTCTGGACAGGAAGCTGTCCTGATTCTGTGATGAAGGAGACTGGATTTTGACTGATAAGCTAACCCCTGTAATCCTAAGGGTAAGAAAAATTGCTGGACAGTAAGTGGCTCTGCCAGGACTGAAGTTAGCACATAGAAGGAAGCAGATGGGAACAGCTGGATTCAGCCAGGCTGGGTTATGCTAGTAGAGACTGCACCAGACCATGAGAGCAGAACTGTGGAGAACAATTGCCATGGAGATGGGAGAGAGGCTGCAGCTATGAAGTCAACAGCATTAGACTTTAAAGTCACAAGGTGTATCAGGAAAAAGCCAAGGCAGAGAATCATCTTGTTTCCCTTCTTTCCTTCTCTTCCTCATCCTGAAAGGGCTTGTGTTTGTTCCTGAAACATCTCTGACTCTTAAAAGTTTGTTCTTTCTTGTGTAAACAGGAAAGTCTTTGATCTAGCCTTGATGGCAAATATGGCTAATCATTTCATTGCTAGCCTATGTGTGGCATTGCAGAGTACTCCTAGAAAAGGAAAAAAAATAGATTTTTACAACTTCAATAAGTATTTTGAGGCACATAGATGGCACAGTGAAAATAATATTGAGCCTAGACCCAGAGAGACTTGATATATTTCCTGGATGATGTCTTGTATCACATCTCATAGATTTGTGGTTGTTGGTAATGTATTAATTAAACACCCTCACAATTGTCTAATGTCCTCACTTGTACTGTACCTAGATGGCTCAAAGTCATAGTCTATTTCTGATCTTATGTTAATAAACATAAAAATAATTGCTATATTGTGGTTGTCATGGTTCACAAGTTTTTTTTACCATTAAAGGGCAAGAAAAAATAAAACATTATCTGTCCTTATACCAATAACCAATACCAAATAACCAAATAACCAAACCAGAAAATGTATCCTGAGTCTGTGTAGGGATGATAGCTAATACATAGATATCCATGAGACAAAGTGATTCATGAATCTATGACTCCATGAATGAATGAAGCACCTGAAGAGCAGAAATTATGTCAAGTTAAACTTGATTAACTTGTAAAACATTGAGTCCAAGTTTATTCCTATAGAGATGCTCAGTCTATGTTGTATTGGATCTATTTGTCAGGTGGATTGTAAAAGGAATTATCAATGAGGTACAGGTTAGATTAGCTTTCCTTTGAGATTCGATGATTCTGATATTGATGAAATCCTACCTGCCTGATTCCCCTTGATCTAGCTTTATCACTACATAGACCTGGGATGTTTGTATGTATATGTGTGTGTATGTGCGTGCTTGTGCATGTGATGACATGTCCCTCCTCTATCCCATTTTCCCATCTCCACCCTTTCCCTCCCCCACTGTAACCTGTTTTCTCAGCAATATCAGTCATAATGCCTGATGAGATGTGGTTGTGTTATCTAGATGGCAAAATACAGATTGGGTATCAGAATGGACTCAAGCTAAAAAGAAATTACTATGTCACAGAACTCTAGGGATTAAAACTAAGTGATCTTCCAGGGATCTGATGTAATAGGATACCCGTTTTAGAATGAAGGGATCTACATTTGGTCCTATTGTTGGTTCTAAGTAGCTGTGTGGCTCTCACCTATGAGTACTTGTCACATCTAGCCCACAGGGTCTTTTTGTGAGGACATAACTTAGAAATCCACAAGGTCTGTTATATAGTAGGTGCTCATTCACCTTTGGTGTCCATCTTCATTAAACTCTCACCTATGGCTCCAAGAAGCTATAGCATATACAGCAGCACACCTCAATAAAACCAAACTGACAGATGGGCTAACCCAAGTTGAAGGTAACCAACAGGTCTCAAACCCAGTGGCGAGTGGGGGCTGTGTACTCCAGACATGGCCAGTGAGAACCATTTGTTCCAACGGCTATGAAGGCAGCTGAAGGAGGTGCTGTGGAGCACTGAGAGCTGGTCAGACATCAAAGATGCCAAGGTTATCCACAGCATCCCAAGCCATTGCCAGTCATCTTGACTTTTGGATGACTGTACTTTGATGACTTTGAAAGAGGTCTCACTTAAAATCTAATGCATGAAGAATACTATTGTTCGGTAAGAAATGACCAACAGGATGATTTCAGAGAGGCCTGGAGGGACTTACATAAACTGATTGATGCTGAATGAAATGAACAGGACCAGGAGATCATTATATACTTCAACAACAATACTATATGATGGTCAATTCTGATGGACGTGGCCATCTTCAGCAATGAGATGAACCAAATCAGTTCCAATAGAGCAGTAATGAATTGAACCAGCTACACCCAGCGAAGAACTCTGGGAGATGAATATGAACCATTACATAGAATCCCCAATCCCTATATTTTTGTCCACCTGCATTTTTGATTTCCTTCACAGGCTAATAGTACACTATTCCAAAGTCCAATACTTTTTATACAGCAAAATAATGGTTTGGACATGTATGCATATATTGTATTTAACATATACTTTAACATATTTAACATGTATTGGTCAACCTGCCATCTGGGGGAGGGGATGGGGAAAAGGAGGAGAAAAATTGGAACAAAAGATTTAGCAATTGTCAATGCTTTAAAATTACCCATGCATATAACTTGTAAATAAAAAGCTATAAAAATAAATTTAAAAAAAATCCAATGCATGCCCAAGTCAAGATATCACCTAGTGATGTCATTGGTTCACTTTGAAAATGAAAGACAAATAATAACAGGTGCTTAATAAATACTTACTAAGTAAGGTGCTACAGAAGTGTAATATCATTTGTAATGAGCCATCAGCCCATTGCATCCTTCCCCTTGTAGATCCAGATCTATTTTAAAAATAGCTTACGTTTTCCTGGAACAAGCCATAATCAACTCACTACCTACTATAGAGAAAATAGATGATAAGGCCATTAGAAAGACTGTAGTCATGTGCCTACTGATCTCAGGGAGAATTCTGGACTAGGGCATAACAATGTATTATTATTGAGCAATGGATCACATTCTATGTATTACACAACAACCAGTGATTTTTCTGGTTGATATCAGAAAGAAAGAATAAGGAAACTCAATAAAGCCAACCAATTATACCTTAAATATCAATCAATAAGTATCTTGTTATGTTGAAGGCATGGCAAGAGTAGGTCATTTCAGCTTAACCACATGCTCTCCCCCAAACCAAAGAAGCTGAGAAGATAGGACTGGTTCTAGAATTCCTGACATTTGGTAGATCAAAGGCATGAAGTTTGAAATCAAATCACTGGTCTATTCCCAGCATCCCAGGATCATAGACCTTGAGCTGGAAGAAATCTTAGTAATCATCTAAGTCAGTCTTCTAGTTTTGTAGCCAAGGGAAAAAATCTCATAAAGGTAAGCTCCAATTCTCTAGAGCATAGCTCTCTTATCCTATTGTTCTTTCTGCCCGTTCAAACCCTCAATCCTACTCATATAGGATATTAATAGAGCTATAGGAAATCATGGAAGTCCATTAAAAATGGGATGGTCCATTAAAAACAGATAATACTTGATCTCAATTGGACCATCACTATAACAAAGTAATCTTTTTACTCCTCCATAATTGATCCTAATCAATCAATCAACATTTATTAAGCCACTACTAAATGCTAAGATTTTTAAATTATTATTATTATAGCTTTTTATTGACAGAACATATGCATGGGTAATTTTTCAACATTGACCCCTGCAAAACCTTCTGTTCCAACTTTTCCCTTCCTTCCCTCCACCCTCCCTGCTAGATGGAAGGCAGTCCCATACATGTTAAACATGTTAAAGTATATGTTAAATACATTATATATATACATATTTATACAGTTCTCTTGTTGTACAAGAAAAATGGGATTTAGAAAAAAGGTAAAAGTAACCTGAAAAGAAAAACAAAAATGCAAACAAACAACAACAGAAAGTGGAAATGTTATATTGTGTCCACACTAATTTCCCAGTGTTCTTTCACTGGGTGTAGTTGGTTCTGTTCATCACTGATCAATTGGAACTGAATTGGATCCTCTCATTGCTGAAGATAGCCACTTCCATCAGAATTGATTCTCATACAGTATTATTGTTGAATTGTATAATGATCTCCTGGTTTTGCTCATTTCACAAAATGCTAAAAAAAATTTTTTTTAAAAATATTTTGTTTATATATAAAATTGTATTATATATGTATATATATTTATTATCAATAATAAGTCATACTTCTGTTGCATCTTGGTTAGGCAGTCAGTCAATAAGAGTCAAAAGACAGTATTTGCTCTAAGAAGTTCACGATTCAGTCACCTATTCCCCCATCTTTTCTTTTTTCTCATAACACTCCTCCTGTCTCCCATTCTGCTGAAGATTTCACCTTATATTTTACTGAGAAAAAGGGGGACATTCATTTTAAGCATCTACTTTCCTCCTTCTCTAAATCTTTCAACCCTTTGACATCACCTTCATTTTCTCTTCCTTTATTCTGATTTCTGATGAAAAAGTGTTGACCTCAATAAGGTCAAACCTTCCGTGTATTACCTTTATTTCATCCCCAAAATTCTTCCCTTTCTCTGATCTACAAATTCAAAAATCTTCACACCCACACCCACACCCACACACACGCACACACACCCATTATCCCATCATCTACTGCCTTCACTCCTATTCATTACTGCTGAATGAAGATAGAGAAAAATATTGAAATCATGATGACTATGTTCACTACAAATTTTCTTTGTAATCTCAACTGGGCTCTGCCTGCTGCTGGGTAATCCTTTCACACCTTCCTAATTAACTCAGTCAACCCTTCTCATTCTCTGCAGCCTTGACAATGAACATTATTCTTTCTCCCTTGATAGTCCCTTGTCTCTAGGTTTTCATGACACTACCCTCTCTTGGTTCTCCTCCTGCCCACTTCACTTGATCACCCGACCCCTTTTGTGTCAGTCTTTTTTGCCAAATCTTCACCTATTAACCTTATGTGTTCCAAATGGCTCTGTTTTAGGCTTTCTCTTCTTGAAAGATCATTTGGTGATTTCATCAGCTTCTATAGATTCAATTATCATCCTTATGCTGATGATTCTCTGCTGGTCTCTAGGCTTACATATTCAACTGGCTGTCTAGTAGACATCTTTACCTTAACATATCCAAAACTGAACTTATTATCATTTCCCCAAATTCTTGTTCCCAACTTCCCTGTTACTATGAAGGATAGCAATATTTGATCAGAAACCCAAACTTGCAACTTAATTGTCATTTTGAGATTTCTCCTCTCTCTCATCTCCTTAAATCCAATCTATTGCCAAGGATTATCAATAGGTTTTTCCTTCATAACATCTCTTGTGTGTGCCCCCTTTTCTCCTCTGACACTGCCACAATCCTGGTATAAAGCTAGTCAGATTTAGACTGTTGTGATAGCTTGTGGATTGGTCTCCCTTCCATAAATGTCTCCCTTGTTAAAGTGATCTTCCTGAAAACAGAGGTCTGACCATCAGGAATCATGACCATATCATTTCCTTAATAAACTCCAGTGGCTCACTACCACCTTGAAGATCAAATATTAAATCCTTGGGCAGAAAGACAAAAGACTATCTTTTGCCTCTCTTTGTAGCCCCCAGTACTTAATACAGTCTTTGGCACATAGCAAACACTTAATAAATGCTTATTGATTGAGTGTCAGAGAAAGAAATTCTTCCCAAGGTTGGAAAAATTCCAGAGAGATGAGTTAAGTACATGAGAGATGAAACAAAGCTCCAAAATTTGAATGGCTTCCAGGGAACCAGGGAGCCACAGATATGTGCAGGAAACTTTCCCTCCCTTGCCCTCAACATACCCCTTAACTTTAAATACTTGCAGATTTAAAGATTGAGGAGGCTGTTTCCCCTAGGTGAGATCATTCTTTCTTCTGATTTGAAACAAGATCTTATCTTGTTCTCAGGAAAAGATCTCATTTTTTTTCTTGTTTATTTGTTGGTCTATTCTAATCTCTAAACTATTGTTTTCTGATTATTTGGCAGAGGTTTATTAATTATTTGTGATGGTCTTTTGCCAACCAGTTTTTGGTAGGAGAGAGATGATGGAAGCAAACTGTTTTATTGTATCCTTGAGAACTATTGTGGAAAACAGCATTGATCCTGTCCCCCTCCTCAAGTATCACACCGGTATACTATCTGATAAGTGGTGGATAAGCATGATTCTAGCCCAATTACTGTCTTGAAGATAAGCGAGGAAAGGAATAAGTTCCCTGAGACATCTCTCAGGAGAAGAGATAAGCCAGATCCCAGATGAGATATCTATCAATACTATACAAATTGTCTCAGATCAACACACTCAAACCTAGTTTATATTTATCTACTTATATGCATTCTTGTCTCTCTTCAGACTAAGAATTCCTTGAAAGCTGAAATTATTTCATTTTTGTCTCTGTATCCCCAATACCTAGCACATTGTATAATAGGTACTTAATAAATACTTTTTGATTGGCTGAAATGACTTGTATAGATCACACAGCTAATAAATGTCAGAAGCAGAAAGCAGGTCCTTCAACTCTAAATCCAATGTTTTTGCTGATTCTAAATGAATTGATACTAAGTATGTTGATTTCCTCAAGAAAATGTAGAGATTTGACTGTCTATAAAAGTAGCCATAGACTTTTAATAAATGCTGAATTAAATACAAAGGACTTTCATCACAATAATCCTATGAAGTATGAAATTATACATTTCAATCAGTAAGTACATATAAACATTAATTATGTGTAAGATGATGTATTAACAGTAGCAAGATTATGTGATGATGGACTTGGCTCTTTTCAATGTGGTGATTCAATAGATTTGAAATGGAAAGAGCCTTCCATATCCAGAGAGAGAAGTACGGAGACTGAATGTCAATAAAAGCATAGCATTTTCACCTTTTGCAATTGTTTGTTTGCTTATTGTTGTTATTTTCTTTTTTGTGTTTTTTTTCTCTTTTGATCTGATTTTTCTTGCACAGCATGATGAATATGGAAATACATTTAGAAGAACTGCACATGTTTAACTTATATTGAATTACTTGCTGTCTTGGGGAAGTGGGAAGGAGGAATAAAAAATTGTAACAGAAGGTTTTGCAAAGGTGATTGTTGAAAACTATCTTCAAATGTATTTGGAAAAACAAAATACTGTTGTTTTTTTTTAAGATGTGTTAAATTCTAAGAGGATTCATGGACCAAGTGGTATTGAAATGAGTTTTGAAGGCAGCAAGAGATTCTCAGAGGAGTAAGAAGGGGCTATACTCCATGGGGAAAATCAATACAAAGACCCCCACATGAGAGTCAAAGTGTCCTGTGAGGAACAAACACCAAAAAAGTCACTTCAGCTCGGTTATAGTTTTTGTGGAGGAGAGTAATGTATAAGAATGCTGGGAAGTTAGGTTGGTCCTGGTTATAAAGGATTTTAAGGTCAAACAGAAGAGTTTATATTTGATTCTAGTGACAAAAGGGAAGCTAAGTAGTGTAGTGAAATTGAGCACCAGGTCTGAAGAGCTTAGTTCAAATCTGACCTCAGACATTTACTAGCTGGGCAAGTCACTTAACTTTGTTTGCCTCCATTTCCTTATGTGTAAAATGAATCAGAGAAGGAAATGACAAATAATTTCAGTATCTTTGCCAAGAAAACCAAATGGGGTCATGAAGAGTCAGACAGAACTGAAAAATGACTGAACAACAACTCATGAAAAGTTGGATACAAATGAAATGATTGAATAGCATAACAACAACAGAGACAAGAGGGAACCATTGGAGTTTTTTGAATAAGAGATTGACATGGTCAGTACATTAGGAAAATCATTTTAGCAGCTGTGTTGGAGGGAAAATTGGAATGGGGAGAGATTTGGGCTGAGGACAGGAAGTTTTTACAAAAATCCAGGGAAGAGGTCCAAAGTAGAATGGTGGCTATGTGAGTAGAGAAAAGGAGACAGAAAGGACAAGACATGGTGATTAACATATAGAGTATAAGAATGTATATATATATATATATATAATATATATATATATATATATATATATATAAGAATATATAGAATATAAGAGTATAAGAAAGGAATGACACTAAGGTTTGAACTTCAGGGACTGGAAGGATAATAATGCCCCCTATAGAGATAAGGAAATTCAGAAGAAGGATATTTTGGGGAAAGTTTTAATGCAGTAAGTTTGAAGTGCCTGAGGGACAAACAGTCTAAAATGTTAACTGAAGGAAATGTAAAATGGAGCTCAGGAGAGACATGATGTCTGTCTCCCTTTATTTTCACACACACACACACACACACACACACACACACACACACACACACATTCACTCTCCGTCTTTCTCTCGATCTCTCTTTCTCTTTCTCTCTCTCTCTCTCTCTCTCCCTCTTTCCCCTTCCCTCTCTCCTCATCCTTCATCTCTTCCTTCTTATCTTCCGTCCTCTCTTCCTCTCCTCTTCTCTCTCTGTCTCTATCTCTCTGTCTCTCTCTCTCACTTTCACTCATCTATTTTTAACATTCTTTTCTTTTTAAATTTTGAATTCCAGACTTTCTTCAGCCCTCTTATTCTTCCTCCACTCATTGAGAAGAGTGACTATCTGTTGATAATATCCCTTACATCTCATTTTGTGTTTAGGTCATCTAATTCTCACCATAAATATCTCCATTGCCCATTTGGATCACAAGACAGCTTGAATTCCTCTGAGACTGAAGATTCGTAACCAGACTTATGCAAATAGAGACAAAGTTGTCCAATTTTATGTTTCTAAAGTGTCCTATAAGTTTCATCTATGAATGCTCTTGGGAAGCTTTGACAACTGCTTAATAGGGAGTGAGAGAGAGGAATCCAGGATGATTCCTAGATTTTGAGTTTAAAGGATTATGAGGATGGTATTCCCCTTTACAGTAATGGGAAAGATAGGAGGGGAAGAGGTAATGAATTCTGTTTTGGATATAATGAGTTTAAGTTGTATGCTGGACAGCCAGTTTAACTACCTGAAAGGCAATTGGAAATGTGAGAATGGAGGTAAACAGAGTTTGGGGCAAGAAAGTTATATTTGATAATCATCAGCATAAAGATGGTAATTAAATCCATGGGAGCTGATGAGATCACAAAGTGAAATAGTATAAAGGGAGAAGAGGACCTAGAACAGAACCTTGAAGGCCACCTATGGTCAGAGGACACAATCTGGAAGAGGATCCAGGAAAAGAGAGAGAGAGAGAGTAGTCAGATTAGTAGGAGGAAAACCAGGACAGAGCAGTTAGAAAAGAATATCAAGGAGGAAAGAATGATCAGTAGTGTTGGTTGCAAAGAGATCAAAGAAAATGAAGATTGAAAAGGATCATTGGATTTGGCAACTAACAGATCATTAGTAACCTTAGAGAAGAAAGTTTTAATAGAATGATCAGATTGGGAGCCATGTTGTAAGGGGTTAAGAAAAGAGAAAGAGAAAGTAGAGATGAATATTATATGGCCATTTGGAGAAGTTTTGCTACAAATGACAGAAGAGATATAGAATGATAGAAGAATTAAGTAAAAGTTTTTCAAGATGGGGGAAATGGGAATCTTTGTAGATAGTAGGAAATGAGCCAGTAGACAGAGAGAGATTGAAAATAAGTGAAAGAGTAGTGATGATAGAGAGGGCAATCTGTTGGAGTAAACAGGATAAAATGGGATTGTTTTAACAAATAAAAGGTGAATGAAAGAGAAAGGGAGAGAAGGCACCTGAATGATAGGAGATGGGGAAGAGGTCAGAAGACGGGATTCGCAAAGATTGCGAATTTTTTTTTTTGTAGAATATAAGTCAAGATTCCCAGCTGAAAGAATTAGGGGATAGGGAAATCATGGGAGGCTGGAGAGAAGATGAAAAAGTTTGAAAGCACTATGGTTCTGGCTGTCTGGCTATCCAGTCTATCCATCCATCCATCCATCTAATCATCTATCTACCTGTTTGTCTGTCTATCTATCCATCCATCCATCCATGTAGTGTCTATCTATCCATTAACTACCTATCCACTTAGATATCTATAATAAAAAATTTGAAGTTCAAGAAAGCCAAGATTATGAACCTAGGAGACTGAAAGAATGGTAGAATTTTTGACAGAAATAGATAAATTTGGAATAGGTTGGGAGGGAGAAAGAATGAATTCTGTTTTGGACAATTTAAGCTTAAAAGTTTTCCAGTTTGAAATGTCCAGCAATCAATTAGTAATGCATGACTGAAGCTCGGGGGAAATTGATGAGGTTGGTTTTACAATTCTGTGAGTTACTATCATAGAGTTAATAATTAAAACTATGGTATCTGATGAAGTCACTAAGAGAGAATATAAAGAAAAGAGGACCCAGCACAGAACTTTAATAAGAATGTGCATAATGAGCAGTGGGAGTAAGGGAATAAGGTGATATGAATGATAAGTCAATAAATAAGATTGAGGCATAACACTTAGATTGGTAGGAAAAAGACATAGAGAGGATAGTGTCACAAAAAACTCAAAGGAGAGACATTAACCCATGGAAAAGGGCATCTAATGGTATCAAATGCAGTAGGGAAGTCAAGAAGGATGAGAAACAAAAATATCATATTTGACAATTAAGAGATGTTCTGGCTAACTTTGACTTAACCAGTCTCTTGGTAGTTTAGATTTAATATCTGAACAGAATGAAACATTCAAAGATCATTCAACAATTAACAAAAGATCTACTTAGTCATATCAGGAGGATATTTAACAATAATAATAATAGCTAACATTTATATAGTGCTTACTATAAGCCAAGCACTATGGAAAGCACTTTACAATTCTTATCTCATTTGATTATCACAGCAACCCTAAGAGTAGATGCCATTATTATCTCTATTTTGTAGAGGAGGAAACTGAGGTTAAGTGACTCCTCTAAGGTCACACAATAAGTCTCTGAGACCAAATAGGAACTCAAATCTTCCTGGCTCCAGGCCAAGTGCTCTATACTACCTAGCTGCCTATAAAAATAGTCTCCTTGAGGAAACCTCAAGTTGATTCAGCCAAATAAAATGCTTCCCTACCTGTGTTGCCAATTATTTCCCATTAATCAAGAATCAGACAGCCCCTGGAATTCTTGGCTGCTTGGTATTCAAATGACCAGGAAGAGATGTCAACAGCCTGAGTTTTTATTTCCCTAAGCCACCAAGTTCTGAGAAAGGTTTCAAAATCTTTTAAGGAAAAACTAGGCTAACTTGCTTGGAGGAAAGAGTTAGGATATTGCTTCTATCACAATTGGTAAAAAGTCATTGGTAACTTGGGAAGATAGTTTCAGTTAAGTGGTAACATTGGAAGCAAGATTAGAAATGGTTGAAGTGTTGTGTGATAGGGGAGGCAATGGGTATTGACAGCTTTTTCCAAGGAATTTAGTGAAGGGTGACAGATTTAGGATGATAGCTCGAGGGGTTGGCAGGGTTTAAGAAAGACTTAAAAAAAAAAAAAAAAGATAGAGCACCAGCCCTGAAGTCAGGAGGATCTGAGTTCAAATCTAACCTCACTTCCTGGCTGTGTGACCCTGGGAAAGTCACTTAATCCCAATACCCTCAAAAAAAAAAAAAAAGATAGGAGATACTGGGATATATTTGAAGACAGGAAAGAATCAATCAATATGGAAGGGTTGAAAATTAAATAGGGAAGTACAATTGAGGAGAAAATTTTCTGGAGAAAATGGAATTGAATCGAATGAAGGGCACATGTAAAAGGGTTAGTCTTAGCAAGGAAAAGAACCACCTCATTATCAGTGTCTGTAAGAATGAAGAAGAGATTGAAGCTATGACATCAAGGGACAGAAAAGGGAAACAGAGGGAGTTCACAGCAAATGGTCTCTTTTCTTTTTTTCAATAAAAAGATGAAATCCCCAATTGAAAGAGAGGGAAAAGGGAAAGGACTAGGATACTTGAGGAAAGGAGAAAGGTTTTGGGATTACTTTTATGAGATATAAGATTGGGAATCAATGTGTAGCCGTGTAGCATGTGAGAACCCTATTGAGGTTATAAAAGATAAATTTACAGTCTACCCAGAAAGCACCATTGTGTGACCTATATATGCATATAACTACTCTGTAAATGAGGAAAATGCAGTTCAGAGAAATGAAGTGATTTGCCTGAGATCACAACAGTCACACCATAACTGAAACCCAGATCTTCTGACTAAGCCCTGTGGTTTTTTCCATCTTCCCACATTGGCTCTATTCATCCCCTCCCCTTCTCACCCAAGACCCTGTGGCAATACTCACACGCCAGGTCTAGTTGTTATGAATGCTAATGCTGTCTCTAGCTGTCTTAGACCAATCCCCACATTCAGATTGTTATAACCTCCACCATTTAAGTTGTGCAAATACCCAGTGTCAGGTTGCTAGGCAAAGTTTTTTAATCACTGCTGCTCCTGTCTCTTCCTTCTAAAAATGATTTCTTTAAAAATTAGTGTTTTTGGTGCCACTGAACAGTCAATTGCTCCCCAGGGGAGGTCCCACTGTGTCCTGTCCTGCTGAAAACTTATGTGAAGAAATTCAGGAAATAGAAAGAGGAAGTGTGGTGGAGAACATTTGGGTAAAGATCAATAGAGGCAGAAACAGAAGCAATATTATTATTGGAATTCAGACCATAGAGGACTTGGACAGCAGAGGAAACAGATAAAGAGATCAGGAAATAGATAATAAAGTCTGACATAGAGGTATGATAGAATAATGATGGGGAATTTCAATTATCTAGGTTTCTCTCTTTCTCTCTCTCTCTCTCTCTGTGTGTGTGTGTATGTGTGAGTGTTTGTGTGTGTGTGTGTGTGTGTGTGTGTGTGTGTGTGAGAGAGAGAGAGAGAGAGAGAGAGAGAGAGAGAGAGAGAGAGAGAGAGAAGTAAGTTATTTATTAAATTCTTGACATTTTTTAAGGATAATTTCTCCTTTCAAAATATAGAGGACTCAACAAGGGGAACATTTATTTTGGATCTCATTCATATCAACAAGAGAGTGAAAATAATGGAAATCCGAGGAGAGGGGTGAAGTAGTGAACACTTTGTCTTAGAATTTGTGATAGAGGAGTGAAAATCAGGACATAGTTTGTCATGCACTCTAGATTTGGGGAGAGCAGATTTCAAGAATTCAGAGACAGGTTAAGTAGGACCTCAAACTAAAATTCTACAGGGAGATGGAATGTTCTTAAAAATTAAATTTAGAAGGCACACAAAGAAACAATTTTGATAAGGAGAAAACAATTCTGATAAAGAGAGCAATGTGTGTACACAGAGAACTTGTCAAATAACTCAGATTTATAAAAAGACACAAACAAAAAAATGGAAATAAGAGCAGGTAATAAAAGACAGAAAAAAGTATAAACTCAAATTGTAGGAATAGAGTCAGATTGCTAAAACTCGGAATGAGTTCATGGTGGGAAAAAACATTGTGTGTGTAAGTATGTAGGTGTGTGTATATACATATACATATGTAGAGACAGAGACAGAAAGTAAGAGAGAGGTGGCACTTTTACAAAATATGATGATAAGCTAGAGCATTAAAAACTTCACAAAAATTCATAAAACAACAAAAATATTAATATTCTTAATCACAACACAATAAAAATACTTAATAAATGGGATTAAAATGGGCTAGAGGTTATATAATATAATCCTAAAGAAAAGAAAAACCCTAAACAATAAAAAAGGTCATAAAAAATATAAGTAATGAGACAATATACCAAAATTTGTGGAATGTAGCCAAAACAGTTTTAGGGAAAGATGAAAAAGACCTATCTAGATAAGTTCATCATCAATAACAAAAAACAGACAACTGAGTTGTGCAAGAAACTTTTAAAAATCTTTTTTAAAAATCACCAATTTAAAAAACCAATACTAAACAAGGAAATACAAATTCTGAAAGTCAAAAAAGAAATTAATAAGATGGAAAGCAAAATGTAAAAATGCAAACCATTCAGAGAAGCAGAGTATGAAATAGAGAATTTAAGCAATACATTCTTTGAAAAAGAAATTGAATAAGCCATAAATGAACTTTCAAAGAGGGGAAGGAAAAAGGAACCATAGAGATTTATAAGTGAGTTTTATCAAACATTCAAAGAACAATTAATTCCAATATTACCTAAACTGTTTGCAAAAATGGGAGGAGATTTTACCAGTTTTTTTCTTTGGTGATGATAAACTAAATTGGGGAAACACAAACCAGAAAATAAAACTAAAGAGCAATATCTCTAATGAATTTTTAAGACTGATTATTAGCATTAATACATCAGATAGAGGGTACATTGTGACTGGGTAGGATTTATATCAGAAATGTTGCTTCAATAAAGATTGGTTCAATATAAGGAACACTACAAACAGATTAGACCATATTGATAACAATAATAATAAAAATCCCATTATATCAAGTCAAAAAACTTTTAGACAAAATATATCATTTTCTGTTTTAAAAAAAAACACCAAAAATCATAGGAATAAATTGGCTTTTTCTTAATATGGCAAATAGCATCAGTATAGTCAATTATACTTTTGCACAATGCTATAAGTACTAGCTATAACAATAAAACAACAAATAAGAAAAATAAACAAAGACAAAAAATTGAGGAAGTAAGCATTGGCAAAAAGAAAACAATATCATTGCTTTTTGCAGTTGAACATATATATAGCAAATCCTATATTTAGTCAGCTAAAAATTAATAAAACAATATCTTTCACAAAGTATCAGGATACAAAATAAATCTACCGACCATCAGCCTCTCTGTATATAGTAACAAAACCCAAACAGAAGAAATAAAACGAGAAATTCCATTGAAAATAACTACAAAATGAGTAAAATACTTAGGAGATCATATACCAATATACACAGAAAAACTTCATAAATAAAATTTACAAAACACTATTTATAAAGACAAAGGCAGATTTTTAGTTATTTTAGATATATTAATTGCTTATTGTTGGGCTGTGGCAATATAAAAAAATTTCAATATTTTAAAAATTAATTTACTCACTCAATGCCATATCAAACTACCAAATAATTACTTCAGAAAGCTAGAACAATGTATCTTTTAAAATTATCTGGAGAAACCAAAGGTCAATATTTTCAATAGAGAGGGAAAGGAGAATCAAAATACCAGATAACAAGCTATGCTACAAAGTAGTAATTATGAAAACCATTCAGTGCTAGCTCAAAATAAATAAATAAATAAAGGTTGACCAATGAGATTTTTTTAGTACAGGACATGCTGAAGCAAGTCAACATAATAGACTAATTTTCAATAAACCTGAAAAACATAATTACAGGACAAAGGATTCAATATTAACTAGAACTGCTGGGAAAACTAAAAATCAGTTTGCTAGAAATGTAGTTTCAACCAAGATTTCACATTATATAATATAATAAGCTCCAAACAGATATGTGACCTAAATATAGATGATAAATATGATAAGTCTCACATTTATGTTTTAAAAAATCAATTTCACAAGCAAAATACAGAGAAGTTATCACTAGCTGACAGTTCAACTGAAAAGGACCAGGTAGTTTTGTTGTACTGCAAATTTAATAAAAACCAAGAATACAGTATTACCACCAAAAAAACTAATGAGATCTTAGGCTATATTGAGAGACATTGTAGCATCAAAAGAGGCATCTCTAGTGAGACCTCATGTAGAAGATTATATTCAGTTTAGGACACCACATTTCAGGAAGATTTGAAAAGTTGGAGAGTTTTCAGAGAAGCTTAAACAATATTTGAAATTGTCACATGGGACTCATAAATATCCTGCATTGATATTTGGAATCACAGAGGCTATCTAACCTATTTTACAGTCAGGGAAACTAAAGCACAGTGACTTTCCCAAGATAAGAAAGTTAATTATCGGAGGCAGAATTTGAACTGATATCCTCTGACTTCAGAGTCAGCGATCTTTCCCTTTTACTATTACTATATTTGGAAAAACTGGACTACAGCCTAGGAAGAAGATCTGAAAGGAAAATAATAGCTGCTTTTGCATATTTGCAGGATTTTCATGTGGATGAGGTATTCTTTATCTTATTTGTCCCCAGAGGTTAGAAAGAAAAAGTGTCAAATCACAAAGCTAATTTAACAATTAGAGCAATCCAGGCTGATTTCAGAAAAGCCTGGGAAGACTTAAATGAACTAATGCAAAGTGAAGTGAGCAGAACCAAGAGAACATTGTACACAACAACAAAAATATTATGTGATGTTCTTTTCAATAATGAGGTGATTCAATGCAATTAGGAAAGGCTTGTAATGGAAAGTGCCATCTGAACCAGAGAGAGAACTATGGAGAGTAAATATTGATTAAAGGATAGTATTTTTACTTTTTGTTGTTTGCTTTTTTTCCCCTTTCTTATGTTTTTTCCCCTTTTGATCTGATTTTTCTTGGGCAGCAAGATGAATATGGAAATATGTTTAGAAGAACTGCACATGCTTAATCTATATTGGATTGCTTCCTGTCTAGGGTAGGAGGGAAGGGGAAGGGAGGGAGAAAAATTCAGAACACAAGGTTTTGCAAAGGTGAATGTTGAAAACAATCTTTGTATGTATTTGAAAAAATAAAAACTTATTACAAAAAAATAGAACTATCCAAAAGTAGAATAAATTGCTTCTTGAGGGGCTTCTCTGCCCACATCCCCCCATCCCTCTATCCCCACTAAGGAGTCTGGGTCTACAAGTAGAAACTGGATCACTGATAGTAAGAAGAAAACAAACATTAAGCACCTACTGTATGCTAGACATTCTGCTAAGCACTTTATAAATATCATCTCATTTGTTTCTCATGACAAGCCTAAGATGGAAGCACTATTATTTTCCCCATTTTATACTTCAGGAAACTGAAACAAACATGTTAAGTGACTTGTCTAAGATTAAATACTAGTGAACATCTGAGTTTCAAATTTTACTCAGGTGTTCCTGACTCCAACACACTTCAGTGTGTTTATCCACTGCACCACATAGATGCCTCTTTCAGGAACATGTTGAACTAGATGACTCTAAGGTCTCTTCCAACTTAGAGAATCTGATTTTTTTATCTGTGCCACCTTGGACTTCCTACCTATCAGCTGGCCCCAATCATCCTCATGACCGTTTGTTGTGAAGCAAAGTCCAGGGCTCACCTCACTGCTAATCCAGCTCTTGCTCTCTTTTTGAAGTACTTGGATTGTAGGGTAGGAGAATTAGTTCTGAAAGATGAGCAGCCAGCGCTCTTTGGATCTTTACTCTCCATTTATCAGTTGGACAGTGTAGCATATGGGAAAAGGCACTGGATCTGGAATCAGAGGACTCATGTCTGAAACCTGACTCTAGTACTTGCTACCAAATGGCATTCAGTAAATTATTTCACTCTTTTTGGCCTGAGGTTTCTCATTTTTAAAATGAGGGAGATTTTTTTTTGGGGGGGGGGGTAAGGCAATTAGGGGTTAAGTGACTTGCCTAGGTCATTCAGCTAGTAAATGTCATAACTGAAGTTGAATTTGAACTCAGGTCCTCCTGACTCCAGAGCTGGCATTGTGTTCACTGCATCAACTAGCTGCCCCAGAGATGGAGGTTGTTAAATAAGCTTCAATTCTTTCTTGTACTGAGTATTATATATCTATATCTATCATATATAGATATAGATATATAATATATATTTATATACATTATTATATACCTATATTTATGTAGCCTTTTCTTTTACCATATCTTTCTCCATTTTCTCCTCTATAAAAGACAGGCAGTGAGTCTCCTCCTATGGAGGTGAAGTTCTTTGAAATCAAATAACCATTTGCTTACAGAGACAGGGTTAAAGCATTCATTCAATCAAAACCTCTGTTGAAAGGAATAATAATTGGTCCAGGTGTAAGGGAATAACAGCTCTAAGAGGCTGAAAGCTGAGGAGGTTATTGAATAACATATCAGCTAAGTGAGAGTTGAACTGTAAGAAAGCACCATAGAATCGACCCTTTTGAATTATGGTTCCGGAGAAGACTTTGGAAGTCCGTTCAATGACAAGGAAGTCAAAATGGTCAATATTTAGAGAAATTAATTCAGACTATTCACTGGAAAATCAAATATGGAAGCTGAAGCTTAAATACTTTGGCCATATAATGAGAAGACAGGACTCATAGGGAAAGATTTTGATATTGGGAAAGACTAAAGGCAAAGGAAAAGGGGATGGTAGAAGTTGAGATGGAGAGAGCATCATGGAAACAATGAATATAAACTTGTATAATCTTCTAGAAATAGTGAGGATAGAAGGGCTTGTCATATTTTGGTTCACATGGTCACAAAGAGCTGGACAGGATTAAACAATAACAAAAAGGACCAATCTCTTCACAATTTGTGATATGATAGAGAAACAAGTCATTTGTTTTCATGATCTAACCTAATGAGATAGCTCGATAGAACAGAAAGAGTTCTGAACTTGGAGCCAGGAGAACTAAGTTCAACCATGAGGAACGAACTTCATCTGTCAGACTTAGTTTTTTCATCTGTAAAATGAGAAGAATGATCCTCATACTATCTATCTCACAGATTTGCTGAGAATAAAACATTGATAAACTTTTAAGTGCTATAGAAATGCTAGTTATTAATTAAACCTGAAAGGGTTATTTAAGTGTCCTGTTATTAGTATCAGTGAGTCATTGGCCTTGACTGAGTTCTGATGTTGAGAGCCCTGTACCCTGTGCCATGGAAAAATAACTAGAGTGGGTGGAGAAGACCACGCCCTTAAATTTTTATAGCTCTCTAAATTGTTCAACAGTTCCTTTCCTCTGGGAAGAGAAGAATCAGTAATCTACACTTCACTGTGCTTATAAAATAACATAAAAATAGATGGAAACAGAAGTAGAGAGGAAATCGAGATTTGAATTCTAGATTCAGCTTTGCCACTAACTTACTCCCAATTATTTGTATTATTTTGGACAAGTAGTTTCACCTGGCAAGATTTTATTTGTAAATAAGAGGTAGATTAGATGATCTTTAAATAGATATACATTCTACGCATATGAAAAGGTGCTCCAAATCACTATTGATCAGAGAAATGCAAATTAAGACAACTCTGAAATACCACTACTCATCTCTCAGACTGGCTAAGATGACAGGAAAAGATAATGATGAATGTTGCAGGAGATGTGGGAAAACTGGGACACTGATACATTGTTGGTGGAACTGTGAATGAATACAACCATTCTGGAGAGCAGTTTGGAACTATGCTCAAAAAGTTATCAAACTGTGCATACCCTTTGATCCAGCAGTGTTACTACTGGGATTACATCCCAAAGAGATCTTAAAGGAGGGAAAAGGACCCACATGTGCAAAAATGTTTGTGGCAGCCCTCTTTGTAGTGGCAAAAACTGGAAAGTGAGAGGTTGCCCATCAATGGGGGAATGGCTGAATAAATTATGGTATATGAATGTTATGGAATATTATTGTTCTGTAAGAAATGATCAGTAGAGGATTTCAGAGAGGCCCACAGAGACCCACATGAACTGATGCTGAATGAAATGAGCAGAACCAGGAGATCATTGTACACGGCAACAAAAAGACTATACGATGATCAATTCTGAAGGATGTGGCTCTCTTCAATAAGATGATTCAAACCAGTTCCAATTTTCCAGTAATGAAGAAAGTCAGCTACACCCAGCAAAAGAACACTGGGAAATGAGTGTGGACCACAACATAACATTTTCACTTTTTCTGTTATTGTTTGCTTGCATTTTTGTTTTCCTTCTCAGGTGTTTTTTTCTTTCTAGATGCAATTTTTCTTGTGCAGCAAGATAACTGTATAGATATACATATATTGGATTTCACATATAATTTGACATAGTTAACATGTATTAGACTACCTGCCATCTAGGGGAGGGGGTAGAGAGGAGGGGAAAATTTGGAACAGAAAGTTTTGCAAGGGTCAATGTTGAAAAAAAAAATTACCCATGTATATGTTTTATAAATAAAAATATATAATAATAATAAAATTTAAAAAATAAATAGATATCAGATTTTACATATAAAATGAGGGAGTTGGGATATTATAATAAGCATTTTTCTCACAATAATGCTGAGACAGGGACTATCCTTATTTGCAGATGGGGAAACTGAGGTCCCCAAAAGTCTAAAGAAACATAGTTTTAGAGCTGGGAAGAACGTTAAAGGCCAAGGTCAAGTAGTCTGTCTAGGGACACAGAACTAACAAATAACAAAGCCAGGATTTAATCCTAAAATCCCAAGACTGTGGATCTTCTCAGCTTCATATTCCATGGTGCTGAGATATCTCCTCTGTGGAATGAAGCATGGTATAAATCTAACTTTTCATGATATTCTCCTTCATTTAAGATAGCCCACAAAGTGCTAGCTTCCCAAACTCAGGACCTCCTCATTATGATCAATTCTATGCCTATCTTTGAATCTACTATACCCTCTACTCACATAATCATGTATTCAGCTATTGAGTAACAGAGCTAACATCTGAATCTAAATCTTCTGACGTCAAAATAATTTCCACCTTTCCAAATCTGTTATGTTTGAGTGCAGCAATGAATTTTGGAACATTATAGCTATGTTGTCCTACTTCCCACTTAGATCATGTGATGTGGGAGCAAATATAAGAACCCTCAATGGTGTTAAGAAATACCACTAGGTAGCCTGAGCTCAAATCCAGTGTCGGACACTTAATACTTCCTAGCTGTGTGACTCTAGGCAAGTCACTTAACCCCAATTGCCTCAGGGGAAAAAGAAAGAAAGAAAAAAAATGCCACAAGGTGGCAAAAAATTGGAAATTGAAAGAATGCTCATCAATTGGAGAATGGCTGAATAAACTATGTTATATAAATGTAATGGAATATTGTTCTATAAGAAAGAATGAACAGATTGATTTCAGAAAAACCTGGAAAGACTTGAATGAAGATGCAGAACCAGGAGAACATTGTATATAGTAACAGCAAGATCGTGTGATGACCAAATATGATATGACAGTCTTAGCTCTTTTCAACAATACAATGATCTAAGACAATTCCACAAGACTTATGACTGAAAATGCTATGCACATCCAGAGAAAGAATTATGGAGGCTGAATGAAGATTGAAACATACTATTTTCACTTTTGGGGGATGGGTGAGGGAAGATGATTTATTCCTTTTGCTGTTTTGTCTTTTACAACAAGATTAATGTGGAATATATGTTTATATGATTGTACATGTATGACCTATATCAGATTGCTTGCTGTCTTGGGGAGGGAGAATGTGAGAGAGGACAGAGAAAAATTTGAAACTCAAAATCTTATAAAGGAAGGGAGGGAGAAAGGGAGGAGGGAAGGAGGGAAGGAGGGAAGGAGGGAAGGAGGAAAGGAAGGAAGAAGAAAGGAAGAAAGAAGGAAGGAAGGGAAGAAGGGAGGAAGAGAGAAAGAAAAAAGGAAGGAAGGAAAAGGAAGAAAGGAAGGGAAGAAGGAATGAAGGAAGGGAGGAAAGAAGGATTTGACAAAAAAGACACATCACTAGGGCAACACAGCAATGAGTCAGGAAAGAGCCGGGGTAGAAGAGATGATAGTGAAGAAAGAACTCTCCGAGAGCTATGACAAGAGGGAGAGCCATATAAAAGGCAAAAAGACAGAGTCCTGAAATGGAGAATTTAATCTTGAGCCCTTCCCCCTTGAGAAGTCCTAAATGGGTCAGTACTATATAGATCCTTGGATGTAGACTTGTCAACCAGGAGAGTTTTCTGACTCTCTAATGAACTCCAATTCCTTTCCCTTTGAGGGGAGGAAGGATGGTGAGGGAGGATGGAGCATATGAGTGGTATTTTAAGTTGTAAGGAGCCCGAAGATCAGTGAAGAAAGATATCTCTGAACCCTCTGTGGGCGCTTGAGCAAGATTTTCTTCATCCTTCACTGGGTAAATAAAACATATTCCATGTTAGATGATATGTGAATTAGTGGCTTGTAAAGAGACTGAATACCTCTCTCCTTCCTTAAAACAGAGCAATATGAGGACATTCACATGTGACACATTTCCAAATGATGCAAATGGGGACTAATGAGCTGGAGAAATTTAGAAATCCCCAAAGATGCCCTTCAAATCAGGAAAGAGACTCTGACCCAAGCTTTACATAAATATCTGTTGTTAGGCTTACAGCCTCTCTCTACCATTAATTGTTCAAACTTCAGAAACGGCTCTAATTGGGAGTTATTTCCTGAGCTGTGACAGCAAAGACCAGAGCAACATTAACCGAGGTGAAGGCTAAGCCAAAGATCTTTTTTCTCTTTGGGTCTGATTTTCCCTGATTCTATTTTAGGCTGTGAGCCCTTGACTCACTTGAGTCAAACAGACCTTGGAAAATAGCAGACACAAGAAAGATTATCAGTGATATGTTCTTCTCCCAGGCTAATTCGAAAGATCAGGAGAGAAGGAATCCTAAAAATGGCTACTAAGATGGACAATTACCATCAAGGGAATGAACACAGGATGGGATCCTAAACCAATGCAACATTCGTAGTTTCATTACTGACTGTAGGTCTTTCAGGAAGTCACTTTAGCTCCAGCGTCTTAGACTGAGATTCATGATTCCATATGGAGGTCATGAAATTATGATTTATTATCAGCAAATGTTTGATTTGTATATCTATTTCATATACCTGGGGGTCACATAAAACTTTCTTGGGCAAAAAGGGATCACCGGTGGAAAAAGTTAAAAGAGCCCTGATTTAGTTTATCTGGGCTTGTCTTTCCTCTTCAACAAAATAATAATGTTCTATATAACATATATTGGATTGTTTGCCATCTAGGGGAGGGAATGGGGAGAAGAATGGGAAAATCTGAAACACAAGGCTATGCAAGGGTCAATGTGGAAAAATTATCCATGCATATGTTTTGAAAATAAAAAGCTTTGAAAAAATAAAAAGAGAAGGCTTTTTAGTTTAAAAAATAGTAATAATGTTCACCTCTTCCTTATCACATTGAGGACCAAGGGGGCATTATATGATTTCTCATTTATTCAATGAGCATTTTTTTTGGCTGAGGCAGTTGGAGTTAAGTGGCTAGCCCAGGGTCACAGAGCTAGGAAGTGTTAAGTGTCTGAGGCCAGATTTGAACTTGGGTCCTCCTGACTTCAAGGCCGGTACTCTACTGCACCATCTAGCTGCCCCTTCAATGATTTTTTTTTTATTTTAAAACATTTTTATTTTAAAAAGTTTTTTGTTCCAAATTCTACTCCTCCTTCCCTCTCTTCCTCCATTGCCTTTCCTTGAGATAGTAAACAATCAGATATAGGCTATACATATGCTATTATGTAAAGCACTTTTTACCAGAAGACTCCAAAACAAAACAAAATGAATGAAAGTGATAAGTAGTATACTTCGGCTGTATTCAAACAATTTCAGTTCTTTCTCTAGAGGCAGATAATATGCTTTATCATGAGTCCTTTGGCTTGATCTTCAACAAATATTTATTAAATACTCCTTATATGCAAGGCCCTGGACCAGGTGCTAGGGATACAAAGGCAAAAACAAAGTAATATATTCAGTCAAGAAATTTACACTCTGTTGAAATGTAGGAAGGAGAAAGAATTACACCTGTAGATAAGTCAAAACAAAATATCATATAAAGTTCTGGGAGAATCAAGAGATCTTGACACCTGAGCTGAGCACTGACCAGTGTTAGAGATAACAAGAGATGAAGGTGAAGATAAAATGCATTCTAGAAAAGTGGGATAGTTATAGAAAGTTCCTGAGTAAAGGAATGACATGTTGCTTTATAACCTGAACTTTAAAAATGTATATAGTTCTATAGTCTTTGATCTAGAAGTGCCATTACTGTCTGTATCCCAAAGAGATCATAAAAAAGAGAAAGGGATCTACGTGTGCAAAAATATTTGTAGAAGCTCTTTTTGTGATGACAAGGAGTTAGAAAATAAGGCAAATCTCATCAATTGGGGAATGTCTGAATATGTTGTAGTATATAAATGTAATGGAATATTAATTTTCTGTAAGAAATGAAAATTTCAGAAAAGCCTGAAAAACCTGAAATATATGAACTGATATTGAATGAAGTGAGCAGAACCAGGAGAATATTGTACACAGTAACAGCAAGAGTGTGTGATGATCAACTATAGTAGAATAGCTCTTCTAAGCCTTTATAATGATCCAAGGCAATTTCAATAGACTTGTGATGGAAAATACCATCCATATCTAGATATGAAAGAAGTATAGAGACTGAACAAAGATCAGATTGAAGTATACTCTTTTCACCTTTTTTGGTTTTTATTTCTTGTGGATTTTTTCCTTTTGTTTTGATTTTTCTTTCAGAAAATAATATGGAAATATCTTTAAAATGTATGTATACTATATATTGTATTTAACATACACTTTAACATATTTAACATGTATGGGACTAGCTGCCATCTAGGGGAGGGGGTGAAGGGAAGGAGGGGAAAGTTGGAACAAAAGTTTTTGCAAGGGCCAATGTTGAAAATTACCCATGCACATGTTTTGTCAATAAAAAGCTATAATAAAAAAAAAAAACAAAGTGTATATATACATGAATACAATGCATGTGCATTTTATAATGATAGGTTCATGATTTTAATCAGATGGAAGCCAGTTCAGGGATAGGGAGGAAGGAAGAAAAAATATTTGAAAAGAATAGCAAGTTGTGCATAGTAGATTTGCAGTTTCATGTACAATCATCTTTTTTTATTGTACAATTATGGAAATGCTTTCATTCCAGAAACTTAAGATAATAGATAACTTTTAATATATATATATAGGCAGCCAGACAGAGAAATAATTTATTCAGGGGCATGTAGGTTATTAACAGATATGAGATTCAAATTCAAGTCCTCTACCTCCGGTTCTATAAAGCATTCCCCATGACAGGAGATAAGACTTTTGATGGTAATACCCAGACACCAAAGAAAACATTACCTTGTAAGTCAACGGCTCAGTGCTGATTCAGCAACTGAATTTGGAAAATGACTCAAGCCTCCTAGAGGTCATGTAGGGCAAATAAAGCAGGAAGCTCATACATGCAGGGATCAAGTCTAGACAATGGCAGCCTTGGTACCATTAATCCCCCACATGCTTGCCTACTTCCTGAAGGAAAGAACCAAGAACTCTGAAGGACAGAAAGCCCAATAACCTCAGGAAGTTTCTGTCTCTCTGTTGCTGCTTTGGAGTGTCCTACAGAAAGACTTATTTTGAATGGTCATGAAGGATGCCTCTGAGAATTTTCCTTCATATCTCTGTCCCTAAAGCTACATCTGATATAAAGATAATAATAACTCATATTTATCTAGCATTTTAAGGTTTACAAAATGCTTTCCTCACAACAATATTGGTTTTTAAATAAGTGAAACTAAGACTCAAAGAGGTAACAAATATTGCAAAAGTAGAACAGGACCTGGATCTGAACTCATCTTTCCTGCCTCTAAGGAATGGTGTACATTGTTATAACACTCTGTCTCTTCATGAATGATACAGTCGGGGCAGCTAGATGGCACAATAATAGAGAATGAGCCCTGAAGTCAAGAAAATCTGAGTTCAAATACAACCCCAGACACTTAATACTTCTTAGCTGTCACTTAACCCCAATTGCCTCAGCAAAATAAATAAATAAACTAATTAATTGATTGATTGATTGATTGACTAATGGTACAATCTCTGCCCTGGAAGAACTCAAAATCTAGTAGGGGAGGATATTATGCACATATAAATAATGATAATACAATAATTTAGAACCACACATTTCATATTTATTAAGCCTCTATTGTATGCAAAGCACTGTGTTGGTTTTGAGGATCAGAAACAATTCAGATAAGACACATCCTCAAGGAACTTACAGTCTACTAGGGTTATAAGATGTCAGTATAGCTATAATAGATCTGTAACACCTAAATGTTACTCTTATCCAAGATCTTGGGTATTCAGAGGATTGGTTAAAGCTCCTGCTCAGAAGTACTTTTAATCATAATCTCCTATCAGTTATTCCACATTTATAATCGATTAGTTGGCTCCATTAACCAATTAAAAGATTTACTGATAATACATGTTAGGAACATATTGATAATATGTTATACATGTTATAACATATTGATAATATGTTATAAATACATATACACATATATGCTAGTTATGTATGTATTATGAAAAGGATTTATTGATACAGTACAGTATTGATACATTGAATTTCAGTGTTACTTAGAGTAGTAGTACCAAATACAAATAGAAACAGGGCTACTAAACCACACATAAGAATCCCTATGGGTCACATATTAACTTAGAAAACCACATATCGACATGATCTATGTTATATTGTATTTTTACAAATTTTGTTAAGATTTCCCAAATACATTTTAATCTGGTTCAAGTTCCACTGGGAGTGTGGCGGCTTCATTTGATACCTGTTGACTTAGAGAAAAGTGCTTTGTTTCTCTGCTTTCAGACTTAAGCAGTTTTATCTGTGATGTGACTAACCACCACTACAGAGGACTCATAAGCAATCAATCCACCCCCTGACAGAGAGGTGAGGATCTTAAGATGCAGAATAAGACATGTATTTTTGGAGAATGGCCAATGCATGAATTTGTTTTGTTTGACTATGCATATTTGTTATAAAGGTTTTATTTTTCCTTTCCTATTTCTCAATTTAGAAGTAAGGAGTTGGGAGTTGCAACTATTTTGGCCATAGTTTTGTCCAAAAAAAGAAAAAAGAAAAGAGGGTAATTAACTCATTAAAAAACCCAACACAGTAACAAACAAAAGGAGGTTTAGAAGGAAACAGCAATGAACAAAACAGCCTTTAAAATAATGTAATAGTAGAGGATTCTGGGAAGGTGGAGGAGTAGATCAGGAAACTTTTTGTTTCCCATATTTCTTCACAGAAAAAAAAAAAAAAGAACATTGCCTCAGAGGGAATGTAGAGCAACAGAAATAAATAAAAGTTAGAGTAAAGCAATTGTTCTCCTAAGCCAGGGATGGAGAATGTCCAGCCAGCAGGCCATATGAGGTCCATGAAATACTTTGCTAAGGCAATGTCAGGGGATGATGAACTAAAATCTAAGTATAATAATCTTTTGCTATTTGAGTTCTATAAATTGATAATTTTGTATAGCCTTCAAATAATGTTATATTCAAATGGCCCTTGTCACTAAGACGGTTCCCCACACATGTCCTAAGACAACCTAAGAAGATGCCAGGAAAAACCTAACATCATGAGACAAAGGTTCAGACTGAGTGAAGTGCAAACACCTCCAAGCCAACTCTGTAGAATCAACAAACAAATAGCTCTGATTGCAGATGAGCTGAGAGGCAACTTCAAACTTAGAAATTTTCATCTCTCAGACAATGTGAGGATCTGATGGCAAAACAAGAAAAAAAAAATAACTAAAGGATTTTCTACTATCAGAGAATGTCAAGCACAACTATGATGAAGAGATATGTCCTGGCCTGGGCTGCCACTACCATGGAGAAGGAACTGGGAAGGGTAATAATAGAGGGGCAGGGGATCTTGCTGGCTGTGGGCACTTACAGATGAGCATAGTTCCTGATTTCAGTTCCAGAAAAGAGAAAACAACTGTAGTTTGCAACCATAGAAGGGAACCCAGAGAGTATGATCTTTTACAGGACAGTGTGACTTAGTACTACAGCTATATAGTTTAGTAGTTGAGACTCTAAGATTGAGCTCCAGGACAAAACTCAGAAAAAACTGTAATAAGTATCTAAAGCTTGGGGCATAATTTCTCATATCTCAGGATTAGAATTTGATCACATCAATAGCTGCTAAAAATAAAATAAAACAAAAGTAAAAATGAACAAACAAAAGAGAAAGAACTCAATTGTAGATAGCTACTATGGGGCTGGAGAAGATCAGGGCTCATATTCAGAGGAAAATAATAGAACTAAAAAACAGTTACTCCTTTTTCAGCATGAAACATCAAATGCTGCCAAGCACAAAAAGATTTCTCAGAAGAACTTCAAAAAGAACTTAAAAATCAAATAAGAGAGATCATGGAAAAAAACTTAAAGAGCAATCCAAGAAAATCAAGAAAATTATGAAAAGAAAGTCAACTAAATTGAAATAGAAAACCAAAAACTTAAGGAAGAAAATAATTCCTTGAAAATTAGATTCAGCTCAAGATAAGTTTAAAGGTCTCACAAAGGAAAATGCTATCCATATTCAGATAAAGAATGGATGGACTGACTGAAGACTGAAGCATATTTTTTCACTCTTATTTTTTGTCAGTTTTTTTCCTTTTGATCTCTTTCTGCTTTCAGAATTGGGACTAATATG